>NC_090448.1:632390223-632998964 GCF_031143425.1 Pleurodeles waltl | reverse complement strand
TTTTTCCCTCTGGCACTACTTCTGAAGGACACAGCCTGCCCTTGGCCTTTCCATTGCCTGCAGCACCGTGGCTACCAGAAAGAGTCACCCCTACCTGGGCCAAGGCCGAACATTCAGGAACAAGATCCTCGCCACTCGTTCTGCGGGTTAAAGCAGCGCGTAAGTCGTGACACATTTGTGTACACTGACAGTTGGGCCACTTACCAAGGACTAGTAAGCTGGGCCCCAACTTGGCGCAAAGATGGACGGAAAATTAAAGGCACCCCCATCTGGGGAGGCCATCAACTATGGGAAGAGATGTGGAAGAAAGGGCAAAGGTGTCAAATATATGTGGGACATGTGGATGCCCATTTCCATCAGACACCTCTCTTGCATCTCTATTCAACAATACTGCAGATCAGATGGCCAAAACACGGACAGTGATCATCAATGAAGAAGCAGACGCTGCTTTAGCAAATTGGGCCCATGCAACCTCAGGACATCTAGAGAAAATGGCACAGCAACGACAAATTCCAGTTACTAAAGAACAAGTGCAACAAGCACTAAAGGAGTGCCCCACATGCAACTAAATTAGACAAATGCCTCTGCAAAAGAAGCCTAGTGGACATATCAAAAGAGGAACTGCAGCTGCCACAGTGTGGCAATTGGACTTTATAGGGACACTACCAAAAGAAGGAGGAAAAAGCTACGTATTGACCATGGTGGACACCACTCTGGCCTTATGTCGGGTATGCCTTATAAGTCTGCAGACCAGAAGTCCACTTTGCGAGGGTTAACTACCTGATAAAACATTATGGGGTACCTGATGAAATCCAAACAGATAGAGGCACACATTTTTCAGGGAAAGCAGTGCAGGATTGGGCCCAAGAGCCGGGGATTCGGTGGGTATTACACCTTTGCTATTATCCACAAGCTGCAGGCATGATTGAGAGATATAATGGGTTGTTGAAAGGACAGCTAAAAAAGTTATCAACACATCAGACTGTAAAAGGGTGGAGTAGTAATTTAGTCAATGCTTTATTTGAACTAAACAACAGACCAGTTGGGCAGCAAACCCCCTTCATTCCAATGACAGGGCATGATAAAGAACCTACACATACAATGATTGTCTGGAAAACAAACCCTCAAGCCTGATTACCTTTGCAGGCTACTCCTGGCAGTATAGGACTAGATCTGTTTGCTCCAGAAGATGGAGAAGTGCCTGTAGGACAGGTAAAAACCATACCCTTAAGAATAGGAGTGAGAGTACCACCAGGAACCTATGGTAGAATTGCCCCTCGATATAGCCTAGCCATCAAGGGAGTGTCAGCACTTGGGGGCGTCATCGACCCAGATTATAGAGGAGAAGTCAAAGTGGTATTGTTGAACCAAGGAAATGCTGCTGTATCATATCAAGCACATGACAGACTTTCACAGTTGATTTGTGAACCAGCGCATACTCCACATATAGAAGAGAGGTCTGCCCCCCTGATAGTACCCAGAGAGGTGATGGAGGATTTGGAAGTACAGGAAAGAAGGTGTGGGTGCATCATCTGGGGAAAAAGCCAGAAGCAGGAGAAATATTAAGTCAAGGGGTGGGGAGCCCGTATGTTGTACTTTTAAAAAACTCTAATGTACCTGTGTTTGTACCTGCAGTGAGACTCACACCGTGGTCGTAAATGATGACATCTGAATCAGTGATGTGGTTCCTGTTTGCAGTCATAATTGCAACTAGAAGACCCGTTTGGGTTCGACCGAATATAGCAGAGAATGTGGTTACAGACCTCCATGTCATTTGTGCACCACAAGCAGAAAATGTTACCGATGACAAGGGGAAGATTTCACTCTGCAACGTAAAAGTACCTGGAGGCAAGTGGATGGCTGCCAAAGCTGTGACTTGGAAGGTAATGGGACAGCGGATACAACATGCTAATAGACTAAACGAATTGTAAGGAACACCAGCAATAGTACAAGCTTTAAATTATACCTTGAACATGATATGCAAATATTGTGATACCATCGTGCCGTTTACGCCAGCTCCGACATATCCATGTAAACCCTATAATTGTTCTGACAAACAAAGTATTTTACCAGGACATATGGTGGTTGTTACAATGAACAATGAAACCAAAGTAGCTTGATATTACAAACCACCAGCATTCATGTTTTATGTAGCTGAAAGCTGCATGATTAGCAACCTAGGCAACGTTTCCATAGTTCGTTATAGAATAGGATGTAAACAAGCTCTGCATGCAAGCATAATTAACCATATTGTATTACAGATAAATATGGCTAAAGGAAATATCTCAAGTTAGGATCCACTATGTGCTCCATGGACATTGCAGATATGGCCATTACCAAAGCTACGTATTAGAAGAGATCTAGGATCCTTGATAGCCGGAGCCACCGGAATAGGGGTAGGGACCTTAAATTCTTTTGATATTGAAGCCATTAGGAATAAGTTAGCATCTGCAGGATATAGGGCCAGATGTAGGTAGGTGGCAAATTGCGAGTTGCAATTTGCGAGTCCTTCCGACCCGCAAATTGCAACTCGCAATTTGCTATGCAGAACGGTGTCTCAGACACCGTCTGCGACTCGCTATGGGGTCGCAAAGACCCACCTCATTAATATTAATGAGGTGGGTCGCAATTTGCGACCCCATAGAGAGTCAGGGCACTCACGGGGATGGTGGCCTGCTGAGAACAGCAGACCACCATGTCCGTGACTGCTTTTAAATAAAGCAGTTTTTTTTTTTCAAAGTGCAACCCGTTTTCCTTAAAGGAAAACGAGCTGCACTTTGAAAATAAAACCGAAACCTTTTGTTTCGGTATTTTTCAGGGCAGGTAGTGGTCCATTGGACCACTGCCTGCTCTCAAAAATTAGTTTTTGTGCCAGACACAAAGGGGAAGGGGTCCCATGGGGACCCCTTCCCGTTTGCGCCTGGGTTACCATCCACTTCAAGTGGATGGTAACTGCGCCTTCATTTGCGACCGCAATCGCGGTCGCAAATGAATATACATAGCATTGCGAGTCGCTAATAGGAAGGGAACACCCCTTCCTATTAGCGAGTCAGAAATGCATTTTGCGAGTCGGATCCGACTCGCAAAATGCATTTCTGCATTCCGGTGAGGCTTTTGCGACTTGCAAACGGCGTTTTTCGCCGTTTGCGAGTCGCAAACGCTTTGCTACATCTGGCCCATAGTACAGGAGAGGCCATTAATGTCATTTCTCAATGGGGGCCCACACACTCGCAGGAGATATGGAAAGTCCTACGGGCGTTGTACCGTGATTGGCAATGGCATAATTTCACATATGAGCAATTTAGAAAAAGCTTTCAAAACACACAGGCAGTGTCCAAAGGAATTCAATGTCTATTATGGCAAAGCATTGTTAATCAACAGTATGTAGATTTTAAAGCATAATGGGGACAGCTCCAAGGCGAGTATTGGAGATAACAATTGCGTTTGCCCGAGGAGATATGAGTAAAGCCCATACAGTTTAATTGTGAAGAAGAAATGTGTTATGCTCATTTTGATACAGCAAGAAGTGATCTTCCTCCTGAAATTTGGTGCCCTTTTATATTGCTCCCCGTAGTAATAGTAAAAGAATGGTGGATACCTCATACTGACAAAAAGTGGATTGATCAGACAAACGCACTGTAGATCCCACCAGATGCACAGATTGGTCTAAGGGGTGGGTATGTACCCACACAGGACGGTTGCTAGACCCATGCCTTCACCCAATACCAGGAGAATACGAAAGGTTACCTTATCCTATTAATGGCACAGACTTATATCAGATAGGGACGGAGAGTGTATGTTATGTTACTAATCATCCCTTAATCATTAACGGATTTGTACAAACCACAGGGGAGCAACTAATGTGTATGTGTAATGTTACCAACATTATTGACATAAGTACTCACATCCTATACTGGCCAACTAAGTTCACCACAACCACATTACAAACGCAAATGCAAGCACAGTTAGAATGGAAAATCCTGCTTGTTGCTAAACTACCCCGACTAGAGGCAATCAGGCTAAACGCACAAGTCACATTTGCAAAATTTGATATGGCAGCTAGACACACCAAGGATACAGCCATACAGATGACCATAGATGCTAAACAGCTTTATACTAAAATACAAGCGCTTAGAATAATGCTGACTGATATTCGTAGCAACCTAGCTGGAGAAATGCCAAAGTAAATGATTTTTGTTTTGCATGCATCAAGCTCATCTAAGGGTTGGAGTGATCAGTGTAGAGAAAGGTGCGGAAGACATTGTGACGCAAAGGGTTAATTAGTCTGAGCAGTGTAGATGAGAGTGATACATACAGAAACCTGAACCGTACATGGAAAGGTCCATGATGTCACGTTCAAGCTTGTTTTCCACCATTCCATAGATAATATTATCCGCAGTCTGCATGTGCAAGAAGCAGGAAGTGTGGGAGAGAGACAAGCAAAGGTTGCTCTAACCCTGAGAAAGGGAGTCCAGGAAAAGGCCAGAAAATAATGACTAGTGAACAACAGGGCAGCCAAGGGAAATGTACTGATAACATAACTAGAAAATGCGAGAAAGGAATAGAGTCCAAGCTTCAGGTTATTTAAGCACCGAAGCACGGGTGGGGGAATTGAAGCTCGCAGATGGAGTTTTGCAAGCTGCCATCGCCCACATCGCTGCCTCCCTGGCTGTGCTGTTCTTAGACTGCGACGCTCGAGGGGGAGAGAGGTCCGAGCAAGCGGGAGAGGACATCCCAGCATTGTGGATAAAGTTAAGTTCCACCCAGGGATGAAAGGCCTTTGTTTCTCTGCTTTATTCTGATTGATTAACATACTAGCACTATGTCTGTCATCTGATGTATTCTGCTCATTTATATTTGATTTTTTCTTGAACGTCTCAATGTGAATGTAATGCAGTAGCTGAATATGCATTTCCTAGGCAGTCAATTAATGCAGTGTTGTATAGTAAAGCCATATTGGTGAACTCTTTGCATACATATAAATAGATATTTTATTGCTATTTTCATTCTACTATGTTGGTGTGCCAAACGTGTATATATAAGATATATATATATATATATATATATATATATATTTCTCTGAACATTCTATTAAAGCTAATTTGTGTGCATTATTGGTGTGTGGTCCTTCATTGAGCGTCCTTATTGACTTATATCGATCAGATCAGGTGTCAATCAATCATCTGGAAAAGACACTTGGGTTTGTAGTTTTGGATCAAAAACATTATCAATATCAGTGGCAGTCAAGGAGGTAGCCCATTGTATCCATCTCTGATGTAATGCATTAGCATTCGGAACACTAGGGGGGTCATTTTGACCTCGGCGGTCTTTTTTAAAGACCGCCGAGGGACCGCCGTACGGAAGACCGCCAGTGGTGGCGGTTTGCTGCTCGGCCTATTATGACCGTTGGCAGCTCTCCGTCCTTTTACGGACGGAGAGCCGCCAACAGCCATACTGGCGGGAGGCGGGGAAGTGGAGGTTGCTCCACCTCCACCGCCACGTCCTGTGATTCGCCGTGACGGTGTTCTGTTGGCGGTGTTGTGTCGGCGGAGCTGCCCCCATGGCTCCAGTCCCCTCCCGGAGGATCGTCGGACCAGGTAAGTCGATCGTCCGTGAGGGGAGGGGGGTGGGGGTGTTGTGTTTTGTGTGGGTGCATGGGGATGTGCGTGTGTGTATGTAGAGGGGGTGTGTGAGTGCGTGTATGCTTGCAGGGGTGTTGTGTGTATGGGAATGAGTGCGTGTATGTAACCGCCATGGTCATAATTCCACAAAGTAAGACCGCCAAGCCTTTTGGCAGTCTTACTGCCGGTTCTCCGCCTTCCGCCAGGGTCATAATGACCCCTTAGCTTTGGTAACTGACTCAAGGCCTGGAACTGGGGTAACAACAATAACGCGTTTTCCCTGGGCTAGTGGTCTCTCCTTGATGACCTCCATCTGAACTGCAGTCAATATTTTTTCTGTAGGTGCAAACCACATTTCAGCGTTGGAGTACAAATGTAATTTTTATGCTATTGGAACTGTGTCACCATCATTGTATGTAACATATGTGAAACCAATAGTACTCAGGATTACACATGTTTATTTTGTATACACGTTTGTAAATGTTAAGCTTCAAGCATGTCAGTCTGCAATGATCTAAGAATTTGTTTATATTGTGGTGTCCAATGTTTGCTTGAGACATATGGACGTATTACATTATATTGTGGCTTTTATGCACTGTGCATAGTCCGGAGTGTATATTCTGCCACAATTAAAGAAACCTAACAAGGATTGTAATTTCTGATGGTATTTGGTGGTTGTAGTTGTGAACTCTAGAAAGTGTGGTGCCAGACTGTTCCCCTCATTTGACAGCTCATATCCAAAACATAGGACACTGAGAAAGACAATTTTAGTTTTCTTAAAGTTGAATTTGTAGCCATATTTGGCAAATCCCAATACAATGTGATCTACCCTGGCCAATGTGCCAAATGTATCTGTCAGATAGAAGTCAACTACATAGGACAATGCCTCAGTATCAATGTCATGCAATATTGATGTCACACGGGCTCAGAACCATTATCAATTGTTCTTATACGCTGGGGGTAGATGAAAAAAATTACGCTGAGGGCCTAATGCAGAAAATTAACTTAGATCTCTACTCTCAGGTGCTAGAATTGGGCAGAAAAAACATTGGAAATGTAAATATCAAATGTTGTTTTGTGTTTTTTGCACACAATGTTGTTCATTAAGGATGTGCTATGTGACTTTTGAATGCCAAATGTGCATGTGTGACTATTTGAATATCTGTAATCTAAGACTCTTCTGTAAGAATGGTCTGGTTGTCAACACCAGGACAGTGCGCGCTCTATGGGCGACTAGACTGCAAAAACCCAACACTCTCAAGATAATGTAATTAATGCATTGTGTTGATATGTTATTGTTTAACCTTTTGCATTGCAGAATTCAATCCTGAAGATTCATTCTTAAGGTGCTTATAAATACTGTTCATTTGCAATGCATTGCTGCAGGCTTTCAGAGTGAGTCAGGGTGTGGTCCCTTTCCAGGGCCTTCTAGAAGTTTTCCCTGCAGCATGCCTGGGTGTGGTTGTGGGCTGGGCCAAGACTCTATAAAAGGGAGCCAGCCCCGCTCCACGTGCTCACTATTCAGAGGTCCCGTGCAGAGCAGCAGCAACTTCCTAAGTTCTTGTTCCGGTGGCCTACTTTGATTTTCCAGGCCACGCCCTTTCACTCGGCTGGGTGATTCTTGATTGGGGCGGTAAGACGGAGGTCGGGCTGGGCCCCCGACTCCGTATCGATGACACTCGAATTCTTGGGCCTAATTCTTCTTGATGTATAATTTGCTCTTGCGTGTGTGAATGTGCGTTTGGACTTTTCATGACATTTGCATGCTGGCATTCGAATCGGCAAGACACGTGATTCTTTAATTGTGCTTAATTCATGATATTCATTGTGCGCTACCATTTCTTGGCAGTTTCATGGTGGCCCTCGAATCGGCAAAACGTGCAATTCTTTCATTGTGCTTAATTCATGATATTCATTGTGCGCTATCATTTCTTGCCTGTTTCATGGTGGCCTTCGAATCGGCAAAACGCGCGATTCTTTTATTGTGCTTAATTCATGATATTCATTGTGCGCTACCATTTCTTGGCAATTTCACAGTGGTTTTCGAATCGGCAAGACGCGCAATTCTTTCGTTGTGCTTAATTCATGATATTCATTGTGCGCTACCATTTCTTGGCAGTTACATGGTGGCCTTCGAATCGGCAGGATGCACAATTAGTTTTCTAGTGATTTAACTCTTGATGCTCATTGTGCGCTACCATTTTCTTGGCAGTTTGATGGTGACCTTCGAATCAGCAAGACATGCGATTCTTGTCTTGTGCATATTTCATGATAATCAATGTGCGCTACCATATTCCTTGACAGTTTCATGGTGGCATACAAATCGGCAAAACGTGCGATTCTTTCCTTGTGATTAATACACGAAATTCATTGTACTCAACCATTCCTTGGTAGTTTTATGGTGGCGTTCGAAGCGGCAAGATGCGTGATTAGCTTCTTACTGACTTAACCTTTGATCTTCATTGTGCTCTACCATTCCATGGCAGTTACATGGTGGCATTCGAATCGGCAAGACACGCGATTCCTCCTTCGTGTTTTAATTCATGATACTCATTGTTGCGCTACTATTCTAAGTCATTTATTTGATAGTATTCCAGTTGACAAGTCGCGTGATTTATTCCTTGAATCTACGTTGTGTTATTCATGGTGCACAATCCTCCTATGGTATTTAATACTTATATGAAAACCTGCAATGTGCCCAATTCACTTTCCAATGTTTTGAGAGAACACAAGAAGATCAGAGTTCTAGATGTAATGCTGTGTGTTCCTGAAAATTATTCTTAAATTAAGATTCATATGAAGGTTCAGAAATTATTCAGATGGTTTCCTGATTTTCATGCTCAAGAAAGTATTTGAATCTGAAAGCTTTATCTAGCCTCTCTTGTTTCCTCCCACAGGTATTCAGTCATCTAAAGCCTAGTCATTATAAGATTGTTCTTAGGTTGTCCACGTTTTCAGAATGACAATGCTTAGAGTCATAGCATAACACTGATTTTATGAGAGGTTATTTTGATGTTGTGTGTTCTAACCTTTTGCTTCCTACAGGTCTCCTTCCCAGCTGTTCCCTTCCTAATCCCCTTTTCCCCACTTGGACTCTCTTAGACTCTGTGACAAATCTAATCAGAGTACTGGAGCTGTCTTGTGGTGGAAGTGTTGGGAACGTGCACAGACCCCGAGGATCTGGTGACTCTGACATGGTTTAGCGATGGGAAACAAAGGGTTAACATAGTCGATACACTGGGTTCAATTGCTCCCTGGTACTTGAGCTGTGAGAGAATTTCCCCTCACTGGGGCTTTTCCATCATGATTTATTGGATATTGAGGTTGTATTTGTGGGTTGGACCGTATTAGTAAAATGTGATAAGGAGAATCTCTATCCCAGCCCACATAGTTGCGGTATAGCACTGGTGCCTGTGCTAGAGCCTAATCTGCAGCGTAGGCTTTTTTTCACTGGATCTGGAAAAAGCAATGAGAAAGAAGGCAACATATCATCTTCACCTTGCATGAGTACTCAGACAAACTCTGGCAGCCAATCTTGTTCTGCCAGAAGGATGTCATAGCTTAGAATTAATCTTTCTCAGAAAATGGCTTTAATTGTGCTCTTGATGTACCCTTCAATTTTAATTTTTAATTTGTAGACCTTGTTGGGTAGGGCGACACGCCTGTCTGGTGTTTCGACTTCAAGGTAGTTGTTAGTTGCTGTTACCTCTAGAAGCTCTTGAAGATTCTAGCGAAGTATCATGACCTCTGCTGCGCTGTCTAGCAGAGTCACTACCCACATCTTGTTCTTCAGTAATGTTCTCAATATGTGTGGCATATTTAGCCGAAATCACCTCAACCTTCTTCTTTTCGAAATGGTGTTATTGCTGTGGAAATTTCACTTCCTTTTTTATCATGATGTCAGATGAGTTTTGTGAGTCTTTTTTCTGGTTCATGTTCTCATTTTCTGTTATGACCAACCACCTCTCTCGGTATGTTTATCTGATGAGTCCTGAAAGGTACAAGAAGGGCGTGTATCAGTTTACTGATACCTGTCAGAAGGTTTCAAATTGTCACAATTTCTTAAATCGTAACATTTCTCTGCGGTCTCCAACTGTGGAGATTCTCCTCATAGTTTAATTTGATTTTTGTTTGTCCGAGCTCTTCTTAGAACCCTCTTCCGCTTGCTTGGTATTATCATTTTTGAAATTAGCTTTCAGTTGTGGTTTATTTGGTCTGGCCGCCAGACTATCCCAACCGATACTATTATAAGTTTTGGTTATAATGTTTGGCAGCTCAATTTTAGGTAGCTCCTGGTCTGCTTCAGGAACCTCCCGGAGCCGCTGGCATACAGCCAATGCTGCTGCTTCCACTTTTTATGTTACTTAAAATAATTGAAGAGACTGTGGCAAAAATTCCCATTAATGTTATCCCCGAACCCGGCACAGGGGCTGCCCTGTGTTCATTTTGTATTTGTTTTAACACTTCCAGAAGATTTACAAGTGTTGGTGTTCCATGTATTGTGGTATGTATTGCAGCAAATACTATGCATCGTCTACAGAGGGGACCATCCCTAATGGCAAGTATATTGTGAGAATTAATTGTTTATCTTGGGGTCCGTTATACGGAAGCACTGCTTCCAGTTGGTTTGTTTTATATGCAATCCGAAAGAGACTTTCTTCAAATTTGGTGGGAACCTTACCCATAATTCCATTGATTTTTACGTGATTTACACCAGGGGTTGCCAATTGCTGCTTACGTGGAGCAGCATTCAGAAATTGCACTACAAATTGTATCAAGTGTCTGTATATTCAAACTAGGTTAGTATATAGGGGGTGCAGATCCCCTGCCTAAAAATGTTGTATGTTTGGAAATTGTGGCCCTCATTATGACATTGGCAGTAAATCCCACTTACCGCCACACTGACTGCTGCCAACTTACCGCCACGGATATCTGTTCACCATATGACACACAAACACCAATCCGTCAGTCTTCAGCCACAGACACAAATCCGCCACACCAAAGGTCACTGATAAACTGGCGGTATTAAAACCCACACTGTTACGCCAACAGAACCACGCCTACCACATTCTGACCCATGAATCACCACGGTGGACATTCAACGGCGGTAAACCATTGGCGGTACATACTGCTGCTCTCAAAATGGACACACACAGACAAAACACCACCACATTGGACAATTCAAACAACACACACCTGACACCTATTCACACACCACACCGACACACCCACACCAGTATAAAACACACACACACACACATTACCCACAACCCTTTACCATTCCAAACAATTGCCAGCAGAGAGACATCAAGACCACAGACACAACCAGAGCCACACACTATACTCACCTATACACCCCTTACTCACCACACATCACACACCCCAACACATTACCCAACACACCCTCACCTACACACCTCACACAACACCCATGGCACCACAAAGACACACCCGTTTCACAGAGGAGGAGCTAAGGGTCATGGTGGAGGAAATCATCAGGGTAGAGCCACAGCTATTTGGAGCACAGGTGCAGCAGATATCAGTAGCTAGGAAGATGGAGCTATGGCGGAGAATCGTGGACAGGGTCAACGCCGTGGGACAGCACCCAAGAACTAGGGATGACATCAGGAAAAGGTTGAACGACCACAGGGGGAAGTACGTTCCATTGCAGCAAGACACCAGCTCGCTGTAAAGAGGACTGGCAGTGGACCCCCGCCTCCTCCCCCACAACTAACAGCATAAGAGGAGCAAGTCTTGGCAATACAGCATCCTGAGGAGGGCATGGCTGGAGTAAGAGGAGGACTGGACTCCTGTAAGTCAACTCTCTACTACTACTACCCCCTACCTGCATGCCATCACATACTCCCACCCTCACTCCCATCACTCCACTCCACCCCACACACACCACCATCACATCTCACTCATCCCAATGCCAAGCCCTGCATGCTCTACCAATGCATGGACACCCCTCACAGCCCTGCATGGACACTCATCACTAAAGCATGCACATTATAGAGAACTAATCATCCCACCATACACCAACGTACACAAGTGAAAGCTGCCAGGGCAAATACATCCAAAGAGGGCAAGCCACGGATGCACAATATGTCAGACACAGAAACCATAACACATCATTTACATCCACACAGGTACCCCAGCTAATGTCAGCGAATAGGAGATGCCAGCAATATCCAGTCCCCCAACAGAAGAAGCCCACATTGATGACAGCAACTCTGGTCTTCAGGATCTGAATGACCTACTTGGCCCATCAGGGACCTCTGGACAGCCGGTTACCCAGGCCCAGTCACACACCACCACAGATCCTCCACCATCAGGAAACACCACCACAGCACCCACCCAGCGTACCCACACCTCTGTTCCCAGGACATGTCAATCAGCAGTGTGTCCACCTCTACAGGGACCCCAGGCCACACCTCATACGCAAGACAATCAGGAACCTGGGGTCAGTGGCGGTGGGCACACGGTTCAGGGGACAGAGGCACAAGCCAACAGGGAAACTGAGAGGAGTGCTGTCTGCCAGGGGGAGGACAGGCCCAGGGAATCGACTCTCCAGGAGGCACTTGTAGAGACCCTGGGAGCTTATCAACATTCCCAGGACATGATGGGCCAGATCCTGGACAATGTGCCTGAGGACAGGCGGCTGCAAGAGGGACAGTACCAGGAGACCAGGGAGGACATGCAGGCCATCAACAACACCCTGATCTCCATAGCAGGGGTGCTGGCAGACATGGTCAATATTATGACAGTCACACACCAGCAGGCACCTGCCACAAGCCAGACATCTGAACAGCCTTCCACCTCCGCTACCACTAGTGGACAGGAGGCCCCGCCACAGGACTCACCGGCCACCAGCACCCCTCCCCCTACAGAAGGAAAACCACCCCGCAAATGTTCCCTGCGATCCATACAGAGACACTTGCCAAGACCCCCGCCAGAAAATGAGACTCTCCTGATTGTCACCCTTGCGTCCCACTCAGTCACCCTGTCCACCTTGGAACTGCCATTGATCCCCTTCCTATGTCCCCTTGGACAATGCAACTGTGCTACAAACAGACTGGAACAATACCCTGGACTTTCCTCCATCATCACCCCATCCCATTGCACTTGCCCCTCTATATTTTTACACTTCAATAAACACCCTTGGAGAAAAAAAAAGAAGTTTGGAGTATGTCATGTATATGAAATATGTATTCATTGAAACAGGTACAAACTTTGCAATTCAACTGTACAGAAAATTAGCATAGATTAATAACCTGTAGCTGGCTGCAGTGATCACACCAGGAGTATATGTGAGGTCACCAACATCTGCAAAATGAATTGCCAGAGGGAACAGTAAGTGGGCTTAGAGGTGGGAAATATCAGCATGCCAGTGCCACAGAAATTCAAACACATGTGATTGAAATGTGAAATAACACTGTCTTACCTGCGTGTCATTGGAAGTATTATCTGATCACGAATGTTCTGTTGTCCTCACTGTCCACAGGGTCCACTGCTGGCACACGGGCATCTCCAGCCTCCTCCTGCAGGAATGGGACATGGCGCCTGAGGGCAAGGTTATGCAACATGCAGTACGCCACCACTATCTGGCAGACCTTCTTGGGTGAGTGGCACAGGGATCCACCTGTCAGATGGAGGCACTGTAACCTGGCCTTCAGGAGGCCAAATGTCCTTTCAATTATCCTTCTGGTTCGCCCCTGGGCCTCATTATAACGTTCTTCTGCCCTTGTCCTGGCATTCCTCACAGGGGTCAGCAGCCATGAGAGGTTGGGGTAATCAGAGTCACCTGAAATATTGAGGGACAACATTTATCCACACACTATCCCATATGGCCCACACCATACCCATACACCAACATATACTGGGTGGGAACCAGGGCTCACCTATTGGCCATACCCTGTGCCTCTGTAGTTGGGCCATCACATTTGGGATGCTGCTATTCCTCAGGAAAAAGGCATCATGCACCGACCCAGGATACTGGTCCACCAAGCACACCATCTGTACATTCATAGAGTGGAAACTCTTCCGATTTCAAAACACCTGTTCATTCTGGGGGGAGGGGCAAATGCAATATGTGTTCCATCAATCGCCCCAATTATGTTGGGGATATGT
Organism: Pleurodeles waltl; assembly: GCF_031143425.1. Taxonomy (NCBI): domain Eukaryota; kingdom Metazoa; phylum Chordata; class Amphibia; order Caudata; family Salamandridae; genus Pleurodeles; species Pleurodeles waltl. The sequence goes on along the minus strand of NC_090448.1, from coordinate 632,985,213 downwards.
CCCATTGCATAGAACTCGGCCTTCACTGTGGCCAAATCTTCAACCTGGGGGAAAACAATGTAGCTGCACATGTGTTTAATCAGGGCAGTCAACACTCTTGTCAGCACTCTTGAGAACATTGGCTGTGACATTCCTGATGCCAAGCCCATTGTCACTTGGAAAGAACCAGTTGCTAGGAAATGGAGCACTGATAGAACTTGCACAAGAGGGGGGATCCCAGTGGGGTGACGGATAGCAGATATCAGGTCAGGCTCCAGTTGGGCACACAGCTCAGTGATTGTGACCCTGTCAAGTCTATAGGTGAGTATTATGTGCCTGTCCTCCAGTGTTGCTAAGTCCACCAGGGGTCTGTACACGGGGGTATGTCTCCATCTCTTATTCATCCACAGCAATAGGAATCAATGGGGCAAAAGAGTGAGGAGCCAGTCACAAACTGAACAATGGAGCCACAACAGAACTTTGCATTCTGTTAACTTGTAATGGGTCAGTGTGATTTGTCCAGTATGTCCTAATTTCACCAGTGACACAGCAATTTTCCAGGGCCTGCCCCCCACCAAAATGGAGTCTGTCTGTCCCGTGTGGAGGGACGGGAGGGAAATGAGGTAATTCCACTGACGTTGTGTGCCGTTGCGAGAAGCGGTCGGGAACTGCCGCGCAACTCCTCATTGGTTAACATTGGGCCCTATGAGTTACAGTAGTCAATGGTGATCTATGCCGGCGGTGACGGTATGCACCGCCGTGGACGTGACCGCCATTTTCTATCTCATCCCTCACTTGCTACCTGATCTTCCACAGGAAAGGACCTACACTGCATGTGCTGCTGTGACCTGTGTCTGGAACCTACCATGGCCTGTGTGACCAGAGAAAGGGCCCCATCCTTCACTTTGGAGGAGTTGGAGAGACTGGTTGATGGGGTCCTACCCTAGTACGGACTGCTGTATGGGTCCCCAGACCAACAGGTGAATGCCCCGTGGGCACGATGCATGTGGCATGAATGCATGGAGTCGTGTGTGTGAAGGCCAAGTGTAAGGGGGGTTGGTGAATGTCCTCTGGGCAGCGTACAGGTTGTGTACTGGGCTGTTAGAAATGGGGTTTCTGGTTGGCTAGGGTCTGCACCTCAGCCAGGCATAACTTACCCACTCTAGTCAGGGCAAGGGAGTTACACGTCCAAGATAACCCCTGCTCACCCCCTTGGTAGCTTGGCACGAGCAGTCAGGCTTAACCTGGAGGCAATGTGTAAAGCGTTTGCACAACACAAACACACATGTGACGCAATATCCCCACCACAAAGGAAACACAACACCAGATTATATGAAAATATACTGTATTGTACACAACGTAATTATCAGACCAACATCACATAACAGTACTATCCTGCTACCTTAGCAGTTGTCAGAACGTTACACATTAGTTACCCTGCAAACTAGCAGTAGTCACACATAACACACAGGTTACTCAGTATTCTACAACATAAGCAGTAGTCAGGAAACACGTTATCACATTAGGACACTTGTCATAAGAATATCATAAAACGCCCATAGTAGGAACATTAGAAAATCTATGGCAAGTTAAGGAAACATATTAGCAAGTCATGCCCATAAAAGGAACATTTGCACATATATGTAAAAGCATCATAGAACAGGTAGGCAATATATTATAATTAGTAAAGTCTGTAGAAAGAACTTCAATTATAACTCCATTGGTTTCTTTAAACAGTACCTGTTTGATGAAGAGGCACTTCTGGTGCCTAAAACGAATAATGGGGCCCCCGGCGCTCTTCTGCGCAAAACGGGGGCCTCCCTAAACCTGGCAGATAGAGAGGGGCAGCACGCACCCTCTCTGATTCATTGACGGGCCCCTTCTGGGACCCGTGATCACTGGGGGGCCCCCCTGGCCTCCACCGGCCCTCTCCAGGAGGGGCCCAAGTCAGGGAAATCCTGTGAAGGGGGAGGGGGCGCCTCGCGCTCCCTCCTCGTTGAAACACGGGCCCCTCCGGGGACCAGCTACTCCTGAGGTCTCCCGGGACCTTCGTGGCCCTGCCACTACGGGAGACCCCTAGAGAAAATACTCCTGGCCCGCGAGGGGGCCAACACGAGAGCTGGGGGCCAGGGCGAGCCTCCCGTGAGGCTGCCGCCCGGCCGAGATAGCAGGAGAGTCCTCCGGGACTCCTGTGCGCGAGGGAGAGGCGTCCTCCTCTCCCTCGACCTCCGGATGACGTCGCGGCCCAAGGTAGGGCCTTCCGGTGCCCCTGGGGGACTCCAAAGAGCAGTCCTCGCCCCGGGGGCACCAACAGGAGCACGCTTGCTCCTTACACTAAAACGGAGGTTTCCTTCGTGCCCTGGGGGCACAGTGCTGAGCGCGAACCTCGTGCTCGGGGATATTTTCAGAACCCGGCTGCAGCGGTGATTTCCAATCAGCAGAGACGCGCTCCATGAAGCGCGAGGGCACAATTTAAAGCCCGGGCTGCGGCGGTGATTTCCTGTAGTCCAAGAAAAGCGCTTTCAAAGCGCGATAGCACCGCAGCAACTTCAACACTGAAAATAATGCCTTTTTCTCTTAAAGCATCCTGGGCAAAGATGTACAAGATCGTTGCAGGGGTCAGGGGCCACAGCACCCTGCCCCTGGGAACAATAATCAAGGAGAAGGTACAGGGCTGGTGGGTCCAGCTACAGGCCAGCACAAGGGGTGCAGTTGGTGGCAGTTCCTCCTAGTGACCAGGCAGGTCACAGGTCAGCACAGCAGCAGCAGTCCAAGGCGGTTTCCTGGTGAGTCCATTCATCAGCGTTCTGTGTCCAGTTTCAAGTTCCAAGATTGTTCAAATTGTGGGGAAAATTCCCCTGTACTTATAGTCCTGTTTTTACAGTGTTTTACAATGATAGGGAGAGGAGGTTCCAGCCAGTTACAACTGGTTCTGGGAGTGCCCCCTCTCTCCTTTCAGCACAGGCTCCAAACATCAGTGGGGGGTTAACGACCCTATTGTGTGAGGCCAGGGCACAGCCTTTACAAATGTAGGTGTGCCCCGCCTCTCCCTTCTCTCAGCCCAGGAAGACTATTCAGCATGCAGATGCACCTTGGTGACACCTCCACCCTCCCTGTGTACAGGCTGTCTGAAAAGTATGCACAAAGCCCCAACTGTCACTCTGCCCAGACGTGGATTGGAGTCAAGCTGCAAAACACCAGAATTATAAGCACAGATAAATGCGCACTTTCTAGAAGTGGCATTTCTGTGATAGTAATAAAAAATACACCCACACCAGTAAGCAGTATTTATTATCACCATCACAACCATACCAAACACGCCTACGCTACCCCTCATAAATCAGACAATACCCTTTACACATAAGGCAGGGCATTTCTAATGCAATCCTATGAGAAGGCAGCACTCACAGCAGTGAGACACCAAGTTAGGCTGTTTGTCACTACCAGGACAGGCCATGCAATATGGCACATGTCCTGCCTTTCTACATACATGGCACCCTGCCCATAGGGCTAGCTAGGGCGTACTTTAGGGGTGACTTACATGTAGTAAAAGGGGAGTTCTGGGCCTGGCAAGTAAATTTAGATGCCAGGTCCCTGTGGCACAAAACTGCGCACACAGGCCCTGCGCTAGCAGGCCTGAGACAGGTTTGAAAGTCTACTTCAGTGGGTGGCGCAAGCAGCGCTGCAGGCCCACGAGTAGTATTTAATTTACAGGCCCTGGGTATAGAGATACCACTGTACAAGGGACTTATAGGTAAATTAAATATGCCAATTAGGTATAAGCCAATCATACCAACTTTAGATGGGAGAGCACCTGGACTTTAGCACTGGTCAGCAGTGATAAAGTGCTCAGAGTCCTAGAGCCAACAGCGAGAGGTCAGAAAAACCAGGAGGAAGGAGGCAAAAAGACTAGGGATGACCATGCGTATGGCCAAAAGTCCAACATGGGCCATGTGTGTGCCAATGGTGATGGAAACGGGTATGGTGGGCCTTATGTGTAACAAGCAGGACTGGCAGAACAGGCAGGATTCAATTTTCCTGTGTGTATTGCCTATGCAGGTCAGCGCCCATCAAAAGAAGGGTATGGCGTGCATCGCCAAGGAGGTGCGGACCCTAGGGGTCTATGGCAGGCGGAGCACCCACTGTTGCAAAAGGTGGGAGGACCTGAGACGCTGGGCACGGAAGACCGCAGAGGCCCAGCTTGGGATGGCCTCCCAATGAGGAAGGGGTGCTCATCGAACCCTGACCCCCCTGATGGCCTGCAAACTGGCGGTGGCCTATCCTGAGCTGGATGGGCACTTGAGGGCATCACAGCAGCCACAAGGGGGTGAGTACCCATCATTACAACTTACACAAGGTAGGGTGGTATCTGGATGTGGGATGTGTGTCAGTGGGTGCCCCTAGGCCAGGCCTGGCCTTGCAGTGTAGGTCCCCTGGTGGCTGGGGTTCAGAACGGAAAATCTTGCTACCTAGCTCGTAGGCATCCAGTACTGGTCAGGGCTGTGTGGGTCCCAGGTGTGCTGCATTAGGCGGTGTGTGCCCCTCCCCATACCTTGGCTGGTAACTATTTCTCTGCTAGTGCTATGGCATATTGCGTAGGCCTGTTCCCTGTGTGTGAGGGTGTTGTGTACGCCAACGGTGGTGTTGGTGCAGCCAATCACCAAGGGGGTCATTACAACATTGGCGGTAAAAGCCGCTTACCGCCGCGCAGAAGACCGCCAACACACTGCCGCGCCCGCGGATAACCGCCACAGCTATTATGACCCACAGGACGGAAACCACCAAAATTCAGACACCCACACAAGCCCACCACACCAAAGGTCTGTGATCAACTGGCGAAAACAAAACCTCCACCTTCACGCCAACAGGAATACGCCCACACTATCACGACACACGAATCCACGTGGCGTTCTTTCAACCGCAGTATTCCATTGGCAGTACACACCGCCGCGCTCAAAATACACACACATTTACAAAACACAACCACATTGGACAATTCCAAATACACACACCTGATACACATACACCCACCACTCCCACACACCCAATACAATATAAAACACCCACCCACATCACCCACAAACCCCTACGACAAAAATTCACGAACGGAGGCCAGAGAGCGACACCACAAACAACTAACAAGCATCCACAGGTACACAACACCATCACTCACATAACTTCCACACACCTCACACTACACACCACTACATATCAGCACACTTATCACACCACACATCACCAACACCACCCCATGGCAAAGACACCCCAGGCTCTCAGAGGAGGAGTTCAGGGTCATGGTGGAGGAAATCGTCCGGGTAGAGCCACAGCTATTCGGATCACAGGTGCCGCACACCTCAATTGCAAGGAAGATGGAGCTATGGCGAAGAATAGTGGACAGGGTCGACGCAGTGGGACAGCACCCAAGAAATCAGGAGGACATCAGGAAGAGGTGGAACAACCTACAGGGGAAGGTACGTTCCGTGGTCTCAAGACACCACCTGGCGGTTCAGCGGACTGGCGGTGGACCCCCACCTTCTCCCCCACAACTAACAACATGGGAGGAGCAGGTCTTGGCGATTCTGCAACCTGAGGGCATCGCAGGAGTAGCTGGAGGAATGGACTCTGTTAAGTCAAATCTTAACTATTACATCCCCCACCCTACCTGCATGCCAGCACATACCCCCACCCTCACCCTCACCCCATCACTCCTATTCCTCACAAATGTCCCAACATCACAACCCACACATCCCAACACCAAGCCCTGCATGCAACAACAAAGCATGGACACCCATCACCAAAGCATGGCCACTGCACATACCCATACACCCCCCTAAACCATCATCACACAAGGTTCCACACAGGAATGCAAGCACTGAGGTACACGGTCACCCACCCATAGCACACCATGGCACACACAGATGTAATAAACATCCTTTTATACCCCTGCAGGACCCCTACCCAACGGCACCGGACAGGAGGGTCCACACATGCCCACACCACCAACAGAAGAGGCCCACAGTGATGACAGCAGCTCTGTCAAACTGGATCTAGATGACCAGACCGGCCCATCGGGGACCTCTGGACAGTCGGTTCCCCACACCCAGTCACAGGCCACCACAGAGCTTCCCCCTTCTGGAAACACCAGCACAGCACCCACCCAGCGGGCCCATACCTCCGTCCCCAGGACACGTCAATCAGCAGTGTGTCCACCACTACAGGGAACCCAGGCTAACCCACCACCCCAACAACAACAGGGACCTGGGGGCAGTGGTAGTGGGCAGACAGTCCAGGGGACGGAGGCCCAGGAACCCAGGGGAACTGGGAGGGCTGCTGTGCGACAGGGGGAGGACAGGCCAAGGGAACCCACTCTCCACGAGGCCCTCTCCTCCAACATGGGAGCCTACCACCACTCCCAGGAGATGATGGCAACGGTACTGGCTAAGTTTCAGGAGACCCAGCGCCTGCAGGAGGAATAGTATATGGGCTTTAGCGAGGAACTCAGAACCATCAACTCCACCCTGGGCAGCATCTTAAGGGTGCTGAAGGAACTCGTGAAAACCAGGAGGGACACTGTGGCACTACAAGGGGCCTCTGGACGATGAACTGCCCACCACCTCCACTGGCGCTAGTGGACAGGAGGCACCGCCACAGGACCACCACACCAGCACCCCAACCCCTGCAGAGGGAGAACCACCTCGCAAACGGTCCCTGAGATCCAGGAACAAGACAGAGAACCATGCCAAGACCCCGCCAAAAAATTAGACCACCCTGATTGTCTTCCTACTGTCCCACTTTGTCACCCTGTCCATACTTAAACTGCCCCAGCTCCGCTTCCTATGCCCATTTGGGCAATGCACCTGTGAGACTAATCGACTGGACTCTGCCATGGACATTCCTCTACCATCACCCCTCACCATTACGCTACCCCCTCCAATTTTGAACACTAAAATAAACACCCTTAAAGCACAAAACAATCTGGAGTCAGTCTGTGATTTCGGAATAATGTATTAGCAATTACTGTGGCAAAAAGCTCTTTCACTTGTAATGTCAACATACCTATGTCACACAGCTCTAGTCCATGAGGAATCACAGCAGATGTCACACTGTGGGACCCAGATCTGTGAAATCGTAACGGAAAGTGACAACTCAATGACCATACACTGGGTGAAAATGACAGACAGTAGAGAGGTAGTAGTGTTTAAGTACATGTAGTAGGCAGGTTTGTATTCTTACCTGTGTCTCACTGGAAATATTGCTGGATCACTGAGTCCCTGTTGTCCATGTCTTCTTCTTCTGCTTCCTCGTCTTCACTGTCCACAGGCTTCACACCTGCAACAACACCGCCATCTGGACCATCCTCCTGCAGAAAAGGCACCTGTCGTCGCAAAGCCAAGTTGTGAAGCATACAGCAGGCCACGATGATCTGGCACACCTTCTTTGGTGAGTAGAATAGGGATCCACATGACATATGGAGGCACCTGAACCTGGCCTTCAGTAGCCCGAAGGTCCGCTCAATCACCCTCCTAGTTCACCCGGGGGGCCTCATTGTAGCGTTCCTCTGCCCTTGTCCTGGGATTCCTCACTGGGGTCAGTAGCCATGACAGGTTGGGGTAACCAGAGTCACCTGAAAATGGCGATGGACAACTGTTAGACACACACTAAGCTGGAGGGATATCCCCAGACCCAGACAACCATTCCCACTGACTAGCTTCCATGTGCTCACCTAATAGCCACACACGGTGTCTCTGGAGTTGACCCATCACATAAGGGATGCTGCTATTCCGCAGGATGTAGGCATCATGCACTGAGCCAGGGAACTTGGCATTCACATGGGAGATGTACTGGTCGGCCAAACATACCATCTGTACATTCATCGAATGATAACTCTTCCGGTTTCTGTACATCTGTTCACTCCTGTGGTGGGAGATCAAAGCCACATGAGTCCCATCAATGGCACCTATGATGTTGGGGATATGTCCCAGGGCATAGAAATCGCCTTTCACTGTAGGCAAATCCTCCACCTGAGGGAAAACGATGTAGCTCCGCATGTGTTTCAGCAGGGCAGACAACACACTGGACATCACGTTGGAAAACATGGGCTGGGACATCCCTGATGCTATGGCCACTGTTGTTTGAAACGACCCACTTGCAAGGAAATGGAGTACTGACAGCACTTGCACTTGAGGGGGGATTCCTGTGGTATGGCGGATAGATGACATCCGGTCTGGCTCCAGCTGGGTACACAGTTCCTAGATTGTGGCACGGTCAAGCCTGTATGTGATTATCACGTGTCTTTCCTCCATTGTCGACAGGTCCACCAACGGTCGGTACACCGGAGGATGCCGCCATCTCCTCACATGTCCCAGCGGACGGTGCCTATGAAGGACAACAGCGAGCACAGCCAAACAACTCAGAGGTACATACCCACAGCTTACACAGAACAGCAATCATAATCTAAAAAGTGGCCTGTATGTGTGTTGAGTCTAGACCTAGGTTTGTGTGACGCAGTTGAAAATGAAGACATGTGGGCCCCTGAAATAGCGGCTGCCTGACCTGTATAGTGGGACAATGGGATGTGAGTTAACTGCGCTGGCTTTGTACACCATCGCAGTAGGCGGTCGAAGACAGTGGCGCAATGCTGCATTGGTTAACATTGGACCCTATGGGTCCCAGGAGCCAATGACGATGTACGCCGGCGGTGACAGTACGCACCGCCGCGGACGTGACCGCCATTTTCTATCTGTTCAATCACTCGATACCTGATCTTCGACAGGAGAGGACCTACACTGCAAGTGCTACTGTGACCTTGGTCTGGAAGAAACAATGGCTCGTGCGACTGGGGAAAGGGCCCCTGCCTTCAGCACGTAGGAGTTGGAGAAACTCGTGGGTGGGGTCCTCCCCCAGTAAATGCTTCTCTACGGTCCTCCAGACAAACAGGTAAGTACACTGGGAGCATGCTGTATGGGCTATGCCTGTGTGGAGAGGGGTGGATGAAAGAAGGAAGTGGGGAGAGTGCGGCGTGCATGAAACGACGGTGAGTGCATGTGCCACATGGCGAGGGTCGGGATGGGGGCCAATCACTTTGACGGTGCAGTTGGTAACAAGTTTCTCTTCCCCCTGTACAACTCATGTAGGTCAGCGCCCACCAGAAAAAATATATTTGGCGTGCCATCGCCAAGGACATCCAGACCCTAGGGGTCTACCACAGACGGAGCACCCACTGCCGTAAAAGATGGGAGGACATTTGCCTCTGGAGCAAGAAGACGGCGGAGGCTCAGCTGGGGATGGCCTCCCAACGTGGGAGGGGTGCCCGTCGCACCATAACCCCCCTGATGTTTAGGATCCTGGCAGTGGCGTACCCGGAGTTGGATGGGTGCTGGAGGGCATCACAGCAGCCACAAGGGGGTGAGTACACTCTCATTCTGCTGATTTTGCGGGCAGTGGAGGGGTCTGGGTGGGGGAGGTGGGCTGTGGTTTTCCCTAGGCCAGGGCGAGTTCCGTAGGCAAGGTCCCTCCGTAAGGCAGTCCATGTGGCACCCCACCGCACCTCTGTAGAGTGCCAAGTACACCTAGTCATGCCCCTGTGTCATCCATGTGTGCAGATGTCGTCCATAGCCTAGTAGGCCATTTCCCAGGATTTGAACAGTGGAGCCCAAGAGCGCGGCGTAGTGCTGGGGGCTTCTGTGTATGTTGTGTCCGCCAACGGTAGCGGTAATGCATGCACTCAACATCTCTTTCTTCTGTCTTCCCCCTCTTTTTGTGGTCTCCCTGTTCTTGTGTGCATTAGCATCATCAGGCGGAGGAGCAGTGGCACCAGAGCACGAAGGGGCTGCATCCCACATGGCCATGGAGGGCCACACTACGGAATCGGACTTCACCAGTGGGACGGAGGGAGAGGGGAGCTCCACGGCGGGGACCGGAGCTGAGACCAGTGACACGGACTCGTCCTCTAATGGGAGCTCCCTTGTGGTGGTGGCAACATCTGTGCCCCCCCCATCTACAGGTACAGCCGCCACCTCCTCTTCCAGCACCGCCCTCCCAACAGCCCCTCAGCCTTTGCCCCGTGCCCCCTCACCCAGGAGGGTGGGCATCACCTTCGCCCCAGGTACCTCAGGCCCTGCTCTGTCACACCTGCTGCCCTCAGTGAGGAGGCCTTTGACATCCTCAGGTCCCTCACTTTTGGGCAGTCTACCATTTTGAATGCCACCCAGGGTCCAGAGAGGCAGTTGCAACAAACCAATGCATTCCTGGAGGGCATTCATTCTGGTCAGGCGGCCCTTCAGCAAGCTTTTCAGACTCTGGCCTCAGCACTGATGGCAGCCATTGTCCCTGTGTCTAGCCTCCCCCTTCCAACTTCCTCCACCCAGACCCATTCCCCTGAACCCCAGCCTATCCCAAGCACACCTTCAGACCAGCATGCACACAAGTCAACACACAAGGGAAGCTCATGCAAACATAAGCACCACACATCCCACAGGCACTCATGCAAACATCACACACATGCAGACACACCAACATCCACTGCCTCCACTGTGTCCCCCTCCTCCTCGTCTCCCTCCTCCCTCCCAGTCTCGTCTACACTCACACCTGCATGCACTACCTCTACAGCCACTACGTCCATCACCAGCACACCCACCACCACACCCCGCTCACGTGCAGTCACCACCCCCACTACCATTCACACAACCCCTGTGTCCTCTCCCACTGTGTCTGTGACGCCCCCTCCCAAGATACACAAACGCAGGCACACACCCACCCAACAGCCATCCACCTCACGACAGCCTCCAGCGCATGCACCTTCACCCAAAGTCAGTAAACGAACACCTCCTACAACCACAACCTCTTCCTCCACTCCCAAACCCCCTCCAGCTACCCGTCCCAGTGTCTCCAAAAAACGTTTCCTGTCCAACCTTGACCTCTTTCCCTCACCTCCCCCACCCTGTCTGTCTGCTAGGGCCCAAACTAGCACCTCAGCCAAAACAACTCCGGGACCAGTGGTGCCTGTAGTCACCGGAATCTGGAGTGCAACGGCCACCAGGGCAGCCAGTGTAGCACGGAGCCACAGCACAGACAGTCCCCCACCTGTGAAGCATCAGAAGTTGGCCAGTGTCCGGCGGGAGAGGGGGAAGACTCCAGCCACCAAAGCCGCTCCCAGGGGTCCCGGTGAGAGTGTTGAGTCAGCTGCGACACCGTCCAAGGTGGGGAAGGGGCACAAGAAACTCAGCAAGTCTGGGAAGAGGCGGAGAAGACCGCCATCAGCCCCGCTGCCCAGGAGGCCACGGCCAGCACCAGCCCAGCTGCCCAGAAGGCCACCGCCATCATCCCCACTGGGCCATGAAGGACCGCCAGCACAAGCCCCGCTGGGCCATGAAGGACCGCCAGCAGCTGAGTCACTGCAAAGGAGCCCGCCGTCTCAAGCACCGCTGAACAGGGCACCGCCGTCTCAAGCAACGCTGAACTGGGCACCGCCGTCTCAAGCACCGCTGAACAGGGCACCGCAGTCTCAAGCACCGCTGAACTGGGCACCGCTGTCTCAAGCACCGCTGAACTGGGCACCGCTGTCTCAAGCACCGCTGAACTGGGCACCTCTGTCTCAAGCACCGCTGGCCCATGAACGCCAAGGGCACTGATGCTACTGAGTCCGTCACGGGCAGGATGAAGCACTCTGGGCACCATGCCCCCTCCAGAACCAGTGGAGAGATCCATCCACTACCTCTGTCCTTAGCAGGATGAAGCACTCTGAGCACCATGTCCCCTCCAGAACCAGTGGAGAGATCCATCCACTACCTCTGTCCTTAGCAGGATGAAGCACTCTGAGCACCATGTCCCCTCCAGAACCAGTGGAGACTGTCATCCACTTGAGAGACTGTGGCTTTGCACTCCCCAGGATGGAACAGTGGGCAACCCACCCACTGTAGAGACTTGAGAGACTGTGGCTTTGCACTCCCCAGGATGGAACAGTGGGCAACCCACCCACTGTTTAGACTTGAGAGACTGTGGCTCTGCACTCCCCAGGATGGAACAGTGGGCAACCCACCCACTGTAGAGACTTGAGAGACTGTGGCTTTGCACTCCCCAGGATAGAGCAGTGGGCATGTGGCCCTCTCGTGGGTTTGGCGTAGTGCACTCAAGCGGCTGCGGTGCCCCCCCTTTCCATCCCCCTGAGGTGCCTGTTTTGTTGCTATCTGATGCCCCTGCAGTGTTATCTCCGTCATGGTCGGGGATCTTGTGTGGGCCTCGCCCATACCGTGTGGGCCTAGTGTTCCACGGACTTAATTGGAGCACTACCTGGACTACTATGCTTGGTGTATATTTTGTTAATGGTGTATATATATATTTTTGCTTACTTGCTTTTAATATATTACAATGGTTACACTCATTTGCTATTGTCTTTGCATTCTTCCGGGGGGTTGGGTGGTGTAACTTTCATGTATAAATATGTATTAGTGTGTGTGTTGTAGGGGGTGAGGGTGGGGGTGTTGCGTGTGTGTGTTCCTGTTTTTTGCCTCCCCTGTGTCATAGGTGCAGTACTCACCGTGGTCTTCGCCACCGGCGTTCGTGCTCCTGGTAGAGGAGCAGGAAGACTATCGCAGGGAGAATTTGGAGTTCCGGATCCATGGTGTCTTCGTTCCTCATGTGGTGTGTAGAGGTGAGCGTTTTCCCTTTGGAATCCTGTTTCCGTCGTGTTTTTATCCGCGGTGAATCCGCCCCGGAAAAGGTGGCGGATTGGTAGGTTGTGATACTGTGGGTGGTACTTTATCACCCGCCTGCCTGTTGGCGGTGACTGCCGTGCTGTTTGTTTGTATCGCCGTGGCGGTCAGAGTGTTAAAGTGGCTGTCTTTGCTGGCGGTTTCCGCCACGGTCGTAATTGCAAATCTATTACCGCCGGCATGTTGGTGGTCTTACTGCCGCTTTAACACCAACCGCCAGGGTTGTAATGACCAACCCAAGTGTATCCTTTGTCTCTCCCCCCCCTTTTTGTTTTGTCATCCTGTCCTTATGTGCATTAGCATAATCTGGGGGAGGAGCAGAGGCACCTGCGACGGAGGGAGCTGCATCCCACAGGCCCCAGGATGCAGAATCCACCAAAGCTGAGGGCACCAGTGGTACGGAGGGCGAGGGGAGCACCACGGCGGATACTGGAGGGGACAGTTCTGACACAGATACCTCCTTCGATGGAAGCTCCCTGGAGGTGACGGACACTTCTGTGACTGCCCCAGCTACAGGTACAGCCGCCACCCCCATACCAGCACCGCCCTCCCAGCAGCCCCTCATCGAGTTACCCATGCCCTCTCACCCAGGGGGGGGGCATCTACTTCAACCCAGGCACCTCAGGCCCTGCCCCAGTTAGCCCTGCTGCACTGAGTGAGAAGGCTATTGACCTCCTGAGATCCATCTCTGTAGGGCAGTCAACCATTGTGAATCCCATACAGGGGCTGGCAGCCCACATGCAACAAACTAATGCATTCCTGGAGGGCTTTAACACTGGATTGGCAGCCCAACAGAGATCGATTCAGGCTCTGGCCTCCTCTCTGATGGCAGCCATTGTGCCTGTTTCTACCCTCCCCCCTCCAACTTCCACTGCCCAGCCCCATTCTCCTCAATCTCAACCCATCCCAAGCACACAGGCATACGAGCATGCACACAAGACAACACACAAGAGTGGTACAGGCAAACACATGCACCACACTTCATCCCACAGGCACTCACACAAACACCATCCAGATGCAGACACACCAACATCTACTATTTCCACTGTCTCCCCCTCCTCCTCCTCCACCACCTCCCACCCAGTTACGTCCACACTCACACCTGCATGCACTACATCATCATCCACTACCAGCATCATCACCACACAAAGTAGAACACAAACCTCACTGGCAGACACCTCCACAACAGCCGTGCACACGTCCCCTGCGTCCTCTCCCACTGTATCGGCACCCACTCCTAAGGTATACAAATGCAAGCACTCGGACACCCAACAGCCATCCACCTCACAACAGCATACAGCCATGCACCTGCACCCAAAAGCAGCAGACAGACACCTCAAACAGCCACTCCCTCTTCCTCCACTCCCATTCCTCGTCCCTCTTCCCGCCTCAATGTCCCTAAAAAACTGTTCCTACCCACCATTGGCCTCTTCCCTATCCCTCCCCCCATCCTGCACGTATGGGCAGGGTAGGAAGAACCCAGCCAAGCACCTCAGCCACACAGTCCACGGGCCCAGTTGTCACCACACCCACTCGTGGTGGAAAATGATCCATGCCACCTGTCCTGAAGGTGAAAGATTCTGCACCAGGCTGCCTCAAGGGAAAGGAGCCTGCCCAAGCTGGCAGAAATACCAAGGACCCTGCACCAGCAGGCAAGAAGGTAAAGAAGCCTGCCCCAGCTGCCAGGAAGACAAAGGAGCCTGCACCAGCAGGCAAGAAGGAAAATGTGCCTGCCCCACCTGCTAGGAGGACAGAGGAGCCTGCACCAGCAGCCAAGAAGGGAAAGGAGCCTGCCCCAGCTGCCAGGAAGAGCAAGGAGCCTGCACCAGCAGGCAGGAAGACCCTGGGGCTTGGGGCAGGAACTGTGATGAAGCCCCCACCACGAACCATGGTTGTGCAGCCACCCGAGGTTGGAGGGGATGGGCAGGAGCTTCCCCCCCATCAGCAGCACCACCACTGAGCAGGTGTGCGAGGTTGCAGGTGATGGGCAGGAGCCCCCCCAGCATCAGCACCACCACTGAGCAGGCTTGCGAGGTTGCAGGGGATGGGCAGGAGCCTCCCCCCCAGCAGCAGCACCACCACTGAGCAGCCGTCTGAGGTTGCAGGGGGTGGGCAGGAGCATCCCCCCACCAGCAGCACCACCACCACTGTGCAGCCGTCACTACCAGCAGACGGTCTGTAATCCTGCCTCCATGGGCTGCTGTGTGGCCTGGCCCCTGCAAAGCCATTGTGTATGACACCCACCTGAGAGACTGTGATCTTGCACTCCCCAGGTTCAAGAGCACAGGGCAGGTTGCCCCCTCCAGAACCAGTGGGTAAGACACCCACATGTCCAACACTCTCCAAGATCAAGAACAGGGCACAATGCCCCATCCAGAACCAGTGGGTAAGACACCCACATGTCCAACACTCTCCAAGATCAAGAACAGGGCACGATGCCCCCTCCAGAACCAGTGGGCAAGACACCCACCCGGGAGACTGTGGCCCATCACTCCCCAGGACTAAGAGCACAGGGCATGATGCCCCCTCCAGAACCAGTGGGTGAGACACCCACATGAGAGACTGTGACCTGACCTTGCACTCCACAGGACCAAGCACATGGCAGGTTGCCTTCTCCAGAACCAGTGAGTGAGACACCCACATTAGAGACTGTGACTTTGCACTCTACAGGACCAAGCACAGGGCATGTTGCCCCCTCCAGTATCAGTGGTCTTGTCACATCTCCCGGCTGAGGCACCTCCGGTCCCTCTGAGGTGCCTGCCTATTTACCAACTGATGCCCCTGCAGTGTTCTCTCTGTGTTGGAGCAGGTTGTCGAAGTAAGCCTCAGCAACGCCTACTAGTGCAAGGGGTTCGCCCTTCTCTGCACAAAGTCCTCAGACCATATAGGAAGAAGTTGGCACAGAAACTGAAATAAAAGACAAAGTTTATTAAACCTCATGAGGTGGTACTACAGTTCAAACAGCACCCTTCGGTAATGTTTGAAGTAGCATACTGAACTAAGAGAGCATGGTCCTTTTATACCCACGCAGGGGCTAAAAGAAGGTGGTACAATTATGGAAGCAAGACTTACATACATATAAGGTCATATGGAAATGCACAGTCGACAGGTAGAAGGGGCTAACAGTTTTCAAGGACTAGTTGACACATTACTGTCTGTTACGGATTTCTAACAGCTGCAGATCTTACTGGGCATGTGCGAAAGTGGGAGATGCTAAATATAACTTGTCACTAGACAGATTTTCAAGAGTAGTTAACAGAAAGGTAGGACAGAGCACATGGCGAGCACATGGCAGAGAAAATGGCTGCCATGAATACAAAATGGATTCCACAAAATGTTCACCATAGTTGCTAAATACAAGATGTCTTCTGCTAATGCTTAATCTAATCGCTATTAAATTACAACAAGGTGACGTATGGCCTTGGACTTTGGCCTGTGGCCATGTGGACTACGCAATTAGTGGACTGGACTGTGTCCCTTTTTCTGGACATATATATATATCTTTTATCTTGCCTAACTTATTTTTCATGCTGTGTTGATCTTATTAATTCACTTTTGCGAAATCGTTTTGTCCTTGCACTATTCATCCGAGTAACGGGGTAAAATTGTTTTTGTAATGCAGCTGATTGTGTGTATGGTGTTGAGGGGGTGTGTTGTGTGTGTGTGTGTCACTCTGTTTTTTCCTCCCCCTCCCTTGTGTGCTAGGCGGCTGTACTCACTGAGGTCATCTTCGCCGGCGTTGGTGTTTGTGGTGGAGCAGAACGTAGAAGATCATGGGGAAGACATGCAGTTCAGGCTCCATGGTGGCATGGTTGTTCCCTGTGTCTCCAATGGTGAGTCCTTTCCCTTCTGAGCTCAGTTTCCACCAGGCCTTTGATGTCATTGGTACCGCCCCGGAAAAGGAGGCGGTTTCCTGGGTCATAATATGGTGGGTGGAACATTGACTTCCGCCTGGCTGTAGGCAACTACTGCCATGGTGCCTGTTGTTTCCGCCCTTGCGGTCGGAGTGGTACATTGGCTGTCTTTCGGAGATCTCTCCGCCATGGTCATAATTTGGCGGTAGTTACCGCCGGCCTGTTGGCAGTATTACCGTCACTTTAACACCAACCGCCAGGGTCGTAATGAGGGTCTATGTGTAAGCAGCTCGAACTGGGCATGAGGCCCCTTCATTACTGAGGGGTACCAGTCTAACATGATCTATAACGTGTAGAAGGGCTCCTTGAAACCAGTTTTGGTGTTCTTGATATGTGAGTGGTAATTCTAAAAATGCATAAGCTCTGTATTGTGCAGGTGGATTTGCTACAGTGTATGTGTTGAAAGTGTTTGAATTTACATCAACTACAGGAAAGGTGACCCAGGAATAGAAAGTCTCTGTTCTGTACGCATTGTGTGCTTGTACCATGAACGTAACATCTCCATCCTCATTAGGAAGCCCATTAGCAAGCAAAAACTGTGTGACTGCTGGTCTACAGTTTACTGGAATTACTATTGGTTGTGCCATCTCAGTAAACCAGCATTCTGGAATAAAAACACCAATGGGGAATCCTCTTAAGGGTCAATCTTGAACAATCAACAGGCTAATATAAGGCCCACCTACATAGGGGAGGAAGATTTTCAACACCACCAACTTCTCTGTATAAAAGGTGCTTAGGGTACATTTGGCATGCGTAAGGGAGCTAGTCAGGAGATCCGTTAAAAATGTACCAGTCCAATGTTGGTAGCATCATGTCTAATGGCTCTTATTATGGTAATAATACTGTGTGTTTAGAATGGAAGAACCACCGCGTGCGGGAGACTGAGTGAAGCCAACATTGGCTGGAAGCTGTCGGCCTAACTCCTGGCTAACCTGCAGTACCTCACCCACCCCAATCAGCGTAGGAGTGATTTGTGGCAAACGGAACCTGACTTCTCAGGCAAGTTGTATTGAACAGATCACACCCCTTTTACTCACTTACTCAAAGTCTCTAATATTCCAAGGGAAGATGAGAGGTGCAAGCTAGGTTTCAATATATTTATTGAAACAATTCCATCCTAGTACATGAAGAATGGCTGTGATAATAAGGCATATGAAACCTAATACAGTGATCATCATAACAATGAGAGTAAAAAAGATAAACAACCCTACTATTGTGTATGGTTCAAGAATGTCTAGTGATTCCTGCCTAACCTCTGTGTATTAGAACAAAGTGGGAGTAACCCCTCTGCCGGTCCAGTTCTAAGGGAGGAACCCCGACCCGATGCCTGAGTAGTATACCAAGGGTCTGCCTGTTCTCTGGATGGCAATCCTCTCAGGAGCTTAAGTGTCACCGTCAGGATCAGCAAAGCTGGCTGCAGTATGATGTGATTCCCAGGATGACCCTGACTGGAATGCCCTCTGTCCTCCTTAGGCCTATGTGATGATTATATAATAAATCCTACACAGTTCGTGAAATTAGGCCTGAGGTCATGATACTTCTAGAGGAACTGTCCCCTGAGAAGGCAATCCAGCCAGGCATACCATGGACCAAACCTAACAGCCTTGAAAAAGGCACATAATGCATTTTGTGCAAAAGGCTGATAAAAATGTGTAGCACATACTCTGTGTTCCTAGAAGGAGGCAACTGATTAAAAATATAAAGTAATGCACTATGTGTGTGTTTAAAGGCTCAGGCCGTGAAACTAACTAAAATATGGGTTTCCAACCCACCACTAACGGGTCACTACAACAGTTCCTCCCTAGTTCTTGATCCTTGGAAGTGGGAATCAAGGTGCTCTGGCAGCCCAGCTGTGGTCACCATCAGAACCGACACAGCGCAACCAACCTGATGCAGCCCTCGCATCTCCTCATGAGAATTGATGCTGCATGATGCAACTTGACATGGATCTTGCATTGCAGCCCTCACAGCTCCTGAATGGAACCGGCGCAGCACAGTGCAACTTGACATGGACCTCACATCAAAGCCCCATATCAGAGCCAATGCAGTATGATCCATCTTGATGCAGGACCCTGCATCTCTCATTGGAACCGACTGTACAATGCAACTTGATGCAGGACCCTGCATTTCTCATTGGAACCAATTCTGTACAATGCATCTTGATGCAGGACCTTGCATCACTCATCTGAACCAATGCAGCAGAACACATTTCGACAAAGGACTCCGAATCATTCCTTAGAACTGCTGCTGTGCAGCACAACTCTCCACATCAAGAAATAAGGTACAATTCTCAGTGGGCCTAATCTGGATCCTGAATCCAGCTCGCACTCCATCACGGTCAGCCTGAACTTGTGACTTTGTCTCAGACTGGCACAACCAGATAACCACAGTTGATCGGTTATATGCTTTTACACAGTTTTTTTTACCTAGCCTTTGCATATCTCCAGTTCTAGTAATTGGATTTTTGTTTTTTTGGTGTCAAATAATTGATTAAAATGTACACCATTTTTCAAAAATGGTGTGGGATTTTTCCTGTGCTGTGTTTTCACTTTATTACTGTTTAAGTGCTGTATGAATAGTTTACACAGCGCCTCTAAGGCAAGCCTGATTGCTTTTGTGCAAAGCTACCAGAGGGTTAATCCACAATTTTATTTAGTCACTTTTTGTGGTTCACCTTCACAAGGACTGAATCTGTTGCTTGAGAAGTGTTCAAAACCACCTTCAACTGCTAACTCAGTTCCTCACAAACTCCACAACAAAGAATGGGAAAAGGTGCGGGCATATCTGCGGAGAGTATTGCAGAATGCCCATATAAAACCGAAGAAATTCTACTTACTACATAGGGATTATCTTTCTCACAGGTAGCTCACCCACATGTTTCCAGGCTCCACTGACACATGTGGTAGGTGTGGGACCGCTGGTGCTAACCTGAAACACATGTAGGATTGTCCCCAATTATCTGCATAATGGAGTATGGTACTGCCACAATTAAAGCGGATTGCAGGGATAACAGGTATTTCTCCAGGGCGGTCGGGTCCTCCAAGAGACATGCTTCTTAGATCTTGCTCTTATTATAGCCAAAAAACAAGTAAGATGTGCTGAAAGCTCCTGTCTCCACTGAGCCTGTAACTTTGTTCAGGTTCATTATTCTGCTGGCAAAGGCCAAGGCGGTGGCATTATATCTGGAGGATACCAGAGGTCTGCGCTGCCGACTGACGGCACAGGGCTGGGAGGCACAGGCATCTCCGCTAGTTGACCCACACCGTGAAATTCCACATCTGATCCCTCTTCCAGCGTGAGTATGTTTGCCATAGGCCACGATTTATATTTGTTCTCCATGCCATGTGGCCAGTCGATGTTCACAGGCCTGAATATGTTCTTTGTCTTCCATGCCTTCTTGCTTGTTGGTTGACTATGTGGCTGGTGGCCATTTTGTGTAGCCAGTCAATATGCTTTTGCCATAGGCCTGCATGTGTTCTTTGTTGTGGCTATACCTCCTTGCTTGCTGTTCTTGTTTGTTGGCCATGTAGATGGTAGCCATTTAGTGTAGCCAGCCGGTGTGCTTTTGTCACAGGCTTGCATGTGCTCTTTGTTCTCCATGCTCAATTGCTTGCTGTTGTTGTTTGCCCATGTGACCAGCAGCCGTTTTGTGCTGCCAATCAGTGTGTTTTTGCCATAGGCTTGCATGTGTTCTTTGTTCTGTCTGCTTCTTTGCTTGTTTTTGTTGTCTGACCATGTCGTTGGTGGCCATTTTGTGCAGCCAGCCAGTGTGATTTGCCATGAATTTGCATGAGTTCCTTGTTCTGCATGCTTCATTGGTTACTATTGTTGGTTGACCATGTGGCCGGAGGCCATTTTATGCAGCAACCCTTCACCTATTCCAATTTTCACATCCATTTTATAGGGGGATGTTTAGGAGACGCTATGAAGTATTGTTTTTGTTAATTTCTTTTTTTACTTTCCATGATATTAGTTTAACCATATGCTTGAGGATCATTGTATTATATGTATATCATGAATATGATTATGACGAACAGTGCTTTATATTATATGCATTTTATTGTATTTTTCACCTGCACCTCCTTGCCTCCAAATGGGTTTCCCATACTCCCATAATACATCAGCAATTCTTTTTTGTTTTTTTTTCAATTATTTTTTTAACATTCATTCTTTTTAATTTTCAGTTTATTTTAAATTTTTACTTTAAATTTTAATTTCTTTTTTTAATTTATTTTAAATATTTTTTTGCATTTTGCCTCCATGCACCGACAAAGCACAACAGCATTCACCTTTTATTCCATTTCCCCCGGACCTCTTGTCTGCTATAGTAGGTGCCCTGTACACACACAAGCACCATTCAGATTTTAAGGATTATTACATTCCCCCTGGATGGCATAGGTGCACACCATCCTTCATTTTGTATGGCCTATTCTATATTCCCATGGAGCCCCCTGAATGCCACAGGTGTCTCCCTTACAATAAATGCACATAAAGCAAAGAGTCACCTCTGTATATTTGTTATTCTGATTGGAAATTAAATTTTATGTTATGGTGGTGTGGTTTGATTTTAAAATGGTTGGACGTGTTGTTAATTATTTAGGATAATAACTTAAGCAACCAACCACACTAAATTATATTGTCTTTGTCAGAACTAATTCATAATGCAATAATGCCACTTTCACTAAATGTTTTTCTTGCTTGATTGTTTTTAGGAGCACAAGAGAAGAGACATCGCCCACAGTACTGCCAGGCAGCAGGCCTTTACAAAGACATGTGATCACACAACAAAGTGACGTGAGACTTCCAATTGTGCCTCCAGTCGCTTATGCAGCTCAATGCCGCTGCCAACTGGCAGCTTCAAGATGGCCTCAAAAAAAAGGTGCTGCCATGAAAGTGGCCAGTGAGAAGAAGCAGCTTTTCATCACTGTCGTGCAGACAAAAACCTTTTTCCTGATAGTTGTGCCTGCCGAAGTGGCCTCCTGGCAGGAAGCTGGGAGCAGCATTCCACATCAATGGCACCACCCCAACCTAAGATGATGAGCAGTGATGTTGAATTGGATTTGTCACTTTAGCAACATAGTAGCCAATCATTGTAGGAAACTAATCAAAGTAGACAGCAGCTTCAGCCACTGCCAGCAATAGTAGATCGTCTTGCAGAAGGAGCAGAACAGGAGGTTAAGCTTCCTTCTGAGCATGACCTTTCTCTTTTAGAATCATTGGCTCCCAGATCTCTAGCAAGAAAAAGGAAGGGTACTCTACCATTTTCTCCAAGCACCCCTTCCAATAATTTGGAAGAGTCTGAGACACACCAGGATAATGGCAGGGGATGAGGTGAATAATGAGCCAGTCATTGTCATGGAAGCTGGCCCAGAGGAGACCGACATTACCCCTCCTATTCAATCTGCTCTGAGGGATGTGGCACTGGTACTACCGCCAGACCCAACACCCATATTTGTAAGGCTAATGCAGAGACGCACATCAACCCCTACTTCAGTAGAAGTATGCACTGCAGTAAGGCAATCGACAACACACCCACATTCCTCTAGTTCTTTTTCAGGCATTGGCACAGCATACTAAAAAAGTTCTCTTTCCCAGTTTGGGACTTTTTACGATTAGCAAGCAGGAGGATAAAATTGCAATATGCTCCATTTGCCATGCAAGTGTTCGTTGAGGTAAGCCTGGTTCACACTATGGTACTGGAGACCCATATGAAAAAACATCACACAATCTAGTGATAGGAGCACCTTAAAAAGATTGCTGCAAATGGTGTAGGAGAAGGGGAGCAGAGGGGGGAAACAGCTCCAGTCATGGTGGGAGATGATGAGGCAGAAGAGGGTGACATCTTTAAGCAAAGCAGCCCTGTCCATAGCAGTGCCCCAGTATAACCCACCTCAGCAACCTCAAAATGGCACAAGAGTCAGATGGAGACACCATAGCATACAGTGACTGCCCCAAGACGCACATAGAGTCTACCACCCCCTACTTCTCTGAAGTTACCTGCATCAGTGGCCCCAGAAAAATAAAAAATCTACGCTACTATTATGGGCATGTTTAGGCAGGAGGGGCCTAAGAGTGCCAACACCCAGCTGCACTTTTATGCAATGGGAAGCTGGCTAAAATGTTAGCGCTGGACCTCCTCCCTTTTTCTTTTGTGGAAGGAGTACAATTTTTTAGAATTTGTGACGGCCATTCTGCCTAAAATGAAAGGTTCTCAGTCGGACCTATTTTTCCAGATTTGCTGTCATGTGCTCAATCAAGATGTGCTGCAATTGTTTGAACAAGCTTTGCAGCAATGTGCTGTTCACCCTCTCCACCTGGCATATGGACCAGTTGTCAAGCAGCTCATTACATGTGCATCACTGCGCCCTGGATCTCTAATGTGGGGGTTAGATAACAGCTATCCACATGTTTCAGCCCTGAACATATTTTTAAGGGCAGAAAATCATAACTATGCATACTGACAAATGGGTCCTATTCAAATGCCTGACACAGATGTTACTTCCTTTGAAGTTTTCACACAGGAAGTCAGCAAGGAGGACAGTATGATGGGCCGATATATCCCATATGCATCTGCTACAGGACTAGTTAAAACAGGTGTCTGAAAGGTTTGCAACAAAGCCTGAAAACACAGAAGTGCATGCCTTGGTTGACAGCCGAATCCTTCAGTTGGTTGTTAATGCAAGGCTGCAGAGAGACATCATGTTGTCCAAAGAGTACATCTGTGCCACATTACTTGATCCATGGTACAAAAACAATTCTGGCCACTTTCATTCCTTTTTCTGAAGGGAATATTTCAAAATATAAGATGTAGATTGCTGGATAAGCCAGAGACCTGGAAAAAGAACTGCTCGAAATTAGAGTTCCACTCCCGGGCAGAAGTTCTGGAGTGCCACCTTCAACTTCCAGAAAGGGCAGTCCTGTTGTCTCACAGCAACCAACATCAGCAACAAGAACACTGGCAAAAACTGCAACAGGAACACAAGAATTGACCCCAACCTCTGCATTGGCTTCGTTTCAAGTGACAGGTCTTAAGTTCAGTGCAGAGGTAAAGGCAAAATAGGTTGAGCAAATGGCAGCACCAATGGCCATTGAGAGGATGATTCAGGAGTATGTGGGTGTCACCCAAAAGAGATCTATGTGGATCAAAGCCCATTGGTTTATTAGTATATGAAGATGTGCCAATGACCAGTGCTCAGCAGGCTGGCAATAAAGTATCTGGCTTGTCTGATAGCCAGTGTGTCTGCAGAATGTGTTTTCAGTGCAGCTGGTACAATTGTCACAGTGAGATGGCCAATCTCCTACCTCAAAATGTGGAGCAATTGACAATGATCAAAATGACAACACGCCATTCCACACAATTACACTGTTCCTGAAATACCACAGGAGGAGGAAGAGGATGATTGGTCAGACTCAAGTGTTTTAGGAGCCCAATGTCTGGGTGAACCAGCTGATTTTGAGGACGAACACTACTTCCCTGACTATAGACCACCACAGTACTTTTTAATTTTTTATCATCAAACTTATTTCTTTGCCAAAAATATAAAAAAAGATTCAGCTAGTAGAAAATTATGTGTGTGCCTCACTTATGTTGCCCCACCATTTTTTAGGCACATGTATGGCTGGATTGAAAGTGGACCAGTGTGCAGTGAAGAAGTCTCCCCAATCCCTTCAGGACATTGGAGACAATGCTTGCCTCCCCCACCATGCCTATCCTTATTTTTTCATCACCTAGCAGGGCAGCACCAAAAGATCTTTGATTTACAAGACTGCCAAATTCCAATGTGTTACTTACATCAAAGAGGAGATACAATTGTTTACCTACCTCCATACTTGGCTTGGAAGAGGTAACTATTTCACCAATGAATGATGATACAATATATTTTTTGTAAAGCTTTATTTTTGCATTTTAATAATCAATAATAAGCTTGACACATTGATCAAAACAATCAGCCTTCGGGAGACAAAGCAGCATATCAAAATAAGACGGAAAGACAATTTACATTATCAATGACAGTATGTTTCCACATTGGATGGGTGAGGTAGCATTGAGTACAGTGATAAGCAATAAACAATAAGCAGGGCCACACGTCAATATCCATCTGCCTAAGGAAAGGAAGCAGGAAATGCCATGTGGGCAGTCCTCAAGCTCTCCAAGGAGCTATATTGTGGCTTCATCCTGAGGTTTCCTCTTCAGGCTCCAGGTCTGAAGCTCGGAGTGTTTTTGACATAGTGAAGTGTACACCCCCTAATCTGCCTTGGTGGCTGATTTAGGTAAGAAAGGGATGCCACCTGAACTCAAATTTAGTCTGTTTGACTCTAAATATTGCAGTATAGCGTATATATTCCACACCTTGATGATTAATGAGTGGTGACAGACAGTGAGGGATGGTCTTCAACTAAGTAGTAAACTTGATTTCGATGATTTGCAAAGTTTGGGGCCTGATGTGTGATAATTTTTCCTGAAGTGATTAGCTCTTTGAACCTTAGTGAAATTTACCTGCAGGTGCCACTCCTTTTTTCTGGTTCTTTAACACCTGTGCACTACAGGTCTATCTTGCTCCGGTTGGGAGTGGAATGGAGTTACTCTGAGTCAGGAAGAGGATGGAAGAACTTAGGACATGACCACCTTAACAGCCAGAAGAAGCAAGTTATTGACTTCAAAGGGAAACCATGATGATGAGGACTCTGAGGCCTAGTACCCAGATCTGTGGACCGGAGAGAGAGGTGCATTGCTTTAGGAAATGTTGAGTGTGTGCGCTGCACTGCAGTCCTGGCTCAAATATGAAACTCATCTTATGTTCTTGCTCTGAGTCTTCTTGGTACACTCCTCATGAAGCTTACCTTTTGTAAAGGAAAACGAGCTGCAAAAAGAAAAATACCGAAACCATTTGGTTTCGTTTTTTTCAGAGTAGGCAGTGGTCCGTAGGACCACTGCCTGCTCTGAAAAAATATTTTTATTGGCATTCACAAAGGGGAAGGGGTCCCATGGGGACCCCTTCCCTTTTGCGAATGAGTTACCATCCACTTCAAGTGGATGGTAACTGCGAGTTGGTTTGCGACCGCATTCGCGGTCCCAAAGCAACTCTGCATGGTGATGCGGTCGCAAATAAGAAGGGAACACCCCTTTCTATTTGCGAGTCGCAGCCTCAAATTGCGAGTCAGTACTGACTCGCAATTTGCGGTTGTGCATCGCGTTTGGCCTTTTGCACCTCGCAAACTGCGTTTTTCGCAGTTTGCGAGGCGCAAAAGGCTTGCTACATCTGGCCCTTAATCATGTCTACTCCAGACTTTGAGTACACGTTTCTTGACTCGAGGATTTTGTAACTTTGGTTTTAATTAAATTCCATGCTCCCCATTGCTCAGACTGTTACTATTGCTAGTTTTTGTTATAATATCTGGTATTCTTGTTTGTGTCATTGTGGTAGTAGTCTGGTCTCCGGCTTTCATACCATCATGGCATCATACCCCCTATTGATCAATTTAGTTACGGAGGGTAGTAGAACAATGGTATAACTAACTATGACTAACTGGTATACACTTTGATAATTGGATTAAAACATGCTGCGTGAAAAGGCAGCAGTGCAAAGTAAAAGTAAAACACAAAATACTATACCAGGCATAAGGTATAAGATTATTGTTCCCTTTAGCAACTTTCAGTTTCAAGAATAAATATATATAATTAAGAAAACCCACAACTCCACCCACAACAGGCCAAACCCTCTCCACAAACAAATCACCCCGTCCCCAAACCAATGTCCAAAAAAAGCCCAAAGAGTCCAACAAAACTACTAAAGTCCCTGTCCCTTCCTAATTCTGCACAGCAAAAGTCCCTCCCACCAAAAACACAAAATTAAAAAAGGGCTCCGAAAAGGGCATTTTCTATGAGGGTCACTGTTCTTGTTGCTGGGCCTGAAGCCATGCCATCCGATAGCACAAGTGCACCAGCTCATGCAGAATGTGGCATTGGAATAGGTGGTCGGGGCAGCAATGGTGGTACAGACATGAGCGGCTGAGCCCATGGAATTAAGGCAGCTGGCTGGAGGAACTGGGACCTGCGGGTGTGCCTCACCCTCTTCCTCCTCCTCCTCCAGCGGTTGGTAGTCCACCCCGGTGGCCTCCAACCTCTGCCACAGCAGCTGCAATGCTATGTCCTGCAGTGTCGGTGGTGGTGGTGAACCAGCAGGATTAGCTATATCAAGAAAGAAAAGAAATAAAAAGACAACTTATAAAAAATACTCTGTGCAAACACTTGTTTAAAAGTATATAGTAACACAATAGCAGTACATTGCTGTTCCCTAGGGCAATTGGAGTTTTTGATGTGATTAAGAGAGACACAGAGACACGATTTTACCCAAACGTCTTAAATAAAAGCACTAACTGGCTGAAAGGAATTACAGCAGCATAGCACCAGATTTATTTAAAAAAACAGAGTGATTTTTTTTTTCTTAACGTATTTCCTAAAAAAAACCAAGTCACTTTCTGTATAAAAATAAAAATAAATGTACTCACATTAATGATTAAGCCATCAACCACAATAGAGTACAATTATTCTTGTTCTGCTAAATTAATGGAGGCGTGCTAGGTAGCGCATTGGGTACTACTTTGCTACTCTCTGCAGTCTGCAGCTGGGACAGCTGCAATGGACAATTGTCTTACTTTCATTCAAGTGGCTCTCAATTCTACGCTGACTCCAAAGAGGCACATGAATAATATATGTAACACACATCATGGATAACATGCGGATAACAGGTATCCTGTCTGCCGCAGGTAGACGGTGGGGAAAATGATGAACTGCATTTCAGGGAAAGGACGGGATATATAGATTTTATTGGACATGTTCCTCACAGAGTATTCCATCTACAAAACACAAAATCAGACACTTAATCCCACCTTACTCCCGGGCCTCGCCTTCCAACTCAAATTATTTCAAATAAACAGATTTGCTTGGCAGTAAGGAAGGGAAACTTGGCTGCAGGATAGGTTAGATGGATTAGGTACGGTAAATAGAGGTTTTGCTATAGAATAGTGGGGTGTCATTGATCACCATCATGTGCCCAAGCTTTAGCTTCATAAGTCACTATAATTGACGTATGTCAAAATGAAAAATTTGAACAGAGGCGCTAAATATATAAAACATGTGGACAGAAAAATGTAGAACATGCCAAGAATGGATTTTTCAATTTTTTTGGTAGGCTGGGACAGAACTTAGAAGGAATAATGGAGTGAAGTACTAGGAGCTGACAGAGTGGACACTGAGAGGAAAGGCAAACACACTTTGTTTTCGTTTCGGTTTGCAAAATATTGACAACATTGTAAATGCTGCATTAACTAAAGGAGACACACATTGCACAGCCGACACTGCAATGCTGCCTTGAACCATGCTACAGTTAGGCCATAAGTCATGTAATGCCATGGCAGAGAGGTGATATATGATGATAGGTGGGATCTCTCTCGCTTAACAAATTCAGAGAGTATACTAGTAATTGTCAATAACCAAGCAATGTGACTTTTCACCGCCTGTCCCTGCCACTGCTGGGACTCACCCTACATCCACCTCTGTGTCTGGCACACTGGTGCTGGTGGTGTGTGCGGCTAGATTTTAGATGCGACATCCTCCTCCCCCGTTATTTTGTTTTAACAAAATACAACTGCAATACATCAGTACAGTTAGCCATATCTTCTCTTCTATTAAAAATATAACTTTGGGTATTTTATTGGTTGACAATGTTAGAAAAGCCAGGTAGTCAAGCCAACCAAACACTTTTTGTAATTGACGGTCAGAGCTTTGTTGACTGTGAGTCATTTGAAGCACAATGAAGGGGTAGAACAAATTGGTCAATGAAGGACATATGGTTTTGGTGTCATAAATAGACTCTCGCTCCTAGACGAGACTGCTGGTTTAGGGATGACAGCACTTTTACTTGAAGGCGACTAAGCCAATCCTACAACAAGTCGCAACTGTCGGCCAAACCCTCCCGGCACACAAGCAGTACTCCACCAAAAACCCAAAGAGTAAAATGTGATTTCTGACAGCCTTTACGCATGGACTCAGGAGTGCGACATCTCAGGGGAGTCGTGGTGGAACCGAGAATACCCTTTTCTCACGTTAGTAATAGGTCGCAGTCACACACAGGCAATGAAGGAGATGCAGGAAGGTTTTCAATTGGTTTATTAAAAACACTGCAATCTACTGCAAAGTGCATGAGCTGCAACGATTAGGACAATGCACAGTGCAAGAAATATAATTGTGAAATGGGACCACCACCATCTTACAAGAAACATAAGATGTGAAATAGGCCCTAATTCCCTAGCATGGAGAACCTAATATCTAACCTAACAAGAGCTAGGTGTGATAAAACTAATCTGCCAATGCCGGGTCCATAAGAGGCGCCCACACCCTTGTTACCATGGACTGAGGCCTCTAGGTCAGACTCCGTGGGGATACGAAGGCTGGTCTGCATCAAGCCGACTAGATAGCATGGATAGCTTTGATGGGATATGGTAGGAATCCCTCTGATAACCTTGTCTACGTGAAATGTATTTATACAGATCCCTGAGATAGGTATGTTCCCAAACAACAGAAAAGGAGGCATGTTTGGGGCGGCAGTTATATAAACAGTTCCTTCCAAAAGTACATTATGTTCCTCTCACACGTAAGTGGGAAAGGGACATGATGTGAATACCTACATATATCACCTGTCTTTGACGCTAATAGTGGCATCAATAATGTGAAATCAAAACATTTTCCTAACTGTAAACATAGCAGCCATCTTGGAAGAAATAATTTAATTAATGGGCAAAACAGAGCAAGT
The DNA here is from genome assembly GCF_031143425.1 of Pleurodeles waltl. Lineage (NCBI taxonomy): Eukaryota > Metazoa > Chordata > Amphibia > Caudata > Salamandridae > Pleurodeles > Pleurodeles waltl. Next base: position 632,955,798 of record NC_090448.1, on the reverse strand, counting down.
TAAGTAGGTTAAAAGTCACTAGGGACAGGGGCACAGGTCTGCAAGCCAGAGAGCTAACCATACTCCTGATTCCCAATAAAACTAAATGGGATCCACTACACCCTCCCCATTGCCTGAACAAGTATGACGCCACAGTGATGAAGCCATAGGAGGTGCGTGAGTCCAAACTAAAATACTCTGAACTAAAAACAAACTAAAATCTAATACAAAATGTTATTAAAATCTAATGAAAAACTTGCTAAAAATAGTTAAAACATGCGAAGAGATAAATGTCGACCATGACAAGCACAGCAGGCCAAATGGTGATCAAATCAATAAGGCAATTTGACATTAAATTGTTAGCTTTTGAATAAAGCCAATGGCCAAAAAATGTACCAATAGTCGCAATCATGACGAATGTCTCTGAAGTCATTGAAAGGAAGTGCATCCAGGAATGACTGAACATCTTCAGATGTCAAATGAATCACAGGATTGGCAGTCAGATCCTTGGACCAGAGGTGTGCAGCAGCCTCAAGCGCAGGATCACCCATGAAGGCAGCACCATCCAAAGCGCCTGAAGAAGCCAGATAATTGATCAGTGGTGGCTCATAACTGGCCTCGTGAATCGGCCACAGTCTCATGGGGCTTGACTGTGAATAAATGGTCTTTGAGAACATTAGCAGTTCTTGGTTCACGGTAGGCATGCTAAAAAAGGCACCAGGCGCAATGAAAGACTGGTTGCACACACCCCAAGACTGGTCGGAATAACAGTGACCATTTGTGCTCCAATTCTTCAAGCAAGGATCACCAAAGAACTGCACCATAACTTCATGGCACAGCTGGGCTGGTGGTACTAGTTCCATCACTCCGCTTAGCTGGGAAGGCACATTCACTGTGTATCAGGAACAGCACCAGCAGTATCCTGCCAATCAACGCCAAAATCACTGGAAAACCAAACACACTTGAAAAGCGTGAGTTGAAAGCCGATTGAATGACTCCGAAGACTGTCTGTAAGATGGAAACGAACCCAAACCCAACAGCCTCAAAGAAGTGCACAAACCCTGTAGTGCTTGAAGCATTGAATTTTCTGGATGCTAGTTCTCCAAAGTGCTTGGGGAAGTTGGTATTTAATAGGGATTGTATCTTGGCTGATGATCTTGCTATCTGGAGAGCATACGTCTCTCTAGCCGATATGAACGCAACTTGTTTCTGGAACAGTAGCACCTTTAGACTGCTCAGCTTGTCATAATTTACATTAGTAGTATCAATACGAGGCCACAGTTCTGCTACTGTTATCTCTTGTGTGGGGGGAATAGAACCTGTCCGCAACAAGTTACAATCTTAGAGATGAAATTCCGTAGGCAATTCTTGGTCTCATACTGCAACAGCTTTGTTTGTTCAGGGCCACATAACTTCCATTGAAAGCATATGAAATTCTGGTTGAATTAAAGGGATCGGAGTACCCTTTAGAAAACAGGCCAAGTTTGCGTCCCCCATGTTGCAAAGGCCATGAAGGAACACCTCTTATCATAGAATGACTAATAGTCATGGTGTAAAAGTGACGTCATTCTTAATGATGTCAATCACAGATGACACTATGGCCCTCATTCTGACCCTGGCGGTCGGCGGAGAGACGGCGGTCGGACCGCGAACAGACCGGCGGTATTAAAAATGGCATTCTGACCGCGGCGGTCCCCGCCGCGACCGACCGCTACTTCTCCACTCCGACCGCCACGGCGGTCATGACCGCGGGGCTGGAGTTTGCGCACTCCGGCCCGGCGGTCGTCCCAAGACCGCCAAGGGTATTATGACCCTGCCTACCGCCGCGGTTTCTTGCGGGCGGGAACCGCCGTGCGAACCATGGCGGTAAGCACTATCGGGGCCAGGGAATTCCTTCCCTGGCACTGATAGGGGTCTCCCCCACCCCCCACTACCCACCCGAGTCCTCCCCCCACACCCTCCACCCCCCTGCCACCCCCCAGAGGTGGTACGAACCCCCTCCCCACCCCCACCCCGACATGCACATACATGTACCCCGACATGCACACACCCCCAACATGCACATATACACACCCCCTACACACACATACACAACGGGGACACATACCCGCACACATACATGCCGACATGCGCACCTGCCGAACAGCACACATTACCCATAGACACAGCAGCACCCCCCGCCCGCATACACGCACTCACACACCCCCTCTACACACTCACACGCACACCCCCATGCACGCCCACATCACACAACACCCCCCAACCCCCTCCCCTCACGGACGATCAACTTACCTTGTGCGTTGGTCCTCCGGGAGGCGACGGGAGCCATAGGGACGTGACCGCCAACAGAAGACCGCCAACAGAAGACCGCCACACAGAAATGTGGGTCGTAATTCTGTGGGCGGTGTTCTGCTGGCGTGGCGGTGGAGGTTGACCAGTCTCCACTTTCCCGCCGACCGCCAGTGTGGCTGCTGGCGGTTTTCCGGCGGAACGCTCCCAGCGGTCAGAATGCGCACAGCGGCACACCGCCGCGGTCGGCGGTCTTCACCGCGGCGGTAACTCAGCGGTCTTGCGAAAAGACCGCCAAGGTCAGAATGAGGGCCAATGTTATTAAGGGAGTATATTCTGTTAGACAGGATATTCATGCCATTATCAACAACAGCTAAAACCTTTCCCAAATTTTCCTTATCTGCTTTAAACGTGCAGCCGCTTTCATCTGAGAATGCTTCCAGATCTCATTGTATCTGGTGTACAGGAATCATATTGAGCATGGTTTTCTGGGACCTGGCAAGAACTCTTGTAAGTCTATTTTCTCGGATAGCATATTCAGATGCTCTTTAACTGCTGCTAAAGTGTTAGTCTAGAACTGTTGTTAGCACAGTTTACCCAGACTGTATGTGGGAACCATACCCGAGTGCTGACCCGAGGTTAAACGAGGTTCCGTCCAGCTTATCTTGAAACCCTCTAAGGAATTAACAAAACATGCCTGACACCCATTTGTGTCCATTGGCCACAATAACCACCCACTAGGACCGGAAAGTGAAGAATTATAGGTACCGTTCCGAAACTTAGCATCTAACTCTTCCTTGGTGATATTTAGGAAGGATTGCCAATCAGTGAATTTGGCTGATGTGGGGATACATGGCACATTGAATTCCTTTATTTTTGCTAATCCTAGGCAGGAGGTCTGTTGAATTGTGTCATTCAAAAATATAATTTGGATACGAATAAGACATGCTCTAAACAAAGCTTCCTCAACCTGAATATGCCAATCTCGTGTTCCCCATACAATTTTTACATCAATAGTATTCTTCCAGTATTCATATCCTTCAAATGCAAGTCGGGAAACAAAGGCATATAGATCAAGTTAGTGTCAGTTAGCAAAATCTTTTGCACTTTTGAAGGTGGTAATTTGAAATAATATGACTCTGCCTTTGTAGTGTCATGCCTAGACAAATATGCAATTTGTCTGTGTACCTTCTAGGGCTACCCACTAGAGGTGTTGAACAGTGTTCCCACTGTGTGTAATTGAATACTGATCTATGTCTACTTGTTTGGTGCAGGTAGTAATGTCCCCAATGATGATAGCAGAACATTTCCCCGTAATTCTTTATGTTAGTATACACATCATCACTTTCAGATACAGTGTACTATGGCAGTTCAGCAAGCATTGAATCAACTGAGAACATTCCAGTCATCAGAAACAACACCTGGTGTAATTACATCATATGGAATTCGAATGACCTTAGTAGACCCGTATATGTCAAAAGGAACTTTGTCCCAAACAATCCCATCTGGAATTGGTACCACTGAAATGTTCACAAGGGACAAGTCTCTCCAGACCTTATGTGAGGGAAGATAGTGAGTACGAACTCCAGCCACTGGCTCGACAGAAGAGCATTCAGGAAGATAATGACCATTTGTAAGGAGCAAGAAAACAGTCACAAAGCCAATCCATAATAATAAAGCTAGCAATGGCAGATGTATCCACAGATAATTCCATGGATAAACTAAAAAGTTATTTTTAAGCCATATGTACAGCTTACGTGTCTTTGAAGCAGTTTCATTTGTAGGTGTAGATGAAGTTGAAGGAAAGTCATCAAGATTGATGAAGTAACCAGAAGCAGTTTCTGCAAACTCAAGAGCCGGTGCATTACTGGTAGATGGATCCGCTTCACATGAAGGCTCATAGTAGTCGGTGTTGTCAGTCTGAATCGAATTGGAGTAAAAGACAGCCACATCTTGGACAGTTCTTGTTGGTGAGGTGGAATCAGGAATTAGCAGAAGTTCATTATCCGTCCTTCCCCAAGCTCGAGAAGGCATTCGTAGCAGTGTTAGGAATGCTGATGTATTCAGAAGTGTTATTGCTTCTTCTTTTGAGAGGTATATCCTGTTGGTTAGTGAGAGGGAACAGGGGACTACCCAAGGGACCTCTGGGTCTACTGTGCAGGATCGGCCACATGGTGTAATTTGATGCTGTTGATGGAGACAAATCTGTTTGCTTTGGAGCCTGGCAGCGGTGGTAAGATGATGGTTCTGGTGTCTTGTATTCCCAGGACTGGGACTGGTGCTTTGTAGGATGGACAAACTCCTCAGCAAACTTCTCACGAACCAGATTCCCAACTTTAGGAATCCAGCCTGTAGAAGTTGATGGCAAATCCCTTATTCTGTACGAGTGATATTGTGGCAGGAACCCCAACATAAGCAGATGCAACACCCTCATGCACTGCAATGATCTAATCTCTGTTCTTTGTTGGGGCTCACTCAATCTCCAACCCAAGGAATTGTCGCAAAGGTAACACTTTGTGTGCTGATATGGTATGAATACTTAGTAGGGTATGCATTTGGAAGAGGCTTAACTTCAGCCGAAGCTTTCACAGCAGTCAAAATTTCATTATCCAATCTTGTCTGGGAATGAGTCACTGCAGCAACAGAAGCTGTAGCACTGCGGATTTGGCAACTTCATCAGTCAAGGTGTTGCTAATAAGGTGTACACCTACACATTGGTGGCCTAATGTATGGACATCATGGGCCTCAGTTAACTTATCCTTAAGATCAGCCTCCCTCCCCCACAGAGTACTGTGGTTGTTGGTGTTCCCCTTGGAGTCTCTGAGTCTGTTCAACTGCCAGCAATTAAGATAATCATTGTAGGACTGGATGTAGTAGGAATCACACACATTTAATGTGAGGTGCCTTGGATCTGTATGTTTCAGTGCCAGGATGAGGGCTTTCAGTTCAGCCAGTTGTTTTGTGCAGTCCCATAGGGTCTGCGTGTAGGTATCATGAGGGTGGAACACACCATCTTTCATCACTCTGCTCATGGCTCCACAAACAGGCTTAATACTTATGTTTTGTACCTACAGCTAGTTGTGCTGAACCATCAGTGTAAATGACAGTGTTGTATCTGTCAAGTGACAAGATGTTAAGAGGTGCGGGGTACTTCTGTTTGTAATGGAGAAATTCTTTTGTTTGAAGTTTGGGTCAAAGATGTAATCAACATCGGTGGCAGTCAGGGAGATTGTCCATTGAATCCAGCGTGGATGTAGTGCTTAAGCGTTAGGAATGCTTGCTTTGGTGACAGCCTCTAAGGCTGGCACAGGGTAACGACAATAATGCATTTCCCCTGGGTAAGTGGCCTCTCCCTGATGACAGCCATTTGTACAGCAGTCATATTTTTTCTGTGGGTGCAAAGCATTGCTCTGCATTAGAGTATAAATGTGATTTATATGCTATAAGCACCGTGTCGCCCTCATTAAAGGTGAAATAGGTGAACACAATGGTACCAGTAATAATTCTGATGAACATTTGTTTTGTTGTCACTTGTGTGTAAGTGTTTTTTTTCTAGCATGTGTTGCTGCAATTGTCTGATGATACGCGTGTGTTCAACTGTCCAGTGTCTGCTTGAGAAATCTGGGCGTATTAAATCATAAAGTGGCTTGATGCGTTGTGCATAGTCAGGCATGTAAGTTCTGCCAAAGTTGAAGAAAACAAGTAAAGACTGCAGTTTCTTGATAGTATTTGGTGGCTGGTGTTGAGCACATTTTTCTAAAAAGTAATAATACACTGAGAAAGTCTATTTTGGTTTTCTTGAAATTGAATTTGTAGCCATGTGCTGCGAATCCTAGAACAATACGATCGACCCTGCCAAGATGAATGTTGAGGTTGTCATCTGTGAGATAGATGTCATCAACATAGGACAACGCCTCGGGTCAATATTGTTCAATATTGATGTTAAATGGCTGAGAACTGCCCTGGGCTGTTCTTATAGCCTTGGGGCGAACAACAGAAGCGTTTTTATGAGCCGCATAGGAATGCACTCAGGTCCTGACTTTCATGTGCTAAGTTTCGGCAGAGGAAACCGTTGAAAATATCCAAGGTTGTTTGTATTTTCTATGCACTATGTTGTTAATTAGTGGAGTGCTGTGTGAATTTTGTATTGCGAATGTGCGTGTGTGACTGTTTAAATGTCTGTAATCTAAGACTATTCTATATGAATGGTCGGGTTTAGCGACTGGGAATAACAGGTTATTCGTCGCAGAGACACAGGGCTCAATTATACCTTTGCACTCAAGCTGAGTGAGGATCTCCCTCACCGGAGCTTTGGCTTCGTGTTTAACAGGACATTGGGGCTGAGGCTGGGGTGTAGACCTAATATTTATTACATGGCACTGAGAATCCTTATCCTAGCCTACATGGTTGTGGTATAGCGCGGGTGCCTGTTCTAAATCCCAGTTGACAGCATTGGCTTGTTTTACCACCTCTGGAACAAGATCAGAGAAAGATGACAAAATGACTTGTTCTCCATGAGGGAGCTTACGGACATGTTCAGGAGGCCTGTCTCTTTCTGCCAATAGGATATCACAACTAAGTTCATCCCAGAATATTACATTAATGGTGCGCTCTATGTCTCCCTCAATTTGGATCTTTAAATCATAAACCCTGTCAGGTGGGAGAAGGCACCCATCAATAGTCTCTACTACAATAAAGTCGCTAGTTGCTTTTGCACCAAGATGATCTTTTAGACTCTGGCCACATATTGTGACTTCTGCCACGCTGTCCAGCAGTGTCACTGCCCACATCTTGTTCTTCAGCAATGTTTTCAAGTTTGCTGGCATTTTTAATTGAAAGTGCTGCCACCTTTTTCTTTTTAAATTGTGGCTTTTGTTGTGGGGACTTGTCTTCTTTCTTGTCTGAAGACCGTTGTGAGTCTTTCTTCTGATTCATATAGTGAGGACGTTGCTCTGACTGGCCTACTCTCTCGCTTTGTCTATCCAGTGTGTCATGAAAGGAACAAGAGGTACGTAAATCAGAATATCTGTCACGAGCTTTTATCTTATCTCTATTTCTAAGATTATACCTCCTTTCAGAGTTCTCCAGGTGTGGAGAGTCTGCTCTCTGACCTCACCTGTCTTTGTTTTGTTTTTGTTTATCCTAGCAATTTGTAGAACCCTCCTGTGCTTGTGTAGTACCTTACTTAGTGGGGGTACTCTGAATTTCAGGCTTTTCGCTTTGGCTCCCAACTATCGAGTCCTATACTAGTACAGGTATTGCAAATCATCTTCGGTAGCTATTTCTCCGGTTTCAATTGTGGAATCTCTCTGAGCTGCTGGCGTATGGCCATTTCTACCACGTCCCCTTTAATATTACTGAGTATTATTGAGGAGACTGCGTCAAAGTTACTCATCAGTTTCCCCAAGTCTGTGGCTGGTGCAGCCCTGTGTTCATTCTGAATTTGTTTTAACACTTCCGGTAAATTGGCAAGTGTGGGGGTACCAAGTGTGGTAGTATATATTGTAGCAATGATTGTACCCCATATGGTGCAGCCGTCCACTGAGGGAATCACTTTGAATGACAAGCACATTGTGACAATTCTATGTTTCTCCTGATGTCCCGTATGGGGAACACAGTTTCCAGCTGGTTAGTTTTCTGTGCTCTTCAGAACAGGATCTTCTCTCGTTCCGTGGGAACTTTGCCCTTGACAGAATGTAGTGTTTGTGGGTTAATCCCAGTAATGGTCAATTGGTATCCAGCAGGTGCGGGTGGTGCTGGACGCGCTGGTGTTGTGTTCAAAGTTCGCATTACGAACTGGACAGGTCGTCAGTATAATGTTACTAGCTCATTGTAAAGATCAGCTGCCTGCAGGGTTTGTACACCGGGGTGTGGTGTATATGTGGAAAACATTGGCCACGTTGGTCCGTCATTACCAAAGGGACCTATTCTCACGGTTTGTGTAATGTGTGGTAGTCCACCATTAAACCTGTTCTGATCTTCTTGATAAGTAATCAGAATTTCAAGATACTGGTATGCTTGGTACCGCCGTTGCAAATTTGTAATTCTGTATGTGTGGAATGTGTATGTAGTCCCATCTTCTTCAGGAAAGTTAACCCAAGAATAGAATGTTTCTGTTTGGTAAACTTCAGTGGCTTCTACAATGAATGTGACATCCCTGACCTCGTCTGTTAAGCCATGCCCTATTAGTTGCAGCGTTAATGCATGTCTGACATTCTCTGGAATGTCTATGACGTTATCCATATTGAGAAATGGGTAAAGAGATGGAACACCAAGTGGGGAGAAAGTCCTTATAAGATTTGAAGCTCGAACAACCTACAGTCTAGTTAGGTGCTCCCCTGTTCAGCTGAGGAGGATTATCCCCAAGTCCACAGACGTCTCCGTATAATGGTACTTAGGTATTTATTGTGTGTGACATAGAGATGCTCAGGGCAGTCGTGAATTAGTGTCAAAACACCATCATTAGCGGTGCCATGTCTAAGTTGGACTCTCACTCCGAGGCGAGACTGCTGGTTTAGGGATGACAGCACTTTGCTTTAAGGAGACTAAGTCCATCCCACAAAAAGTCACAACTGTCGGCCAAACCCTCCCGGCTCACAAGCAGTACCTCACCAAAAACCCAAACTTAAAAGGTGATTTCTTGCAGTTTTTACACATGGACTCAAGAGTGTGACATCTCAGGGAGTTGTGGTGGAACAGAGATTACCCTTTTCTCATGTTAGTAATAAGTCTCAATCACACACAGGCAATGAAGAAGATGTAGGAAGGTTTTCAATCGGTTTATTAAAAACCCTGCATTCTACTGTAAAATGCATAAGCTGCAATGATTAGGCTAATGCACAGTGAAGAAGCATAATTGTGAAAATGAGAGTCATGAACACGTAGACCCCCACCATCTTGCAATAAACATATGATGTGAAATAGGCCCTTATACCGTAGCATAGAGAACCTAATCTCTAACCTAACGAGAGCTAGGTGTGATAAACCTAATCTGCCAATGCCATGTCCATGGAAAGAGCCCCCCAACCCTCGTTACCTTGGAATGAGGCCTCTAGGTAAGACTCCGTAGGGATACGAAGGCTGGGTCTGCATAAAGGCGATGTGTGGCCTAGATAGCTTTGATGGCATCTGGTAGGAATCCCTCTAAGAACCTTGTCTGTGTGAGATGTATTTATACAGATCTTGTAGGATCCCTGACGCAGGTATGTTCCCAAACAATAGATAAGGAGGCATGCTTGGGGCAGTAATTATATAATCAATTCCTTCCAAAAGTACGTTATATTCCTGTATCACATAAGTGGGAAAGGGACATGATGTGAATACCTATGTATACCACTTGTCTTTGACACTGATACCTTCACAGGGTGGCACTGATAACGTGAAATCAAAACATTTTCCTAAATATAAACATAGCAGCCATCATGGAAGAAATAAATAAATGTGCTAAAACAGAGCAGGCTCAGTAGGTTAAAAGTCACAAGGTGACGTCTGCAAGCCAGAAAGCTAAGTGAACTCCTGATTCCCAAAAAAACGAAGTAGGATCCACTACATTGGTTGGCAAATGGAATGTGACCACCCTCATACTACTTGCCTGCTATGCTGCACTGTTATCAAAATTGCTGGTTTACTGAATAATACATACAGCACTGGTAGGGACACAAGATCATGGGGTTACTATTTGAGCAGAAAGCCTGCTCAACAAACATGCTTAGAACAGCTTGCTTGGGTCTGCAATCTTCACAGTAGAGTACCTCAAATCTAATTTCTTAGTCTTGCAGTACCAGTCTACAGGATATATAAGGTAGGGGAGAGGGAAAGCTTCATAACAAAGCAGAAGAAAGCTACAGACTAGCACAGACAGGAGGAAACATGACCTAATGTAATTGTAATATTTATCTAGCGCTTATTACCCCTGATGAGGCATTGAATGTCTTTTCAGCGAGTAGCATGCTACTCTGGAACCCAAAAGGATTAGTGGTGGATTAATATAAGGAAATATGAGTTATTTTGAGCAGCGGACATGTAAGCATGTTAGTTGGATTGAATAGGAGAATGGAGGGTTGAAAAAGGGAAGAGACTAAAAAATGTTATTTGGGAGATTATAGTAATAAGATGAGGTTTGGGGTGAGTAAAAAGGAGAGATGGAGGAGGGAAGAATCTGTAGAAAGGGATCAGGGAGATCATAGTAATAAAATTATGTTTGGGGTGATCCAGTAGAGATAAAGGAGGGAAGAATTTGGAAAGGGTTGTTTTGGAGATCATAGTAGTAGAATGAGGTTTGGGATGAGTCAGAGTGTGGAGATAGAGGATATATTGAGAAAGGGATAGGGTGAGACAGAGTAGCACATTGGAGAGAGTGAAAAAAAACAATTATATCTTCTACAGTAGGAGTAAAGTAATAAATATATAGATACATGACTACATATTAGATTTCAATATATTGAAATTTCAAGTTATATTTTATAAGCTCAGAATTGTAAGTATTGCTGTACTTCAAGCTAATTTATTCGAGTACTTTTTATAACTCAATGTTTTTTTAAACTTTATTTTTTCCTCAATATTTCAATAGTGAAGTGCTTGTAAATATTTACAAATTGTGTTAGATAAATAAAAGAGAGACCCATAAGCATCTAATCAAACAACTTATATAAAAAATGTGCAATAACCTATGAACACATTAAGCATAGAATATTATATATATATATATATATATATATATATATATATATATATATATATATATAGTAAGTCATATATACATTTGTAATGCAGACCAAAAGGATATTGAATGTCAAACTCACAAATCAACCCGGTAGCCACACAGTGATTTCTCTGTCTTTGGCATACACACAGGTCATACATAATGACAGATGCCATACCCAGGCTGATTTTTTACCTCACACGTGCACAAAAGTGTGTGATATATGCATGTGTGTCTGCTTGTGGGACACAAACCCATACCCCTTTATCAAATGCATGAAAACCCACATTTTCTACAACATCCCACACGATTGACAAATCTTACACATTTGCGCGTCACAAACCAATCTGTTTCACACAAAAGGCCCACAAGCTATACAGTACTTACAAAATGCACATCACATTCTGCAACACGCATGTTTCACCTACATTGAGTTGCACATTATATATAGAAGCCTACACCTCCCACCCAACACTTGGAACTTTGTACGCCAACCTGACCGCAGAATCACATGTCACAAAATATGTGTCTCAGACCCAAACCTCACAGAGGCATACATCACAGACTAACTCACCCATGTCCAGCACTTGCAAAGGCTCACCTGCCAGTCAGACAGACCCATGTTTCACTCATATACATGTAAAAACACTCAGACCTCACATTTCACACAGACGCAGACCCACCATTACCTACACTACCAGATGACTCATTTTATAAACAGGTGGGCCACACATACAAAACACAAAAAGATCCATCACAGAAACATGTCACTTTCATGTATACCCACCTGCAACACATGTACAATCCAGTACCAGCTTTGCAGATCAAGATATCATTCACAGTTAGAACTACATCACTCACATAGGCCTACCATTATTGCATGTGAAAGCCCATACATATGACCCAAACTCAGAGCCACGTACAAAAGCCTAAAGTTGGCAAAGTATGCAGACCCACATGTTTTGTGTCATACCTTCATGCTGCACCTTTGAGAAATTAGCTATATTTTGCACCAAGACAAACATCGGTACCATAAACTGGCAGGTTTTTCAAGCCAGATATTAGTAAGCACATGAAACGTGTCCAGATTCATGTATCACACACCTGTAGATCTTTTTCTCACTATGAGACTTCTAGCAGGCATACAGTCACATCCATGTGCCATTTGCTCAGACCACACTACAACACACAAACGCACACGGTCCACAGCATACACCTCACATATACACCAGGATCCATGTACCAAACACACACACAAAATGCCCATGTGCCACACACACCTGCACCCATGTACCTCAAACACACCAAAACAAATCTGCTAAACACCTACATTCAAATACCATACACAGACATTATATACATCCACATCTATGTATAAAATACATATACAAAGATCTGTTTTGAAACAAACTTCCTGTTACCATTTACTCACAGGAACCAAAGACATCCAGACCCAGGTGCTGGTAACACAGGCAATAATGCATGCAACATAAGGAAACGTACAAACGCATGCCAACCCAAGGTCTCGCCCATGGGATACCTGTACATGCATGGACTGTAAAATGAAACATCCACAATGTCACTGACCTTTTCGCTCATGTGCACACATATATCCTGCACCCAGATCCATGTTTCACATTGTGCAGACCCTATCAAGCCTCATGCAGACTAAGATGCCTTGTGAACAGACCCACATACACACACACAGGGCTAGATGGCAAACTTCAACCCATAAGGTATGCCTCATACAGATTCCCCCATCTTGGGAGACCCATAAGTCGCATCTAGTGAGCAATGTCATCCCTGGGAATTTCTTTCTTCTTGTGAAAAACTGTACTGATGCCCCTTGACTCATTCCTGTGCTAGGACTTCACAAGCTTGCAGTTCAAAAACCTGCTCACAACCCCATTGTTCCATTGCTTCTCTAGCCCCAACATTACTACTTAGAAACATTGTGTAGACTTCTGGATGAGCTGCAGATCCTGGATACCTGTGTTCCAGTCTTGGTTCCCCTCTTCCTCATGTTGTACGATGTTAGTCAAGCTGGCGTCATCATTCCAGGTCTCATTTACTCACTCTATCAAAGAAACTGGATCACTGACACGAGCTACATGCTAAGATTAGGTGTTGTATCACCTGGGAGACAGCACCATTGTTGACTTCCACAGCTTCAATAGCGGGGTCGGCTGTTTCCATAATTCTAGTACCTGGAGGTCAAGTCGTTCTACTAAACACTCATCCTCAATCAAGACCTTACTTTCACAATACGTCACAATGTCTATCAAGGACATTTCTTGTCATGACACTCTGATAATAGTGGGTGGCACTGAGCAAATTAACAGTGGCTCCTTAGTGCCCCAGAAGTGACAGAGCAGAGCTATCTTTAAGCACCACCCCTGTACTCTGTCAGTTTAATTTAATTTTTTCCTTCTATGACATCAAATGTGGAGCGCAGAAAAAAGTTTTGGTGAGCATGCCCTGAGTTCTTACTTAGGACCTAGATGGAAAAAGGCCACTTCACTAAACGGGGAAGACAGAAGACATTGAGGAACGTGTGATTAGATATAGTATCCACTGTAAAAAGTGTTAAAGATGGTAAGTAACTTGTTCATTGGATAGATACCTCTAGCCACTAATTCCTCACCTCACCTTTGGGCAGAGGACTCTGACGTCAGTTTAATGTTATTTTCTCCTTGTAAGCCATCAAACGTGGAGCGCAGAAAAAATTGTTGGTGAGTATTCCTTTGCTTCTTACTTAAAACCTAGATGAAAAAAGGCCACTTCACAGAACGGAGAGGAGAGAAGACATTGAGGAACATGTGGTTAGATAGAGTATCCACCGTAAAAAGTGTTAAAGATGGTAAGTAACTTATTCATCAGATAGATACTTCTATCCACTAACTCCTCAACTCATCTCTGGGCAGAGGACTCACACCAAAAGTTGTGCAGAGTATAGAATGTGAAGTAACCTTCCCGCCGGACCCGACTGCATCATCGTTCATATCGCAATCATGTAGATGTCTAGCGCAAGTACCCTTTACACCGAAGCGATGGCAGTCTCTGTGCCAGTAGAGTGGGCCTCCAGGCCCCTGAAGAGGTTGTGTGTTGAGCAGTGGAATGCACATTTCGATTCGGGGGACAATCTACCTTGGTCAGTGTCCTTTTTTCACTGCCTTCAATTTGTTTCAGAGAAACCCACAAAACGATGATCATCCATGCACTGGGTCTTGTGAAGCCAATGTAAAATCTCAAAGCAATAGTAAAGTCAAACCATGGAGTCTACCCTTCTCTTTTGAAAGATAAGGCCGAGCAAATTACACTGGCAGAGTGAATGGTGTGAGCACAGAGTGCTAGCAGAGTGGGTGGCATGAAAAGGTCACAACATGTGGTGGGAAGGCCACCCAGTCCTCAGCACCAATTTGTTCCTAAGGTGTTGTAGGCAGCTGTACGGAAAGCATCTGCAGTTCACTTGTGCGGTGTGCTGATGTTATCACAATAAGGAAGATTGTTTTTAATGTCAATAGTCAGAATGACCAACTGTGTACAGCCCCATTGTGGTACCACAAACGGTCTGGGGAAAGCTTGCAAGTCAACCTTTTGAAAAACTCTTCACAACCAGTGACTTGAACAAAAAATGGTGGGTAGATGAAGAAAGGCCCAAAGGGCAGCAAATCAACTTCGTACATTACGAAATACGTCTGGCTGCAAAGGAGAGATCAACCACCTCATTTTGCAAATTGGAAAAATTCAACTGCTACCAATCAATCTCCATGCATGGAGGTGTAGGTTGTGGAGACATAGGTAAAGGACCTTACCCTGTTACTGAGAGAAGAGGTACTCTAGAAGTGGTATCCAGATCTCCAGGTAATAGACTCAGGTTATCTTAATATTCCCAAAACTCGTGGCGGGAGAGACAGCGATATAAATGCATACAGTAGTCTTTTGGTCCAAGCCCACAACATTACTGCTGGTATAGGGTGGGTGGCGATGCAAGGGTATTTAAGGCACAGTGCCTAAGCTATATACTTCTGTGTTGACAAAAGCCTTGGGAATTTGGGGAGCACCAGGACCTATAATAGAAGAGGTTTGGAGTATAGTGGTAAATCAAGAGTGCAATCTTCACTATGACATCTTTGCCCCGTCTCAGACTTCACGTGGTGAGATGGCGTAAATTCCTGCTTGGCATTCTTGGGCTTGCATCAAGACTTTCACTAAGTGAAAAGAATTTGACTTAAAAGTGGATTTTTTGAGGGAGCAGCTTCACTACTGCTTCCTGCATTCAGCCTCGTGAATTTCAGCGAGAGTAGTATCTGTGCTATGACTATAAGGTCTGAAACCCAGCAACTCAGAGCATCGCCTCTCACTCCCTAATCCTTTTCAGATGCATGAAGGCACATTTTTCACATTACTTGTGAGAAATCTGCTTCTTATCGTCTGAGCATGACTTGAATACTGTCGTTTTGGTGGGGACATAATTCCCTAGGACGTGGGTTTGAAGAATTCAGTTGTTGAAAAACCTCCAATGCTGGAGGCTGGTTGCCAGATCTGCATCAAAAGGTGCAGAAAGAAACAAACTGATGTCAGGATCCATCCGCAGCAAGGAGTCACCTCAGATATGCACATCACCTTCTACATGCTTTCAGATTCACCTTGGGGTCCAGTCTAGTGTGTGAGAATATTCTATAGGTGAGGAATCTACAAACAGTAGTATCCATCAGAACTACAAGCTACTACATAAGGAACTACATTTTACTTAATGTGAGAAAATATGGTAAATTTATGAAGAAATCACCAGATCAGCATGATTAGTCACAAATGGCTTTTGATGCTTTCTGTTTAAACAGTGTGGGTGAAATGGAACAAGTCTGAGTGCTACAGCTTGCAAAAAGCTTGTAAGTTTCCAAGAGCCCACTTCACAGAGGATGTATGTAGCAATAGGACATCAAGGTCCTCATTTACAAGAAATGACACATCGCTACCACAACGCAGCGATGCGTCAAAAGAGTAAACACCACGGTATGACAAATCATAATGCCATGCTTGTGCCATAGCTACAAAATGGCGCACCTTGACGTTAGGATCTTGGCTACTGCTGCAAAAGTCCAAAGCAGATATGGAGCACCTAGGAGACCAGAGACCCCAGAACAACCCCAGCAACTCCAGTAACAGCCAGGATGTCCAGAAAGACTCCCAAGAGAAGGGGGAAAGGAATTGGAGAACACACTTCTGATCACTGAAGTGACAGAGCATCAACAGCAGCTATTTGTTGCCTCAAAATTGCCATTAGGGAGGAAAGAGGCCATATGGAGGTCCATTGTGGACAAGGTCAACAGTGTGGCAGAAGGCAAGAGGACAGTGATCGATTGTAAGAAGCGCTAGCACAATTGCATGTGTAGGACAAAGGAGAAACTAGCCAGCAACCGCAAGGCAGCATTGCAGACCAGAGGTGGAAGTCCGCCACCCCAGGAGCAGCTGGATAAGTTGGAGGAGATGGTGGCAACTGTCATCCCTGAGGAGGTGGTGACAGGAGTTCCAGGATAGGACACTGCACCCTATGATGAGCAGCAAGAACCACAGGCTAAGTCGCAGTGAGCGGTAATGTGGCAACTAGGTTATGTTGTAAGGTGCAGGCAGCTATGTCCCAGCTCTACAACACACTGTCTGCAGGTCACAGGGTAGTATGTTGGCACATCTATGGTTAATCAGCAAAGAATTTGCACAGCCTATTAGAGATCCGTCACCTTACTCCCTGCAATGTGTGAAGTGCAGCATCAGTCCACGTTTATCTTTCTTTGTATTCTGGCATTTGCAGTGCAATGTACAACAGTACTCACCACAACTACAAGTCCCAGAATACACAGCAAAAAATATGGACTGGAACAAAACACCAAGCATGCACGCTGCTACCTTGCACAATCTGGCAGTGACAATGCAGGCCACGTTGCACCATGTAGTTACTCAGTTATACTAGGCACCATGCACACTAATCTAGAATGTAGATCCTTGGAATGGAATGGCTCATCTGAGAGGCGGGGCAGGTGCGGGCACAGAGAGGTATCCACAAATAGGGACCCGACAAGAGACACGCCTATAGTACCCTGCATGAAACTACACTTCACCCAGCCGACCTGGCATGCAGAGTGAGTGCACAGAGGTGTCAGCTGCTACAGAAGGGACCACAGGAACCCCTCACAACTAATCAATCAGACTGGGTGTGGGGGGAATGCAAGAGCTGCACACCACAGGACCATTTGTGTACAAACTAGTGATGATGTGTGGGCCTGGTAGGCCACTGCTACTGCTGTGCATCGTAGGTGCTGATTGTGCATGTCAAACTGCCCTTCGGTCTGAATGGGGAGACTATGCACGTTGGTGAGGTGAGAATGAACATGTTTCCTGCTTTTTATCCAGACAAATTTACATGCACTGTTGGGTCTGACTGTGCAATGCTTGTGTCACACCTGGGGAGGGATGACAGTAAACAGCCCATTGGTGGACTACAATCTACATGTCACGTGAGCCTGGGGTAACACGTAGCACTTGCAAGGAGGGAGTATGATGCAAAATTGTCTCATGGTGCCACATGCAAAATTAGGAGGATGTCAAACAGGGACCTTGACAAGGGATACCAATAACCACTTGGCCATCACAAATGACAGGAGTCATGGACGCACAAAGGCTAAATTGATGTGGGAATCATATGTAGGCACTTCTCTATGTACAACACTAGTATCACATGGGGTGATGCCAGACCCATAACTTTCAATAATCAATCAATCAATCAATCAATCAATTAGATAAGTTATAAAGCGCGCTACTCACCCGTCAGGGTCTCAAGGTGAGGGGGGAGCTACTGACCGAATAGCCTTGAGGTGTTTCCTGAATGTTGGGAGGTCCTGGGTCTGGCATGATGGAGTGGTAGGGAGTTCCAGGTCTTGGCGGCGAGATGAGAGAAGGATCTTCCTCCGGTGGTGGTGCGGCGAGTGTGGGGAACGGAAGCGAGGGCGAGGCTGGCGGAGCGGAGAAGGCGGGTGGGAGTATGGAAAGTGAGTCTGTCGTTGAGGTAGGCCGGACCTGTGTTGTGGAGAGCTTTGTGTGCGTGGGTGAGGAGTTTGAAGGTGATCCTCTTCGATACAGTTAGCCAGTGTAGGTCTCTGAGGTGGGCAGAGATGTGGTCGCGGCGTGGGACGTCGAAGATGAGGCGGGCGGGCGGAAGGATTTTGGATACGTTGCATTTTTGTTTGTAGTTTGGTCGTAGTTCTTGCATAGAGGGCGTTTGCGTAGTCCAGTCGGCTGCTGATCAGGGTGTGGGTGACTGTTTTTCTGGTTTCAACGGGAATCCATTTGAAAATCTTTGCGGATGCATGCGAAGGGTGTAGCAGGAAGAAGAGATTGCGTTGACCTGCTGAGTCATGCTGAGTGTTGAGTCCAGGATGATTCCCAGGTTTCATGCTTGAGTTGTGGGTGTGGGTGCGGCCCCTATGAAGATAGGCCACCAGGAGTCATTCCAGGCCGAGGGGTTGCTGCCGAAGATGAGGATCTCTGTTTTGTCGGTGTTTAGCTTGAGGTGGCTTGATTCCATCCAGTTGGCGATGGCGTGAAATCCATTTTGGAGGTTGTTTTTAGCGGTTGTAGGGTCTTTTGTGAGGGAGTTGATCAGCTGGGTGTCATCTGCGTAGGAAACTATGTTGATGCGGTCAGTTCGTGCGATGTTAGCGAGAGGGGCCATGTAAACATTGAAAAGCGTTGGGCTGAGGGAGGATCCCTGGGGGACTCCACAGATTGTTTTGGAGGATTCGGACAGGGAAGGCGGAAGGCAGACTCTCTGGGTTCTGCCGGAGAGGAATGAAGAGATCCAATCGAGGGTCATGCCGCAGATCCCGGCATTGTGGAGGAGTGTTCGAAGAGTGTGGTGACAAACGGTGCCAAAGGCTGCAGAGAGGTCCAGGAGGATGAGCTTCGTCGAGTATGGTCCTGATGTCATCTGTAGCAGCAATGAGTGCGGTCTCAGTGCTGTGGTTTTTGCGGAATCCTGATTGGGAGGTATCGAGCACTTTGTTGTCTTCCAGGAAGCGGGATAGTTGGCTGTTCACGATTTTCTCAATAATCTCTGCTGGGAAGGGGAGGAGGGAGATGGGACGATAGTTCTTGGGGTCATCTGGGTCCGCCTTGGGTTTCTTCAGAAGGGCGTTGACATTGGCATGTTTCCAGCTCTCCAGGAAGGTGGCTGTCTCGAAGGAGCTATTGATGATGGTGCGGAGGTGGGGGGCGATGATGTCGCTGGCTTTGTTGAAGATCTGGCGTGGGCAAGGGTCCAAGGGGGAGCCGGAGTGGATGGAGGCCATGATGTTGATGGTGTCTTCATTGTTGACGTGGGTGCAGGTGCATAGGAGGTTGTTGTCGCTTGGTGCGTTGGGGTTGTGGTTGTCTATGGTTGCCTGGTGGGTCTGGGGGTTGATGCTGTTGTGGATGTCTTTGATCTTTCGACGGAAATAAGTGGTGAGGGAGTTGCAGGGCTCCTGTGATGGCAGGGGTTCGTAGGAGCAAGCCCTGGGGTTGGAGAGCTGTTTGAGGATGCCGAAGAGCTCTTTGTTGTTGTGAGCATTGGTGTCTATGCAGCTTTTGTACTAGGTTCTTTTGGTGGTGCGGATCAGCTGGTGATGTTTGCGGATGGCAGTCTTGAGGGCGATGTGGTTGGCTTCAGTAGGTTCAGGGCGCCAGGTCTTCTCCATTTTTCGGCATTCCCGTTTGGAGGCCTGTAGGTCGGGGTGAACCAGCGGGCTTTGGTTCTGTGGTGGGTGTCTGAGGGCTGTTTGAGTGGCATGAGGGTTTTGGCGCAGTCGTCTATCCATTGATGCAGGTTGGTGGCGGCTGAGTTGGGGTCCCGGGTACTAGGAGGTGGTGCCTGGGCGAGGGTGGAAATCAGCTGTTCTGTCGAGATTTTGTTCCAGTGGCGGTGGGGGGTGGAGTTGAGAGGTGTAGTGGTGAGTGACCGGCTTCTGGAAGGAGAAATGAATGCAGCGATGGTCGTTCAGTGGAGTTCAGTGGCGTGGCTGAAAGAGATATGGTTGCTGGCTGAGAAGATGGGGTTGAGTGTATGTCCTGCGGCGTGGGTGGGCGATGTGACGAGTTGCCTAAAGCCGAGGTTGGCGAGTAGGTTGGTGGTATTGATATTGTTGTTGTTTTCTAAGTGAAAGTCCAGGTCGCCGAGGAGGATGTAGTCAGTTGAGGCGAGGGCTTGGGCACTGATGATGTCGGGGATGGCATTGGAGAAGTGAGATCGGGGGCCTGGGGGTCTGTAGACCAGTGTTCCTCTGAGGGTGGTGTTGGCGTTGACGTGGATTTTGAAATGGAGGTGCTCGCCGGAGTTGAGGGTGTGGTGGGTGCTGGTAGAGACTCTGATGGTGCTCTTGTGGACTATGGCGATTCCTCCTCCTGGTTTGTTGGTGCGGTCCCTTCTTGTGATCTTGTAGCCCTTTAGGTATGGATATGGCTATGTCTATGTCTGGTTCCGAGGCCAAGTTCATCCCGGTTTCGGTGAGAAATGCGACATCAGGAGATGATGAGGGCAGTAGGTCCCAGAGTTTGATTGCATGTTTGTGGACGGAGCGGGTGTTAAGGAGAATGCAGCTGAGGTGGTTGTCGGCGGGTCTGTGGAGGTGCTGGCGGTGCTTCGTAGTTAGGGTGCAGGTGAAGCTGCAGGCTCTGCAGGAGAAGGGTCCTTCGGTGTGCTTTGGAGTGGACTGGAAGCAGACGGAGGAGTGTCCTAGATTGAGGGTGTGGAGGTCATTGGCTGTGTAGCGGCGTCTGGTTGTGCGGGGGGCCCGTGGGCCAGGGGGACTGGCGCTGGGCACGGTCCAGGCACGGATGGACGCAGCGGCGGGAAGGCAGACAGGCAGAAACACCTCAAGGAGAGCCAGCAATGGAGCGCAGGGGGCACGGAGCACACAAGGGGCAAAAGTCACTAAATAAAACAGTGGAAATAAGGCACAGTAAAAACAATAAAAACAACCACAGAAAAAGTACAAGTCTAGGAACGCTTACCAGAGCAGCCCACTAGACACCAGGGATGAGGTGCAAGCGAGTGCCTGCGGGTGGTGGAGGGCCTCGAACGCGCGAGAGCAGCGTGGGCGAGGTGAGGGACACGGCACAACTTGGTGGAGCTGCGCGCGAGGGGAGCGAGCTCTAGACCCTAAAATCGGGTCAGAGGTCACTCACTGCGACTCTCAGCGGCCGCCATTAAGAAGGGGATGTAGGAGGGAGGAGCAGCTGGGAGGCAGGAGGGAAGAGCGAATGGGGGTGCGAGGAGGGTCGGGCCGCAGGGATGCAGCAGCGTGAAGTCAGAGAGGCAGAAACGGCTCAAGGAGAGCCAGCAACGGAGCGCAGGGGGCACGGCGCGCACAAGGGGCAAAAGTCACTAAGTACAACAGTGGACATAAGGCACAATAAGGCACAATAAAAACCAGCACAGAAAAAGCACAAGTCTAGGAACGCTTACCAGAGCAGCCTACTAGACGCCAGGGATGAGGCGCAGGCGGGTGCCTGCGGGTGGTGGAGGGCCTCGAACACGCAACAGCAGCGTGGGCAGGGTGAGGGACGCAGCACAACTTGGTGGAGCTGCGCGTGAGGGGAGCGAGCTCTAGACCCTAAAATCGGGTCAGAGGTCACTCACTGCGACTCACAGCGGCCGCCATTAAGAAGGGGATGTAGGAGGGAGGAGCAGCTGGGAGGCAGGAGGGAAGAGCGAATGGGGGTGCGAGGAGGGCCGGGCCGCAAGGATGCAGCAGCGGGAAGTCAGAGAGGCAGAAACGGCTCAAGGAGAGCCATCAACGGAGCGCAGGGGGCACGGCGCGCACAAGGGGCAAAAGTCACTAAATACAACAGTGGACATAAGGCACAATAAGGCACAATAAAAACCAGCACAGAAAAAGCACAAGTCTAGGAACGCTTACCAGAGCAGCCTACTAGACGCCAGGGATGAGGCGCAGGCGGGTGCCTGCGGGTGGTGGAGGGCCTCGAACACGCAACAGCAGCGTGGGCAGGGTGAGGGACACAGCACAACTTGGTGGACTGCACACGTGGGGAGCGAGCTCTAGACCCTAAAAACGGGTCAGAGGTCAAAGCAACAGTAGCACCATTGGATATTGTCACACATAATCCATGTGTCGTTGGCATGTGAGAATGAATGCATGATCTGGGTAGCATCACTGTGTGACACTAACCCGTGTACCAGGACCTAAAAGTGTCAGATCAAAGAAGGCTTATACACAAGGGTGTGGGCCTGAGTCACACGACTTGACACTCTGCAGATAAACAACTCTGAGTGGGAAAAATTGGGAATGTCAGTGATTGTCAACGATCTAGTAGGACAGGGCCCATCCACTCAGAGTATGGATACATTGCCTGTGAGAACAATGAATAGATACTGCCATCACTAACTGAAATATTGTAAAATTTGACATCAATACTTTTAGGCTTGGCATCCTTGGCGTCGTCTCCCCTAACTTTTTGCCTCTGTTTCCCAGGTTGTTGATGTGTGCTGGACTCTGTTGTTGCTGTTGTTGTTACTCTGCACACTTTACCACTCCTATCCAGTGCTAAAGTGCAAGTGCTCCTATGTAAAATGTATGTGTAATTTGCTTTCCATGAAGTGCATATTTGATTTGCTAGTAACTCCCTAGTACAATACACTAGAGGTGCCCAGGGCCTGTAAATCAAATGCTACTAGTGGGCCTGCAGCACTGGTTGTACCACCTTCATAAGTAGCCCTGTAAACATGGCTCAGACCTACCACTGTAGTGTCTGTGTGTACACTTTTAAACTGCCAATTCGACTTGGCAAGTGTACCCACCTGCCAGGCCTAAACCGTCCTTTTTTAAACATGTAAGGCACCCCTAAGGTAGGCCCTAGGTAGCCCCATGGGGAGGGTACAGTGTATGTTAAAGATGGGGCATGTACTTATGTGTTTTACATGTCTTGTCAGTGAATACTACCAAATTCTGCTTTCACTGTTGCAAAGCCTATCTCTCTCATAGGTTAACATGGGGGCTGCCTTTAAATATTGTTAAAGCGCAGATTCCCTTTGGGACCAGATAGACATATGGAGTTTGGGGTCTCTGAACTCACAATTTAAAAATACATCTTTTAGTGAAGTTGTATTTTAGATTGTGTTTGAAAATGCCACTTTTAGAAAGTAGGCATTTTCCTGCTTTGACCATTCTGTGTCTCTGCCTGTTTGTGGAGTCCCTGGCTGGGTCAGACTGACAGTTGGGCTGTTTTGAATCTCCTCTAGACAGTGACACAAAGGGGGCTGGGGTGTAGCCTGCATATCCCCATGAGACATCTGAGCTGAAGTGGAGGGAGGAGTGGTCACTTACACCTGAATGGGCTGTGCCTGCCCTCACACAATGCAGTCTCAAACACCCTGGTGTGTTTCTGGAGGCTGGCCTGGGCAAGGCAAGGCAAGATCTTGTGAACGACAGACTTTCCTTTGAAGTTTGCCTACTTCAAAGGCAGAAAGGGGTATAAGTAGTGGACCCCAAACCCCAGACTTTTTGATTACTTCTGGAATCAAGAGGAACCTCTGCCAAGGAGAAGAACAGAAGAGCCTGAGGAGCAGTACTGCCCCTTTGCCTGTGACTGTGCTTTGCTGGGTTGGCCTTCAGTTGCTGCTTCTGCCTGAAAGAGGACAAAGACTGGACTTTGTTGTGCATTCCTGCTTGAGAAGCATCTCCAAGGGCTTGAATTTAGCTTGCAACCTGTTTTGAAGTTTCAGGGCCATCTAAGACTTCCTCTGCCAGCACCTAGACTCTCTGCTGAAACTCCTGCCCTGACAAGTGGTGCACTGCCCAGTCTCTGGGCCCTTGAGAGGTGAAGTTGACAGTACAAGGACTGTAATCCACGCACAGAACGCACAGATATTAGGTTTATCACACCTAGGTCTCGTTAGATTAGAGATTAGGTTCTCTATGCTACGGTATTAGGGCCTATTTCACATCTGATGTTTATTGCAAGATGGTGGGGTCTTTGTATTCACGACTCTCCCTTTCACATTTATGCTTCTTGCACTGTGCATCATCCTAATCATTGCAGCTCATGTATTTTACACTAGAATGCAGTGATTTTAATAAACCAATTGAAAACCTTCCTGCATCTCCTTCATTGCTTGTGTGTGATTGAGACTTATTGCTCACATAAGAAAAGGGTAATCTCTCTTCCCACCACAACTCCCCTGAGCTGTCACACTCTTGAGTCCATGAGTCCATGCATAAAGGCTGCCAGAAATCACCTTTTAATTTTGGGTATTTGGTGAGGTACTGCTTGTGAGCCGGGAGGGTTTGGCCGACAGCTGTGACTTTTTGTAGGATTGGCTTAGTCGCCTTCAAGCAAAAGTGCTGTCATCCCTAAACCAGCAGTCTCGCCTAGAAGCGAGAGTCCAACTTAGACATGACACCACTAATGATGGAGTTTTGACACTAATTCACAGATGCCCTGAGTATATCTGTCTCACGCACAATAGATACCCTAAGTACCATTATACGGAGACATGCGTGGACATGGGGATAATCCTCCTCAGCTGAACAGGGAGCAGCTAACTAAACAGTAGGTTGTTCGAGCTTCAAATCTTATAAGGCCTTTCTCCCCACTTGGTGTTCTATCTCTTTACCCATTTCTCAGCATGGCTAACGTCATAGACATTCCCGAGAATGTCAGACATGCATTAATGCTACAACTAATAGGGCATGGCTTAACAGACAAAGTTGGGGATGTCACATTCATTGTAGAAGCCAATGAAGCTAACCAAACAGAAACATTCGATTCTTGGATTAACTTTCCTGAAGAAGATGGCACTACGTACACATTCCACACATACAGAATTGCAAACGTGCAACAGCGGTACCAAGCATACCAGTGTCTTGAAATACCGATTACTTATCAAGAAGATAAGAACAGGATTAAAGGCGGACTACCACACATTATACAACCCATGAGAATAGGTCCCTTTGGTAATGACGGACCAACGTGGCCAAAACCTGCAGGCAGCTGATCTTTACAATGAGCTAGTAACATTATACTGACGACCTGTCCAGTTCGTAACGCAAACTTTGGACACAGCATCAGCGCATCAGGTACCACTAGCACCCTCTGGATACCAATTACTGGGATTAACCCACCAACACTACATTCTATCAAGGGCAAAGTACCCACTGAACGAGAGAAAATCCCGTTCTGGATAGCACAGAAAACTAACCAGCTGGAAACTGTGTTTCCCCATACGAGACCACAGGAGAAATATAGAATTGTCACCATGTGGTTGCCATTCAAAATGATTCCCTCAGTGGACAACTGCACCACATGGGGTACAGTCTTTGCTGCAATATATACTACCACATATGGTACCCCCACACTTGCCAATTTACCGGAAATGTTAAAACAAATTCAGAATGAACACAGGGCTGCACCAACCATTTACTTGAGGATGAAACTGATGAGTAACTTTGACACAGTCTCCTCATTAATACTCAGTAATAGTAAAGGGGAAGTGGTAGTGTTGGCCATAAGCCAGCAGCTCTGGGAGATTCCACACTCGAGACAGGAGAAATAGCTACCGAAAATGTTTTGCAATACCGTTACTAGTATAGGACGGGATAGTTGGGAGCCAAGCCGAAATGCCTGCAATGCAAAGTACCACCCCTAAGGAAGGTACTACACAAGCACAGGAGGGTTCTACAAAGTGCTAGGATAAACAAAAACAAAATAAAGAAAGGTGAAGTCAGAGAGCAGAGTCTCCACACCCAGGGAACTCTGAAAGGAGGTATAATTTCAGAAATAGAGAAACGATAAAAGCTCCTGACAGATATTCTGATTTATGTTCCTCTTGTTCCTTTCAGGACACAATGGATAGACAAAGTGAGAGAGTGGGCCAGACAGAGAAACATCCTGACTATATGAATCAGAATACTCACAGCGGTCTTCAGACAAGAAAGAAGACAAGTCCCCACAACAAAAGCCCCAATGTTAAAAGAAAAAGGAGGCAGCACTTTCAATCAGAAATGCCTGTAATCTTGAAAACATTGCTGAAGAACAAGACGTGGGCAGTGACACTGCTGGACTGCACAGCAGAAGTCACAATATGTCGTCAGAGGCTGAAAGATCATCTGGGTGCAAAAGCAAGTAACAACTTTATTGTAGTAAAGACTATAGATGGGTGCCTTCAAACACCTGAAAGGGTTTATGATTTAAAGATACAAATTGAGGGTGACATAGAGCGCACCATTAATGTAATATTCTGGGATGAACTTAGTTGTGATATCCTATTGGCAGAAAGAGACTGGCCTCCTGAACACGTCCATAAGCTCTCTCATGGGGAAGAAGTCATTTTGTCATCGTTCTCTGATCTTTTCCAGAGGTGGTAAAACAAGTCTATGCTGTCAACTGGGCTTTAGCGCAGGCACCTGCACTGTACCGCAACCATGTAGGCTGGGATAAGGATTCTCCATACATCCCACCCTCAACCCCAATATCTTGTTAAACACTAAGCCAAAGCTCCGGTGAGAGAGATCCTCACTCAGCTCGAGTGCGAGGGTATAATTGAGCCCTGTGTCTCTGCGATGAATAACCTGTTATTCCCAGTCGCTAAACCCGACCATTCATATGGAATAGTCTTAGATTACAGACATTTAAACAGTCACACATGCACATACGCAATACAAAATTCACACAGCACTCCACTAATTAACAACATAGTGCATAAAAAATACAAAACAACCTTGGATATTTCCAACGGTTTCCTCTGCCGAAACTTAGCACATGAAAGTCGGGACCTGATGGCATTCTCATTCGGCTCACAAACACACTTCTGTTGTTTGCCCCAAGGCTATAAGAACATCCCAGGGCAGTTCTCAGCCCATTTAACATCAATATTGCACAATATTGACCCCGAGGCATTGTCCTATGTTGATGACATCTATCTCACAGATGACAACCTCAACATTCATCTTGGCAGGGTCGATCGGATCGTTCTAGGATTCGCAGCCAATGGCTACAAAATCAATTTCAAGAAAACCAAAATAGACTTTCTCAGTGTATTATTCCTGGGATATGAGCTATTAAACCAATGCAAGAGCCTGGCCCCACACTTTCTAGAAAAATGTGCTCAACACCAGCCACCAAATACTATCAAGAAACTGCAGTCTTTACTCGGTTTCTTCAACTTTGACAGAACTTACATTCCTGACTATGCACAACGCAAGAAGTCACTTTATGATTTAATACGCCCAGATTTCTCAAGCACACATTAGACAGTTGAACACATGCGTGTCCTCAGACGATTGCAGCAAGACATGCTAGAAGCAAAACACTTACACGCAAGTGACAACAAAACAAATTTGTTCAGCAGAATTATTGCTGGTACCATTGTTTCCACCTATACCACAAACACAGGATGATCAGGGACCGGGGTCAGTGGCAGTGGGCACACGGTTCAGGGGACAGAGGCACAGGACAACAGGGAAGCTGGGAGGACTGCTGTGCGACAGAGCGAGGACAGGCCCAGGGAACCGACTCTCCAGGACGCACTCACCAACATCCTGGAAGCATACCACCATTCCCAGGAGACGATGGGCCAGATACTGGACAAGTTGCAGGAGACACAGCGGCTGCAGGAGGGACAGTACCTGGGGATCAGGGAGGACCTGAAGGACATCCACACCACCCTGGTCACCATTGCAGGGGTGCTGGCAGACATGGCCAACACCATGAGGGAGGGAGTGGCACACCACCGGGCTCCTGACACTAGCCACACAGATGAACAGCCCTCCACCTCCGCTGCCGCTAGTGGACAGGGGGCCATCCGCCGCAGGAACAACAGGCCACCAGCACCCCTCCCCGTGCAGAAGGAGAACCACCATGCAAACAGTCCCTGCAATCCAGGCATAAGCCAGAAAGCATTGCCAAGACGTCGCCAGGAAACAGGACTTTCCTGATTGTCACCCTTGTGTCCCACTCTGTCACCCTGTCCACCTTTAACTGCCATTGCTCTACTTCCTATGTCACCTTGGACAATGCACCTGTGATACAAATAGACTGGACTCTATCCTGGACTTTTCTCCACCATCAACTCAGCCAATTCCACTACCCCCTCTACTTCTTAGCATTTAAATAAACACCATTAAAAAAAATACAAGTATGGAGTCTGTCAAATGATTGAACAATGTATTTGTTTAACAAGGTTTAAACACTGCAATACAACTGTACAGGAATAAATACATAGGAATGACCTGTAGTAGGCTGCAGTCAACATACCAGGTGCCAGAGTGGGGCACAGATATCTGAAAATAGAAATGCCAAAGGGTACAGTAAGTGGCCATAGAATTGGGAGAATCTGCCTACCATGTTGTCAATGTGTGTCACTGGAAGTACTGTCGTATAATTGCTGTTCCATTGTCCTCATCCTCATCCTCTGCCTCCTCATCTTCACTGTCCACAGGGTCCACTGCTGACACACGCCCATCTCCAGCCTCATCCTCCTGCAGAAAAAGCACCTGATGTCTCAAGGCAAGGTTATGCAACATGCAGCATGCCACGATGATCTGGCAGACCTTCTTGGGTGAGTAGTACAGGGATCCACCAGTTAGATGAAGACAACAAAACCTGGCCTTCAGGAGGCTGAATGTCCTTTCTATTATTCTTCTTGTTCGCCCATAGGAAAAGGTGCCGAAGACATTGTGACGCGAAGGGTTAATTAGCTTGAGCAGTGTAGATGAGCGTGATGCCTGCTGAAACCCCCGAACAACGTGTAAAAGTTCACAATGTTATTTTCAAGCTTGTTTGTGTAAGAGACTCCATCTCAACCTTGAGAACGAGAGTACAGAGAGAAGATGGAATGAAAACAAAGGCTGGGAAAGGGCAGAGCAGCCAAGAGACAAGTGCTGATAACATAGCTAGAAAATGCCAGAAAGAGCTGGAATCCAAGCTTCAAGTTATTTAAGCACTGAAGTGTGGGTGAGGGATTTGAAGCTCACAGATGTGGTTGTGAAAGCTGCCATCTTCAGACCCAGTTCTGCCTCCCTGTTTGCTGTTCAGAGACCGTGATGCTAGAGAGGGGGAGAGGTCCAAGCGGGCGGTAGAGGGCTTCCCAGCATTTCGTGAACTAAGTTCAGTTCCACACAGGGATGAAAGGCCTTTGTCTCTCTGCTCTATTATTACTATGATTGATTATTATGCTTGCACTGTGTTTATAATCTGAAGTATTCAACTCGTTTATATTTTGCTTTCTGAACATTGTAGTGTGAGCTTGCTGCAGTAATTGAAACATGCATTTTGGTATGCAGTTAATCAAAGCTAATCTGAAGTATTCAGCTTGTTTATATTTTGCTTTCTGAACGTCGTAGTGTGGGCCTGCTGCAGTAATTGAAACATGCATTTTGCTTCCTGAACATCATAGTGTGATGCATTTTGGTATACAGTTAATCAAAGCTTATATCTGTCAAGGAACTCTTTGCTTATATATATATGTATATTCATAGATGCTCTTTGTAGTGTACTCATATATAAATAGATGCTTTTCATTGCTATTCTTATTCTATTATTGTTGATGTGCTAAATGCATATATTTACCTGAAATTCTAGAAAAGCTAAATTGTATTTATAATTGGGGTGTGGTCCTTCATTGAGCGTTGAGCACTCTGGGCATAAGGCCCCCTCCAGAACCAGTGGAGAAGCTATCCACTAGAGAGACTGTGGTCTTGCACTCCCCAGGACCAAGCAGTGGGCAAACCACCCACTTGAGAGACTGTGGCCTTGCACTCCCCAGGACCAAGCAGTGGGCATGTATCCCCCTCCAGGCCCAGTGGCGTTGTACCATCTTCCGGCTGAGGTGCCACCCCATTCCCCATCCCCCTGCGGTGCCAGTGTATTTTCGATCGGATGCCCCTGCAGTGTTTTCTCCGTGTTGTTGCAGGTGTGAGGTGGGGCCTTGGCCTATGTGTAGTGGCCCTGTGGCCCACGGACATTGAGGACTGGGCAGTGTCCCTCCATTTGTAAATATGTATATACATTTTTATTTTGAAGCACGTATTTATACTCACTTTAATCAATTCCTTTTGTCCTTGCATTATTCCTGAGGGGTACAGGATGGATATGTAATATCATTGCATCTGGTTATGTGTATGGTGCTGGGGGTGGGGGCGTTGCGTGTTGCGCGTGTGTGTCACTCTGTTTTTCCTCCCCCATCCCTTGTGTGCTAGGCGGCAGTACTCACTGTGGTCGTCTTCGGCATGGGGAAGATGTGCAACTCGGGCTCCATGGCATTGTGGTTGTTCCCTGAGTCTCCGGAGGTGAGTTCTTTGACTTCTGTGTTCTGTTTCTGCCGTGCTTTTGTTGTTACTGCCCCAGAAAAGGTGGCGGATAGGCCTGTCTTAATACAGTGGGAGGAACATTGTCTTCTGACTGGCTGTTGTCGGTTACCGCCGTGGTGCTTGTTGTTATTGCCATGGCAGTCGGTATGTTAAAGTGGCTGTCTGTATGGGCGGTTTCCGTCGTGGTCATAATTCCTTTTTTTTTCACCGCCGGCCTGTTGGCAGTATTACCGCCGCTTTATCACCGACCGCCACGGTTGTAATGAGGGCCTATATTTGGGTAGAGGAGTATTGGAAAATGTTACTCCCTTTAATAGATGGCAAATGAGAGGATGTTCGCTAACCGGCTTACCATTGGTGAAGGGGTGATGTAGGGAGGTAGATAACAATAGATGTTGATAGTCCTGTAAGATTTACCAGAACTAGCCTGAGAAGCAAGAAAATTAGCTATTAAGATGATATCTGATGAAAAGGGATTACTAGATTTTCCCAAACACCAGCTGGACCAAATTGACCATGCGGAATTGTATGCCTTAGATGTACCTGTGGCCCATGAGTTGTTGATATAGGTTGAAGCTTCGATCGAAATTCCTGGATAGGAAATTAAAATCCTGTAACCTTCCAGGCTGACAGAAGGAGGGATTTGTTGAGAATCAGGTCGTGGGGAAGATCTTGGGGGTTGAGAAGGAGAGTGGGAAAGGAGGACTAGGAAATCAATTGATAATTCGAGAAGGGGAGGGAACCAGACTTGGGACTGCCAAAATGGGACTACTAGAACTACGGTGGCCATCTGGCGATGTACTTGTGCGAGAAGTCTGTAGATCATAATGAATAGCGGGAAGGCATAATGTGTTGAGTTTGACCAATCTTGGAGGAAAGTATCTGTTGCTAAAGCTGGAGGATCCAGTCTCCAGCTGAAGAATTGGGGAAGTTGTGTGTTCAGACCAGACACAAAGAGATCTATATGGAGGGGACCCCATTTGATGTAAAGTAAGTTGAAGGCGGATGAAGTTTCCAATCACTGTAATCTGAGAGGTGTCGTGAGTACCAATCTGCTTCTGAATTGAGAGAACCTGGCAGGTATTCTGCTTAAACTGAGATTTTCTAATGGAAGCAAAATTCCCAGAAACTTTTGGCTCGTTCGGCCAAAGGTTTGGCTCTGGTACCGCCAAGATGATTTATGTATTTGACTGCCGTGAGGTTGTCCATGCGGAGAAGTACCAAACATCGGACTTTGTTTTTGGTAAAGATTCTGATCGCAAAGGAGCCTGCAAGCATTTTTAAACAATTGATGTGCAATGAAGACTCCTGTGGAGACCATGTGCCTCCGGTCGATATTTGACCACACCTTGCACCCCAACCTGTTAGGCTTGCATCAGATTCTAATACAAGATCTGGGGCTGATGCAAAGATAGTCTTGCCGTTCCAAGCGTCTAGGTGGTCTAACCACCATTGAAATTCTGTACGGGATTTTTGGTAGAGGAAGATAGAGTCTGAATCAGCAAGACCCTTGTGCAGATGTCGGATCTTCAATCTTTGGAGGGCACGATAATGAAGGGGACCTGGGAAGATTGCTTGAATCGAAGAGGAAAGAAGACCTACAAGCCGTGCAAGAGACCTTAGGGAGAGAGAAGTCTGCCGTAGAGAGTGGATTATTTCTGAATTTATTGATTTGTTTTGGATTCTGGTAATTGAAGAGTGCCTTGAGTGGAATTTACAAGAAATCCTAGAAACTCTGTGGATTGGGAAGGAACTAGGACAGATTTTGAGGTGTTGATTATGAAACCCAAGTCTGACAGAAGCTAAGATGTGTAAGTAAGCTGATTGAGAAGAGTGTTCACATTTTGATGCATGAGAAGGATGTCGTAGGTAAATGATCAATCTGATATCTTGGGCTCCGAGTTGAGCAACCACTGGTTTCATTTACTTGGTGAAACACCAAAGGGCTGAAGAAAGCCCGAAAGGAAGACAATTGAATTGATAGATTTGGTGTTGCCATTGGAACTGAAGAAATTTCCTGTGAGCATGGTGGATAGACACAGTCAGATAAGCTTCTTGGAGATCTAGACGAACCATCCAATGGTTCAATAGAAGAGAGTCTCATAGATGCAGAATCGTCTTCATTTTGAAGTGAGAATAGACAGCAAATTAGTTGAATTGTTTGAGGTTTATAACCGGTCTGATCTTTTTGTTTTTCTTGACAACTAGAAATATGGAACTTAAAAATTCTGACGGGTGAAGATGAGAAAGCTGAATGGTGTGTTTCTGAAGAAGAATCTGGATTTCTGGGGAAATCAGAGCTGTGGAGAATTCTAGAGGAGGAGGAAAGGACATTTGAAAAGGAATGTCGTAAAATTCTATGGAATAACCTTGAACTGTGTCGAGGACCCAAGGGTCTGACGTAATATCCTTTCACCTGTGGAAAAAGAATTTTAGATGACCCCCTACTGAAAGATGGCCAGAATGTGGGCTCACCTGAGGTTTTGGTATTACATTGATTTCTGCCTCTGAAGCCTCTGGATCTTTGAGGGTAGGATTAAGGTCAGAATTCTTGCTGAGATGAGTTATAGGAGCCTCTGTAGCCTTGGTATCTGGTGAAACGGCCGGTAAAGCAACTCCTTCCACTACTGGCCCTGGCAAAAAACAGGCGTTAAAGACTTTTTTGAGCGATTGTTGTTCTTTGTCCAGCTACACAAATGTTTAGATGCATTTACTTAATTCCTTGATAGAGGAATCGCCGAATAATAAACCGTCAGCTTTGGGGCCTGGATCTATAACAGCAAGGTTAGCAAGTTTGGAGTCCAATTTGAGAAGGAGATCTTTACGCCTCTCATAGCGGAATTTGCATTCCCAAGTAAACAGGAAGCTTGCTGAATCCAAAGTGAAAGTTCTTCAGGATCAATTGATTCACTATTTAACCTGGTGGATTCCGCCATATCAAAATTGCGAGCTAAAGGACCCACGATATCCAGTAATTTGTCTTGACAGACTGACCAAGCCCTATCTAAACCTTTACGCGGGTCTTTTCCGAACTTGGAGAAGAAGGTAATCATGGAAGGATCGATGGAGGGGGTAGAAGTAATGTGGAGTGGGAGAGAAGGTCTGGGACATTCAGAGTGAAGTTTGGAATGCACTTGTTTATCAAGTGGAAGATTTAGCTTGGCTGTAATATAATCTGAGACATGCTCTGAAGGAAGCCATTCCGTGGAATTAGGATGGTGGATTAGTTTGGGATCGAACATGGGATCCCCTTTAGCATCCAGAATAGGAATGGAGGATAGAGGGTCTCCAGGAGCCAATAATTTATGCTTTCTAGTAGGAGGACCAATCCAAAAATGGAATTGCTAGTATTATCCGTATCTTTATCAGAATCAATGTCATCCATGTCACCATCAGTATCTTTTATATTATCAATCACAATCTTGTGAGCTGAGGGTACATGTTGTGTTTTCGCCTTGCTCTTAGAGCCCCAAATTTTCCCCTCCTTACTAGGAGGCCTGTGAGAAACTTCGTCCTCCGTCCTGTGTGAGGCAGGCTCACTAGTCAAAAGCGCAGAGGATACATTAGCATGAATATCATGAGAAGCCTCCATGGCTTTGCGCTTTGTGCTTTCCCCCGCAGATAGGGCCAAATGATATTGTGATAAGCAGGATGACACTGTATTTTCCAGCTGTTTAGAAATTTTAGACATTGAGGCAGAAACCGCCTTTGCAACTGAGGATTGAATACATTTGTTCAAATTATCTGAAAAATCCTCATTATTTTCCTAAAAAAACTAGGAAAAATCCATTGTAAGGACAGTGAAATGTCCAAACTAGCAAAAACGGGGTTAAAAGTGAAGGGGGAGGTCTCAGGGGTAAAGGGTGTGTAACAGAGGAAAAATCCTGCCAACCGGTATGAGGAGGACAAAGACCGCTCCTCCTGAGGTGATGCGAGAGTCAGTGAGGCAGAAAAACGGTGCTGGGAGATGTCGAACTAAGGACCTCGTCTAAATATATCCGCACGCTGAAGCGGTGTGTGAGGCCCACAGGAGAGCGGTAAGCGCGAAGTAAACGGTTGCGTCGACCAAAACGAGCAGAATGTGGGGGGGGAAGGTCCCAGCAACTAGGAAAATGTAGAAATGCACTTGATCGAGTAAACACGTGTAAAATATCAATAAATAAATAATTAAATAACAATTTGAAACGCAATGATCGCAAAAAAAGATATACTTATCTTGACTGCGAGCAGACAAGAAAAGAGGGCTTCTTGCAGTCAAGTGTGGTATTTCTTCACATGTATTGCGTTTTGATTGGTCATATGTAGCTCTTTGTTTCCCATTGGTAGCTTGTTTTGTTAACCTTCTGGGATTGGTTAACATTCTTGACTGTAGCTGCTATTGAAAATAAAGCAGGAAAAGATATGCATAATATGAACCCCCGGTCTTGACATAAAATGTCATTATTTCTTCCAAAATGGCTGCGATGTTTATAGTTAGGAAAATGTTTTGATTTCACGTTATCGAATCCACCCTGAGAAGGCATCACTATTGGTGTCAAAGACAAGTGATATATGTAGGTATTCACATCATGTCCCTTTCCCACTTACATGGGACAGGAACATAATGTACTTTTGGAAGGAACTGTTTATATAACTGCTGTCCCAAACATGCCTCCTTATCTATTGTTTGGGAACATATGTGTCTCAGGGGTCCTACAAGATCTGTATAAATACATCTCATGCAAACAAGGTTATCAGAGGGATTCCTACCAGATGCCATCAAAGCTATTTATGCTACAAGTCGGCTTTATGCAGACCCAGCCTTCATGTCCCCACGGAGTCTGACCAAGAGGCCTCATTCCAAGGTAACGAGGGTTGGGGGCGCTTCTCGTGGACACAGCCTTGGCAGATTAGGTTTATCATACCTAGCTCTCGTTAGGTTGAAGATTAGGTTCTCTATGCTAGGAAATTAGGACCTATTTCACATCTTATGTTTCTTGTAAGATGGTGGGGGTCTTTGTATTCACAACTCTCATTTCACAGTTATGTTCCTTGCACTGCGCATTATCCTAATCATTGCAGCTCATGCAATCCAGTAGATTGCAGTTTTTTAAATAAACCAATTAAAAACCTTCCACCATCTCCTTCATTGCCTGTGTGTGACTGAAACCTATTACTAACATGAGAAAAGGGTTTTCTATGTTCCACCACGACTCCCCTGAGATGTCGCACTCTCGAGTCCACGCGTAAAGGCTGTCAGAAATCCCCTTTTGATGTTTGGGTTTTTGGTGAGGTACTGCTTGGGAGCCGGGAGGGTTTGGCCGACAGTTGCTACTTGTTGTAGGATTGGCTTAGTCACCTTCAAGTAAAAGTGCTGTCATCTCTAATCCAGTAGTCTCGTCTAGGAGCGAGAGTCTAACTATGACACCAAAACCATATGTCCTTCTTTGACCAATTTGTTCTACCCCTTCATTGTGCTTCAAATGACTCACAGTCAACAAAGCTCTGCCCCTCCATTACAAAAAAGGTTTAGGTTAGCTTGACTTCATGGCTTTTCTAACATTGTCAACCAATAAAGTGCCCAAAGTGATATTTTCAACAGCGGAGAAGATATGGCTAACCAAACTGTACTGATGTAATGCAGTTAAAACAAAATAACAGGGGGAGGAGGATATGGCATCTAAAATCTAGCCCCACACACCACCAGAACCAGTGTGCCAGACAGAGAGGTGGTTGCAGGGTGAGTCCCAGCAGTGGCAGGGACAGGCTGTGGTAAGTCACATTGCTTGGTTATTGACAATTACTAGTATACTCACTGAATTTGGTAAGCGAGGGAGATCCCACCCATCATCATATATCACCTTTCTGCCCATGGCATTACATGACATCAGTCAGCATTGGAGTGTTGGCTGTGCAATGTGTGTCTGCTTTAGTTAAAGCAGCATTTGCAAAGTTGCCAATATTTTACAAACCGAAACAAAAACAAAGTGTGTTTCCTGTTGCTCCCAGTGTCCACTCAGTCAGCTCATAGTACTTTACTCCATTATTCCTTCTAAGTTCTGTCCGAGCCTAACAAAAAATGGAAAAATTCACTCTTGGCATGTGCTACATTTTTCTGGCCACATGGTTTATATATTTAGTTCCTTCCACAAATGGTTTTGCGCCTGTTAAAATTTTTCCTTTTGACATACGTCAACTACAGTGACTGATGGAGCTAAAGCTTAGGCACCTGTTGATGATCAGACACCCCACTATTCTATAGCAAAACCTCTAATTACCGTACCTAATCCATCTAACTTATCCTGCAGTCAAGTTTCCCCTCCTTACTGCCAAGCAAATCTGTTTGTTTGAAATAATTTGAGTTGGAAGGCGAGGCCAGGGAGTAAGGTGGGATTAAGTGTCTGATTTTGTGTTTTGTAGATGGAATACTCTGTGATGAACATGTCCAATAAAATCTATATATCCCATTCCTTTCCCTGTACTGCAGTGCATCCTCTTCCCCACCGTCTACCTCTGGCACACAGGATATCTGTTATCCGCATGTTTTCCATGATGTGTGTGACATATATTATACATGTGCCTCTTTGGAGTCAGTGTAAAATTGAGAGCCACTTGAATGAAAGTAAGATAATTGTCCATTGCAGCTGTCCCAGATGCAGATTGCAGAGAGTAGCAAAGTAGTACCCAATGCGCTAGCTAGCACACCTCCATTAATTTAGCAGAACAAGAATACTTGTACTCTAATGTGGATGATGCCTTACTCATTAATGAGAGTACATTTATTTTCATTTTTTCGAAGAAAGTGGCTTTTTTTTTTTAGAAAATCCCTTAAGAGAAAAAAAATCACTCTGTTTTTTTTAAAAAAAAAATCTGGTGCTATGCTGCCGTATTTCCTTTCAGCCAGTCAGTGCTTTTATGTAAGACGTGTGGGCAAAATCATGTCCTTGTGTCTCTCTTATCCACATCAAAAACTCCAATTGCCATAGGGGACAAGCAATGAACTGCTATTGTATTACTATATTCTTCTAAACAAGTGTTTGCACAGAGTATTTTTTATAATTTGTCTTTTTATTTATTTTCTTTCTTCATATAACTACTCCTGCTGGTTCACCACAACCACTGGCACTGCAGGAGATAGCAGTCCAGCTGCAGTGGCAGATGTTGGAGGCCACCGGGATGGACAACCAACCGCTTGAGGATGAAGAGGGTGAGGCCCATGCTCTTGCCCCATGCTCCAGTTCCTCCAGCCAGCTGCCTCAATTCCATGGGCCACGTCATTGCCAGCATCGTCAGCCGCTCATGTCTGTACCACCATTGCTACCACCCTCAGATCACCTGTTCCAATGTCACATTCTGCAAGAGCTGGTGCACTTGGGCTATCGGATGGCATGGATGGAGGGCCAGCAACAAGAACTGTGGACTCTCAGAGAAAATGCCCTTTTCAGAGCCCTTTTTAGGGTTGAGCCTGCATTGCATGCGCTCGCGCATGCGTTTGGCAGCGAGACTCTTTTGTATTAAGAAAAGGGCTCGGAGCCCTGTCAACTTCACGTCAGTGTTTTTTATTGGTTGGTGGGCTTCCCTAATAAAATCTGCTTGCTTTCATTAGTCGAAGGCACGCATATGTCATGCCTTTTCCAGTGGCTAGCCCTCCTCCAGCGCATCGACCAAGTACAGAAAACATGCGAGGCTCGCTGTTTTCCATCTGGCTCGTGGACTTTTTTTTCTCTAATTTACGAGCCCAATCTCGCTTGGCAGAAGTCGAGCGCTTTACATACTTGATTTCACTTTTTCGGTTTATGTACATAAATGCACTTTTGCCCGATAGGTGAAAAGTCGGGTTAGGAGTTTACAACGCGATCAGCTCTAACATGAGCAAACGCGAGACCCGATGCATTGTAAATGCTTGTTTAATTTTGTGTTTTGGTGGGATGGACTTTTGCTGTGAAGAATTGGGAAGGGACAGGGACTTTAATAGTTTTGTTGGACTCTGGGCTTTTTTTGGACATTGGTTGGGGACGGGGTGATTTGTTTGTGGAGAGGTATGGGCCTGTTGTGGGTGGAGTTGGTGGGTTTTCTTAATTATATATATTTATTCTTGAAACTGAAATTTGCTAAAGGGAACAATATTCTTATACCTTATGCCTGGTATAGTTATTTGTGTTATTACTTTTACTTTGCACAGCTGCCTTTTCACGCAGCATGTTTTAATCCAATTATCAAAGTGTATACCAGATAGTCATAGTTAGTTATACCCTCGTCCTACTACCCTCCATAACTAAATTGACCATTAAGGGGTATGATGCCATTGCCTATATTGAATACAAAAACCTAGATACATAATAAATTATTCATCTACAGTAGAAGTTAGTTACTAAATAACTAAACAAGTTCACTTCAATGCATAGTTCTCTTACCTGAAAAGATGAATCGATGGCTGCTACCTCTCACTTTTCCTTACTACAGGGTTTCCCAAGGTGCCTTCTTAATGATGGTGGTAGTGTGCTAACAGGGGATGCATCACAAGTGAGGTCCCACTCCCACCTAGGTGAGCTCCAACTGGAGGATTAATAAAAAGGATTATCCATCACAGGCAACTAGATTGAAATAAAAAGTTAGTTAGTTATATATTTATATCACAGCTTTAGAAAGCCCGAGACCAGACTAATACCACAATGACACAAAAAAGAATACCAGATATTATAACAAAAACTAGCAATAGTAACAGTCTGAGCACTGGAAGCATGGAATTTAATTCAAACTAAAGTTACAAAATCCTCGAGTCAGGAAAAGTGTACTCAAGGTCTGGAGTAGACAGGATTAAGGCCCTCATTACAACATTGGCGGTGAAAGCCGCTTACCGCCGTGCAGAAGACAGCCAACCCACAGCCGCGGCAGCGGAATTCCGCCGCGGTCATTATGACCCAATGCTCGGAATCCGCCAAAATTGAGACACCCACACAAGTCAGCCACACCAAAGGTCAGTGATAAACTGGCGAAAACAAAACCTCCACCGTCACGCCAACAGAAATACACCCACAGTATCACGACCCACGAATCCACGCGGCAGTCTTTCAACCGCAGTATTCCATTGACGGTGCACACCCCTGCACTCAAAATACACACACATTTACAAAACACTACCACACTGGACAATTCAAAATACACACACCTGATACACATACACACACCACTCCCACACACCCATTACAATATAAAACACACACCCACAGCACCCACAAACCCCTACAACCAAAATACCGAAAGAAGGCCAGAGAGAGACACTACAAACTACTACCAAGCATCCAAAGACACACAATACCATCACCCACATAACTTCCACGCACCTCACACAACACACCACTAAATATCACCCCACTTATCACTACACACACCAACCCACACATCACCCACACCACCCCATGGCACGGCAAAGACACCCCAGGTTCTCTGAGGAGGAGCTCAGGGTCATGGTGGAGAAAATCGTCCGGGTAGAGCCACAGCTATTCGGATCACAGGTACAGCACACCTCCATAGCTAGGAAGATGGACCTATGGCGAAGAATAGTGGTCAGGGTTAACGCAGTGGGACAGCACCCTAGAAATAGGGATGACATCAGGAAGAGGTGGAACGACCTACGGGGGAAGGTGCGATCCGTGGTCTCAAGACACCACCTTGCGGTTCAGCGGACTGGCGGCGGACCCCCACCTCCTCCCCCACAACTAACAACATGGGAGGAGCAAGTCTTGGCGATTGTGTATCCTGAGGGCCTCGCAGGAGTAGATGGAGGAATGGACTCTGGTAAGGCAATGTGTTACTACTATATCCCCACCCAACCTGCATGCCATCACATACCCCCACCCTTTCCCTCACCCCCATCACTCCAATTCCTCACAAATGTCCCAATATCATAAACCTCACATCCCAACACCAAGCCCTGCATGCAACAACAAAGCATGGACACCCATCACCAAAGCATGGCCACTGCACATACCCATACACCCCCCTAAACCACCATCACACAAGGTCCCACACAGGAATGCAAGCACTGGGGTACACGGTCACCCACCCATTGCACACCATGGCACACACAGATGCAATAGTAATGTTTTTACACCCCTGCAGGAACCCTACCCAGCGTCACCGGACAGGAGGGTCCACACATGTCCACACCACCAACAGAAGAGGCCCACAGTGATGACAGCAAATCTGCCCAACTGGATCTAGATGACCAGCCCAGCCCATCTGGGACATGGGACAGTCGGTTCCCCTCACACAGTCACAGGTCCACAGACCTTTCCCCCTCTGGAAACACCAGAACAGCACCCACCCAGCAGGCCCATACCTCTGTCCCCAGGACACGTCAATCAGCAGTGTGCCCACCACTACAGGGAACCCAGGCTAACCCACCACCCCAACAACAACAGGGACCGGGGGGCAGTGGGTACACGGTCCAGGGGACAGAGGCCCAGGAAAACCGGGGAACTGGGAGGTCTGCTGTGCGACAGGGGGAGGACAGGCCCAGGGAACCCACTCTCCACGAGGCCCTCTCCAACATCATGGGAGCCTACCACCATTCCCAAGAGACGATGGCAGCGGTACTGGCCAAGTTTCAGGAGACCCAGCGGTTGCAGGAGGAACAATATTTGGGCTTCAGGGAGGAACTCAGATCCATCAATTCCACCCTGGGCACCATCGTAGGGGTGCTGAAGGAAGTCCTCAACACCAGGAGGGACACTGTGGCACAACAAGGGGCCCCTGACACTAGCCTGGACGATGAACTGCCCACCACCTCCGCCGGCGCTAGTGGACAGGAGGCACCGCCACAGGACCACCACACCAGCACCCCGCCCCCTGCAGAGGGAGAACCACCCCGCAAACGGTCCCTGAGATCCAGGACAAAGACAGAGAAGGTTGCCAAGACTCCCGCCAAGAAATGAGACCACACTGATTGTCATCCTTCTGTCCCACCGTGTCACCCTGTCCATCCTCA
This sequence comes from Pleurodeles waltl, assembly GCF_031143425.1. Taxonomy (NCBI): domain Eukaryota; kingdom Metazoa; phylum Chordata; class Amphibia; order Caudata; family Salamandridae; genus Pleurodeles; species Pleurodeles waltl. The sequence continues at coordinate 632,914,502 of NC_090448.1, read as the reverse complement.
AACTGCCCCAGCTCCCCTTCCTATGCCCATTTGGGCAATGCACCTGTGAGACTAATAGACTGGACTTTGCCATGGACATTCCTCCACCATCACCCCTCACCATTTGACAGCACCCTCCAATATTGAGCACTTAAATAAACACCCTTAAAGCACAAAAAAATCTTGAGTCTGTCTGTGATTTCAAAATAGTGTATTAGCAATGACAGTGTCATAATGCTCTTTCAATTGTAATGTCAACATACCTATGTCACACAGCTCTAGTCCATGAGGAAACAAAGCAGATGTCACACAGTGGGACCCACATCTGTGAAATCGTAAGGGAAAGTGACAACTCAGTGACCATACACTGGGTGAAAACGATAGACAGTAGAGAGGTAGTAGTGTTAAAGTACATGTAGTAGGCAGGTTTGTCTTCTTACCTGTGTCTCACTGGAAGTATTGCAGGATCACGGAGTTCCTGTTGTCGATGTCCTCTTCTTCTGCTTCCTCGTCTTCACTGTCCATAGGCTCCACAGCTGCCACAACACCTCCATCTGGACCATCCTCCTGCAGAAAAGGCACCTGTCGTCGCAAAGCTAAGTTGTGAAGCATATAGCAGGCCACGATGATCTGGCACACCTTCTTTGGTGAGTAGAATAGGGATCCACCTGTCATATGGAGGCACCGGAACCTGGCCTTCAGAAGGACCGCTCTATAATCCTCAGAGTTCGCCCATGGGCCTCATTGTAGCGTTCCTCTGCCCTTGTCCTGGGATTCCTCACTGGGGTCAGTAGCCATGACAGGTTGGGGTAACCAGAGATACCTGCAAATGGCGAGGGACAACTGTTAGACACACACTAACTTGTAGGGATATCCCCAGACCCAGACAACCATTCCCACTGACATGCTTCCAGGTGCTCACCTAATAGCCACACACGGTGCCTCTGGAGTTGCCCTATCACATAAGGGATACTGCTATTCCGCAGGATGTAAGCGTCATGCACTGAGCCAGGGAATTTGGCATTCACATGGGAGATGTACTGGTCTGCCAAACACACCATCTGTATATACATCGAATGATAACTCTTCTGGTTTCTGTACACCTGTTCACTCCTGCGGGGGTACCAAAGCCACATGTGTCCCATCAATGGCACCTATGATGTTGGGGATATGTCCCAGGGCATAGAAATCACCTTTCACTGTAGGCAAATCCTCCACCTGAGGGAAAACGATGTAGCTCCGCATGTGTTTCAGCAGGGCAGACAACACTCTGGACAACACGTTGGAAAACATAGGCTGGGACATCCCTGATGCTATGGCCACTGTTGTTTGAAAAGACCCACTTGCCAGGAAAAGGAGTACTGACAGCACCTGCACTAGAGGGGGGATTCCTGTGGGATGGCGGATAGCTGACATCAGGTCTGGCTCCAACTGGGCACACAGTTCCAGGATTGTGGCACAATCAAGCCTGTAGGTGATGATCACATGTCTTTCCTCCATTGTCGACAGGTTCACCAGTGGTCTGTACACCGGAGGATGCCGCCATCTCCTCATATGTCCCAGCGGACGGTGCCTATGAAGGACAACAGCGAGCACAGAGTTAACCAACTCAGAGGTACGTACCCACAGCTTACACAGAACACGATTCATAATCCGAAATTTGCATGTATGAGTGTTGAGGCAAGACCTAGGTATGTGTGACGCAGTTAACAATTAAGCCATGTGGGCCCCTTAAATGGCGGCTGCCTGACCTGTAAAGTGGGACAATGGGATGTGAGGTAACTGATCTGGCGGTGTACACCGTCACGGTAGGCGGTCGAAGACCGCAGCGCAATTCTGCATTGGTTAACATTGGACCCTATGGGTCCCAGGAGCCAATGACGATGTACGCTGGTGGTGACCGTACGCACCACCGCGGACGTGACTGCCATTTTCTATCTGTTCAATCACTCGATACCTGATCTTCGACAGGAGAGGACCAACACTGCAAGTGCTGTTGTGACCAGTCTGGAAGAGACAATGGCTCGTGCGTCTGGGGAAAGGGCCCCTGCCTTCACATCGGAGGACTTGGACAAACTAGTGGATGGGGTCCTCCCCCAGTACACGCTACTCTACGGTCCTCCAGACAAACAGGTAAGTACACTGGGAGCATGCTGTATGGGCTATGCCTGTGTGGAGTGGGGTGGATGAAAGATGGGGGGGGAGATTGAGACGTGCATGAAACGACGGTGAGTGCATGTGCCACATGGTAAGGGTAGGGATGGGGGTCAATGACTGTGACGGTGCAGTTGGTAATAACTTTTATTTTTCCCCTGTACAATTCATGTAGGTCAAGCGCCCACCAGAAGAAGGACATCTAGCGTGCCATCGCCAAGGACATCCGGACCCTGGGGGTCTATCACAGACGTAGCACCCACTGTCGTGGGTGCCCGTTGCACCATGACCCCCCTGATGTTCAAGATCCTGGCAGTGGCGTGCCCGGAGTTGGATGGGTGCTTGAGGGCATCACAGCAGCCACAAGGGGGTGAGTACACTCTCATTCAGCTGATTCAGCGCGCAGTGGAGGTGTCTGGGTGGGGAGGTGGGCTGTGGGTTTCCCTAGGCCAGGACAAGTGTGCTAATTAGGTCCCCTTCTTCTGGCAGACCATGTAGCACCCCACCCCACCTATGTACAGTGCCAACTACACCTAGTCAGGCTCCTGTGACATCCATGTGTGCAGATGTCGGCCATAGCCTTGTAGGCCATGTCCCAGGGATTGAACAGTGGACCCCCAAGTGCGCGGCGTAGTGCAGGGGGCTTCTGTGTCTGTTGCGCCGCTAACGGTAGCGGTAATGCATGCATTCAACATGTCTTTCTTCTGTCTTCCCCCCCCCCTTTTTGTGGTCTCCCTGTTCTTGTGTGCATTAGCATCATCAGGCGGAGGAGCAGTGGCACCGGAGCAGGAGGGAGACTACGGACTCGGAATTCACCAGTGGGACGGAGGGCGAGGGGAGCTCCACGGCGGGGACAGGAGCTGACACCAGTGATACGGACCCGTCCTCTGATGGGAGCTCCCTTGTGGCGGCGGCAACATCTGTGCCCCCCGCATCTACAGGTACAGCTGCCACCCCGCCCACCCAGCAGCCCCTCAGCCTTTGCTCCGTGCCCGCTCACCCAGGAGAGTGGGCATCACCGTTGCCCCAGTCACCCCTGCTGCCGTCAGTGAGGAGGCCATTGACCTCCTCAGGTCCCTCACGGTTGGGCAGTCTACCATTTTGAATGCCATCCAGGGTGTAGAGAGGCAGTTGCAACAAACAAATGCATTCCTGGAGGGCATTCATTCTGGTCAGGCAGCCCTTCAGCGAGCTTTTCAGACTCTGGCCTCAGCACTGATGGCAGCTATTGTCCCTGTCTCTAGCCTCCCCCCTCCAACTTCCTCCACCCAGAGTCACACCCCTGTACCTCATCCTACCCCAAGCACACCATCAGACCAGCATGCACACACGTCAACACACAAGGGAAGCTCTGGCAAACATAAGCACCACACATCCGACAGGCACTCACGCAAGAATCACACACATGCAGACACACCAACATCCACTGCCTCCACTGTGTCCCCCTCCTCCTCGTCTCCCTCCTCCCTCCCAGTCTCTTCTCCACTCACACCTGCATGCATTACATCTACAGCCACTACTTCCATCACCAGCACACACACCACCACGCCCCGCTCACGTGCAGTCACCACCCCCACTACCATTTACACGTCCCCTGTGTCCTCTCCAAGTGTCCCCTGTGTCCTCTCCCAGTGTGTCTGTGACGCCACCTCCCAAGGTACACAAACGCAGGCACACACCCATCCACCAGCCATCCACCTAACGACAGCCTCCAGTGCATGCACCTTCACCCAAAGTCACCAAACGTACACCTCCTACAACCACAAACTTTTCCTCCACTCCCAAACCCCCTCCAGCTACCCGTCCCAATGTTCCCAAGAAACTTTTCCTGTCCACCCTTGACCTCTTTCCCTCACCTCCCCCACCCCGTCAGTCTCCTAGGGCCCGACTCTCCAGGTCCCAACCTAGCACCTTAGCCACAACATCTTCGGGACCAGTGGTGCCAGTAGTCACCGGATTCTGGAGTGCACTAGTCAGCAGGGCAGCCAGTGTGGCAAGGAGCCACAGCACGGACAGTCCCCCACCTGTCAAGCATCAAAAGTTGGCCAGTGCCCGGCGGGAGAGGGGGAAGACTCCAGCCACCAAAGCCGCTCCCAGGGGTACAGGTGGGAGTGTGGAGTCAGCTGCGACACCTTCCAAGGTGGGGAAGGGGCACAAGAAACCCGGCAAGTCTGGGAAGAGGATCACGACAGAGAAGACTGCCATCATCACCGCTGCCCAGGAGGCCACCGTCATCAGCCCAGCTGGCCAGGAGGCCACCACCATCAGCCCCGCTAGCCAGGAGGCCACCGCCATCATCCCCGCTGCCCAGGAGGCCACCGCCATCAGCCCCGCTGGGCCAGACAGGACCAGCCCCGATGGGCCAGACAGGAATGCCAGCCCCAGCCCGCTGGACCAGACAGGACCGCCAGCACCAGCACCCGCTGGGCCAGACAGGACCGCCAGCACCAGCCCCACTGGGCCAGACAGGACTGCCAGCACTGCTGGGCCACACAGCACCGCCAGCACCAGCCCCGCTGGGCCAGACAGGACCACCAGCACCAGCCCCGCTGGGCCAGACAGTACTGCCAGCACCAGCCCCGCTGGGCCAGACAGGACCACCAGCACCAGCCCCGCTGGGCCACACAACACCGCCAGCACCAGCCCCGCTGGGTCACACAGCACCGCCAGCACCAGCCCCGCTGGGTCACACAGCACCGCCAGCACCAGCCCCGCTGGGCCAGACAGGACCGCCAGCAGCTGAGTCACTGCCAAGGACCCCGTCGCAACAAGCACTGCTGAACAGGACACCGCCGCCACAAGCACCGCTGAACAGGATACCACCGCCACAAGCACCGCTGAACAGGACCCCGCCGCTACAAGGTCACTGACGCGACTGAGTCCGCCACGAGCAGGAAGAAGCACTCTGGGCACAAGGCCCCCACCAGAACCAGTGGAGATATACATCCACTACCTCTGTCCTTGGCAGGATGAAGCACTCTGGGCACAAAGCCCCCTCCAGAACCAGTGGAGTATCACATCCACTACCTCAGTCCTTGGCAGGATGAAGCACTCTGAGCACAAAGCCCCCTCCAGAACCAGTGGAGACTGTTATCCACTTGTGAGACTGTGGCTTTGCACTCCCCAGGATTGAACAGTGGGCAAACCACCCACTGGAGAGACTTGAGAGACTGTGGCTTTGCACTCCCCAGGATTGAACAGTAGGCAAACCACCCACTGGAGAGACTCAAGAGACTGTGGCTTTGCACTCCCCAGGACTGAACCGTGGGCAAACCACCCACTGGAGGGACTTGAGAGACTGTGGCTTTGCACTCCCCAGGATTGAACAGTGGGCAAACCACCCACTGGAGAGACTTGAGGTACTGTGGCTTTGCACTCCCGAGGATTGAACAGTGGGCATGGGGCCCCCTCGTGGATTTGGCATTGTGCACTCAACCGGCTGAGGTGCCCCCCCTTTCCCTTCCCCCCTGAGGTGCCTGTTATATTGCTATCTGATGCCCCTGCAGTGTTCTCTCCGTCATGTTCGGGTATTGAGTGTGGGCCTCTCCCATGCCGTGTGGGCCCAGTGTTCCACGGACTTCAATGGAGCAATACCTGGACTACTATTCTTGGTGTATATATTTGTTTATGGTGTATATATATTTTAGCATACTGGATTTTAATATATTACAATGGTTACACTCATTTCCTTTTGTCTTTGCATTCTTCCGTGGGGTTTGGGGGGTGTAACTGTAATGTATTAGTGTGTGTGTTGTAGTGGGTGAGGGTGGGGGTGTTGCGTGTTGCGTGTGTGTGTCCCTGTTTTTTCCCTCCCCCCTCCTATGTCGTAGGTGCAGTACTCACTGTGGTCTTCGCCGCTGGCGTTCATGCTCCTGGTAGAGGAGCAAGAAGATAAGGGCAGGGAAATTGTGAAGCTCTGGTTCCATGGCGTCCTGGTTCCTCGTGGGGTGTGTAGAGGTGAGGGTTTTCCCTTAGAAGTCCAGTTTCCGCCGTGTTTTTGTTCGTGGTGAATCCGCCCTGGAAAAGGTGGCAGATTGGTAGGTTGTGATACTGTGGGCGGTACATTGTCCCCCGCCTGCCTGTTGGCAGTGACCGCCATGCTGTTTGTTAGTACCGCCGTGGCGGTCGGAGTGTTAAAGTTGCTGTCTTTGTTGGCGGTTTCCACCACGGTCGTAATTCCATTTTTTTTTTCGCCAGCCTGTTGGCGGTCTTACAGCCGCTTCAACACCGTCTGCCAGGGTTGTAATGACCACCTAAGTGTTTACACAATGACTGCAATATGATGTTGATGTTGACGAATGACGTGCTCTTCATCTAAAGTATGGATCCCTATTATGTGTGGTTGGGTAGGTCAGGCTGGTGTGAGCTATTGCTCAGATAATAGAAGTTCCAGCTGTGTATTGATGTTGCATCTAAGCACATCTGTCCCACCAAGTGTGTGATCCTTTTATGGTGTAAATTAAGTCACACCTCAATAAATCACACAGCCCTGGGGAAGAGGGTTAAGGGGTTAATGAATGGATGAGAAGGAGGATTTGGGGAAATGTGTGACAAAGACAAATGACACAACAACAAATATTTATTAGGGCAATGAGCAGCACATCATCATTAATCTGTTGTTGAAGGAATTGAAGGAATAAGTATGCCACAGTTACTTTAAATACATTACAAGCAGTCCCAGAGACCCAAGTTATTATTAGATATCTAAATGTTCTGTTATCTAGGTTTGAAAAATACAAATTATGGAGGAGTGAAGTGAACCCACCCCGTAAAAATAATGATTGTTAAAAGAAAAATGATACTGTATTGCCAGTGCATCTGCATTGTTCTCGGAATGTCTGTCACTTTTGGTTGCAAGGCTGAAACTTTCCGGTAGGTAAGCAGGAGTGTTGAGCTTTTGCCTTACATGCAGGAGAGGAGAAGACCTGTGGATTGTAAAACAGAAGCGGTATTGTAGAGTTAACAAGAAGGACAAAAGGTAAGCTTCATGAGAAGTGTACCAAGAAGACTCAGAGCAAGAACATAAGAGGAGTTTCATGTTTGAGCCAGGACTGCAGTGCAGTGCACACACTCAACATTTCCCAAAGCAATGCACCTCTGTCCGGTCCACAGATCTGAGTACTAGGCCTCAAAGTCCTCATCATCATGGTTTCCCTTTGAAGTCAATAGCTTGCTTCTTCTGGCTGTTGAGGTCGTCACGTCCTAAGTCCTTCCCTCCTCTTCCTGACTCAGAGTAATTCCATTTCACTATCAACACGAGCAAGATAGACCTGTAGTGCACAGGTGTTGAAGAACCAGAAAAAAGGAGTGGCACCTGCAGGTACATTACACTAAGTTTGAAAGAGCCAATCCCCTTCAGGAAATATTATCACACATCAGGCCCCATACTTTGTAAATCATTGAAATCAAGTTTACTACTTAGTTGAAGACCCTCCCTCACTGTCTGCCACCACTCATTAATCATCAAGGTGTGGAATGTATACGCTATGGAGAAAATCATTGCAACATTTAGAAACAAATAGACAAAATGTGAGTACATGTGAAGTCCTTTCTTATCTACTTTCGCTACCAAGGCAGGTTAGGGAGTGAACACCTCACTATGTCAAAAACACTCCGAGCTTCAGACATGTGGACTCTTTCACCTTCGGAGCCTAAAGAGGAAACCTCACGATGAAGCCACAATATAGCTCCTTGGAGAGCTTGAGGACTGCCCACATGGCATCTCCTGCTTCGTTCCCTTAGGCAGATGGATATTGACATGTGGCCCTGCTTATTGTGTATTGCTTATCACTGTACTTAGTGCTACCTCACCCATCCAATGTGGCAACATACTGTTGTTGATAATGTAAATTGTCTTTCCATCTTATTTTGATATGCTGCTTTGTCTCCTGAAGGCTGATTGTTTTGATCAATGTGTCATGCTTATTATTGATTATTAAAATGCAAAAATAAAGCTTTACAAAAAATGTATTGTATCATCATTCATTGGTGCAATAGCTACCCAAGCCAAGCATGGTGGTAGGTGCACAATTGTATCTCCTCTTTGATGCAAGCAACACATTGGAATTTGGCAGTCTTGTAAATCAATTATCTTCTGGTGGTGCCCTGCTAGGTGATACAAAAAAAATAAGGATAGGCATGGTGGGGGAGGCAGGCATTGTCTCCAATGTCCTGAAGGGATTGGGGAGGCTTTTTCACTGCACACTGGCCCACTTCCAATCCAGCCATACATGTGCCTAAAAAATGGTGGGGCAACATACATCAGGCACACACATAAGTTTCCACTAGCTATATATTTTATTGGCAAAGAAAGAAGTTTGATGATAAATAATTTTAAAGTACTGTGGTGGTCTACAGTCCAGGAAGTAGTGTTCATCCTCAAACTCAGCTGCTTCACCCAGACGTTGGGCAGCTAACACACTTGAGTCTGACTAATCACCCTCCTCCACCTGTGGTATTTCAGGAACAGAGTAATTGTGTGGAATGGTATGTTGAGTCATTTTGATCATGGTCAATCGCTCCACATTTTGAGGTGGGAGATTGGCCATCTCACTGTGACAATTGCACCAGCTGCACTAAAAACATATTCTGAAGACACACTTGCTACCAGACAAGCCAGATACTTTATTGCCAGCCTGCTGAGCACTGGTCATTGGCACATCTTCATATACTAATTTCCACATAGATCTCTTTTGGGTCACCCAGATACTCCTGGATCATCCTCTCAATGGCCATTGGTACTGCTATTTGCTCGACCTATTTGGCTTTGCCTTTGCACTGGACTTAAGACCTGCCACTTGAAACCAAGCCAATACAGAGGTTGGGGCCAATTCTTTTGATCCTGTTGTAGTTTTTGCCAGTGTTCTTGTTGCTGATGTTGGCTGCTGTGAGACAACAGGACTGCCCTTTCTGGAAGTTGATTGTGGCACCCCAGAACTTCTGCCCGGGAGTGCAACTCTAATTTCCAGCAGTTCTTTTTCCAGGTCTCTGGCTTGTCCAACAATCCAAATCTTATATTTTGAAACATCCTTTCAGAAAAAGGAATGAAAGTGGCTAGAATTGTTTGTGTACCATGGATCAAGTAATGTGGTACAGATGTATTCTTTGGACAACATGATGTCTCTTTGCAGCCTTGAATTAACATTTGATTGAAGGATTAGGCTTTCAACCAAAGCATGCGCTTCTGTGTTTTCAGACTTTGTTGCGAACCTTTCAGACACCTTTTTTAACTAGTCCTGTAGCAGATGCATCAATAGGATAGCTTGGCCCATCGCACTGTCCATCTTGCTGACTTCCTGTGTGAAAACTTCAAAAGGAAGTAGCATCTGTGTCAGACATGTCATTAGGCCTCATTTGTCAGCATGCATGGTCATGATTTTCTGCCCTCAAAAGTATGTTCAGCGCTGAGACCTGTGGATCTCACAAAAGAGATCTAGTGTGCAGCGATACATATGTAATGACAACTGGCCCATATGCCTGTCGTCAGGTGGATAGGGTGAACAACACATTGCTGCAAAGCTTTTACAACCAATTGCAGCAAATCGATTGATTAAATTGATTAAGCACATGAACAGCAACTCTGAAAAAATAGGTCAGACTGGGAACCTTTCATTTCAGGCAGAATGGCCATCACAAATTCTAAAAATCGTACTCCTTCCACACAAGAAAAAGGGAGGAGCTCCAGCGCTAACATTTTGGCCAGCTTCCCATTGTACAAAAGTGCAGTTGGGTGTTGGAAGTCTTAGGGCCCCTCCGGCCTAAACATGCTCATAATAGTAGCCTAGACTTTTTATTTTTCTGGGGCCATTGATGCAGGTAAATTCAGAGAAGTAGGAGGTGGTAGACTCTATGTGAATCTTGGGGCTGTCACTGTATGCTGTGGTGTCTCCATCTGACTCTTGTGCCATTTTGAGGTTGCTGAGGTGGGTGATGCTGGGGCACTGCTATATAGACAGGGCTGCTTTGCTTAAAGATGTCACCCTCTTCTGCCTCATCGTCTCCCACCATGATTGGAGCTGATTCCGCACTCTGCTCACCTTCTCCTCCACTATTTGCCGCAATCTTTTTAAGGTGCTCCTATCACTAGATTGTGTGATGTTTTTTCATATGGGTCTCCAGTACCATAGTGTGAACCAGGCTTACCTCGACGAACACTTGCATGGCAAATGGAGCATATTGCAATTTTATCCTCCTGCTTGCTTATCGTAAAAAGTCCCAAACTGGGAAGGGGAACTTTCTTAGTGTGCCGTGCCAATGCCTGAAGAAGAACTAGAGGAATGTGTGTCTGTTGTCAATTTCCTTACTGCAGTGCATACTTCTACTGAAGTAGGGGTTGATGCGCGTCTCTACAGGAGCCTTAAAATATGGGTGCTGGGTCTGGCAGTAGTACCAATGCGAACGTAAAAAATAATAGAGGAGGGACCGGGAGATTAATGGTCCAGTGTACAGCCTCCCAATAGAACTTTCATACAAAAATAGGTACACTGTTCCAAACACATAAGAATTTCACATAAGCGAACCAAGTTAACAGGAGCATTGTGATTGTGAGGTACCATAGTCGGTTATATCCTCCCCTTTTTTTTAAATGAGAGTAGGTGAGCATTATTAATCACCCATTACTCCTTATTTTATTTTTAGCCTTGGTTACCATCACATTTATTATTGATTAAAAACATGATTTACTGTTTATTGATGGCAAACCAATTTTAACTCTTATTCTCTCCAACATTTGTTCGGGTACTTAAAATCTGGTATCTAAGTGATCAGTACCCCCTGCTTCTTAACAGCTACGATCTGAGCAAAGTGGTTAAGAGCACCCCATACTGGGGAGCCCGTCAGGCATTGCAGCACCAGCCTGATGAGGAGCTTTCCCAATGATGATGCTAGTCATCCATTGTGATGCATGAAGGTTTTGCTCCTGTTAACTTGGTTCGCTTATGTGAAATTCTTATGTGTTTGGAACAGTGTACCTATTTTTGTATGAAAGTAGTACCAATGCCACATCCCTCAGAGCAGATTGAATAGGAGAGGTAATGTCGGTCTCCTCTGGGCCAGCTTCCATGACAATGACCGGCTCATCATCCACCTCATCCCCTCCCACAATCCTGGTGTGTCTCAGACTCTTCCAAATCATCGGAAGGGGTGCTTGGAAAAAATGGTAGAATACCCTTCCTTTTTCTTGCTGGAGATCTGGGAGTCAATGATTCTAAAAGAGGAAAGTCATGCTCAGAAGGAAGCTTAACCTCCTTTTCTGCTCTTACTTCAAGAAGATCTACTATTGGTGGCAACAACTGCAGCTGCTGTCTACTTTGATTAGTTTCCTACAACGATTGGGAACTATGTTGCTAAAGGGACAAATCCAATTCAACATCACTGCTCATCATCTTAGGTTGGGGTGGTGCTGTTGATGCGGGAGTGCTGCTCCCAGCTTCCTCCCAGGAGTCCACTTCGGCAGGCACAACTATCAGGAAAAAGGTTTTGGTCTGCACGACAGTAGTAGAAAGCTGCTATCTTTTCACTGGCCACTTTCATGGCAGCACCTTTTTTTGAGGCCATCTCGAAGCTGTCAGTTGGCAGCGGCACTGAGCTGCACAAGCAACTGGAGGCACAATTGGAGGACTCATGTCACTTTGTTGTGTGATCACGTCTTTGTAAAGGCCTGCTGCCTGGCAGTACTGTGGGTGATTTCTCTCCCCTTGTGCACTTAAAAGCAAACAAGCAAGAAAAACATTTAGTGAAAAGTGGCATAGTTGCAGTATGAATTAGTACAGACAAAGACAATATAATTTATTGTGGTTGGTTGCTTAAGTTATTATCTTAAATAATGAACAACACGTCCAACCATTTTAAAGTCAAACCACACCACCATAACAAAAAACTTTATTTCCAATTAGGATAACAAATATACAGAGGTACATCTTTGCTTTATGTGCATTTATTGTAAGGGAGACACCAATGGCATTCAGTGGGCTGCATGGAAAAATAGAATAAGCCATAAAAATGAAGGACGGTGTGCACCTATAGCAGGCAGGGGGATCCATGGGGAAATTTAATAATCCTTAAAATAGGAATGGTGCTGGTGTGTGTGCAGGGCATCTACTATAGCAGACAAGGGGTCCAGGGGGAAATGGAATAAAGGTAAATGCTGTTGTGCGTTGTGGATGCATGGAGGCAAAATGCAAAAAAAAATATTTAAAAGACATTTTAAAAAGAGATTAAAATTAAAAGTAAAAATAAAAAATAAACTGAAAATTAAAAAGAATGAATGTTAAAAAAGATTGAAAAAATAATAAAAAATAAAAAAAGAATTGCTGATGTATTATGTGAGTATGAGAAACCCATTGGGAGGCAAAAAGGTGCATGTGAAAAATATAATAAAATGTATATAATATAAAGCACTGTTCGTCATACATATAATACAATGATCCTCAAGCATATGATTAAACTAATATCATGGAAAGTAAAAAAAGAAACAAAAAGAAAAAGTCATAGCCGTCTCCAAAACATCCCCCTAAAAAATGGATTTGAAAATTGGAATAGGTGAAGAGTTTCTGCATAAAATGGCCGCTGGCCCCATGGTCAACCAATAATAGGAAGCAATGAAGCATGCAGAACATGGAACCCCTGCAAGTCTATGGCAAATCACACTGGCTGGCTACACAAAATGGCCACCAACCACATGATCAGACAACAAAAGCAAGCAAAGAAGCACGGAGAACAAAGAACACATGCAAGCCTATGGCAAAAACACACTGACTGGCAGCACAAAACGGCTGCTGGTCACATGGGCAAACAACAACAGCAAGCAATTGGGCATGGAGAACAAAGAACATATACAAGCCTGTGGCAAAAGCACACAGGCTGGCTACACAATATGGCTACCAGCTACATGGTCAACAAACAAGAAAAGCAAGCAAGGAGGCATAGCCACAACAAAGAAAATATGCAGGCCTATGGCAAAAACACATTGGCTGGCTACACAAAATGGTCACCAGCCACATTGTCAACCAACAAGCAAGAAGGCATGGAAAACAAAGAACACAGTCAGGCCTGTGGACATCAACTGGCCACATGGCATGGAGAACACATTCAAATGGTGGCCTATGGCAAACACACTCATGCTGGAAGTGGGATCAGATGTAGATTTTCAAGGTGTGGGTCAACTAGCAGAGACAGCTGTGCCTCCCAGCCCTGTGCCATCAGTCTGCAGCGCAGACTTCTAGTATCCTCCAGAGATAATGCCACCGCCTTGGCCTTTGCCCAGCAGAATAATGAACTTGAACAAAGTTACAGGCTCAGTGGAGACAGGAGCTTTCAGCACATCATACTTGTTTTTTTGGCTATAATAAGAGCAAGATCTAAGAAGCATGACTCTTAGAGATACCCAGGACCCCACCTCCATGGAGAAAATGCCTGTTATCCTGGCAATCCCCTCTAATTGTGACAGTACCATACTCCAGTATGCACATAATTGGGGACAATTCTACATGTGTTTCAGTTTAACACCAGCGGTCCCACACCTACCGCATGTGTCAGTGGAGCCTGGAAACATGTGGGTGAGCTACCTGCGGGAAAGATAATCTCTATGTAGTAAGTAGAATTGGTTCAGTTTTATATGGGCATTCTGCAATACTCTCCGCAGATATGCCAGCACCTTCTCCCATTCTTTGTTTTGGAGTTTGTGATGAATTGAGTTTGCAGTTGAAGGTGGATTTGAACACTTCTCAAGCAACAGATTCAGTCCTTGTGAAGGTGAACCACAAAAAGTGACTAAATAAAATTGTGGCTTAACCCTCTGGTGGCTTTGCACAAAAGCAGTCAGGCTTGCCTTAGAGGCACTGGGTAAAGTATTTATACAGCAGCTAAACAGTAATAGAAAACACAACACAGGAAACATCCCACAACATTTTTGAAAAATGGAGTACATTTTAATAAATTATTTGACACCAAAACAACAAACATCCAATTATTAGAACCGGAGATATGCAAAGGCTAGGTAAAAAAAAAGTGCTTAAAAGCATATAACAGATCAACTGTGGTTATCTGGTTGTGCCACACTGAGACAAAGTCACGTTCAGGCCGATCGTGATGGAGTGCAAGCTGGATTCAGGATCCAGGTTAGGTCCACTGAGAATTGTACCTATTTCTTGATGTGGAGAGTTGCGCTGCACAGCAGCAGTTCTAAGGAGCGATTTGCCTGAGAAGTCAGGTTCTGTTTGCCACAAATCACTCCTACGCTGATTGGGGTGGGTGAGGTACTGCAGGGTTAGCCAGGAGTTAGGCCAACAGCTCCCAGACAATGTTGGTTTGACTCAGTCACCCGCACGCTGTGGTTCTTCCGCCCTAAACACGGAGTATTATTCCCATAATAAGAGCAATTAGGCATGATGCTACCAACATTGGACTGGTACATTTTTTACGGAACTCCTGAGTAGCTCCCTTACGCATGCCAAAAGGTACCCTAAGCACCTTTTAAACAGACACATCGGTGGTGTTGAAAATCCTCCTCCGCTATGTAGGTGGGCCCTATATTAGCCAGTTGATTGTTCAAGCTTGAACCATAAGAGGATTCCCCATTGGTGTTTTTATCCCAGAATGCTGGTTTACCGAGATGGCACAACCACAACCACAACCAATAGTAATTCCAGTAAACTGTAGACCAGCAGTCACACACATTTTGCTTGCTAATGGGCTTCCTAATGAGGATGGATATGTTATGTTCATGGTACAGGCTACAGAACAGAGACTTTCTATTCCTGGGTCACCTTTCTTGCAGTTGATGCAAATTCAACTACTTTCAACACATACAATGTAGCAAATCTACCTGCACAATACAGACCTTATGGATTTTTAGAATTACCACTCACATATCAAGAACACCAAAACTGGTTTCAAGGAGCCCTTCTACACATTACAGATCATGTTAGACTGGGACCCCTCAGTAATGAAGGGGCCTCATGCCCAGTTCTAGCTGCTTACACATAATATCCAAACATACAAAATTTACAAGCATGGCATCTGCACCCACTATATACTAACCTAGTTTGAATATACAGACACTTAATACAATTTATAATGCAATGTCTGAATTCTACTCCAGGTAAGCAGCAATTGATAACCCCTGGTATAAATCAAGTAACAATCAATGGAATTATGGGAAAGGTTCCCATCAAATGTGAAGAAATTCGGTTTTGGATTGCATATAAAACAAACCAACTGAAAGCAGTACTTCTCTATATGGGACCCCAAGATAAACACTGAATTCTTACAGTATGCTTGCCATTAGGGATGGTCCCCTCTATAGACAACGCATAGTATTTGCTGCAATATATACCACAATACATGGTACACTAACACTTGTGAATCTTCTGGAAGTGTTAAAACAAATACAAAATGAACACAAGGCTGCCCTTGCCCCAGGTTCGGGGATGAAATTAATGGGAATTTTTGCCACAGTCTCCTTAATTTTTTTAAGTAACATAAAAGGGTAAGCAGCAGCACTGGCTGTATGTCAGAGGTTCCGGGAGGTTCCTGCAGCAGACCAGGAGCTACCTAAAACTGTGCTACCAAACATTATAGCCAAAACTTCTAATAGTATCGGTTGGGCTAGTCTAGCTGCCAGACCAAATAAACCACAACCTAAAGCTAATTCCAAAAAGGATAATACCAAGCAAGCGGAGAGGGTTCTAAGAAGCGCCCGGACAAACAAAAATCAAATTAAACAATGAGGAGAATCTTCACAGTTGGAGAAGGCGGATAATTGTTAGAATTTAAGAAATTGTGACAATTTGAAACCTCCTGACTGGTATCAGTAAACTGATACACCCCCTTCTCATACCTTTCAGCACTCATCAGATAAACGAACCGAGAAAGGTGGATGGTCAGAACAGAAAATGAGAACATGAAACAGAAAAAAGACTCAACGCTCATCTGACATCATGATAAAAAAGGAAGTGAAATTTCCACAGCAAAAAAAACATTTAAAAAAGAAGAAGGTTGAGGTGATTTTGGCTAAATATGCCACACATATTGAGAACATTACTAAAGAACAGGATGTGGGCAGTGACTCTGCTAGACAGCTCAGCAGAGGTCATGATAGTTTGCTAGAATCTTCAAGAGCTTCTGAAGGTAACAGCAACTAATACCAGACAGTAGAAACACCAGACAGGCGTATCGCCCTACCCAACAAGGTCTACAAATTAAAAATTCAAATTGAAGGGTACATCAAGAACACAATTAAAGCCATTTTCTGGGAAAGATTAAATCTAAGCTATGACATCCTTCTGGCAGAACGAGACTGGCTGCCAGAGTTTGTCTGAATACTCACACAAGGGGAAGATGTAATTTTGCCTTTTTTCTCACTGCTTTTACCAGATCCGATAAAAGAAGCCTACGCTGCAGATTAGGCTCTAGCACAGGCACCAGCGCTATACCGCAACTATGTGGGCTGCGATAGGGACTCTCCTTATCACATTTTACTAATATGGTCCAAGGTACAAGTACAACCTCAATATCCAATAAAACATGATGGAAAAGTCCCAGTGAGGGAAATTCTCTCACAGCTCAAGTATCAGGGAGCAGTTGAACCCTGTGTATCGGCTATGTTAACCCTTTGTTTCCAATCGCTAAGCCAGACCATTCTTACAGAATAGTCTTAGATTACAGATATTTAAATAGTCACACATGCCCATTTGGCTTTCAAAATTCACATAGCACAGCCCTAATAAACAACATTGTGGGCAAAAAATACAAAACTACATTGGACATTTACATTCCCAATGTTTTTTTTTTGTCCAAATCTAGCACCTGAGAGTACAGAACTAAGTGAATTTTCTGCAGTAGGCATTTTTGTCATCTACCCCCAGGGTATCAGAACAATTCACAATGGTTCTCAGCCTGTGTGACATCAATATTGCATGATATTGATCCTGAGGCATTGTCCTATGTAGATGACATCTTTCTGACAGATACATTTGGCACGCTGGCCAGGGTAGATCACATTGTATTGGGATTTGCCAAATATGGCTACAAATTCAATTTTAAGAAAACTAAAATTGTCTTTCTCAGTGTCCTATGGTTTGGATATGAGTTGTCAAATGAGTGGAACAGTCTGGCACCACACTTCCTAGAGTTCACAACTACAACACCAAATACCATCAGTAATTACAATCCTTGTTAGGTTTCTTTCATTTTGGTAGAATATACACTCCAGACTATGCACAGTGCATAAACGCCACAATATAATGTAATACGTCCAGATTTATCAAACATACATTGGGCACCACAACATAAACACATTCTTAGATCATTACAGACTGACATGCTTGAAGCGAAACATTTACAAATGTGTATACAAAATAAATCTGGGTAATCCTGAGTGCCATCGGTTTCACATATGTTACATTCAATGATGGTGACACAGATCCAATAGCATACAAATTACAATTGTACTCCAACGCTGAAACGTGGTTTGCACCCACAGAAATTTTTTGGACTGCAGTTCAGATGGCGGTCATCAAGGAGAGACCCCTAGCCCAGGGAAAACATATTATTGTTGTTACCCCAGTTCCAGGCCTTGAGTCAGTTACCAAAGCTAGTGTTCCGAATGCTAAGGCATTACATCAGAGATGGATACAATGGGCTACCTCCTTGACTGCCACTGATGTTGATAATGGTTTTGATCCAAAACTACAAACCCAAGAATATCTCAAATGCGAACTTGAGTACCCCATGTCTGCTAATGTTATGCCTCCTGACTATTACAGAATCATCATTTACACTGATGGTACATCTCAACCAACTGTAGATACCAAACATCAGCACTCTGTGGCTTATGCAGCCCTTTGTAGAGTGATAAGGGACAGAGTTCTGCCCTCAGCACATCTACACACAATCCCTAGGGGATTGTGCAACACAACTTGGAATTTAAAGCTTTGCCTTTGGCACTGGAACATACAGATCCAGAACTGTCAACACTTATTGTGTGTGATTTCCATTATAGTATCCAGTCCTTCAAAGAATACCTACACTACTAGTGCATCAATAGGTTCAGAGATTTCAAAGGAAACACCCTAAAACACACATTTTTGTAGGGGAAAGTGGCAAAGCTTAAAGGAAAGCTGCCATGGGTTCATGTAATACATACACTGGGCCTCCAACGTGTTGGAATACACGTTGTAGAAAATTCATTGGTGGATGAGGCTGCCAAATCTGCAGTTGTTACTGCTTCTGTTCTTGCGATAACTTGTTCTCAGATGAGGGCGAATGATGACATTATGGTGCTGTGAGTGCCTCAGCTGACCGCAAGCTTTGACCAAAAGCATACCCCCAAAAATATTCCTACCTCTTAAGTACCCAAAACACTCCCTTTGAAACCATACCAGCGGTGGGCAGTTGTGTGATCCCCAATGAAGATTAGAACTGATCAAAGCAGCTCATAAGGATGTTGCTTCTGCCCATGAAAGTGCGGCGGCTGCAACTGCAGGACTACAAAAACGCTATTGGTGGCATGGTCTATACAAACAGACTAAAAAGTATGTCCTTAGTTGCAACATCTGTCCACAAATAAAAGGTTCCGCCATCAAACACCCACTGGAACCACCCTTCCTCATATCAAACAAGCCTATTCATTGTGTGTACTTGGACCATTTTGGTCCCTTACAGTCAGACCGTGCATACAAATACATTCTACTGGCAGTAGACTCTTGCTCCAGATTCTTCTGGGTGTGGCCACAATGGTCGGCTGATGCTTGAAATGTTAATAAAAATTTGCAAGTCTTTATGCTGAACATATTCAGTCACAGTATTTCAATTGGACCAGGGCCCTGTGTTTTCCTCATCAGCATACAGGGAAGCCGTGGGAACGATGGGTGTTGGGTTGCATTATTCTAGTCCCTACCATCCTAAGGGAAGTTTGGTAGTGGAGACAAAAAAATGAGACCTAAAGCAATCCTTAACCGCTAGAATACTAGGCTCAGGCAGTAGCTGGCTCCATCACCTGTATGGAGTCCAGAAACCATTAAATAATCTGCAGAGAGGATCTCTGGGATACCATAGCCCCTATGAAGTCCTGTTTGGCATCATGTTTGTCACAGATCTTGATGGTCCTGGAGCGGTGATGGCAGAAACACATTTTGACATAAATTCAATAAATGTATGTGTCACTGTCTAGCAGGAATTGCAACAGTTCTGTGATGAAAACTCATCAGCACATGCCCCCACTTTGGGAATGAAGGATACAACCATTTCAACACGCTAGAGTCCAAAAGTTAGGGATCTGGTTCGAGAAAAAAGTTGCTGTTAAAAAATAATTTGGCCCATCCTACAGAGCACCAGTGTCGGTTCTTGGAAAACAAGGGATAAGGACTGTCATCCCACTGCTGCTGCCTCGCTCCAAAGACAACCATTTTTCTCCATTGATCATGTAAAATTGCATCATGTGGCCGATTCTGCACAGTAGACTACAAGGATTCCTGGGCAGTTCCCTTGCCCCTTTTACTACGATACAGGAGATACCTCTTCAAGCATTAAACAATACTGAAATTGTTTCCCCGAGGGTGGGAAGGGTGGAGAATAAACGTTTGTTGGTTCCAGTAACCACTACATCGACAAGAAATGTTCAAAATTGTAATTTGCAATTTACAAATTCAACAAAAACCAGTGGGATTGTCAATGACAAACCTCCATTGTTTGTACAAGCTGATTTTGGTTATTTTGTGAACATTGATGATTTTTCTTCAAATTCTTCAGCATCTACTACTCTCACACTGCATGGTGTGTGTAAGCTTTTTAACTGGTTAAAACATACATATTTGAATCATACATGATATTACTTGTGGATTACAGAGGCACTGCTTACATTTTTGCTATGGATTAGATTAGTTAATGTCTTCTTTTTGCTCATAAATGGCCATTACTTGCCTGAAAGCTCTGCTGTTGAACAAGTGGATGAGGTTTAAAAGTCTTATTTGTCTTCCCACAAATTGTGAAGAGACTTGTCCCTAGTCAACATTTCCACTGTTCCAGATCCCAAAATATATGTGGACCAACTGAAACAATACAAATTACATACGTGTTTAAAAGTTCCATTGATTGTGTTACTATACCGTGGTTTGTTTCCGATGACTGGGATGGTAAACAGTTGATTCTATGATCTCTGAGCTTGAATATTATACTGTGTTTGAAAGTTAACATATGTACATGAATAGTTCAAATTATGGGGAAATGTTTTGTTACCATTATTATGGCTGTCATTATTTATAAAAGAGCTGGTGCTCCTAGAAGAGTTTTCAACTATACACAATAGGAACATTGTCCGACTCCTCTAGTATGTCGTTCTAAAGGTTTGCTTATTTTTGTGTGCAGGATGCTACCAAACTTGATTCCTATTATTTCAAATTACCACCAACAAAAGGAAGAAAAATGTTGCTTACTGATACCAAATTCATTTATTCAGACTTATTTGTTTCCAGTTAGCCATAGAGAGCTAAGAATATTGGAAACAATCATTTTACTGAAAAACAGTTTGGAGCAACAAAAGACTGGCAGGTACAAGGCATGGAAGCCCTATTTAAGGAGTGGCTAATTCCCTTACAAATGAACTTTTTAAACAACACTGTCCAGCAAAAGGCTTGCTTTGGATTAGCAAAAGTCAAATAAATTATTGTGTCCAGTATTCCCTTCATAGCTAAATTGCTAAATTGGATAATTGGCAATATTATGAATATTTCAGATGAACAGATCAATGGTTTGGTTAAGAACTGTACCCTTAATTCATCACTTTCAGGTCTGAATGGGTGGTTATTGTGGCCAGTGGACACAAATGGTTGTCATGTGCATTTTGTCCACTCTACACGGGGTATTAGAGCGAGCAGGCTGGATCCTCATTACGTCATCATACTACATTCAGGTGTTGTCACCATTTACAGCATGGGTAAATTATGTCAACAATGGTCACAACATTCCATGGTAGTAGCTGTTAAAGAACGTCTCTCTCTCCTTTCTGAAGACATAGACTTACAAGATTTCTTGTTAGGTCCTAGAAAACCAAGCTCCAAGAGATTTCTATATGCAATATATAATGAAATTTGGAAGCTTGTGCAAATGGAAGCTGCTGCTCATTTAAAGCAAATGGATAAGGAAAATTTAAAGAAAGCGTTAGCGGTTGTGGATAATGGTATAAACACATTGGCCCTCATTATGACATTGGTGGTAAACGCCGCTTTTCGCCACACTGACGGTCGCCAACATACTGCTGCAGTGGCAGATATGCGTTCACCATAATATGACTCACACACACCAATCCAACAGAATACAGCCACATACACAAATCCGCCAGACCAAAGGTCAGTGATAAATTGGTGGTCCCAAAACCCATACTGTTATGCCAACAAAACAACACCCATCACATTATGACCCACAAATCACCACTGCAGACATTAAATGGCGGTAAACCATTGACGGTACATACCGCACCGCACAAAATGGACACCCACATACAAAACAACACAACATTGGCCAATACCAAATATACACACCTGACACCCATACACACACCACATTCATACCACTATAAATCACACACCCACATTACCCACAACCCCTTATGAACAACAATTGCCACCAGAAAACTGAGAAGAGCACAGAGACAACTAGACACACATACCACTTACACCCATACACTCCTCACGCACTCCACATCACAAACCCCACCACATTACCCAACACACCCTCACCAACACACATCACACAACACCCATGGCAGCCAAAGGCACCCCCGTTTCACTGAGCAGGAGTTAAGAGTCATGGAGGAGGAGATTGACAGGGTAGAGCCGCAGCTCTTTGGAACACAGGTATAGCAAATATCCATTGCAAGGTAGATGGAGCTATGGCAGAGAATTGTGGACAGGGTCAATGCCGTGGGACAGCACCCAAGAACAAGGGATGACATCAGGAAGAGGTGGAACAACCTATGGGGGAAGGTAAGTTCCATTGCAGCAAGACACTAGCTCTCCATACAGAGGACTGGTGGTGGACCCCCACCTCCTCCCCCACAGCATGGGAGGAGCAAGTACTGGCAATACTGCATCCTGATGGACTCGCTGGAGTAGCTGGAGGACTGGACACTGTTAAGTCAATATTTACTACCTATCACCCCCGTCCACCAATACCTGCATTCCATCTCGCACCCACACATTCACTCCCATCATTCCACTCCATCCCACACACTGCACCTACACATCTCACTAACCCCAATGCCAAGCCCTGCATGCCATACCAATGCATGGACACCCCTCCCAGCCCTGCATGGACACCCATCACTAAAGCATGCACAGCATAGGGAAACTAACAATCCCACAATACATCACCATACACAAGCAAAAGCTGGCAGGGCAACACCAACTATGGAGGAGAGCTAGGGAAGTACAAATGTCATACACTTGAAGCATAATATATCACTTCCATCTCCACAGGTACCTCAGCCAATGTCAGTGGAGAGGAGGTGCCACCACTATCCAGTCCCCCAACAGAAGATGCCCCCATTGATGACAGTAACTCTGGACTTCTGGATGTGGATCACCTACCTGGGACATCAGGGACCACTGGACAGCCGGTCACCCAAGTCCACTCACAGACCACCACAGAGCCTCCCCCATCAAGATCCAACACCACAGCATCCACCCAGCGTACCCAAACCTCTGTCCCAGGACATGTCAATCAGCAGTGTGCTCACCTCTCCAGGGACCCCAGGCCACACCTCGCCCACAAGACAATCAGGGACCTGGGGTCAGTGGGCCCCCGTTCAGGGGATAGGGGCACAGGCCAACAGGGAAACTGGGAAGACTGCTGTGCGCCAGGGGGAGGACAGGACCAGGGAACCAACTCTCCATGAGGCACTCACCGAGATCCTGGGAGCCTACCAACATTCCCAGGACATGATGGGCCAGATCCTAGACAATGTGCAGGAGAACAGGCGGCTGCAGGAAGGAAAGTATCAGGGAGGACTTGCAGGCCATTAACAACACCCTGATCTCCATAGCAGGGGTGCTAGCAGACATGGCCAAAATCATGAGCGTGGCAACAGCACACCATCGGACCCCTACTACTCGCCAGTCCATCTTCCAGCCCTCCACTTCCGCTGGCGCTAGTGGGCAGGAGGCCCCACCACAGGACCCACAGGCCACCAGCACCCCTCCCTCTGCAGAAGGTGAACCACCCCGCAAACAGTCCCTGCGAACCAGACAGAACCCAGAGATACTTGCTAAGACCACTACCAGGAAATTAGACTCTCCTGATTGTCTCCCTTGAGTCCCACTCAGTCACCTTGTCCACCTTGAAGTGCCATTGCTCCCCTTCCTCTGGCCCCTTGAACACTGCACCTGTGCTACAAACAGACTGGAACAATACCCTGGACTTTCCTCAATCATCACCCTATTCCATTGCACTTTTCCCTCTATTTCTTAGCACTACAATAAACACCCTTGGAAAAAACTCGACTACTAGTATTTCATGTATTGAAAATTTGTATTGATGAAACAGCTACATCCATTGCAAATGAACTGTACATAGTGGGAGCATAGAAAGAATTACCTGTAGCTGGCTGTAGTGATCACATCAGGACACTGTTGTCACATCACCAACATCTGTAAAATGATAATCCATAGGTGACAGTAAGTAGAGGTAACAAGTGGGTAATGCCAGCATGCCACTGCCACACAGAATACACCAATAGTCATAGAAATGTGAAGTTGCACTGTCTCACCTGTGTGTCATTGAAAGTACTGTCAGATAACTGATGTTCTGTTATCCACATCCTCATCCTCTGCCTCCTCATCCTCTGCCTCCTCATCCTCACTGTCCTCAGGGTCCACTGCTGCCACAGGGGCATCTCCAGTCACCTTCTCCTGCAGAAAAGGTACATGGCGTCTGAGGACCAGGTTGTGCAACATGCAGCATGCCACTACTAGCTGGCAGACCTTCTCAGGTGAGTAGCACAGAGATCCATCTGTCAGATGGAGGTACCTGAACCTGGCCT
Organism: Pleurodeles waltl; assembly: GCF_031143425.1. Taxonomy (NCBI): domain Eukaryota; kingdom Metazoa; phylum Chordata; class Amphibia; order Caudata; family Salamandridae; genus Pleurodeles; species Pleurodeles waltl. Next base: position 632,890,336 of record NC_090448.1, on the reverse strand, counting down.
ATTTATCCTGTGACACAGCAATTATCGATAGGCCTGTTCATCCCCCCTGAAATGGCGACCGCCTGTCCTGTGTGGAGGGACAGGTGGAAGTGAGGTAATTTCGCCAACGTTGGGCGTCGTGGCGGTAGGTGGTTGTGAACCGCCGTGCAATTCCTCATTGGATAATATTGGGCCCTATGGAGTACAGTGGCCAAAGGGGATGTACACCGGTTGTGAATGTGTACACCGCCGCGGACATGACTGCCATTTTCTAAATCATTCCTCACTTTTTTCTGGACCTTCAACAGGAGAAGACCTACACTACATGTGTTGCTGTGACCTGTGTCTGGAACCTATCATGGCCCGTGTGACCGGGGAAAGGGACCTAGCCTTCACTTCAGAGGAGTTGGAGAGACTGGTGGATTGGGTCCTACCCCAGTACAGACTGCTGTATGGGCCTCCAGACCAACAGGTGAGTGCACTGTGGGCACGATGTATGTGGCATGGATGCATGGAGATGTGCGTGAAGGTATTGTGTAAGGGGGGATTATCTGTTGGTGGTGTACATTTCGTGCGCTGGGCAATGTGTGTGTCAATGGTGATGGAAACGGGTATCGTGGGCCATGTGTGTGAAAGCCTGGACTGCTAGTTTAATGGTGTTCTCCTGTCTTTATTGCCTCTGCAGGTCAGCAGTTTAATGGTGTTCTCCTGTCTTTATTGCCTCTGCAGGTCAGCAGAAGGGAATATGGCGTGCCATCGCCAAGGAGGTGCGGACCCTGGGGGTCTATGGCAGGCGGAGCACCCACTGTCGGAAACGGTGGGAGGACCTGAGACGCTGGGCATGGAAGACTGCGGAGGCCCAGCTGGGGATGGCCTCCCAACAAGGAAGGGGTGCCCATCAGACCCTGAACCCCTAATGGCCTCATACTGGCAGTGGCGTACCCTGAGCTAGATGGGCGCTTGAAGGAATCACAGCAGCCACAAGGGGGTGAGTACAGTGGGTATCATTACAAATTTGGCTGGTGGGGTGGTATCTGGGTGGTGGTTGTGTGTTAGTGGGTGCCCCTAAGGCCAGGCCAGACATTGCAGCATGTGTCCTCTGAAGGGTAATGGTTGCATGACAAATGCTGGTAACCTAGCTTGTTAGTAGTCACTTCCAGGCAGGGCATCGTGGGTCCCAGATGTGCTGCAGTTGGCAGTGTGTGCTTCTCATCATGCCTTGGTGACTAGCCATATCACTGGTAGTGCAAAGCATATTGCATAGGCCCTGGAGGCTCCTCCAAACACCACCACAGTGCAGCCGTCACTGACAGTGGACACCAGTAGGCCACTCTCCAGGGGCTGCTGTGCGGGCTGCCCCCTCCAGAACCAGTGGGCAAGTCACCCACTTGAGAGACTGTAGCCTTGCACTCCCCAGGACAAAGCAATGGGCATATTGCCCCATCCAGAACACAGTCACCCACTTGAGAGACTGTGGTCTTGCACCCCCAGGACAAAGCAATGGGCATGTTGCCCCCTCCAGGACCAGTGGGCAAGACACCCACTTGCGAGAATGTGGCCTTGCACTCCCCAGGACAAAGCAATTGGCATGTTGCCCCATCCAGAACCATTGGGCAAGTCACCCACTTGAAAGACTGTGGCCTTGTGCTCCCCAGGACAAAGCAATGGGCATGTTGCCCCCTCCAGAGCCAGTGGGCAAGTCACCCACTTGAAAGACTGTGGCCTTGCACTCCCCAGGACAAAGCAATGAGCATGTTGCCCCCTCCAGGACCAGTGGGCAAGTCACCCACTTGAGAGACTGTGGCATTGCACTTGCCAGGACAAAGCAATGGGCATGTTGCCCCATCCAGAACGAGTGGGGTGGTTCCTGTATTCAGCTGAGGTGCCCCGCCCATCCCCCTGAGGTGCCTTCCCACTTGAAAAATGATGCCCCTGCAGTGTTCCCTCCGGCTGTGTCAGGAAACAGGTTGGGCCTTGGACTGTGCCCTGTGGCCTTGTGTGCCCTCATGACTTTGGACTGGGCATTGGCCCTTTATGGACATTTGTATATATTTGGTTTGTGTGGTGGATTTTGCTATGCTAATACATTGTCGTTAATCTAGCATTATGGTCCATGTTTTATTATGCTGTGTGTTGTGTGCCATTGGTTTACATGTGCAGCTGGCTGTATGTATGGTGAGTGTGGGGTATGTGTTGTGCGCATATGTGTCACTCTCATTTTCCTCCCACCCTCCCTTGTGTGCTAGGCAGCTGTACTGACCATCGTCGTCTTCGTCAGCGTTGGTGTTCCAGGTGGAGCATGACGTAGAAGATCATCAGGAAGACTTGCAGTTCGGGTTCCATGGTGGCATAGTTCTTCCCTGTGTCTCCAATGGTGAGTACTTTCACTTCTGAGCTCTGTTTCCACCAGGCTTTTGATGGTGTTGGTACCGCCACGGAAAAGGTGACGGTTTCCTGTATCATAATATGGTGGGCAGAACTTTGTCTCCTGCCTGGCTGTTGATGGCTACCACCGTGGTGACTGTTGTTTCCGCTGTGCCGGTTGGTATGGTACATTGGCTGTCTATGGGAGTTATCACCGCCATGGTCATAATTTGGCGGTACTTACCAGCAGCGTGTTGCCTGTTGGCAGTATTACCGTCACTTTATCACTCACCGCCAGGGTCGTAATGAGGGCCATTGTTCACTCGCATTTACACATTAAAATACATTGTGTCTTCCCCTAATGACTATATACAAAACATCATGGACAAAATCAGTTTCAATCCATTATGCAGTTAAGTTGGACTTTACAAGTTCTTAAGGCAGGCCACGTGCCTTGGAAGTATATAGACTCTAAAGAGGTGTTTGCCACATACAATCCAATCTTATACGTAAACAACAGATAATGGTGAAAAAGGAAGCTACTTACATCATGCTTAATATTGGAAAGCTAGAAAAGTTCCCCTCTACAATAGCTGAAACACCATCATCAGTGTTTTTCATACAGTACATGGAATGATCTCACCGCTAATATACACATTCCAATTTACCTCCTGTTTGAACCAGTTGCCAGGTGTGAACAGTTAGGAGATAGATAAATTCATGAGGTGTTGGAGCTGCCCTTTGATTTCAAATGCTTGAGTGATGAAAAGGAGGTTTTTCTCACCAGAAGAGGATGCAAGACTCCTGCAAGCCATTCAATGATTTGTTGCTTCTTAAAGGATATTCCTGTCTCTGTGATCCACCTGGTATTTCAGTTACTTTTGAATGGGAGTGACTTGTGCTGAGTGATGAAGGCTGTTGTGGGATGACAGCAGGTGTCACATATGTGATTTCTGTTTCTCAAATAGTGACCTGTTGTGGAAATGTACTTTTTCCACGCACAGAAGAGCTAAAAGTAGTGAGTGTGTGGTCTCACATTCTACTTCCAATGTGAATTTCCACAAGCTGAGCAGATTTAGGTCATTATTGTTTCAAAAACACATGGTGCTCACATCTGACCATGAGACCTCTGATCTACAAGTAGCACGTTCATAAGCTTAGATACAGTACCTTTTAAATACAAACTTTCAGAGACACTTTGGTGAAACAGTCAATCACATTTTTAATGCATCTAACACCGCAGGGGAGGTACACTTTTTTTAAATGTGTCAGTTTGGATTTGTGAGTATGTTCCAGACCATCTTTGGAATAATCCCTTCCTCCATTCACTCACTTTTTTTGAGTGTTTTTAGACATTTTCTGATTTTACTGGCATTATTTGGCAGTATACTGCTGTTGCTATTTTTGACTCATAATGGCTGCCCCTTCTCAACCAAAAAGAGTAATGGGGCTCTCACCAGCACAGCTCCATTATGAAAGCATAATACAGTACTTTGGAGTAGCACAATTGGAAGAACTTGACAAAGACTGGTCTTTGTCATTTCGACCAGTGTTCCGCTGTGTGCAGCCCTTCTTCTGCTGTTTATGGTGCCCCTTCGAACATGCACTGAAAGTGGGTCTTCTTGCAGCAAAATATACTGTCTGTGGACATAAATTTGATGATGTTCTCGATGAAGGTTGCCAGAGTTGTTCAATGAGACTGTGCTGCTTCATGATGCCTTCTATGCGCCAGCCTTCCTGGATCAAATGGCAGTGGCGACTGGTGCCTTGCCATTTGGTACTGCGTGGAATGCTGGCTCAACGGCTGTGGTTATGGCTGAGGCAGCAGATCATGTGTGCTACTTTGGCCTTTAACATATGGATCTGGTGGATTTATCATTTACTGAAGTGGAGTCTGTTCTGGATTCTATTTCCACTGATGTCTTCGATGACCTCCTGCGGAATTCCACTGGCTTTTAATTTGGCACCTTTTTTCAAAAATGATTTTAGTTTGGCCTTGTTCCTTTGCTTGTCGATCTGGACAATTTTTTTTTTATATTTTGTTTATATGCAGTTTAATGCTGTAGTTTATTACTTTCATTAGGTTTTATATATTTTTTAGATTTTATTCTAGAGTATCTTTACTAGGATCTGCACTTCTTAACCGAAAAAGGGAGGCTGTTGTAGTGGCATGTTAGTGCCAGGTTGAAAACCCATGTGTGAGTTAGTTTCACCTTTAAACACACACATATATTTTGTTCATTGACATTTATTTAGCAGACCCTGTTTTTAGTGCATTACTTTATATTTTTAATTGGTTGCCTCCTTCTAGAAAGACAGAGTCCATGCTGCACATTTTTATCTGCCTTTAGCACAAAACCCTGTTACATTCAGTACATGATATGCCAGCTTAGCTTGTTGTTTCAGGAGACAGTTCCTATCCTCTAGACGTATCATGGCATCAAGTCTACTTCCATGAACTGTATAGGGTTTATTATATAAACATCACCCAGGCCTAAGGAGGACAGAGAGCATTCCAGTCATGACAGTCCTGGGACTTACATCATACTGCAGTCAGCTTTGCTGATACTGACATTGACTCTTCAGCCCCCGAGAAGAATGCCATCCAGACAACAGGAAGACCCTTTCTATCCTACTTAGGTGTGAGCTCCAGTCCCTCCTTTAGATTTGGACAGCAGAAGGGTTACTTCCACTGTGCTCTGATACAAAGAGGTTAGGCAGGAATCACTAGACTTTCTAGAACCATACACAGTGGTGGGGTTGTTTCTTTTTTTAAGCTCATTGTAATGATGTGTGAGAAAGTAGCCTATTTCTAGCCTTGTTACCTCCACTTTTGGCCTGTTTGTGAGTATATGTCAGGGTGTTTTCACTGTCTCACTGGGATCCTGCTAGCCAGGGCCCAGTGCTCATGGTGAAAACACTATGTTGTAAGTGTGGTTGTTACGTGTCACTGGGATCCTGCTAGCCAGGACCCCAGTGCTCATAAGTTTGTGGCCTATATGTATGTGTTCCCTGTGTGATGCCTAACTGTCTCACTGAGGCTCTGCTAACCAGAACCTCAGAGGTTAAGCTCTCTCTGCTTTCCAAAGTTGTCACTAACAGGCTAGTGACTGAATTTACCAATTCACATTGGCATACTGGTACACCCATATAATTCCCTAGTATATGGTAATGAGGTACCCAGGGTATTGGGGTTCCAGGAGATCCCCATGGGCTGCAGCATTTCTTTTGCCACCCATAGGGAGCTCTGACAATTCTTACACAGGCCTGCCAGTGCAGCCTGCTTGAGATAACGTCCACGTTATTTCACAGCCATTTACCACTGCACTTAAGTAACTTATAAGTCACCTATATGTCTAACCATCACCTGGTGAAGGTTGGGTGCAAAGTTACTTAGTGTGTGGGCACCCTGGCACTAGCCAAGGTGCCCCCACATCGTTCAGGGCAAATTCCCCGGACTTTGTGAGTGCGGGACACCATTACACGTGTGCACTATACATAGGTCACTACCTATGTATAGCGTCACAATGGTAACTCCGAACATGGCCATATAACATGTCTAAGATCATGGAATTGTCACCCCAATACCATTCTGGTATTGGGGGACAATTCCATGATCCCCCGGGTCTCTAGCACAGAATCCGGGTACTGCCAAACTGCCTTTTGGGGTCTCCACTGCAGCTGCTGCTGCTGCCAACCCCTCAGACAGGTTTCTGCCCTCCTGGGGTCCAGGCAGCCCTGGCCCAGGAAGGCAGAACAATGGACTTCCTCTGAGAGAGGGTGTTACACCCTCTCCCTTTGGAAATAGGTGTGAGGGCTGGGAGGAGTAGCCTCCCCCAGCCTCTGGAAATGCTTTGATGGGCACAGATGGTGCCCATCTCTGCATAAGCCAGTCTACACCGGTTCAGGGATCCGCCAGCCCTGCTCTGGCGTGAAACTGGACAAAGGAAAGGGGAGTGACCACTCCCCTGACCTGCACCTCCCAGGGGAGGTGCCCAGAGCTTCTCCAGTGTGTCCCGGACCACTGCCATCTTGGAAACAGAGGTGTTGGGGGCACACTGGACTGCTCTGAGTGGCCAGTGCCAGCAGGTGACGTCAGAGGCTCTTTCTGATAGGCTCTCACCTCTCTTGGTAGCCAATCCTCCTTCCTAGGTAGCCAAACCTCCTTTTCTGGCTATTTAGGGTCTCTGCTTTGGGGATCTCACCAGATAACGAATGCAAGAGCTCATCAGAGTTCCTCTGCATCTCCCTCTTCACCTTTAACCAAAGGATCGACGGCTGACTGCTCAGGACGCCTGCAAAACCGCAACAAAGTAGCAAGACGACTACTAGCAACCTTGTATCGCCTCATCCTGCAGGCTTTCTCGACTGTTTCCAGGTGGTGCATGCTCTGGGGGTAGCCTGCCTCCTCCCTGCACCAGCAGCTCTGAAGAAATGTCCCGTGGGTCGATGGAATCTTCCCCCTGCTAATGCAGGCTCCAAAAGACTGCATCACTGGTCCTCTGGGTCCCCTTTCATCCTGACGAGCATGGTCCCTGGAACTCAGCAACTCTTCAGTCCAAGTTTGGTGGAGGTAAGTCCTTGCCTCCTCACGCTAGACTGCATTGCTGGGTACCGCGTGAGTTGCAGCTGCTCCAGCTCCTGTGCACTCTTCCAGGATTTCCTTGGTGCACAGCCAAGCCTGGGTCCCCGACACTTCTTCCTGCAGTGCACAACCTTCTGAGTTGTCCTCCGGCGTCGTGGGACTCCCTTTTGTCACTTCGCATGGACTCCGATTCACTCTTCTTCCAAGTGCCTTTTCAGGTATTTTTGCGGGTGCTGCCTGCTTCTGTGAGGGCTCCCTGAGTTGCTGGACGCCCCCTCTGTCTCCTCCTCCAAGTGGCGACATCCTGGTCCCTCCTGGGCCACAGCAGCACCCAAAAACCTCTACTGCGACCCTTGCAGCTAGCAAGGCTTGTTTGCAGTCATTCTGCGTGGGAACACCTCTGCAAGCTTCATCGCGACGTGGGACACCCATCTTCCAAAGGAGAAGTCCCTAGCTCTCTTCTTTCTTGCAGAACCCCAAGCTCACATAGGTTTGGGGTCCATTCGTGGTTAGCATTCCACGTTTGGAGTATATGGTTTGTGTTGCCTCTATACCTATGTGCTGCTATTGCAATCTACTGTAATTCTACACTGCTTGCATTACTTTTCTTGCTATTACCTGCATAATGTTGGTTTGTGTACATATATCTTGTGTATATATCTTATCCTCATACTGAGGGTACTCGCTGAGATACTTTTGGCATATTGTCATAAAAATAAAGTACCTTTATTTTTAGTACTTCTGTGTATTGTGTTTTCTTATGATATTGTGCATATGACACGAGTGGTAGAGTAGGAGCTTTACATGTCTCCTAGTTCAGCCTAAGCTGCTTTGCCATAGCTACCTTCTATCAGTCTAAGCTACTAGAAACACCTCTTCTACACTACTAAGGGATAACTGGACCTGGCACAAGGTGTAAGTACCTCTGGTACCCACTACAAGCCAGGCCAGCCTCCTACATGATGATCACAGTATTAGGTTTCATCTGCCTTATTATAGCAGCCCATGCTTTATATACTAGGATGCAATTGCTTCAATAAATATATTGAAATCTACCTTGAATCTCCCGTCTTGCCATGGCTTGGGTGAGTCTTTGAGTAACTGAGTGCAAGGTGTGTGATCTGTTCACAGGGACTTCCCTGAGGAGTCAGTTTTTCAGGCTAGCACAAATCACTACTACCCTGATTGTGGTGGGTGATGTACTGCCAGGAGTTAGGCTGACTGCTTCCAGACGATGTGGGTTTGACTTTGTCTCCCACAGGCGATGGTGCTGCCAACCAAAAACATGCAGTCATATTACCGTAATAAGAGCCACAAAACAGCACCACTTGGGGGTTAGGACTCAGAGTAGGCAGAGTCCAGGTGCATGGTTCAAATGTGTTGCAGCTTGTTATGTCCCTGTAGCTCAGACCAGGAGGCCAGCCAACTAGCCCATAGTCAGTCTGGTGGTCCAGGGTTTAAGGTGCAGGTCTAGTTTTCCTTCCTCAGGTAGCAGGGCAGCAGAACAGCCCCTCTTGCAGGTAGGACAGCAGAGCAGCTGGGCAGTCCTTCTTGAAACAAAGCAGCACGGCAGCAGAGCAGTCCTCCTTCTGAGTCTTCCACAGGTACAGAATGATCTGAAGAATGGGTCTGAGTGTCCCCTTTTTATACCGGATACCCACCTTGAAGTGGGAAAAGCTTCAGGAGTTTCACCCTACAGAGGTATCTGGAATTTCCTACCTCCCTGCACTGGTCCCATTCTGTCTGGGGGCAGAATAAGTTAGTGTGATGTCTTTTGTATGTGAGCTGGGCCAGTGCCTTTGAAAAGCAAGTGTTGAAGATGACAGCTCTGCCCTCTTCCCATTGCGACAGGATGGCCAATCCTGCCAACACCAGACTCTCTAATATTATGCTGTCTGGGAGGAATACACAAATGGCAACTGCCACCTACAGCTAGTCATGTGACCCGAGAAACTGGTTGCATGCATCCAAATGGTTAGGACAAGAATATTCCAACTTTCTAAAAGTAGCATTTTCAGAATTGTGACTCACAATACAAATTTGACATTGAATATGGTTTAAAATTACAGTTCATCAGACAACGAACATGATATTTCTACCGTCTCCCAAACAATAGTCACCACATATTAACTGTAATAAGGTAACCCAGTTGTAAAGAAATGGCTCCCTGTTGCAGTTACACCCCACTTTTTGCCTGGTACTGATGCTGACTTGACTGAGAAGTGTGCTGGGACCCTGCTAACCAGGCCCCAGCACCAGTGTTCTTTCACCTAAAATGTACCGTTGTCTCCACAATTGGCACTACCCTGGCACCCAGGTAAGTCCCTTGTAACTGGTACCCCTGGTACCAAGGGCCCTGATGCCAGGAAAGGTCTCTAAGGGCTGCAGCAAGTCTTATGCCACCCTAGGGACCCCTCACTCAGCACAGACACACTGCTTGCCAGCTTGCCACCTTGTGTGTGCTGGTGGGGAGAAAACGACTAAGTCGACATGGCACTCCCCTCAGGGTGCCATGCCAACCACACACTGCCTGTGGCATAGGTAAGTCACCTCTCTAGCAGGCCTTATAGCCCTATGGCAGGGTGCACTATACCACAGGTGAGGACATAGGTGCATGAGCACTATGCCCCTACAGTGTCTAAGCAAAACCTTAGACATTGTAAGTGCAGGGTAGCCATAAGAGTATATGTTCTGGGAGTCTGTCAAAAACGAACTCCACAGCTCCATAATGGCTACACTGAATACTGGGAAGTTCAGTATCAAACTTCTCAGAATAATAAACCCACACTGATGCCAGTGTTGGATTTATTAAAAAATGCACACAGAGTGCATCTTAGAGATGCACTCTGTATTTTACCCAATTGTTCAGTGCAGGACTGACTGGTCTGTGGACAGAAACAAAGCCTGCTCTGGGTGGAGGTGCTTCACACCTCCCCCCTGCAGGAACTGTAACACCTAGCAGTGAGCTTCAAAGGCTCAAGCTTCGTGTTACAATGCCCCAGGGCACTCCAGCTAGTGGAGATGCCCGCCCCCTGGACCCAGCCCCCACTTTTGGCGGCAAGTCCAGGAGAGATAATGAGAAAAACAAGGAGGAGTCACTAGCCAGTCAGGACAGCCCCTAAGGTGTCCTGAGCTGAGGTGACTCTGACTTTTAGAAATCCTTCATCTTGTAGAAAGAGGATTACCCCAATAGGAATAGGGATGTGCCCCCCTCCCCTCGGGGAGGAGGCACAAAGAGGGTGTACCCACCCTCAAGGACAGTAGCCATTGGCTACTGCCCTCCCAGACCTAAACACACCCCTAAATTCTGTATTTAGGGGCTCCCCAGAACCTAAGAATTTAGATTCCTGCAACTTACAAGAAGAAGAGGACTGCTGAGCTGAAAACCCCTGCAGAAGAAGAAAGAAGACACCAACTGCTTTGGCCCCAGTCCTACCGGCCTTTCTCCTGCCTTCTAAAGAAACCTGCTCCAGCGACGCTTTCCCCCGGACCAGCGACCTCTGAATCCTCAGAGGACTGCCCTGCTTCAAGAAAGACTAGAAACTCCCGAGGACAGCGGCCCTGTTCCACAAAGACTGCAACTTTGTTTCAGAGGAGCAGATTTAAAGACCCCTGCAATCCCCGCAAGAAGCGTGAGACTTGCAACACTGCACCCGGCGACCCCGACTCGACTGGTGGAGAAACAACGCTACAGGGAGGAGTCTCCGGCGACTCCAAAACTGTGAGTAACCAAAGTTGTCCCCCCTGAGCCCCCACAGTGACGCCTGCAGAGGGAATCCCGAGGCTCCCCCTGACCGCGACTGCCTGACTCTAAAATCCCGACGGCTGGAAAAGACCCTGCACCCGCAGCCCCCCAGCACCTGAAGGAACGGAACTTCAGTGCAGGAGTGACCCCCAGGAGGCCCTCTCCCTTGCCCAGGTGGTGGCTACCCCGAGGACCCCCCCCTTGCCTGCCTGCACCGCTGAAGAGACCCCTTGGTCTCCCATTGATTTACATTGCGGACCCGACGCTGGTTTGCACACTGCACCCGGCCGCCCCCGCGCTGCTGAGGGTGTACTTTCTGTGTGGACTTGTGTCCCCCCCGGTACCCTACAAAACCCCCCTGGTCTGCCCTCCGAAGACGCGGGTACTTACCTGCTGGCAGACTGGAACCGGGGCACCCCCTTCTCTCCATTGAAGCCTATGCGTTTTGGGCACCACTTTGAACTCTGCACCTGACCGGCCCTGAGCTGCTGGTGTGGTGACTTTGGGGTTGCTCTGAACCCCCAACAGTGGGCTACCTTGGACCCAAACTTGAACCCCGTAGGTGGTTTACTTACCTACAAAAACTAACAAATACTTACCTCCCCCAGGAACTGTTGAAAATTGCACTGGGTCTAGTTTTAAAATAGCTATATGTGTTTTATTTGAAAAGTATATATGCTATTGTGATTATTCAAAGTTCCTAAAGTACTTACCTGCAATACCTTTCATGCAAAGTATTACATGTAGAATTTGAACCTGTGGTTCTTAAAATAAACTAAGAAAATATATTTTTCTATACAAAAACCTATTGGCCTGGAATTGTCTCTGAGTGTGTGTTCCTCATTTATTGCCTGTGTGTATGTACAACAAATGCTTAACACTACTCCTTTGATAAGCCTACTGCTCGACCACACTACCACAAAATAGAGCATTAGTATTATCTCTTTTTGCCACTATCTTACCTCTAAGGGGAACCCTTGGACTCTGTGCATACTATTCCTTACTTTGAAATAGTGCATACAGAGCCAACTTCCTACACCAGTGTTATGAGAAAATTATGTCTCACTGTAGTGAAAAACTAATTTAGGAGCTTTTAATTACCAGAACATGTAAAACCTAAAAGTAACTGTCCAGTTTCTTAATCACAATGCACCCTGCCTTGTGGGCTGGTTAGGTACTACCCTATGTATTGAAAAGGAAACTTTTGGCCTTGCAAAAGGTGTATTTTACCAGGTTAAAATGGCATTTCAAAACTGCACACACAAGTTTCAAAGGCAGGCCTGGGGCATGGTTGAAGGGCTACTTAATTGTGTGGCACAATAAGTGCTGCAGGCTCACTAGTAGTAGTTCATGTAAGGCCCTGGATACCTGTAGCACTACTTCACTAGTGACTTATAAGTAAATAAACATGTCAACTGGGTGTAAGCCAATATTAGCATGCTTAAAGGAGAGAGTACAAGCACTTTAGCAATGGTTAACAGTGGTAAAGTGTGCAGGGTTCTAAAGGTAAACAAAAACAACCTCACAAAACAAGAGGGTTAACACAAAATATACAGAGAGAACCAGGTTCATAAGAGTTGCCCATCAAATTCAGTCTTCCATGTATCCCTCAAGGCCTGCAGTGTCACTTGCATGTGAATGACCAGTGCCTTAGTGGCCCAGCTGATCTGTTTACAGTCACCTTCCAGGGTATGAAAAAATTGGATGAATAGGTATGTGGTGGGTTCTGCTTCCTGTGCTGCCCTAGCATCCACCAGGGCCCACACAGCAAGGAGAACAAGAGGAACTGACCCTTGGGGAATGCATATTCTTATACAGGCCTCCTACAGTGAAAGTCCGGCCTGCGGCTCCCAGGCCTGCAGCTGTCACTCAGAAATATGGTACTTTGGGTTGAAACCTGAGCTCGAGCCTTGGAGAGTATGAGTGCACTGAGTTGAGTTGCCTTTGTCTAGCAGCCCCATGCACCCAGAGGAGGGGGGATGAATTTTGGGGTGGTTAGGCTTTGGTGTGAAAATGCTGTATGAGGGCCATTTGGGAAAGAGGAATGGTATTCAAGCCTGTGTCTTCCCAAAACCCTGCCTGCCAACCAGTATGAGAGCCATTGCAGCTGGGCCGCCACAAAGTTTTCAAACTGGGAGCTCTGAGGTCCCCTGTTCCAAGGGAAGCTAGAGTGCTTGAAGTATCACCCGTCTGCGCCAATTATGCCAGCACATATTCCCCCAGGAGTTTATGAAGCTCCCAGCAGAATGACTGAGCAATGGTCACTGGGAGGGTTGCGAAATAGTGAAGTAATTGATGGAGCAGTATCATTTAGCTATGGCCATTCGACCTGCAACCAATAAGGGGAGGGACGTCCAAAAGGTCAGGTGCAGCCTGATCGAGGTAACCACTCCTGCTAGATTACCATTGAGCAAATCTAGGATAGTATGATAGAGAGAAGCAATAGGGGTAAGCTCAGAGGTGATGTGAGGGACATCTGGTAGAGGGACGCCCCACTCTGCATCACCCCTCCTGTGCTCTGGCTGCCAGCAGCTCCATCACGGGGGTAAATAGGAAAGAAGAAAGGGGACAGCCCGGCCTGGTGCCTCTTCTGACTGCTTCAGCGACCAAAGGGAAACCCCACAAAGCCAATGCCAATTGTGGGGTAGGTATACAAGAGGCTAATTAGCTTGGTGACATATGGGGTGAAACCAAGTTTTAATAGGACTACGAATAAAAATTCACAGCTGAAAGTGTCAAAGGCCTTATGATGCCTAACACCAGTACAATTACATTGGGCCATCTACACTGGATTGCATCCATGAAACAATACAGCTTACAAACATACAGGGAGGTGTTCCTTCCCATAATGAATTTGTCCTCGTCCCTATGGACCAGGAGAGGATGTTCCTGCTGGAACAAGCTGAGCTAATGTCATGCCAATGATTTTATATCCATAATCATATCGCTATTGGGTTGTAAGAGGTAATGACCAGGGAATCCTTTCTGGGCTTTAACAAGGCACCACAGATGCCTCCTAGGAAGCGGCGAGGAGGATCCAGCCTCTAGTGCAGTCTCAAACAGTCAAACTAGTCTGGGGCCAATGCACACTGGAACGTCTTGTATAATTCAGCCTGAGTTTATCCATCCTGGGGGATTTACTCACAGGCAAAGCTATTATCATCACCTTCACCTCTTGTACAGTGAGAGGGGCCTCTAGGTCCCCCCACTTTACTGCCAAGAGCCTGGAGGGCTGCTGGCTCCACAAAGATAGTGAGATGTGAGATATGAGATGAGGGCCTCCAGCAGAGGGCTGTAGAGGCCTGTGTAGTAGGGGGTGAAGGTGTCATGCAGGTCCTTTTGTAAATGAAGGATGGTACAGTCAGTGCCTCCGACTATGACCACAAGTGGTAGCTTAGTATCCCTGGTTGGCCAGCCCAAGCCAATAACTGCCAGATTTATCCCCCCCCTCCGAATGTGGTCTGGTGGAGTATGAAGCATGGTCTAGACAGCGGCAACACTCTATAAACTTAGCCTCTGTGTCTATATATGTTTGTTTGGTACTATCTTGCTGCTGAAGGATGGTGGATCACAATCCGCACAAATACATACTTCCCGAATCACAACTTTAAATGTCTCCCCCATTCCACTGCTGGTGAGGATGCTGAGCCCTCATTCTGCTGGAAACAGTCAAGTATTTTATCCAACAAGGTTGTGTGACGGCAGATCTTAGAGTGTGAAGGGTTGCAGCCACCAGGTGGGTAGTGAAGACGTAGTGCTTTCCAAGCCCAAGGGTAAGGGGCTGTGGTCAGATATCTCCCTGCCAAGGTAATCAGGCATGGAGATTGTACGACAAATGAAGGATAGGAAAACTATCCAGTCAAGGTATGCTTAAGCACTGTGCACTTGGGAGTAAAATGAATACAGCTCAGTTCTAGGATTGTGGTGGCACCAGGTGTCTGTCAGGGCCCGTTGATGCAGTCACCCCTGGAGACAGTTGATATTAGTAACAGTTGGGGTGTTATGGAGCAGCAGTTGAGATTGGTCCAGGCAGGTGTCCAAGGTGCAGTTAAATCCTCTCCTAGCAGCCACAGGACGTGCAACCATTTGGTAAGACTGTAGGAGAGGCTCTGCAAGAATTTGGGTTGGTCTGAGTTGGGACATATATGTTACCAGTGAGGAGGGTTATGCCTTTCAGTTGGGCCTCGAAGAGAGTGATTCTGCCTTCAGGGTCTACCTCCTGTGATAGTACATAGGGTGCCGGACTTCTCTCAAACAAGTGCACCCTTGACGTATGCTGCATATTTGGTGACACAGATGTGGCCCCTCCACTGATATTAGAGTCTGATGCCCTCTGCTTGTGTTCCACTTAAGGTATGTGTGAACGCAATAGTGTTTGGCTGGAGTCTGCATGCTGCGAATATTCCAGGATATGTTGTTGTATGTCCAGACTATCATTGGCCTAGTGTAGGGCCTCTTCCCCTGGTTCCTTATAAGGGAGACAAGCATAAAGGGGATCCCAAGGTATAGGGGGGTATCTGTTGGTTCCCAGTACGGAAAAGGGCAGGGAAACAGCTCGATCAACCGATATTGGGAGCTTAAAAACAGTAAACAAAAAAAACAAGAAAATACTGCGAGCACAAGGGAGACCTGGTCCAGAGTCATCCTGCACTCAGGCAATTACCGTTCAGTCGTTGGATCGGTGCATGCTGGTTCGTTGTCTGGTTTGGGACGGATGCTGTGGCCCAAACCCAGTCCCAGGCCTTGGACGGTTCAGTAAAGAGTGTTTTGTTCTTCCGGGTTACATTCAATTTGGAGGGGAACAGAAGCCCATATTTGAGCACCTTTTCTCCTTTTACGCTTGACACCATGGAAGGACACCTGCCCGCACTGCACTGTGAAGGTATAGTCTGGAAAAATGAGAATGCAATGGTTGTCTCAGATTGGATTCGTTTGTTGAGCTGCCCTGAGGACTGCATCACAGTCTCTGAAATGCAGGAGTTATCTGACAATTGGCCTTGGGGAGCCCTGGGTGTGGGTATTTGGCAGGGTCTGGATGGGCCCTTTAATGTAGAAGAACAAGGTAAGGTCCGGTGATGGTACAAAGTCCTTAAACCATGTCTCCAAGTGGTCCAAAATCTTGGAGCCCTCACTGCTCTGCAGAAGGCAAATTATGCATATATTGCTAGCCATGCTCTCTCCTTCACATCCTCAGGGCGGACGTCGAGGAAGGTCCCATAGTTGTTTTTGTAGATCCAGTGTTTGAGGGTCAGAGTTCAGCCAAGGACTTCTCTGTAAGCGTGGCTCGTTCTGATAATTTATTTTGTCTTGGCGGAGCAGGCTGATGTCTTCATCTACGGCATCCACCTTCAACTCAAAGCGTACTCTGGAGGTCTCAATCCACATTAGAATGAAGCCTAGTTTGTCCTGAGGTGGGAGGTCTCCCTCCGTTGCATTGTCACTATTCGGGGACCGTGAAGGTAGAACCGACTGCAGCGCTCATTTTGTATGCCCCATTGTGTGGTCTCCAGGGCCCGTAGGGTGTCAGCCTAATACATTTGCCCCACCACCAATACTACCCAGGTGGGCGTAGTAGCACGAGTAAACCGCCCCTGTTCAATCTCTGAAGTCTCATCAGGTGGACCTGGATGGTGTCTGCGACTGTTCAGCCGTGTGCGTTATCGTCATAAGGAGCCCAGTGAGTTTATTGTGGCCCCCTGCAGGCCTAATCCCAAGGAGGAGGGGGTAACTATCAAGATGTGGCCCACTTGCCTACCCCAAGTTGAGAGCCATAGTGTGGGGCAACGCGAGCAGCCCTGTGCCGCCGGAGGGGGTGCTTCTAAGGGGGTTTTGGGTCATGCCTTAATCATGCCAATGCATGAAAAGAGGCACTCGCAAATTCTGCTTACAGGTATTGCATGCACAAATGCGATTCATAACATTAAAGTCAGCCTAGTAGGAAAATCTGATTGCTTTCTGAATTGAACATATATATGAGGTACAGAATTAAATTTAACAGACCGCTCGTTGATTGGGTGTATTTTTCAGATTAAAATAGTCCCATATGGATTGCAAGTTAGCACTTCTGGGAAGGTGGAACGATGCATCATAAAGCCAAAAGCACGAAGTGAGGGAGTAATGCTCCTCTGGGTGGAACCAAAGCCCACTCTATATTTTAAAGAACTGGTAACGATAG
Source organism: Pleurodeles waltl (assembly GCF_031143425.1). NCBI lineage: Eukaryota > Metazoa > Chordata > Amphibia > Caudata > Salamandridae > Pleurodeles > Pleurodeles waltl. The sequence goes on along the minus strand of NC_090448.1, from coordinate 632,873,488 downwards.
GTCACGCAGCCAGCTTTGCTGCCAAGCCAGACCTGAAAACAGTGTTGTAATTCGGTCCGATGAGGGCACCTGTAACCTGACCCCTCTGTGATGTCATCAGGAATGCTAATTTACTCCCCAATTCAACCCATTTCTCAGATTGTCAGGCATCCACAGGAGGACCCCTCAGCCTTCATTCCGTTTCTATATCTTCGGAAGATCATCTGGGCTTCCATCCGCATATGAATCTGCAACAGACAATCTGCAAAACCAGGGTTACAGGTAAGTAACATTTTCTTTTACAGCACAAATCATTTATAAACTCTCCTGAAAGAAAAAGAGAAGCAGATACAATCCTGTTACAGTGATGAACTGAAGATAGAAGAAGTGCATGCATCCCCCAATCTCCCTAATGTTAGTATTGTATCTAGAATCTGAAATTAGATCCGGATGAATATCAGACGTTTGCACGCTGATCCTAAGAGTCCTTCGCACATTTCCAACAATGTCCGTTTCCTACCGAAGGCTGCAGTTTTTTGTCTGCCTCTTATGGAGAGCTTTTAGTGACATTTTAAGCCAGTATTCGGCTGACTAAAACATGCTGAGGAATGTAACAAGTCTTTTTGCTAGACATTCCCTTTATCTTGTACGGCTAAAGGGTCTGAGTAGTCTATGGGTGCTTCGGGTCACCACTTTGCTGTCAGGTAGCTGTATTGCGCAGGCGCCACCCCATATCAAGGGGTTCTCGAGGTTTATGTGTCTCTGTACCTAATATAACATTTTATTTCTAACGTACTATTTAGGTTTTAATGTGTTATGATGCAAACATGTTATGATGTACTGCATTCTAGAGTGCTAGGTGTCGAGTGTTCCAAGGATGTCAGTTTACCATGGCGTCTTGAAGAGGGCCAAGGCCAGGTTGTGTACTCCAATAAAGCTTATATCAAAAGGTACCGAGAGAGATCCTATTTCTACCACAACATTTTAGCGATGATTGATTTGGAGTGGAGCGACTTTTTTGGTGCCACACATCAGGTATTGGGGACACAACCTGGGTGGTCCTGAGAAAACACCCATTGAAGAAGACTTGGTGTACTGCAGTGGCGTATATTGGTCTGCTGCATGCGAGACAGTGCTTCTGTACGTGAGTCGGAGAGATTTACAGTTTTGTGCACGGTGCGTTAAATTGGTGCGCAAGAGGATTCTTACTGTTTCAAGGGAGATTTGCTGTTACAGCGAACGTCCCGTAAGCAGTGTCGACAGTCACGCAGTACACAGCAAGACACATCGCAGAGGCATAGGCAGCATGATGTCAGACGGCTTACAGCAGGAAACGAATCCAGAGTGGCATGCGCACGTAGGAAACACACGAAGATAATCAGACATGTCAGACGGCTTACAGCAGGAAACGAATCCAGAGTGGCATGCGCACGTAGGAAACACACGAAGATAATCAGACATGTCAGACGGCTTACAGCAGGAAACGAATCCAGAGTGGCATGCGCACGTAGGAAACACAAGAAGATAATCAGACATGTCAGACGGCTTACAGCAGGAAACGAATCCAGAGTGGCATGCGCACGTTGGAAACACACGAAGATAATCAGACATGTCAGACGGCTTACAGCAGGAAACGAATCCAGAGTGGCATGCGCACGTAGGAAACCCACGAAGATAATCAGACCTGTGGGAGCGTAGTCACATGTACACGTAGGAAACCAACGTATGTACGGCTGGAGTGGTGACTTGCACACCTTGAAGTAGTGTGTGCTGGTATAATTTTACATCAGTGTGAGCACAGTTGCGGTGACTCGCACACCTTAAAGACATTGCGTTTGTTTTTAACAATCTGGGAGAGCAGAAACCAACGTGTGTACGACTGGAACGGTGACTCGCACACTTTGAAGTAGCTTGTGGTGGTATAATTTTACATCAGTGTGAGTACATTTACCATATATTTGTGGTAACTCGCACACCTGAAAGATGTGTATTTGTCATAAACCTGGCAGAGCGATGACTCACGCACTCTGGTACTGGTATCTTTATTGGTAATCTTCTCATATTTGACTGTGTATGGCTGCGTGGAGTCAGTGGCAGTGATCATCGCACCTGGTCAGATTTAGCAGTAGTGATCTGCATTTCTTGTATTTCTCAGTGTAACAAGTTTATTTGTTTCAGACAGCACATTTAGTGTGCACTATATTCTGATACTGTTGTTTTTATTTAACAACACATTATTATTTACAGATACTAGTAACTATGGCATTGCAAGGAAATATTATGACACCATCATATTTCTTGTCACAAGTGGGTCAACCTGATATATGTTGGGAGGATTGGGTAGAAATTTTAGTAAACTACATTGTTGCTCTTGATGGTCAAAATGTTTCACCGGGTAGGAAAAAAGCTCTTTTGTTAAGTGCGCTAGGTAGTGAAGGGCAAATAATTTTTAAGTACTTACCTGTGGCGTTGGGTCCTAATGGTCAACCTATGGATGATGTTTATAAGGAAGCGATTAAAAGGTTAGAGAACAGATTTGCAAAAGAAGTTAACTCAGTGATGGCTAGGTATACATTTTATACTCAACCTCAAGCCTAACATGAATCTATTGATGAATTTTTAGCTAGACTTAGAGAACTTTCAATTAAATGGTGTTTTTGAAACATGACTAAAGAATTAATCCGTGATCAGCTTATAGTTCGATGTAGAGAAAAAAAGATACAAGAGAGAAAGGACCCTTCGTTCAAAGAAGCAATCAAAATGGCTAAAGTGACTGAGGAATCTCAGCGATGTATGAAGGAATTGAGTAAAAGAGACAAAGTCAATGATGTTTCTAGTGCAAGTACAGATGTCCAGGGTAGTCATGAAGGAGGAGTCAATGTTGTTGGAAAAGAGGGAGTCAACAATGCCAGTGTTCAATAGTAAGGTGACAGAGTGTACTCGCTGTGGTAGCACATATCATGATTCGGATTCCAAAAAGTGCTTTGCAAGTAATAAGAATTGTAGAAAATGTAGTTGTAGAGGTCATATTGCAAGGATGTGCAGACAAAACAATAAAGAAAGTAAGTACAACAAACATAGAGTGGGAGTAATTGAAGACTCAGATGAGAATAGATATCTTGATAGAGTCTTAGTAGTGGATTGTGATACATAAGTAAAAGGTGAAGAAAAGATGTCCCGGCCTAGTGCTGAATTCAAAGTATGTGGATCGGAAGTGGAACTCATGGTTAATTCCGGATCAATGTATATCATCTTTCCAGAAAGATTATTCAAGGCACACTGGAAGAACATAAAGTTGCAGCCAAAAGATATTAATCCAGGGGCTTACCAAGGGGAATCTATTGACATACTGGGATACTTGAAAGGATGCATACAATATGGGACAAGGTGCACAAAGGGCAAGACATATGTATCAGCTGATGGTCCTCCAATTTTGGGATGGATGCATCAATTTGATTTAAATATTATAGTAAGTCCTAGAACTCCTGAACAAGTAATGGCAGTTGAAGAAATTCAATTGGAAGACGTGTTGAACAGTGCAAGAAATGTTGTTGGGAAGAAAATGGGATGTTTGAAGGGCTATATTCATAAACTTAAATTGAGGGAAGATGCAGGACCCGTTCAGCATAAGTTGCGGAGAGTGCCATTGTCAGTGAGGGATCGTGTGCAAGAATTGTTGAATTATATGTTAAAGGAAGGAATTATAGAACTGGTGGAGGCATCCCAATTGATTTCTCTAGTTGTCATCACTCAGAAATCCGACGGTCATTTGAGATTCTGTGTGGACTGGCAGTAATTGATATGTTTCCTCTTCCCAACATCAACAAATTATTGACTTTGGTAAAGGATAGCAAATATTTCTCAAAACTTGATTTGAGGAGTGCCTATCATCAAATCAGATTGCACCAAGAGTCTAGACCTTTGACAGCTTTTATAACATGAGAAGGGACGTTCCATTTACTCGTATGTCTTTTGGGTTAGCGTTGGCAACAAGTGTTTTCCAACGTATGACAACACGAATATTAGAGGGGATAAAAGATGTCATTTATTTTCAGGATGACATTTTGGTCATGAGAAAGATGGTAAAAGAACACAACGCTGTTCTAAGGATAGTGTTAAAGAAGTTGGAGGAATTTAGTTTGACATTGAACTGTGAGAAATGTGTATTGTTGTCTGAACAAGTTGAATATTTGGGGTACACCATTTCGAAGGGAGCAATTAGAACCAAGCACACTTTGTCGGATGCCATAAGTAAAGCACCCATTCCATTGGACAGAGATCAGTTAAGATAATTTTTAAGTCTCATAGAATATTATGCTAAGTTTGTTGATAACAAAACTGAAAATTTGAGGAAATTATTACGTAAAGGTAACAGGTTCATGTGGGGAAAAGAGCAACAGTTGCGGTTTGGCAACATAAAAAAAGAGATATGTGAAGCTGGGATCCTAACTGCCTTTGACAATAATTTGAAATCGATACTCACAGTGGATGCCAGTTGCATGGTAAGAGTGAGAAAACTGTTATGTTTGCATCACACACTGACGAGTGCTAAAAGAAATTACTCGGTGACTTAACGTGAAGCGTTGGTGGCTGCATGGGGTGCAGAATATTTCCGGGAGTATCTGTAGGGATTACCTTTTGTCATAAGAATTGATCATAAACCACTTACTAAGATTTTAACTTCACGAGGGTCAGGCAAAGGTTCAGCCAGGCTTCAAGAATACTGTTGAGTTCCTTCAAGGTTGGAAAAAGGTTGTTTATCCAGATTGTCATTGGACTGGGAAGTGGTGGATAGCTCATTAGTAAAGGATTCAAATGTGGAAGGAGCAGTGGTGTCTATTCAGGATGTGTTGCGTTGTGGTTTGGGGTCATTTACTGGGGCACAATGGAAAGAAAAAATGGAAAGTGATGTGACAATGAAAAGTGTCATCATAATGATACATTGTGGGGGAGTGAGAGAGAATGCACTCCCACTTCCGGTGAGACCTTATCTGAAGGTGCTTAATGAGTTATCTGTGTGTGGTGAAAATGTGATCATGAGAGGGGATCGATTTATCCCACCGGGAGAGTTGAGATATAAGTTGTACCAATTGGCACACGAAGGGCATTTTGGTCAGGGATTGACAATTAAGAGGATTAAAGGGGAATTCTGGTGGCCTGGTATGGATAACCAAATCAAAGAATGAGTGGAGAGGTGTAAAATGTGTAAAGAGAGTAAAAAAATTTACAAATTAATAAGAGGGTGGAAGGTGACTTAGAGGATCTGGGTAAAACTTGGCACACAGTGTGTCTGTATTTGACTGAGCCCTTGGTGGAACTGCAGAGCAACATGAAATATGCAGTGGTAATCATATATGTTCATTCCAAGTGGTTGATTTGTAGAATTTATGAAGGATGTCACTAGAGAATCACTATTGAGATACTCGAGAAAATCTTTAAGGAGGAAGGTGTTCCTATGGTACTTATAATGGACAACGGTATGCAGTGGACCTCACATGAAATGGTGACATTCTTAAGGGAGTGGGGTGTTAGACATTCGCGCACTTCGTTATATAATCCTCAGGTAAATAGTGTAGCAGGAAGGGCCAACTGATTAGTTAAAGGTACCATTCAATTGGCAGTCATAAATCAGTGCAATGTCAGGAAAACTATAGCTGATGTGGTTTGGGCATATCACACCACTACTCATAGTGTGACACAGGAAATACCATTTATATCCATGCAAGGTCGGTTACCAGGGACAAAGTTGGTTCCGGCGTGGCTGAAGGAATGGGTTGTGAATGTGGCAGGGGTCAACCAAGTAAAGAAACTACAGGAAAGGAAACCAAGCATAAATTGAAAGCAGGCGACTGGGTCAAAATCATGTCGGTAGAGTTCTGAGAGGACTCTCTAAGTTCAGAGGTCCTTTTCATGATCAGCAGGTAGGAATTTTTTTTGTGATTCTAGAAAATGGAGAAAGATGGAATCTGAGGAATGTGGCATTATATCAAAAGGTAGGAGAGTGTGTGAGAAATGATGATGAAGTTTGTTCAGGTTTAATGTTTATGAAAGACAAGGAAGTGAATAGAGATAATGAATCAAATGTCACTGTTTCAGAACACAATGCTGGTGAGTTAGGAGGGTTGACACCATGTAGTAAAAGAATCTGCAGACACCAACTTATCTGAAAGATTATGGGAGACATTAAAGGATTGGATTATTGTTGTTTTATTGTTTTGTTCATTTGTTCATTATTTATAGTGGAGAGGGGAAGTTGTGTTATGATGGAAACATGTTATGATGTACTGCATTCTAGAGTGTAAGGTCTCGAGTGTTCCAAGGATGTCAGTTTACCCTGGGGTTCTGAAGAGGACCGACGCCAGGTTGTGTTCCCCAATAAAGCTTATGTCAAAAGGAACCCGACAGCCTATTTCTACCACAACATCATGGTTACGTGAATGTCTCAGATGGTCTTTCTGCCTCTCATGTGGGATCTTGTACTGATTGAATTAAATTAAGTTTAATGTGTGGATTGTGAATAAAAGGGCTACGAGTTGAAAAACCACAAACTTGTTATGATTGTTGTGGGGGCGAGTTGCACGTTGTGCGCACACTATATTTGATTAAGCAATGTACTTCCTCAAGGGTACACAGTGCAACTTTTTAGAACGCTGTACGTGAGCAAAAAGTACGGCTGTTGTGCTGATGAGGAAGTTGAAGGCTAAGCGATGTAAGGTGGCTCACTATCTATTGATCTTTGACCACCACCACCCCCAGTAACGTGGACTTCAGTTTTAGGCAGTCTTGATAGGTGCAGTTTTAAGGCCTTTTCTGATACATGTGTAATATGTATTTTCCTCTTGGAACTGGATTCAGTGTGTTCGACATGCTTGGGTCCTGGACTCCCAAAGGCCATCGTCCATATTTAAGCTGTTTGAAAGTTCTTTGGCTAATGAGATGAACCACTGGTGGGTATAAGATTTCCTTTGGGGACAGCATCTTGGGAGTTTTTAAACTATAGAACAATTTCTCAATAGGCATTGTGGATAGTGGTGTAGGGGAAAGTTCACTTGATTCCCATATTCAATGGGAGCTTGTTTATCACTTTCAAAGCTGCTTTTATTTGCTGGCGGGTCCGGAAGATGCCAGCTCCCAGAGGTTTATTGCAGCAGGTATGAGGAGGATTCAGGAGAGACAGAAAGAGAGGGAAGATAGAGAAACAGCAATCAGAGTGGAGAGATAATGAGAGAGAATGGATAGATTGGTGGAAAGAGATATTGTACGAGGGAACAAAGGGAGGAGAGCTGCTTGAGCATTTTTTGCCAGGCCTGTGCTAGGTTCCCTAGTCCGGCCCTGGTTTTCCTACTTTCATTGTGGTACATGGTGGGGTACCTAAACTGCTGGGCCTTTTAAACAGCAGCAACGTTAACTCTTTTGCACACGGAATAAAATATCGTTTTTTTTTCCTTAATCAGAAATGGGAATATCTCTTTCAATCAGTGGAGGTAACAGACTACACAGGTAGTAATAGTAGTCTGATTTGTGGCCTGTTTTGCAACTGAAAATTAATTTCAGGGAGTGCCGTGGGGAATAGGCACTATTTCCTTGGAACAATCATTAAAATATTTGATTCGCCATTTATAACGGACAAACACATGCTTCTTTAACAATAATGCTGATCTAGGGACTTCCTATGATACACTGTGGGAAGGTCACAAATCTGCCATTTGTGGACAAGCTATCTCTAGTATTACTCACTGAACTCGGATATTGCCCAAGATGATAAAAGATCCTGAGACAGGTGACTGGAAGCCACAAAAGAGGTGTCTGTAAATGCCAGTTGGTGTGCCCTGGAGAGTCTGCGGCTACAAAGCACTATACTGGAGCACATATAATGCTCTATGAAGTGAGTATCAAGGCAGGGGTAATTATATCATGACTTGGTCGATGTGAGGAGGTGGACTGTTGCAGTGAAAACCAATGATGTGAGACTGTATACGGTGATGCAAGGATGATCCATTTATTCATTTGGTATTACAAGATCTTGTGTAGTACTTACAATTCGGATGATGACGGCTTTTCAGCAATTCTTGTGTCAGTTCTCTGGCTACAATCAAGTCTGACTGGAGAAAGTTCTCACAGTCGATGAGATTTGAACAACCGCCAACCATTTGCAACCCAAAAGGGTTCTGAGACTAATGGCCTTCTAGCAGAATTAATAAAATATGTACGGAGCCTTCCTATTCCCGGATTAATCCAGTTATTTCATGGGGCAAGATCAGATGGTGACCAGATGGTGACCTATCACTCAACATGCGGAATTCTGTTATCACATCGATACTCAAAAAAGGTCAACGTGATGCATCCTGATATTACTCTACTGAATGTGGAGCCTAATTTCTAGGCAAAGAGATGCTAATAAGCTACTGCCACTCCTCCCCACTTGGATTCATTTTTACAACCCGAGATTTGTGCCTCACAGAATGGCAAGCCTGAAATTGCACCATCTATACAGAGGTCTCAATATAATAAGATGTATTGATTGCTTCTTAGCGATTTGATCTTTAGATGATGAACAAGCTTTTGACTCCTGAGTTGCTAATTTTATTTAAAGTACTTCAGAAAATTTGTTTCGGGCTCATGTTTCTGTCCTCAGTTTCTTTACTTTTTACTAATCCCACCACAGCAATTTTTTGTGAAGTTTCTACTAGAAAGGTTCCTGCTGGGTTGGAGAACCACAAAGGGCTGCCTCCTTTGACAACGCTATTTTTATTGCCAATGACAAGCTGTGCTAAATAGGATACTTTAGTTAGGAGACTTTGTTGCAATGATGACAGTGAAGATCATCTATCATTAGATGCAGATGACAGTGGTTTAATTCTTGCAGGGTGTCAGAATTGTGGTCTCTTGTTGACAGTGGATTGCACCCTAGCTAAGTAGGGACCCTCCCTCTAAACAGGGTAAGGGAATCACACAGCTAAAATAATCCCTGCTTACCCCCTTGGTAGCTTGGCACAAGCAGTCAGGCTTATCTCAGAGGCAATGAGTAAATCATTTGTATACGCACACACAGTAACACAGTCAAAACACTATAGAAGGTCTCCACATCAGTCTAAAAATAGCCAATATTTATCTGAGTAAAACAAGATCATAATGGCAAAAATACAGCATACGTAAGTTAAGATAAGACTTTTTAAAGATTAAAATATTAGTATAATGCTTAGAAACACAACAGCTCCAACTAGGGTTATCACAGCATCTTGAAGGAGTCGTTCCAAACAGTTCGACGACACTCGTAGGGGAAGTGTGAGCTGGTCACGGAATTGCATGGACCCCAGGTACAGTACCTTGGAAAAGGAGGAAACAAAGACGTTGCACGGAGTTGGGGAAGTGAGGCGTTGCTGTATTAGGTGCGGCGTTGGTTCCTTACTGCTACTGGGGAGATGAGGCATCGGTCCCTTACTGCTAGGCAGGGGAGGCATGAGGCATCGGTTCCTTGTAGTTGCAGGGGAGGTGATGTGGCATCGTTTGAGAAGCATTGGTTCCTTTCGATAAGGCGGGGTCGATGAATTCAGCAGTTCAAGATACAAGGTGTTGACTTTGTGCTGTCTCGATCACACCACGGAGCCAAAAGTGAAGTGGTGGTCAGAGTTGCAGACGTCGGTGACATGGCAGTCGGGACTCACACTGTGGCGGGACTTTGGAGGTGCTGCAGCAGCATCAGGCCTGAGTTCTCAGTCACAGTTGTTGCACTCATTGGGGACCACTGCTCCGGTGCAGGCAGTGGCGCGGAGTCAGACAGCAGCACACGCTCCGAAATAGCTCTGGAGTCTATGTGCTTGTTCCTCCTTGGTTACGCCAGAACTCGCTCCCAGGGCTTTGGCAACACTTGGCAAGTCAGGACTCAGCAAGAGAGCCCAGGTGAGATCAGATGAAGTCTTTGATGTCCCTGAGGCTTCTTAACAGCAGGCAAGCTCAGCCCAAGTCCTGGGAGAACCTTTGAAAGCAGGATGTAGAAAGTAAAGTCCAGTCTTTTCACTCCCAGGACCGAAGCAGCAAGCCAGCACAGCAAAGCAAAAAGGCACAGTGGCAGTCCCTCCTACAGCACCCAGCTCTTCTTCCTGGCAGAATGTCCTCAGTCCAGAAGGAATTTAACTTTTTGGAGTCAGAAGTCCACTACTTATACCCATTTCTGTCTTTGAAGTAGGCAAATTTCAAAGAGAAGTCTTTGTAGTGCACAAGACCCTGCCTTTCCAGCCCTAGTCCCAGACACTTTCCAGGGGGTTGGAAACTGCTCTGTGTAAGGACAGGCAACCCCCTAATCAGGTGCAAGTGTTAGCTTCTCCCACCACTCTAGCTCAGGAAAACCCATCAGGGTATGCAGGGTACACCTCAGCTCCCTTTGTGTGACTGTCTAGAATGAATTCACAAACAGCCCAACTGTCTTTCTGACCGCAACGTGTATTACACAGACAGGCAGAGGCACAGAATGGTTAAGCAAGAAAATGGCTACTTTCTAAAAGTGTCATCTTCAAACTTACAATTTAAAAATCTTCACCAAAATATGTATTTTAAAATTATAAGTTCCGAGAACCCAAGCTCCATATCTCTATCTGCTCCCAATGGGAAATTACACTTAAAAGATATGTCAAGGCAATCTCAATGTTACCCTTGGGGGAGAGAATCCTTGAAATACTGAAAAACGAATTTAGCAGTATTTCACTATCAGGACATGTAAAACTTGCCATTCCTAGTCCTACCTTTTAATTACACTGCCCCCTGCCCATGGGGCTGCATTGGGCCTTGTTTAGGGGTGACATACATGCAGAAAAATTGAAGATTTGGGCCTGGTAAGTGGGTGCACTTGCCAGGTCGAAATGGCAGTTTAAAACTTCTTGCACAGACACTGCAGTGGCAGGTCTGAGATGTTTAGAGGGTTACTCATGTGGGTGGCACAATCACTGCTGGAGGCCCACTAGTAGCATTTGATTTACAGGCCCTGGGCACACATGGTGCACTATACTAAGGACTTACAAGTAAATCAAAATATGCCAATCATGGATAAACCAGTCACCAATACAATCTAGACAGAGAGCAGTTTAGCAGTGGTAAAGTGCCCAGAATCCTAAAGCCAGCAAAAACTAAATTCAGCACAGGGTCAAAAACAGGAGGTCAGAAGCCATTTCCAACACAGGATCATGGTACACTACTGCTAGGATAAAAAGCATTTTTGGGACTTTCCACAACTATTTGGATTTAGCATTAACTGGATAGATTTTTAGTGTCTTTTGAGTCTTGATCACAATGCAGATTGATCTGACTGGAATGCACATGAGAATAGCCTACGATTATGGGAAGAGATAGCTAGTGTCGGGGTCCTTAATGGAGATGGAAGGTTTGACTGACTTGTGGAGGCGGTTGGCTCTTTTAGCTACAATATTGTGTGTTGAAAATGCAGTTATCTAACATGAAGGTCAGAGGCTTGGCACTGCGCATTTGTTAGTATACACTCCAAAGGACCATAAAGGCCTGAACTGATAACATGGCTAAGGTTTCATTTAATTGACATAAAATCCTGCATTATACTTAAGCAAATCTTGATCAGGTTAGCAGATGTGTCTTTATTTATTATATTGTAAAGGTATGCATCATCTGTGGATTGGTAGCATGCTACTCCCAGCTTGTAACGTTTGTCGGTTTAACAACAGGGCCGAGGCTGGCCACTGCTTTTTTGTATACAAAAGATACAGCAAGCACATACAGCAATAAACTTTTAGGGCATTATTAAAAGCTGGCTTTAATTAAACAAGCTCATTTCACAGGAATGGCTAAGAACATAAAATTGTAGCAGCCAATACTATGCACGTCCCAAATTTAGCCACGTGGACCTTACAACTACATGATGTGCAGGTTATATTGGCCATTTATGAAACCTAGGGACTGTGCTGCAGGAATGTTTTGTTAACATTATACTGAATGTGAAGCTCTGGCCTCAAAGAGAGTGAATTATAACTGTAGAAAATCTCTACAGGATGAGAAAGTAAAAGACAGGCATCTGGTGCTACCTACTCACATTTTAATGTCCAAAGACCGGAGGGTCTTCTGATGTAGGCCTGTTTTGAGGCACTCTGTTTCCTTGCTAATAGGGAAGAGGGTGGCCATCTAAAAGCTATTAATAGACTTCCTAAGCATTGCCACTCATGACAGTTACCCCTATAACTAGGGACAACCCCTCAAGAAAAATCAAATTTGTTGGAATTTAGGGAAAGGAAGCAGAAACTAGAATGACGTTTTTGAAAGCAAGAAGGAAGGCCAGCCTGGCCTGTAAACCCTGTTAAGAGGTCTAATGGATGCTATCTAGCTTTTATCTCTCAACGTGCACTGGCCTCTCTGCCCAGGACCGCTAGTGCCTATCCCCTACCTCTCCCTCAAGCTCAGAGAGAAATGTACCTGCTGTACAACCTGTACTGATGGCAGAGTAGGCCGCTTCAACGTTGGATTATGTGATCTGTCGTGGTTCCCCCCCCCCCCCTCCAAAACTGAACAAGATGTGCATCCTAGATGGATTGGAAAGGTGCTTATAACCAGCAGGGCTCCTTTCCTGAAGAGGGAGAGCTGAACCAAGCTAGGACGGCAGAAGACTACAGTAAGGACTCAGATAAACTTGTCGCTTAGGTTCTCATTATCCTAATGAGGTTACTGAATTTAGGCGGCAGAATCACCTGAATTGTGGGGTACTATTCTGTATGAATGGTCGGGTTTAGCTACGGGGAGCAATGAGTTGTTCAATGGTGAGACACAGTGTTCAATTACGCCCTGGTATTCTAACTATGTGAGGATTTCCCTCACTGGTGCTTTACATTCATGCTTTGTTGGATATTGGGGTTGAGCTTGGGATTTAATTGGTATTACATGATATCCCACCCTACATGGTTGGAGTACAACGCAGATGCCTGCGCCACTGTCCAATCAATGGCGTGTATTTCTATGAGCTTTCTGAGAAACAAAGGGCGAGAAAGGTTTTTCAATAATCTCTTCTCTATATGGGAAATCACAGACAAATTCTGGTGGCCAATCTTTTTTGGACAGTAAAATATAAATAGTGATGACGGAGTCCCAGAAGATAGCGTCGATTGTGCGTTCAATGTCTCCCTCCAACTGTATAGTTACTTTATACACCTTGGGGGTCATTCTGACCTCGGCGGTAAAGGGCGCTTACCGCCGGTCAGAAGGCCGCCACAACACCGCTGCGGTCGCGGTAAACCGCCATGGTCATTCTGACCCTCAAGAGGCAAACCGCCAAAAACCCGACATCAACAAAAGTCCGCCACACCAACTGCCAGCGTTAAACTGGCGAAGACCAAACTTCCACCGTCACGCCAACAGAAAAACGCCCATGCCATTACGACCCACGAATCCACGCGGCGGTCTTTCAACCGCGGTATTCCATTGGCGGTACACACCGCCGCGCTCAAAATACACATACAGCTCCAAAACACAGCCACATTGGACAATTTGAAATACACACACCTGAGACACATACACACAACACTCCCACACACCCAATTAACTATAAAACACACACCCACATCACCCACAAACCCCTACGACCACAAATCAGAGAAGAAGCCCAGAGAGAGACAGCACAGAATAGAGAACACCATCACACAGAGGCACACTACACCATCACCCACACAACAACCACGCACAAAACACCACACACCACTACACTCACCACACTCATCACCACCCCACACATCATCCACACCACCCCATGGCACCCCAAAGACACCCCAGGTTCTCAGACGCAGAACTCAGGGTCATGGTGGAGGAAATAGTTCGGGTAGAGCCCCAGCTTTTTGGGACACAGGTGCAGCACACCACCTTTGCCAGAAAGATGGAGCTATGGCAAAGAATAGTGGACAGGGTCAACGCTGTGGGACAGCATCCACGAAATCGGGACGACATCAGGAAGCGGTGGAACGACCTACGGGGGAAGGTGCGTTCCATGGTATCCAGGCACAACATCGCGGTGCAGCGGACTGGCGGCGGACCCCCACCTCAACCCCCAGAATTTACAACATGGGAGGAACAGGTCTTGAACATCCTGCATCCTGAGGGCCTCGCAGGAGTAGGCAGAGGAATGGACTCTGGTAAGTCTCATCTCCACTACTTCATCCCCCCCACCCCACCAGCATGCCAACTCATACCCCACCCTCCCCCCCACCACCATCACACATCCTCATTGCTAATGTCTCACCATCACAACCCACCCATCCCAACACCAAACCCTGCATGCCACCACAAACCATCGACAGCCATCACCTAAGCATGCCACTGCACATACCCATCTCCCCCACAAACCGCCGTCACAACAGCCCCCACAAAGGAATGCCAGCACTGGGGTACACGGGCACCCACCCATTGCACGCTATGGCACACACAGAAGCAATAACCATACTCTTATACCCCTGCAGGACCCGAACGCCACCACACCGCCCAGGAGGGTCCAGAAATGTCCATCCCACCCCCAGAAGAGGCCCCCAGTGATGACAGCAGCTCTGTCTCCCTGGACCCAGATGACCAGCCCGGCCCATCGGGGACCTCGGGACAGTCGGTTCCCCTCAGACAGCCACAGGCTACAGCAGACCTACCCCCCTCTGGGAACACCAGCACAGCACCCACCCAGCGGGCCCATGCCTCTGTCTCCAGGACACGTCAATCAGCGGTGTGTCCACCATTACAGGGTACCCAGGTTAACCCACCACCCCAACAACAACAGGGACCTGGGGGCAGTGGTAGTGGGCACACGGTCCAGAGGACAGAGGCCCAAGGAAACAGGGGAACTGGGAGGGCTGCTGTGCGACAGGGGGGGGACAGGCCCAGGGAACCCACTCTCCACGCAGCCCTCACCTCCATCATGGGAGCATTCCACCACTCCCAGGAGACGATGGCGATGGTCCTGGCCAGGTTCCAGGAGATCCAGGTACTGCAGGAGGAACAGTTTATGGGGTTCAGGGAAGAACTGAGAAACATTAGTTCCGCAATGGGCACAATCGTTGTGGCTCTCAACCAGATTGTCACCACATTGCGGGACCATGTGGCACCACAAAGGGCCCCTGTCACTAGCATGGACCAGGAACAGCCTACCACCTCCGCCGGCGCTAGTGGACAGGAGGCCCCGACACAGCAACAACCTGCCACCAGAACCCGTCCTCCTGCAGAAGAAGAACCACCCCGCAAGCGGGGCCTGAGATCTAGGAAGAAGACAGAGTAGGATGCCAAGACCCCCGCCAGGAAAGGATACCCCCTGATGTCATCCCACTGTCCCACATTGTCACCCTGTCCAACCTTAAACTGCCCCTGCTCCACCTTCCACAGGCATATGGACAATGCACCTGTGAGACTGAGAATCTGGACTCTGCCATGGACATTCCTCCACCATCACCCATCACCGATTTTCAAACATGTCCCAAAATTGAGCACTTTAATAAACACACTTATTGCACACAAATAATCTGGAGTCTGCTTGTTTTTTTGAAAATATGTATTAGACATAAACGTGCAAAAATGACCTGTTACATTGTGATGACAACATACCACTGTCACACAGCTGTAGCCCATGGGCAAACAAAGCAGAGGTCACGCAGTGGGGCCCACATCTCTGAAATTGGAAGGGAAAGTCACAACTCTGTTAGCATCCACTGGGTGAAAAGGACAGTAGAGAGGCAGGAGACTGTAAGTAAATGTAAAATGCCGGTGTTGATTCTTACCTGTGTGTTATTGAAAATACTGCTGTATCACTGTGTCCCTGTTGTCTGTGTCGTCCTCTTCGTCTTCCTCCTCTTCACTCTCCGCAGGCTCCACAGCTGCTACAACACCACCATCTGGACCATCCTCCTGCAGAAAAGGCACCTGGCGTCGCAATGCCAGGTTGTGAAGCATACAGCAGGCCACGATGATCTGGCACACCTTCTTTGGTGAGTACATTAGGGATCCACCTGTCATATGCAGGCACCTAAACCTGGCCTTCAGGAGGCCGAAGGTTCTTTCTATAATTCTCCTAGTTCGCCCATGGGCCTCATTGTAGCGTTCCTCTGCCCTTGTCCTGGGATTCCTCACTGGGGTCAGTAACCACGACAGGTTGGGGTAACCTGAGTCACCAATTAGCCACACACGGCGTCTCCGTAGTTGTTCCATCACATAAGGGATGCTGCTATTTCGCATGATGTACGCGTCATGCACTGACCCAGGGAACTTGGCATTTACATGGGAGATGTACTGGTCAGCCAAACAGACCACCTGGACATTCATGGAATGATAACTTTTTCTGTTCCTGTACACCTGTTCACTTTCACTGGGGGGTACCAAAGCCACATGTGTCCCATCAATGGCACCAATGATGTTGGGAATATGTCCAAGGGCATAGAAATCACCCTTCACTGTAGGCAAATCCCCCACCTCAGGGAAAACAATGTATCTCCGCATGTGTTTGAGCAGGGCAGACAACACTCTGGACAACACCTTGGAAAACATAGGCTGAGACATCCCTGATGAAATGGCCACTGTTGTTTGAAATGACCCGCTTGCTAAGAAATGGAGTACTGACAGCACCTGCACTAGAGGGGGGATCCCTGTGGGTTGGCGGATGGGTGACATCAGGTCTGCCTCCAGCTGGGCACACAGTTCATGTATAGTGGCTCGGTCAAGCCTCTATGTCAGAATGACATGTCGTTCCTCCATTGTCGACAGGTCCACCAGCGGTCTGTACAAGGGAACATTCCTCAATCTCCTCGCATGTCCCAGCGGACGGTGCCTATGAAGGACAACAGCGAGCACAGAGTCAATCAACCCACAGGTAAGTTCCCACAGCTTGCACAGTACACGATTCTCTATGCATTGAATGGCTTGTATGAGTGTCGATGCAAGGCCTAGGCATGTGTGACGCAGTCGAAATTAAGCCATGTGGGCCCTTGAAATGGCGGCTGCCTGACCTGTGAAGTGCGACAATGGGATGTGAGGTCAATGCGCTGGCGTGGCACACCGTGGCGGTAGGCGGTCGAAGACCGCGGCGCAAAGCCGCATTGGTTAACATTGAACCCTATGTGTTTCAGGAGCCAATGACGAAGTGCGCCGGCGGTCGCGGGACGCACCGCCGCGGTACGCACCGCTGCGGGCGTGACCGCCATTTTCTATCTGCTTAATCACTCGAGACCTGATCATCCACAGGAGAGGACCTATACTGCAAGTGCTGCTGTGACCTCCGTCTGAAAGATACAATGGCTGCTGCGACTGGGGAAAGGGCCCCTGCCTTCACTTCTGAAGAATTGGAGAAACTCGTGGATGGGGTCCTCCCCCAGTATGCGCTACTCTACGATCCTCCAGACCAACAGGTAAGTACACTGGGAGCATGCTTTGGGGGCAATGCCTGTGTTGAGTCGGGTGGATGAAAGATGGTGGGGAGGGGAGCGATTGAGGCATGCATCAAACGACGGATGAGAGCATGTGCCACATGGCAAGGGTGGGGGGCCACTCACATCGAGCATGCAGAAAATCATAATAATGTTATTTCTCCCCCTGTACATGTCACATAGGTCAGCGCCCATCAGAAAATCGACATTTGGCGTGCCATCGCCAAGGACGTCCGGACACTGGGGGTCCACAACAGACGGGGCACCCACTGCCACAAGAGGTGGGAGGACATCCGCCGCGAGAGCAGGAAGACCGCGGAGGCTCTGCTGGGGATGGCCTCCCAACGTAGGAGGGGTGCCACTCGTCAATTGACCCCCCTGATGTCTCGGATCCTGCCGGTGGCCTACCCAGATTTGGATGGGCGCGTGAGGACATCACAGCAGACACAAGGGGGTGAGTACCAGCACATTCTGCTATCTTAGCGCGCAGTGGAGGTGTCTGGGTGGGGGAGGAGGGCTGTGTGTATCCCTAGGCCAGGGTGATTTCTGTAGGCTAGGCCCCTCCGTAAGGCATGGCCCTGTGCCCCCGCCCCCCACCTCTGTAGGGTGCCAAGTACAGCTATCCATGGCCCTGTGTCACCTATGTGTGCAGTTGTCGTCCATAGGCTTGTAGGCCAAGTCCCAATGATTGAGTAGTGTACCCCAAGTGCGCGGCATAGTGCAGGGGGCTTCTGTGTCTGTCCTCTCCGCCAACTGTGTTGCCGATGGATGCACTCAACATGTCTTCATTTCCCCCCCCTCCCTTTTTATGCTGCTCTTCCTGTTCATGTGTGCATTAGCATCATCAGGCGGAGGAGAAGTGGCATCAGAGCACGAGGGAGCTGCATCTCACATGGCCCTGGAGGGCCATGCAACCGACTCAGAGTTCACCAGTGAGACGGAGGGCGAGGGGAGCTCCACAACGGGGACACGTGGAGACATCAGCGACACAGACACGTCCTCGGAAGGGAGCTCCCTTGTGCCCCCCGCAACAACAGGTACAGCCGCCACCCAGCGCACCAGCTCCGCCCTCCCAGCAGCCCCTCTGCGATCGCCCCGTGCCCGCTCGCACACGAAGGCGGGCATCTCCTTCGGCCCAGGCACCTCAGGCCCTGCCCCATTTACCCCTGCTGCCCTCAGTGAGGAGGTCATTGACCTCCTCAGGACGCTCATTGTTGGGCAGTCTACCCTTTTGAATGCCATCCAGGGAGTAGAAAGGGAGGTGCACCGGAGCAATGCATACCTGGAGGGCATTCATTCGGGCCAGGCTGCCCATCAGCGATCGTTCAACGCTCTGGCCTCAGCACGGATGGCAGCCATTGTCCCTGTCTCCTGTCTCCCTCCTCCAACTTCCTCCACCCAGTCCCACTCCCCTGTTCCTCTGCCTATCCCAGACACACCTACAGACTAGCCTGCACACACCTCAACACCCAAGGGCAGCTCATCCAGACATAAGCACCACACAAGCATTCACACAAGCAACAGCCACATGCAGACATACCAACAGCCACTGCCTCCTCTGTGTCCCCCTCCTCCTCGTCTCCCTCCTCCCTCCCTGTGACGTCTCCACTCACACTTGCATGCACAACATTATCAGCCACTACGTACATCACCAGCACACCCACCAGAACACTTCGCACACGTGCAGTCACCACCCCCACTGCCATTTACACGTCCCCTGTGTCCTCTCCCAGTGTGTCTGTCACCCCCTCTTCCAAACCACACAAACGCAGGCAGCCACCCACCCAACAGCCATCCACCTCACGACAGCCTCCGTCACAAGCACCTGCACCCAAAGACACCACACTTGACTCTCCTACAACCACATCCTCTTCCTCCACTCCCATACCCACTGCACCTACCCTTCCCACTGCTCCTAAAAAGTTTTTCCTGTCCAAAATGAACCTCTTTCCATCACCTGACCCACCCCCTCCATCTATTAAGAGTCCAATCAGCACCGCAGCCACCACAACCCCTGGACCTACAAGGTCCATAGTACAGGGATATTGGAGTCCACCACCTTCAAGGGCAGCAACATCGGCCAGCAGTAAAGGGACAGCCAGCCTACCCCCTGGGAAGAAAACCAAGAAAGGCAAGGCCCGGCGTGAGAGGCCAGAGACGGCAGCCTCCAAAGGCACTACCCTGGCACTGTCAGGAATTGGGGTGCTACCTGGCACATCTACAAAGGGAGGCAAGGGCCACAGAGAATCACGGAAGGATGGCAAGGGCAGCACGGCTGACAAGTCCGGCAGCAGGCGAGCTGCCCAGGAGGGCCCCATTCCGGGTGTGAAGGAGGACAGCCCACGGGCCCGGGACTCCAGCACAGGAGGGCCCCGGAAGCGAGAAGTCGGATGGCGAGTGAACTCCATATATTGGCCGGATATGGTGCCCTGGAGACACATGTCAAGAACCGCTGAACAGGGCCCTTCAAGACAAGCACCGCTGAACAGGCCACCGCCGTCTCAAGAACCGCTGAACAGGGCCCTTCAAGACAAGCACCGCTGAACAGGGCCCTGCAAGACAAGCACCCCTGAACAGGCCACCGCCGTCTCAAGAACCGCTGAACAGGGCCCTTCAGGACAAGCACCGCTGAACAGGCCACCGCCGTCTCAAGAACCGCTGAACAGGGCCCTTCAAGACAAGCACCGCTGAACAGGGCCCTTCAAGACAAGCACCGCTCCGCCCTTCAAGACAAGCACCGCTCCGCTGGGCCCTTCAAGACAAGCACCGCTCCGCTGGGCCCTTCATCTCAAGCACCGCTCCGCTGGGCCCTTCAAGACAAGCACCGCTCCGCTGGGCCCTTCATCTCAAGCACCGCTCCGCTGGGCCCTTCATCTCAAGCACCGCTCCGCTGGGCCCTTCAAGACAAGCACCGCTCCGCTGGGCCCTTCATCTCAAGCACCGCTCCGCTGGGCCCTTCATCTCAAGCACCGCTCCGCTGGGCCCTTCAAGACAAGCACCGCTCCGCTGGGCCCTTCATCTCAAGCACCGCTCCGCTGGGCCCTTCATCTCAAGCACCGCTCCGTTGGGCCCTTCATCTCAAGCACCGCTCCGTTGGGCCCTTCATCTCAAGCACCGCTCCGCTGGGCCCTTCATCTCAAGCACCGCTCCGCTGGGCCCATCATCTCAAGCACCGCTCCGCTGGGCCCTTCAAGACAAGCACCTCTCCGCTGGGCCCTTCATCTCAAGCACCGCTCCGCTGGGCCCTTCATCTCAAGCACCGCTCCGCTGGGCCCTTCATCTCAAGCACCGCTCCGCTGGGCCCTTCAAGACAAGCACCGCTCCGCTGGGCCCTTCAAGACAAGCACCGCTCCGCTGGGCCCTTCATCTCAAGCACCGCTCCGCTGGGCCCTTCAAGACAAGCACCGCTCCGCTGGGCCCTTCATCTCAAGCACCGCTCCGCTGGGCCCTTCATCTCAAGCACCACTCCGCTGGGCCCTTCAAGACAAGCACCTCTCCGCTGGGCCCTTCATCTCAAGCACCGCTCCGCTGGGCCCTTCATCTCAAGCACCGCTCCGCTGGGCCCTTCATCTCAAGCACCGCTCCGCTGGGCCCTTCATCTCAAGCACCGCTGGCCCATTGGCAGAAGGGGCAGGCCCGGATCTGTGTTGGGCAGGGCTGCACGATGCACTCTGGGCACCATGCCTCCTCCAGTACCAGTGGAGTCTGTAATCCACTTGAGAGACTGTGGCTTTGCACTCCCCAGGATTGCACAGTGGGCAAGCCACCCACTGTAGAGACTTGTGAGACTGTGGCTTTGCACTCCCCAGGATGGCACAGTGGGCAAGCCACCCACTATAGAGACTTGTGAGACTGTGGCTTTGCACTCCCCAGGATGGCACAGTGGGCAAGCCACCCACTTATAGAGACTTGTGAGACTGTGGCTTTGCACTCCCCAGGATGGCACAGTGGGCAAGCCACCCACTGTAGAGACTTGTGAGACTGTGGCTTTGCACTCCCCAGGATGGGACAGTGGGCATGGAGGCCCCTCGTGGATCTGGCGTTGTGGACTCATGTGGCTGAGGTGCCTCCCCTTCCCTTCCCCTGCGGTGCCGGTAGTTTTTCTATCTGATGCCCCTGCAGTGTTCTCTCCAATGGCTTCGGGTCTCCTGTGTGGGCTTTGCCCATGTGTTGAGGCCCATCGGCCCACGTACAATGACTGAAACCCAATTTGGACAGGACAATTTACATATGTGTATACAGTTATAGATGTTTGAATTTTTTTTTTACGTAGCCTTACAATATATTTGAATTTCATGATCATTTTATTTTGTATTTGCATTCTTCCGGGGGGTTTGGGGGGTGTCACTCTGAGTTGTTGCTCTGCATTGATGTGTAGGTAGTTGTGGGTGAGGGTGGGTGTGTCGCGTATGTGTGTGCCCGTAATCTTTTCTCCTCCCCCCTCCCCTGTGTCGTAGGTGCAGTACTCACTGTTGTCTTCTGCGCCGGCGTTCGTGCTCCTGGTAGAGGAGCAGGTAGACAATAGCTGGTAGGATGTGTAGTTCTGGTTCCATGCTGGCCAGATTCCTCGTGGAGTGTGTAGAGGTGAGCGTTTTCCCGTTCGTAGTCTGTTTCCGCCGTGTTTTTATCTGCGGGGCTCCCGCCCCGGAAAAGGTGGCGGATTGGTGAGTTGTGATAGGGTGGGCGATACATTGTCTCCCGCCTGTCTGTTGGCGGTGACCGCTGCGCTGTTTGTTTGTCCCGCCGTGGCGGTCGGAGTGTTAAAGTGGCGGTCTGTGTTGGCGGTTTCTGCCAGGGTCAGAATTCCATTTTTTGGACTGCCTGCCCGTTGGCGGGTTGGCCGCCGCTTTAACACCGACCGCCAGGGTTGGAATGACCCCCCCTTGTCTGGTGTGGAAACACGCATGTCCGCAGTCTCAACTTGTAAGGAGTCAGCAGTTGCTTTCACCTCCAGATGCTCTTGAAGATCCTGGCGAACTATTGTGACCTCTGCTGCACTGCCTAGCATTGCTAGTGCCCACTTCCTGTTCTTCAGTAAAGCCCTCTTCTTGAGTGGCATGTCGTATTGCAACTGCTACCACTCTTTTACAACTGGGGTTTTTGTTGGAGAAGTTTCTCTTCTTTCTTAACAGAAATTTCAGACGAGCGTTGCGAGTCCCTTCTCGGTTTCATGTATGCTGTTCGCCGCTCTGACTGCCCACTCTCTCACTGCATTTTTCCGGTGAATCCTGAAAGGGACGAGATTGGTGTGAATCAGAATATTGATATCTGTCAGCTGTTTTTATATGATCTCTATTTCTATTTTGAGGGGGTCTTTGAATGTGGTGATTCTCCCCTTTCTTTTTTAGATGTTTGTTGTTTTTTATCCCAGCACTTTTTAGAACCTTCAAGCGCCTGATTAGTAGAATCTTTATTAGATTGACGTTGTAATTGTGGTTTAATGGGTCTGGCCCCCAGACTATCTCGACCAATGCTGGAGTAGGTCTCAGCGATAATCTTTGGCAGCTCAAGTTCTTGATCCTGTACAGGAACGTCCAATATTATGATTGAAGACACAGTGGCATAATTGCCCATTAATTGCATCCCCAAATCCAGGGCCAGGCGGCCCCGTATTCATCTTGAATTTGTGTTAACAGCTCTAGAAGATTGGCAAGTGTTGGTGTACCGTATGCGGTAGTATGAAGCATGGAAAATACCGTGCCCCATGTATTGCAGTTATCTACAGTGGGAACTATCCCAAATGGCAAGCACAGAGTTAGGACTCTATGTTTATCCTGAGGACCCGTACAGGGAAAGACTGCTTCCGGCGCTTTTATTTATGAGCTAACCAAAACGGAATTTCCTCCCACTTGGCAGGTGCTTTACTCATGATCGAATGTACAGTTGCAGGGTTAATACCTCGCGTAACAGCATGTGGTTGCGCTGGGGCAGCACATGCTGGGTTAGTATTTATTGTTTGCATTACAAACTGTACTAACATTCAAGTGAGCTCTATGTAAAAGCAGCAAACCTCAGCTACAGCTAAAATTGCTGCATAAGGGTGCGGTGTATATGTGGCCAATAAAGGCCAGGTTGGGCCGTCATTGCTCAGAGGACCTAACATGTAATACTGTATGTGGTAGGGCATCATCAAGCCAATTATTATGGTCTTGATAAGATAATGGCATTTCTAAATATGCATAAGCTCTTTATCGTGCAGATTCGTTTGCAGGTGTATAGTGATGAAATATATTTGTGTTCCCATCAACTGCTGATAAAAGTGACCCAAGAATAAAATGTTTCTGTTCTGTAGGCTGGATGAGTCTCAACAACAAATGTGACTTGACCCCCCTGGGCCATTAGGCCATTTGCCAATAAATGTGCAGAAAGGGGCGGTGGCATATTTACTCCAATTGCTACGTGTTGCGGGTTTGCCCTGTTAATAGTAAAATGTTGTTTGTTCAGAGATAAGGACACCAAATGGGGTTTAATCCTTTTAAGGTTCAAGCTTGAACAACCTACAGCGTTAGTTAGATACTACCTACGTAGCTGAGGAGGAAATCCTCAATACCACGGACGTCTCTGAATATAGTATTGAGGTGTCTTTAGCCTTTAGTGAGACAGAGATACTTAGGAGGATCAAAAAACATGAGTGCCTGACCAAACGTTGGTGACGCCATGTCACGTAGGTTCTCAGGGTTTATTGGAGAACTACGTCTTAGATAAAATGACATGTATTGCAATAACTAGGATGATAAAACACAATAAAAGCAACATTGTGACAAGGAGAATGAAACACTAAAATAGTCCCGCCATACTATCACTAGAAGTGATATATAGATCTCCTACCTAAGCTGTTAGAGCACAGCACAGTAAGCCCTAATCCACCCTTCAGGTTTCCCCCCTTGGAAGATGTCAGATGTCATCTCTCAGACCTGAGTAAGGAAGCCTGTAGTCTAGAGATGCCCCATTCCCATATAGGCCAGTGGTTGGGCAGTCTAAGCAAGCAGCTGTAGCGAGGCAATCAGCTTGCAGTCGTGGCTGAATCTCCCTCGAACGTGTTTGGGACAAAGGAGTATTTTTATAATAAAACAGTTGTCCCACGTAGGAGTGTGTGTGTTTCTGTGAATGTTGGAGACACAGCGTACTACTTTTGCCAGTAACCCTATCTCACTGCAGCCTTGAGTAAAGCACAAAGTAAAATGAATGTCCTGCTAGGAACATAATGCTTTCCTAGGCAAAATAACAATTAGATAGAGAAACTAAAATAACACTGCAAATGTGGCTATTGCTAGAAAAATAAAACTATGCTGAATAAAATGTAACTGGGCCAAAGTGCACAACTGAAGGCCTAGTTTGCTAAAATAATGTGTCTAAAATATGGCTGAAATAGCTATACAACAAAATGATGTCTGTTGTTTCCCTGTATGCCAGACGCTGCAATGAGTTGGAGACACTAATGACATCCTCTCCTGTAAGTACCACAGATACAAGCAACTGAAGAGCCAGCAACCCCTTATCACTGAAAAATGTGTGCACCAGCAAGAAGTCGTGTTTTGTATACAAATGTATCCTTCTGCAGCACTTCTAGACAGTTTGGCATAAATAAGATTAATTTGACAGTCTCTCAAAGAGTATCTGGTCGCAACTCTTAAAGATAAATACTTTCAGATAGAATAAGTGGATTGAAATGTGAATTTACCAGTTTATAATGTAGGAATACAGATAGAGAGAGACAAATGCTTACTTAGAAACAATTTTTGGTCACACTTCTCAGACGCGAATAAACTCTTCCAAGCAGAGGTTCATTTGCCTCCATCTATTATCAGGGACACACCTTATAGGAAGGGAGGAATACTTGAAGTATTGGCTTTCTAAGTACTTGAGGATCACGGGGATTAGTGTGGACTTTGAATCAAGCTCCAGCATGGCTTATAAATCAGATGGGTTGTGTGGTAAGGACTCTGCAACATGGGATTACAATTTGGAGTGAAGAATAGGTTCAAGCCGCGTACCCACTGAAGCCAGAGTCAAAGTGCAATATAAAAACAATTCTAACAGAATTGTAATATCAGGGAGGGACAGCACCTTGTCACTCAGCAGTGAATTCTCCTTTTTCTGGTGGTTAAACCAGACAAATCAAATACCTGATTTTGGTTTATAGAAATTTGAATTCTCACCCATGTGCACCTGCAGTGCAGCTTGCTCACAGCTCTGGAATAATTTATTATGAAACAAATACAAAACAACTCCTAACATCATGGATTGTTTCTTTAGTCAGAACATATCAACTGAATTACAGTACCCACCTGTCTTATTCAATTGGACTATTCAGTACATATGCACAAGATTACCACAAGGGTACAAAAACAGAGCAGGGTTATTTGCAACAAGAATAATGGGCATCCCACAGGATGACCCCAGTGTCATATCATACGCTGAGTACATATATATCACCGCCTGTGACTTAGGTGACTTTTCAGAAAGGGCGGCCAGAACAGTGGGTATCTTATCCTGACACAGATATAAAGTACATTTCCATAAATCAAACACTGCTTTCCTTAACGTAATCCTGTTAGAATACTAAGTATATGGTGAAAGTAAAGTACAGGCACAATATTTCTTACACACATATGTTACCTTGCAACCTCAAACACATTACACAAACTGCAAGCCCTAATGACATTTTTGAAATTTGGAAATGCATATCTGCCACATTATGCTGACTGAATGAAGCTTTTTTATGACTTAATGTTGTCCTACCTTTTTGGAAAAAAATAACCAGATATACATACAGCTCTCCTAAGTAAAGTTTAGCAAGTTAGAGAACAAACATCTGTACATAGCAGACAATAGTCCTTAGAGTTGTTCCTAGTGACACACATGTATTATAGAATGAGTCAAATAAGCCACATAATCCACAAATTGTATTTGTATTCAACTGCTGAGGAACTCACTACAACTGTAGGAAGTTGGCTCTGTATGCACTATTTCCAAGTAAGGAATAGTATGCACAGAGTCCAAGGGTTCCCCTTAGAGGTAAGATAGTGGCAAAAAGAGATAATACTAATGCTCTATTTTGTGGTAGTGTGGTCGAGCAGTAGGCTTATCAAAGGAGTAGTGTTAAGTATTTGTTGTACATAAACAAGCAATAAATGAGGAAAACACACTCAAAGACAATTCCAGGCCAATAGGTTTTTGTATAGAAAAATATATTTTCTTAGTTTATTTTAAGAACCACAGGTTCAAGATTTACATGTAATACTTCAAATGAAAGGTATTGCAGGTAGGTACTTTAGGAACTTTGAATTAGCAAAGTAGCATATACAGTTTTCACATAAATCACATATAGCTATTTTAAAACTAGACAGTGCAATTTTCAACAGTTCCTGGGGGGAGTAAGAGTTTGTTAGTTTTTGCAGGTAAGTAAACCACCTACGGGGTTCAAGTTTGGGTCCAAGGTAGCCCACCGTTGGGGGTTCAGACCAACCCCAAAGTTACCACACCAGCAGCTCAGGGCCGGTCAGGTGCAGAGGTCAAAGTGGTGCCCAAAACGCATAGGCTTCAAAGGAGAAGGGGGTGCCCCGGTTCCAGTCTGCCAGCAGGTAAGTGCCCGCGTCTTCGGAGGGCAGACCAGGGGGATTTGTAGGGCACCGGGGGGGGGACACAAGTCCACACAGAAAGTACACCCTCAGCGGCATGGGGGCGGCCGGGTGCAGTGTTCAAACAAGCGTCGGGTTTGTAATTGAAATCAATGGGAGACCAAGGGGTCTCTTCAGCGATGCAGGCAGGCAAGGGGGGGGCTCCTCGGGGTAGCCACCACCTAGAAAAGGGAGAAGGCCTCCTGGGGGTCACTTCTGCACTGGAGTTCGGATCCTTCAGGTCCTGGGGGCTGCGGGTGCAGTGTCGCTACCAGGCGTCAGTTTCTTAGAAGCAGGCAGTCGCGGTCAGGGGGAGCCTCGGGATTCCCTTTGCAGGCGTCGCTGTGGGGGCTCAGGGGGGGGGGCAACTCTGGCTACTCACGGTCTCGCAGTTGCCAGGGAGTCCTTCCTGAAGTGATTGTTCTCCACAAGTCGAGCCGGGGGCGTCGGGTGCAGAGTGTCAAGTCTCATGCTTCCGGCGGGAAACGCAAGTTGTTGCAAAGTTGCTTCTTTGTTTCAAAGTTGCAGTCTTTGGTGAACAGAAAACTGTCCTCTGGAGTTCTTGGTCCTTCTAGATGCAGGGCAGTCCTCTGAGAATTCAGAGGTCGCTGGTCCCTGGGGAGAGTGTCAATGGAGCAGTGTCTTTAGAAGTGGGGAGACAGGCTGGTAGAGCTGGGGCCAAAGCAGTTGGTGTCTCCTTCTTCTATGCAGGGTTTTTCAGCTTAGCAGTCCTCTTCTTCTTAGGTTGCAGGAATCTGGTTTCGTAGCTTCTGGGGAGCCCTTAAATACTAAATTTAAGGGCGTGTTTAGGTCTGGGGGGTTAGTAGCCAACGGCTACTAGCCCTGAGGGTGGGTACACCCTCTTTGTGCCTCCTCCCAAGGGGAGGGGGGCACATTCCTATCCCTATTGGGGGAATCCTCCATCTGCAAGATGGAGGATTTCTAAAAGTCAGAGTCACCTCAGCTCAGGACACCTTAGGGGCTGTCCTGACTGGCCATTGAGTCCTCCTTGTTTTTCTCATTATCTCCTCCGGCCTTGCCGCCAAAAGTGGGGCCGTGGCCGGAGGGGGCGGGCAACTCCACTAGCTGGAGTGCCCTGGGGTGCTGTAACAAAGGGTAAGAGCCTTTGAGGCTCACCGCCAGGTGTTACAGCTCCTGCAAGGGGGAGGTGAAAGCATCTCCACCCAGTACAGGATTTGTTACTAGCCACAGAGTGACAAAGGCACTCTCCCCATGTGGCCAGCAACATGTCTGGTGTGTGACAGGCTGCTAGAACTAGTCAGCCTACACGGGTAGTCGGTTAAGGTTTCAGGGGGCACCTCTAAGGTGCCCTCTGGGGTGTATGTTACAATAAAATGTACACTGGCATCAGTGTGCATTTATTGTGCTGAGAAGTTTGATACCAAACTTCACAGTTTTCAGTGTAGCCATTATGGTGCTGTGGAGTTCGTGTATGACAGACTCCCAGACCATATACTCTTATGGCTACCCTGCACTTACAATGTCTAAGGTTTTGCTTAGACACTGTAGGGGCACAGTGCTCATGCACTGGTGCCCTCACCTATGGTATAGTGCACCCTGCCTTAGGGCTGTAAGGCCTGCTAGAGGGGTGACTTATCTATACTGCATAGGCAGTGTGAAGTTGGCATGGCACCCTGAGGGGAATGCCATGTCGACTTACTAATTTTGTCCTCACCAGCACACACAAGCTGGCAAGCAGTGTGTCTGTGCTGAGTGAGGGGTCCCCAGGGTGGCATAAGGTATGCTGCAGCCCTTAGAAACCTTCCCTGGCATCAGGGCCCTTAGTACCAGGAGTACCAGTTACAAGGGACTTATCTGGATGCCAGGGTGTGCCAATTGTGGAAACGAAAGTACAGGTTAGGGAAAGAACACTGGTGCTGGGGCCTGGTCAGCAGGCCTCAGTACACTTTCAAATCAAAACTTAGCATCAGCAAAGGCAAAAAGTCAGGGGGTAACCATGCCAAGGAGGCATTTCCTTACACAACCCCCTCCCCCCCAAACGAAAGAGGATGAGACTAACCTTTCCCAAGAGAGTCTTCATTTTCTAAGTGGAAGAACCTGGAAAGGCCATCTGCATTGGCATGGGCAGTCCCAGGTCTGTGTTCCACTAGAAAGTCCATTCCCTGTAGGGAGATGGACCACCTCAACAGTTTTGGATTTTCACCTTTCATTTGCATCAGCCATCTGAGAGGTCTGTGGTCAGTTTGAACTACAAAGTGAGTACCAAAGAGGTATGGTCTCAGCTTCTTCAGGGACCAAACCACAGCAAAGGCCTCCCTCTCAATGGCACTCCAACGCTGCTCCCTGGGGAGTAACCTCCTGCTAATGAAAGCAACAGGCTGGTCAGGTCAAGGCCATCATCATTTGTTTGGGACAAAACTGCCCCTATCCCATGTTCAGGGGCATCTGTCTGCACAATGAACTGCTTGGAGTAATCTGGAGCTTTTAGAACTGGTACTGTGCACATTGCTTGTTTCAGGGTGTCAAAAGGCCTGTTGGCATTCTACAGTCCAGTTTACCTTCTTGGGCATTTTCTTGGAGGTAATTTCTGTGAGGGGTGTCACTATTGATCCATATCCCTTCACAAACCTCCTGTAGTACCCAGTCAAGCCAAGGAATGCCCTGACTTGAGTCTGGGTTTTTGGAGCTGCCCAGTCCAGAATAGTCTGGATCTTAGGCTGGAGTGGCTGAACTTGGCCTCCACCTACAAGGTGTCCCAAGTAAACCACAGTTCCCTGCCCTATCTGGCATTTGGATGCCTTGATAGAGAGGCCTGCTTATTGCAGAGCCTTCAAAAACTTCTTCAGGTGGACCAGGTGATCCTGCCAGCTGGAGCTAAAGACAGCAATATCGCCAAGATAAGCTGCACTAAAGGACTCCAAGCCAGCAAGGACTTGATTCACCAACCTTTGGAAGGTGGCAGGGGCATTCTTTAAACCAAAGGGCATAACAGTAAACTGATAATGCCCATCAGGTGTGGAGAATGCTGTCTTTTCTTTGGCTCCTGGTGCCATTTTGATTTGCCAGTACCCTGCTGTTAAGTCAAAGGTACTTAAGAATTTGGCAGCACCCAATTTGTCAATCAGTTAATCAGCCCATTGGAATGGGATGGGCATCTGTCTTGGTGACAGAATTAAGTCCTCTGTAGTCCACACAAAACCTCATCTCTCTCTTTCCATCTTTGGTGTGAGGTTTGGGGACTAAGACCACTAGGCTAGCCCAGGGGCTGTCAGAGTGCTCAATGACTCCCAATTCCAGCATCTTGTGGACTTCCACCTTGATGCTTTCCTTAACTTGGTCAGACTGTCTGAATATTTTGTTTTTGACAGGCATGCTGTCTCCTGTGTCCACATCATGCGTATACAGGTGTGTCTGACCAGGGGTTAGGGAAAAGAGCTCAGCAATCTGTTGTAGGACCTTCCTACAGTCAGCTTGCTGTTCGCCAGAGAGGGTGTCTGAATAGATCACTCCATCAACTGAGCCATCTTTAGGGTCTGTGGAGAGGAGATCAGGGAGAGGTTAACTCTCAGCTTCCTGGTTCTCATCTGTTACCATCAACAGATTCACATCAGCCCTGTCATGGAAGAGCTTAAGGCGGTTCACATGGATCACCCTCTTGGGGCTCCTGCTAGTGCCTAGGTCCACCAGGTAGGTGACCTGACTCTTCTTTTCTAGCACTGGGTAAGGGCCACTCCATCTGTCCTGAAGTGCCCTGGGAGCCACAGGCTCCAAAACCCAGACTTTCTGCCCTGGTTGAAGTTCAACCATTGCAGCCTTTTGGTCATACCAAAACTTCTGGAGCTGTTGGCTGGCCTCAATGTTTTTACTTGTCTTTTCCATGTACTCTGCCATCCTTGAACGTAGGCCAAGTACATAGTCCACTATATCTTACTTAGGCTCATGAAGAGGTCTCTCCCAGCCTTCTTTCACAAGAGCTAGTGGTCCCCTTACAGGGTGGCCAAACAGAAGTTCAAAGGGTGAAAACCCTACTCCCTTCTGAGGCACCTCTCTGTAAGCGAAAAGCAGACATGGCAAGAGGACATCCCATCTCCTTTTGAGTTTTTCAGGGAGCCCCATGATCATGCCTTTTAATGTCTTGTTGAATCTCTCAACAAGTCCATTAGTTTGTGGATGGTATGGTGTAGTGAATTTGTAAGTCACCCCACACTCATTCCACAAGTGTTTCAGGTATGCTGACATGAAGTTGGTACCTCTGTCAGACACCACCTCCTTAGGAAAACCCACTCTGGTAAAAATACCAATAAGTGCTTTGGCTACTGCAGGGGCAGTAGTCAACCTATGGGGAATTGCTTCAGGGTATGTAGTAGCATGATCCACTACTACTAGTATGTACATGTTCCCTGAGGCTGTGGGAGGTTCAAGTGGACCCACTATGTCCAAACCCACTCTTTCAAAGGGGACCCCCACCACTGGAAGTGGAATGAGGGGGACCTTTGGGTGCCCACCTGTCTTATCACTGGCTTGACAGGTGGCACAGGAGACACAAAACTCCTTGACCTTCTGGGACATGTTGGGCCAATAGAAGTGGTTGGCTAGTCTTTTCCACGTCTTGGTTTGTCCCAAATGCCCAGCAAGAGGAATACCACTGGCTAAGGTTAGTATGGACTCCCTAAACTCCTGAGGCACTACCACTCTCCTAGTGGCACCAGGTTTGGGATCTCTTGCCTCAGTATAAAGGAGTCCATCTTCCCAATAGACCCTATGTGTTCCTGTTTTCTTGCCATTGGACTCTTCAGCAGCTTGCTGCCTAAGGCCTTCAAGAGAGGGACTGGTTTCTTGTCCCTTACACAACTGCTCCCTTTGAGGGTCCCCCTGGGCCGAGGAGCTCAACCTGATAAGGTTCTAACTCCAGAGGCTCAGCTCCCTCAGAGGGCAGAACTTCTTCCTGGGAAGAGAGGTTCTCTTTTTGTTGTTGTGTTGCAGCTGGTTTCCCAGTTGTCTTTCCTTTTCTCTTGGTAGGCTGGGCCATTTTTCCAGGCTCCAACTCTACTTTTTCACCCTGAGCCTTGCACTGTGCCCTTGTCTTGACACACACCAGTTCAGGGATACCCAGCATGGCTGCATGGGTTTTCAATTCTACCTCAGCCCATGCTGAGGACTCCAGGTAATTTCCAAGCAAACAGTCTACAGGGATATTTGAGGAGACCACCACCTGTTTCAGACCATTGACCCCTCCCCACTCTAAAGTTACCATAGCCATTGGATGTACTTTAGTCTGATTGTCAGCGTTGGTGACTGGATAAGTTTGTCCAGCCAGGTATTGACCAGGGGAAACCAGTTTCTCTGTCACCATGGTGACACTGGCACCTGTATCCCTCAGGCCTTCTACACTTGTCCCATCAATTAAGAGCTGCTGCCTGTATTTTTGCATGTTAGGAGGCCAGGCAGCCAGTGTGGCTAAATCCACCCCACCCTCAGAGACTAATGTAGCTTCAGTGTGACACCTGATTTGCTCTGGGCACACTGTTGATCCCACTTGGAGACTGGCCATTCCAGTGTTAGCTGGAGTGGAGTCAAAAGTGGTACTTTTCTTGGGACAGGCCTTGTCTCCAGTTTGGTGTCCAGGCTGATTACAGCTACGACACCAGGCCTTTTTGGGATCAAGTTTTTACCCTTGTACCCAAAATTGGATTGTGAAGAGGATCTGGGCCCACCCTCCTGTGCAGGGTTTTGGGGGCCTGTAGAAGACTCTTTACTATTTTTACCTTTGGATGTCTCAACACTCTTCCCCTGGGGAGGCTTTGTGACCCCTTTCTTTTGGTCACCCCCTGTGGAAGTCTTGGTCACCCTAGTCTTGACCCAATGGTCCGCCTTCTTTCCCAATTCTTGGGGAGAAATTGGTCCTAGGTCTACCAGATGCTGATGCAGTTTATCATTTGAACAATTACTCAATAGGTGTTCTTTCA
This sequence comes from Pleurodeles waltl, assembly GCF_031143425.1. Classification (NCBI taxonomy): domain Eukaryota; kingdom Metazoa; phylum Chordata; class Amphibia; order Caudata; family Salamandridae; genus Pleurodeles; species Pleurodeles waltl. The sequence continues at coordinate 632,840,551 of NC_090448.1, read as the reverse complement.
CAAATAAATTGTACAGCCCATCATAATCATTTACACCACTGCCTTGAATCCAACCATCCAGTGTTTTCACTGAGTAGTCCACAAAATCAACCCAGGTCTGGCTCGAGGATTTTTGAGCCCCCTGAACCTAATTCTATACTCCTCAGTGGAGAACCCAAAGCCCTCAATCAGGGTAGCCTTCATGAGGTCATAGGATTCTGCATCTTTTCCAGAGAGTGTGAGGAGTCTATCCCTACACTTTCCAGTGAACATTTCCCAAAGGAGAGCACCCCAGTGAGATCTGTTTACTTTTCTGGGTGCACAAGCCCTCTCAAAAGCTGTGAACCATTTGGTGATGTCATCACCATCTTCATATTTAGTTACAATCCCTTTAGGGATTTTCAACATGTCAGGAGAATCTCTGACCCTATTAATGTTGCTGCCACCATGGATGGGACCAAAACCCATCTCTTGTCGTTCCCTTTCTATGGCTAGGAGCTGTCTCTCTAAAGCCAATCTTTTGGCCATCCTGGCTAACAGGAGGTCATCTTCACTGAGGCTATCCTCAGTGATTACAGAGGTGCTGTATCCTCCTGTGAGGGAAGCAGCATCTCGGACTATCACATTTGGAGTCAGGGTTTGAGGGACCCTGTTCTCCCTAACTAGGACTGGAGGTGGGGAATTCTCCTCCAAGTCAGTAGCTTCATCCTCTGGGAGGTCATCCTCAGGGGGTTTGGCTTTGTCAAACTCTGCCAGCAGCTCTTGGAGCTTGGAGCTGTACTTTGGAAGGGCTTATGGCAACTTTTTTTTTCTTTATTTTGCAGAGAGACCTTAGCTCCCTCATTCTAAGATGGAGGTAAGGTGTGAGGTCGAGTTCCATCACACACTCTTCTGCATTAGACATTATGGCGGTCATTCTGACCGCGGCGGTCGGCGGTCGCCGCCCGCCAAGCAGTTCCCGCCGAAAGACCGCGGCGACCATTCTGGCTTTCCCTCTGGGCCGGCGGGCGACCGCCAGAAGACCGCCGGCCGGCCCAGCGGGACAGCCCCTTCAACAATGAAGCCGGCTCGGAATGGAGCCGGCGGAGTTGAAGGGGTGCGACGGGTGCAGTGGCACCCGTCGCGATTTTCACTGTCTGCACAGCAGACAGTGAAAATCTTTGTGGGGCCCTGTTAGGGGGGCCCCTGCACTGCCCATGCCAGTGGCATGGGCAGTGCTGGGGCCCCCAGGGCCCCCACGGCACCCGTTCCCGCCATCCTGGTTCTGGCGGTGGACACCGCCAGAAACAGGCTGGCGGGAAGGCGCTCGGAATCCCCATGGCGGTACTGCAAGCAGCGCCGCCATGGCGGATTCCCTGGGCCAGCGGGAAACCGCCGGCTCCCCATTCCGACCGCGGCTTTACCGCCGCGGTCAGAATCGCCCAGGAAGCACCGCCAGCCTGTTGGCGGTGCTTCCGCCGCACTCCGCCATGGCGGTCATGGACCGCCAAGGTCAGAATGACCCCCGATGTTTCTAAAAGTTGGAATACTTTTTAAGAATCTAAAACTATCTCTAGAACTTAATTCAAACTTTTACAAAACTTTTAAACTCTAAAAGAAATGCTAACAGGGACTAACACAAGGCCCTAGCAGGACTTTTAAAAAATTTGAAAAATAGCACAAATTTCAATAATCAGTTTCTAATGACAATTTTTGGAATTTAGTCGTGTGATCAGGTATTGGCTGAGTAGTCCAGCAAATGCAAAGTCTTGTACCCCACCGCTGATCCACCAATGTAGGAAGTTGGCTCTGTATGCACTATTTCCAAGTAAGGAATAGTATGCACAGACTCCAATGGTTCCCCTTAGAGGTAAGATAGTGGCAAAAAGAGATAATACTAATGCTCTTTTTTGTGGTAGTGTGGTCGAGCAGTAGGCTTATCAAAGGAGTAGTGTTAAGCATTTGTTGTACATACACAAGCAATAAATGAGGAACACACACTCAAAGACAAATTCCAGGCCAATAGGTTTTTGTATAGAAAAATATATGTTCTTAGTTTATTTTAAGAACCACAGGTTCAAGATTTACATGTAATACTTCAAATGAAAGGTATTTCAGGTAGGTACTTTAGGAACTTTGAATTAGCAAAATAGCATAATATAAAAATATACAGTTTTCACATAAATCACATATAGCTATTTTAAAACTAGTCAGTACAATTTTCAACAGTTCCTGGGGGGAGTAAGAGTTTGTTAGTTTTTGCAGGTAAGTAAACCACATACGGGGTTCAAGTTTGGGTCCAAGGTAGCCCACCGTTGGGGGTTCAGAGCAACCCCAAAGTTACCACACCAGCAGCTCAGGGCCGGTCAGGTGCAGAGGTCAAAGTGGTGCCCAAAACGCATGGGCTTCAATGGAGAAGGGGGTGCCCCGGTTCCAGTCTGCCACCAGGTAAGTACCCGCGTCTTCGGAGGGCAGACCAGGGGGGTTTAGTAGGGCACCGGGGGGGGGACACAAGTCCACACAGAAAGTACACCCTCAGCGGCATGGGGGCGGCCGGGTGCAGTGTGCAAACAAGCGTCAGGTTTGTAATTGAAATCAATGGGAGACCAAGGGGTCTCTTCAGCGATGCAGGCAGTCAAGGGGGGGCTCCTCGTGGTAGCCACCACCTGGGCAAGGGAGAGGGCCTCCTGGGGGTCACTCCTGCACTGGAGTTCGGATCCTTCAGGTCCTGGGGGCTGCGGGTGCAGTGTCCCTACCAGGCGTCGGGTTCTTAGAAGCAGGCAGTCGCGGTCAGGGGGAGCCTCGGGATTCCCTCTGCAGGCGTCACTGTGGGGGCTCAGGGGGGGGCAACTCTGGCTACTCACGGTCTCGCAGTCGCCGGGGAGTCCTCCCTGAAGTGATTGTTCTCCACAACTCGAGCCGGGGGCGTCGGGTGCAGAGTGTCAAGTCTCACGCTTCCCGCGGGAAACGCAAGTTGTTGCAAAGTTGCTTCTTTGTTTCAAAGTTGCAGTCTTTGGTGAACAGAGCCGCTGTCCTCGGGAGTTCTTGGTCCTTCTAGATGCAGGGCAGTCCTCTGAGAATTCAGAGGTCGCTGGTCCCTGGGGAGAGCGTCGCTGGAGCAGTGTCTTTAGAAGTGGGGAGACAGGCCGGTAGAGCTGGGGCCAAAGCAGTTGGTGTCTCCGTCTTGTCTGCAGGGTTTTTCAGCTTAGCAGTCCTCTTCTTCTTAGGTTGCAGGAATCTGGTTTCCTAGCTTCTGGGGAGACCTTAAATACTAAATTTAAGGGCGTGTTTAGGTCTGGGGGGTTAGTAGCCAATGGCTACTAGCCCTGAGGGTGGGTACACCCTCTTTGTGCCTCCTCCCAAGGGGATGGGGGCACATTCCTATCCCTATTGGGGGAATCCTCCATCTGCAAGATGGAGGATTTCTAAAAGTCAGAGTCACCTCAGCTCAGGACACCTTAGGGGCTGTCCTGACTGGCCAGTGACTCCTCCTTGTTTTTCTCATTATCTCCTCCGGCCTTGCCACCAAAAGTGGGCCCGTGGCCGGAGGGGGCGGGCAACTTCACTAGCTGGAGTGCCCTGGGGTGCTGTAACAAAGGGGGAGAGCCTTTGAGGCTCACCGCCAGGTGTTACAGTTCCTGCAGAGGGAGGTGATAAGCATCTCCACCCAGTACAGGATTTGTTACTAGCCACAGAGTGACAAAGGCACTCTCCCCATGTGGCCAGCAACATGTCTGGTGTGTGGCAGGCTGCTAGAACTAGTCAGCCTACACAGGTAGTCGGTTAAGGTTTCAGGGGGCACCTCTAAGGTGCCCTCTGGGGTGTATGTTACAATAAAATGTACACTGACATCAGTGTGCATTTATTGTGCTGAGAAGTTTGATACCAAACTTCCCAGTTTTCAGTGTAGCCATTATGGTGCTGTGGAGTTCGTTCATGACAGACTCCCAGACCATATACTCTTATGGCTACCCTGCACTTACAATGTCTACGGTTTTGCTTAGACACTGTAGGGGCACAGTGCTCATGCACTGGTGCCCTCACCTATGGTATAGTGCACCCTGCCTTAGGGCTGTAAGTCCTGCTAGAGGGGTGACTTATCTATACTGCATAGGCGGTGTGAGGTTGGCATGGCACCCTGAGGGGAATGCCATGTCGACTTACTAATTTTGTCCTCACCAGCACACACAAGCTGGCAAGCAGTGTGACTGTGCTGAGTGAGGGGTCCCCAGGGTGGCATAAGGTATGCTGCAGCCCTTAGAGACCTTCCCTGGCATCAGGGCCCTTGGTAACAGGGGTACCAGTTACAAGGGACTTATCTGGATGCCAGGGTGTGCCAATTGTGGAAACAAAAGTACAGGTTAGGGAAAGAACACTGGTGCTGGGGCCTGGTCAGCAGGCCTCAGTACACTTTCAAATCAAAACTTGGCATCAGCAAAGGCAAAAAGTCAGGGGGTAACCATGCCAAGGAGGCATTTCCTTACAACAACTATGAACATTTCATGCCAGTGCTTATGGCCATTTTGAAAAGGTGTCCTTTTGCACATGTGAAATGTTGTGTTTTCTCCTGTACCAACCCTAGAGGCAGCTCCTAAAGCCAGCATTCCAAATTCTCTTTTGCCGCAGTCGTGCTGGTTGCAATAGGCCTTGACTCAGAATTCATATCATATACTATTTGAGTTTGATCCAACAATTAAAAAAGGATTTTTTACAATATCAATAGGTAATACCACACATCCCTCACATATTACTCATATGCGAGTACAGGTGAGACCAAAATATCAATGGTTGTCCCCCTAGGGTATCTGCCCTACCATGTACAGGGAAACCCATCCTGTACATGTCACATGCATTACCTAGATATTCTTAAAAAAATGTATGCAATGAATTCACAGACCACTCTGGGTGTCATGCTTCATCACTGGCCAGCCATACTCACCAGAGAACATATTAGTGGCAAGTGGTCTTCCTGAGAGTGCCAGGAAGTTCTTTGTTGTAGTAGTGGAATGTGGGATCCAATATGTGAGTAATCTCTGATACCCTCCGTGTTGATTCCCTTTATTATTTGGTGGGCCCCAACAGATCATTAAAATGTCTTCGGTGATATCTAGGGCGCTGGTAACCAATGTATCTATTGCATTTAAAGCAATTTTGAATGCATGTAAAGCAATTTTGAATGCTGAGTACAATCACTGCCATGCCCTTCTTTGTTCCAGTGAATCCAATGAAAAGCTGATCATCCAGCCGGTGTTCTTTGGTGAGAGTAACATAAAAAAAACTAAAGGCTCTCTTTGGATCCAAGCAATGGAGTTGCTTCATCTTAGATGGGTGAGTGGGAGCCAAGAAATGTCAAAAGTATAATGGGCTGACCGATGTGAAAGGGAGTCACTATCTTTGGAAGCTAGGAGGCACAAGTCCAAAGAACCAGTTTGTGTAGAAGGTGGTATACTGCAGGTGCCAGAGTAGTGGCAACCAAGAGGACCATCTTAAGCATCAGAAGGCTGACAGGATAAATATGCATGGGTTCTAATGGAGAGCACGTCAGATAGGTTAAGACAAAATTCAAATCTTACTGCATAATGCATAATGCATAATAAAAGGGAAAGGCAAAAACGTGCTGCAAACCTTTTAAGAAATGAATCACAATTGGTAACTTAAACAGGGAAGAATGATCCAGCAACTGCTTAAAAGCCAAGATAGCATATAACTACTCCTTAACAGTGATTTGAGCCAGGCCTTGCCAGGCCGTTGACAACACAAACACAAACAATAATTCCTCGTATAATTTGGCATGGAGTGGGAGAACATGTTTGTCCGATCACCACAAACTTGTCCCAAAGGCAGATTTAATTGAGGAATCACTTGGCTGTTCCAGCTGAAACTTCAAGCTTGAAGGTGGAGTGTACCCTGCAGGTATGGCTGATATGGAGAACAAGAATGGAAACCCCAACTATAGCCACAGAAGGGGAGAAAGAAAGAGTGTGGTTAGTGAGGGCAGTGAACAGCCCCAAAGATCAAACCGGGACCCTGCTGTCTTCATAGTGCTCAGTGCTGCATTCGCCTTGTTGCTGATCAATTGACAGCCATTAAAGGGTATGTCAATGATGCTCACTTACATATCCGGCGAAAACACTGTTGACCGCAACCAAGCCTGGAACCAATCTGCTGAGCAACTGATGGTGAACTTTGCTTCATCCCAGCCATCAAGCATAGCTTATCTGAAAATGACACGTGCCTCCTCCAGGATTAAGGGCAGCATCTACACCACAAACCCCTCAAATCATGGGAGTATCGTCCCAAAAGGCATGCTGTAATCACCGACCACAAGGCCAGACTTGTGGAGAATATCCTCTTCCGAAAGGCTTCAACCTCATGGACTCCCTCCTGGGGGGTTAGTAGTAGGGATTGCACTTGGGTTAACCTTGGCCGCAGAAGCATGCGCCACCATACTCTCAGGGTAGGGTGCTGGGTGAGGAACACTTGGCCGACTGGTGGAGGACAATGGTGACAGGCTATCTGGCAGTTGACTGGGACCCCTGAAGTGGGTGTGCATAACACTCCCAGAAGAACATCCATATGGGAGAAGAGGTTCCACACTGGTGTTTTAGCTTCCATGGATGGAAGCTGGAGATCAACGACCTCTGCTGTTCTCCTCATCACCATCGCAAAGGGTGCACTCTCCTCAGTGGTTGGGACAGGTAGGGAGGTGAAACCAGTCTGGAAAGGTGTCTAGTCTGCTGGTGTTACCCAACTCCTCATACCAGTTCTCTACCGCGAAAGACTGGGCAATATCATTAGAGAGCTGAAAGGCCCCGTAATCAGCTTTGTCACGCAAAAGTTATTTCAAATTCAGGACCACCAAAGGACAGGGGCACTGTGTCTGAGCCACAAGCCTGTTCTAACCTAGTCGGTGCCAGCCTAGACTTCGTGCACCTCCACTGTGGCATTGTCTCAAAGTTAGACAAGACAATGGGGCACCCTTGTCATGCAGTATGGGTGACATCAGCATCGATGGGCAGAATTTTATTGAGGGACATGTCGCCAGCATGGGGCTCTGGACCAGAATTGGGCTGGATCTGCTTAGCTGACATGCCAGAGGGAGTCTTTTGCCAGAAGGTGCAGGATATAGCCTCATAGAACTCTTTAAGTAGGGCAAAAGTCAATTCAGCTCCAGGAAATTCAGGGAGGTGAAGCTTAGGGTTCAGCACTAACGCCATATGAAGAGTGCAGGAGCAGGGCATAGAGGCAATGCTTCTGTACCCCGTCAGTGGATTTGAAGAGGCATGGAGAAGTCCAGTGGCATTTCAACAACTTCTTCGACCTATAAGATGATGAATTGGACTTTGAGGATGAATGACCACAAGAATGGGAACGGGCTTAAGATCTTTCAAGGGACTGAGGCCTTACACAAGACTAGGACCGATGTGCAGTCTTCTGATGCTGCCTAATGCAAGCAAGCGGAGCAGACCTGGAATCATTACTAAAGCCCAAGCACCAAAAATAGACCAAGTGGGGATCGGTCACAGACATGTGTCTGTAATATTCTCTGCAAAGTTAAAAAACCAATAGGTTTTGTTGTGGACATGTCCCTGGCACACCAGAAACAATGGGAAAATGCTTCAACAAAAGTTCAAGTAAAAGCTGGTCAAAAAGTGGCTGTGGTAGCTCTCCGGATCTTCGACTGTTGGCGTGAAATTAGAGTAACTGATGTCAGCATACTGCAGTAGCAGCTACATAGGCATTGCACGTCACATTCAGCATGGACTGTGACAATGCGGAGCCATTAGTGTCACCTACCGGTGCACAGGGGTACTGTTCAAGATTTTCTGGATCCAGTCTGTTGCCTGGGGAACAGTCTAAGGTAAGGAAACTGTGATCTGTAGTCTCATCCAGACTATACATTCTATTGACAGCATATGTAGGATAGCACGATTTTGATGGCTAGACTGATCATCAGCAGGCGCAAATCTACGTTATAAAAAGTCAATCTGTATCACTATTTCCAAGAAATCATCTGGTACTTCCAGAGGGGTGGGATGGCCATCATACACTGCACAAAAGGAGATTCAACAAAACTGTTGTGAAAAGACACCCAGGGAACCATTATACCTGTTCTAAGATTACTCACCAGCAGTGTCTGCGACTACAAGTTTTAGAAACATCGCCAAGTGCAACAACTACTGCACCTCCTCCAGACTCACTCAATAAACCTTTTGGTTTATTTGTCACTGTCACCTCTGATAACTTAATTGAAATTTGACGCATTGGTTTTGGGTGTTCCGGGCCTGCCTTTGAAAGAATCCAGTCTGAAAAGGTGTACAGCTGCTACTCCAGGTACAGCAGCTTTGATTCAGCTTTTTTGTACTTGACTTTTTGCATCTTACTCCTTAGTCGAATTAGACCTAAGGCTACTACATATAATTGGACATTTATCAATGAACATACATATGTAGTGACATAATAAAACCTTGGTGTTATTACACATATTTTCCAGAATGATTGCTATCATGCTGGTGGTGGTATGTATTTTACCTTAAATGCCTATTAGGAGTTCCTTATACTGTTAATTTGCTAATTGTGGCCTCAGGCCCAATTTATTATTATTCATTGGCAATCGCTAATTAGTTCACATGCACTAATGCTTACCATCATGTAACAATCTGTGCTACATGTATTGCATATTCCTATAGAATGCTACTAGATTGTATATTTATTAATAACTTGAGCATTTGATGCTTAGAGAAAGGCAAAACGGCTTTAACATGAATATGTAAGTGAATTCTCATACTTTTCTTCCTACCTTACATCATTAGTTACAATGGTAATTTTCCCCACAATAATAAGAATGATAGAAACTTATTGTTCCCATCTCTCTCCAGATATGTGATGAAAAGCATCTAATTACTGAAACCCAATTAACAATCAGATTTTAGATGGTAAACAGCTCATTAGCTAAGATCAGATATAGAGGGATCCTCACAGTGTACTACGTCTCCTGCTTTCTTATTTTTTACATTCTGCTAATCATGTTAACTATTAGTGTTCTTACGTCTGTAATACTATATTTTGTATTTACTCTACACTAAATTGGCTTTGGATTAAGCTTTAAACACAACATTCTGGATGGCTTGTGTGTACTCACTTGCGATGAAAGGATGCCAGTAACTCTCAACAATAAATCAAACGCATTACAGTCTCTACCAGGTTTTGTTATGTGCCTAGTTTGCATTTGATAGTGCAAGTGCTTTAATAAAAAATATTACTAAGTGTTCATGTATTCTGAATAATAGATTGTGTAGAAAATATATTAACGTAGAAAAATAATGCACGCATTTGAAAATGTGATTACGATGAGTGGCCGTCAATGTTCACGGAGTGTACTTATTAACATTCTATTGCAGTGAAATGTTATGTTTGACTAATGTAGTAATATGTCATATTAAGAGTTATGCATTATGTCTTAACTTTATTAATTGTAAGCCTTAACTTAGCGAAGGTCTTGGCCTACTTGCCAGGCCTCATGTCAAAGCTGTATTTTTTTAAACGTTTAATAAGTTGCTGTCCTAGAGAGTTAAACTGAGATTTTCCATTTGCATTGTTTAAATGTGCTCATAGCTGAGAAGTTCTCATTAGAACCGACTGCTAGAAGATGCTGTTCTTGCTAATGTAACATTTTGTGTGTAATGTGTGTGAGACTGACTTTTCTCAGGAGGAAAACAATGAAGACACTGACTGGAGTAGAAGCTGCAGCAATATTGTTACCTGACAAGCCAGATGTTGAGGACATTGCATTACTATCAATCAACGACATGTGAACGGAGTAATAGTAGAATTCATAGATTTTGAGTTTTAGTTTTATTGAACAAAGTGTGAACATGCGATTCACTAATAGGGACTTGAGACATAGTTTTAGTGGTTTCGATTTAACAAGACTGCACTGAGAAGAAAGCAGCATTTTTAGCATTTAGCGTTTAGCATTCTGCATTTTCGCCTTAAGCATTTGTCATAGGTTCATTGCCCATTTTCTTGCTGGCCGAAAGGTCAATATTTTCTTGTGCATCTTGACAAGAGATGTGCTTAAGCTTTTAGCTTAAAGACTTTGCGTTTTCTGAACTTATATGCTAAATCCTGATGCCTTGCTGATAGACTTATGTCCTGAGGACGAAGCCTGACTGCTTGCTGATTCACATTGAGGATAGGTATTATGAATTAGACTGTTGATTATTATGTCTATTTGCTTTTCTTTCTAGGTACCAATAGCACAGTTTGATAGAGCCATAGTAAGATGTTTTTCCAAATTCGTGTTACTAAATTGTTTTGCATGAAGCCCAACATGCTGATGCTAATCTGGTGTTAGTTAAGGATCCTCACTAGTGAAATTCTGCTAATAGGGAATAATGCGTGATGAATTTCTCTGCTGAACTCGAATGTATGTAATCACTCTAACGCAGTTGACTTTGTTATTAATTTGCATCATAACCTTAGAATGTGTTGTAGTTTAAGCTTTGATTAGATTACGTTTCTTCCGCCGCTTTGGACAGCCAGTATTGTTTCTGTTGCATTTGATATTGAGATTAATCTACATGACCTTAGCATTGTTAATAAGGGAAAATAAATATTCTAACTTTATTAAAAGGTGTGGTTATGACTGAAAGGTAATGGTACGTGACAATTACTGACTATTGATGGTATTGAGTATTGGTTATTGATTATTGATCTGCATGTACTGGAGTTGTGGTAAGAACATCTTAATTGCAAGTCAAAAGGTTCATCGACCTATTCGCGTCCCCTTGTAAGTTTACTTATTAAGGTCTGACGCGCTAATAGAGATGGTAGCAGAGGTAATGGTTAGTTTCCTTAAGAGCTGATCATAGATGTCCGGTACAGAGTAACAGGTGTTAACAGTGTTGGTAAAAAGGGGATTAGGTTAGTCTCCTTAAGAGCCCATAATAGATGTCCAGAGATGGTAACAGAGGTGAAGGTTCAGTATTACTGAGATTTGGATTTTATTTTTCAATGATGCAAATTGAAGAGAAAATGTTTACTTAAGTCCAGAAATGACTTTCCCAGAATCTCCGATCCTGCTAATGGTTATTTGCGGAGGTTCTCGCCGTTCTAGTGACAGTGTGAATTAAGTAGGTTGTGCTTGCACAGCTTATGCAAATCACAGGTGAATTGTAAGGTTTGTGATGGTTTAGGGAGTTTGCGTACTCCAAATGAAGTTGTAGAAGGAGTGTGCGTACTCCGCAGTGTGAGAGTAGGGAAGTCGTCGAACTTCACATGTGTGTGGTGCTTTGTGCTAAAAAATTGTCCACATGGTTGTTGATGTACGGACCCTGCGTGGTGTAAGACTCCGAAGTATATTGAAAAGTGTACGAGACACTTGGGTTTTATGTTGTAATCTGGCTGGTTTAGTAGGTCGATCGGGTGTGGTCGACAAGTCAGTGTGTGAGTCAAAGTGAGTGAAAGAAAATTTCGAATGAGATTTGGCAAGTACTATGTGCACCAGGACAGACCCACTGATCAGTTGAGAGTAAAATTTGCAGGTTGAAGTTTGCTTGCATATCTGGGAGACTGAGGAAGAATGAGTAGCTGTAAGTGCGAGAAGAGCCGTCAGTGAAAAATCCGTAAGATTTCTGAAGCAATTCTGTTACCCTTCCTGTAGTTAACCAGCAGATTCGTTTTTTGATTAGTGCTTGGAATTTTTGCATTAGTTTGTGTGAATCGGAGTTTGGGAGGAGAAGCCGCAAGACTTTGTCAGCTGCAGTACATGTGAGTGTGATGTCATTGGAGCCGCGCTGGGATAGGTCGGTTAGTGAGAAGGGTCACGCACTGCCTGGCAGCCATCCGTGAGAGGCAACTGGTTGAGAAAGTAGGTGAAAGGAATTCTGGGATTAAAAGTCACTTCCTGAATTGATTTGGAATAACAAAAAGGTCAAAAAGATGAATTTTTTCAAAGCTTTAAAAAGTGCTATACGAGTATAGGCAAGGCTACACCACCAGAAGCTACACCAGCTTACATTGTAATGGAACAAAAGGAAGTTGCACCATGTCTTTAGCTAAAGCAATGGTGCAAAGTGACAGAGAAGGATGGGAACTTAGCATTTCCTACAAATGGGACATTCAATCTGAGGATTTTAGAGCATTTAAGGATGGTGCTATATGAATCAAAGCTCCTTCTGAGATCGGCACAGTTTGAGGCATTAGTGATGTGGGAGGTAGTAGCCAGACAGCAACAGAAATTCGAGAGGAGGGTGAGAAAGGCAGAAAAGACTTTAACAGAGGCTAGGTGGGACAGTGATCAGAGTTTGGAGGAGGGAGACTTTGCACGGAATTAAGTTGTTTCCAGCAATTACACAGGACAATGAGAAGGAAGGAAAGCTACTAGGAAGACTAACAGAGGTCCGTCCGAGAGTAGGGAGGCTAGAAAGCCTTCAACAGTGGAGGAGGAATCGGACGATGATGAGTTTATTACACAGTTATTGAGAAATCGCCCTCCACCATGTACAGCACAAGAGTGGTCCAAGTACCAGTGCTGATCCGACAGCCTCGACGAACGTTAATGGGACAATGAGTCGGATGCAGGTTAATGCTAGCCTGACAGAGAATGTGATGCAGAGTGGTCTTAATGTGCCAACTACTTCTGTAGTGCAAAATCAGATGCAACCGCCACAGGTTCAGAGAATTTACCCCAATGTGCCCATTATGGAAACAACTTTGAACTTAATGGTGCCTACAGAACAGGTTTTCCTGAGACCAATGTTGGCTCAGACTGAACCAACTCTACTTTTACTGCCCCAAGTGCAGCCGCAGGTGATGCCAAGATTTACACCAGTAACAGGGACACAGTCAGATATGACTATAATGATGAATCAGAACATGAGTTTTACTCTCCCACAGAGAGTAAGTGCCAGAACAACCCCAGATGCTATATCGCTACCTATTACTGTTGGTCCAGCCGTTCCCTTATTTCCACAGAAAAAAAACTACTGTAGGCGAACAGGGTTTCATGTCACAGAATATAATGAGGAGAGGTCATAGTGAAAATGCTCGAGTAGGCTCTCTTGTGGGGCAGACCTTTGACGGATCAAGATCATTGTTAGACCTCAGTCCATTTGTAGCACTTTCGAATACTATCGCAGTGTCAAACGTTAGTCAGAGTTTGAAATTGTTGACACCGTTGACCCCGAATACAGTTGCACAGCAGGTGCCACCAGTCCAAGCAGGTAATATTTCATTGCAAGGTTTGACAGCTCGGCAGTAGACTGAATGGTTAGGCAAACTGAATACCCCGCAGAGAGTTCCCAAAGGAGAGGAGTGTTTAAATTATGCTAGACTAAGCATAGAAGCAGGTGAACTTGTTGAGGGAACTATAGGGGTGAACAGGTTAGAATCCTACACAGAGGCAGAGTTGAGATATTTGTGCCTGAAGATTACGAGGGAAGTGAGCAATGTGCATCAGAAACTAGCAGAACTCGCAGAGAGAAGTCTGGCAAAGAAATAGAGAAAACAAAGCATTTGAAAAGGAGTTACAGATTGGATTTTGAGACTAAAGATTTTGTACACATGAGATCCTGTGGAATGAAGGCACACCCTAAGGAATTGCTTCTAAGTGCCAAGACCTCAGCAGCATTAGACAAATGGGAAGGCAGATGGTTAAAGAAAAGAGACAAGAGGGAAAGGGATTCTGTGGAGCTGAATGCAAATGTGCAGCAGGATAAAGATCCAGTGAAACTTTTACCAATGAGAGAGATTCCAGGAGGGAACTTTGTTCATGTCCCTTGGAGCAGAAGTGACATTCTATCATTTACAAGGATTATCCAATATTGATAGAGAAGCCAGTAGAGTGGTATCAGCAGACAGACAGGTTTGTGAAACTTGCCAAGTGTCTGTGGGAAGACTTGAACACGTTGCTAGAGATAGTGATTCCAGCTGATCTGTGAATCGAGTGTAAGAGGATTGTAGATTGGCCAACATGCAAGCCAGAGAGAGACAAGAATACAGGTGCACCGTCCCCTGAGGTAAATGAAATATTACTATAAGGTGATTGAGTTTTTGAAAACGAAAATATTGATTGGCAGAGGATTGAAAGGACAACTCAGGAAGCATAGGAGTCAATACATGCATATTATGAAGGATTGTTGCAGGTGTTCATACATTACAGTGTACAGAGACAATTGAGGCAAGAGACATGATTCATTTTGTGTTCAGATTTGTGGAAGAATTGAGACCTGAAATTGTCCAGATGATTAAGAGTCATTTGATTTGCCTGCAAGCAAAGCCGATTGATGAGATGTTGCAGTATGCGAAATACTGTAGTGATATCATTGAAATAAAGCAGAGACATCTGAAAGAGAAGATGATGGTGATGCAGATTAAAGCAGCTCAAGCGGGAATGCAAGGGAAATTTTACACAGTTACCGCAGCAGCAGGGAAACATGATGTTTTGGCCCCAGATGAGAGGTAGAGGTCACGGAGGGAATGTGAATCGTGGTCTGGACTTGGGTACTGTAGGGGTTCTGAATGATGTGCAGGGAAATGAAGAAGATATTGCCATGTCAGGTTTGCAGTGCCATTGGACATTGGAAACAGGAGTGTCCAATGATGGTGCAGGAAGATGTCATTCAGCAAAGTAATGACATCAATTCATTCCACAACATGAGAGGGCTGAGAGTGAGAGGTCCTAATCCAAATTTTCCAACTAATGTGAATCAAGTGCAGAATTTTCAACCCATGCAGCAGGTGCAAATGCCACGTGTCCAAATGACAGTTGCAGCCAATGCAACAGCAGGTCCCCATGGTGCCTAGACAGCAAATTCAAATACCTCTAGCCCCAATGGAACAGCAACCTGATGATGCTTTCTCAACAGGTCATGGGTCAGAGGCTTAACCAAAGTAATTACACAGTACACCAATTCCCATTACACAGTGAGAGTGGAATACATGATGATTAGATGAGTGAAAGTTCAGATGAGGAGCCATGTGTGCTTGCAACCTCCTTAGAAGTAGATCAGAGAGGTCCCTGCGTGAAGGGAAAAGTCATGGGTCACATGGTTTCATTTTTGGTTGACACTGAAACTACACGCTCTACAGTGAGAAGTGCAGAAGTTCCAAACTTGCTCCTTTCAGGTACAACAGATCAGATTGTAGGATTAGCGAATCAGTATTTGACCAATCCGATTACAAAACCAGTTCAGGTTAAAATTGGCAACTTTCAGGGATTGCATAAGTTTGTAGTTTGCGATTCAAGTCCGGTATCCCTACTGGGAAGAGATTTGCTGTGTAAAACGAAATGTTCGATTACTTGTTCAAATGATGGAATTGAGATTCAGACGAATAGTGATGATGAAGATGACCAAGCCCCAGAGTTAGAAAGTGAAACTACTAATGATGAGTACGATCTGACTGCATTTTTCCCGATGTTCACTGTGAAAGAGCTTCATCCTGATCTCCAGGGAATGGTTAAGGAAAAAGTGTGGGATATGACAGGAAAAGAAGTAGGTTTGATAAAGGGAGTTGAGCCAGTTAAAGTTACTGCAAAACCAAATGCAGTTTTTCTTCAACTTCTGCAGTACCACATGCCGCAAGATGTCCTTATGAAGGTCGCCCAGATAATTGCAGACGTTGTAAAGCAAAAGGTTCTGAAGGAAGTATCGAGCAGTCCATGTAATTCACCAATATTGGGTTTGCAAAAGCCCTGTGGGAAAGTTTGAATTGTCCAGGATTTGAGCAAAATAAATGAGTTTGGGGTCAAGTGTTGTCCTGTGGTGCCAAATCCAGTCGTGATAGTGTTTCAGATTCCATGTGATGCTGAGTGATTCACTGTCATTGATTTATTGCAAGCCTTCTTTTCTGTGCCTCTTCATGAGGATAGCCAATTTCTCTTTTGTTTCAAATTTCTGGGTCGAGTTTATTGTTGGTGCAGAACTCCTCAGGGTTTTCAGATTCACCTTCCATATTCAATCAGATCTTGAAAAAGAATTTGGAGTCATTGGAATTGCCTTTCTAATCGACCTTGGTACAGTACATTGATGACTTGCTAATTGCGTCCAAAATAAGGGACGAATGCAAGTATGATACGATTGCCCTGTTAATCCATTTGGGAAAGAATGGTCACAAAGTGTCTCTGCTTATATTGCAATACTGTCAGAAAGTAGTGAAATACTTGGGTCACCAGATTGAGAAGGGATCGAGAAAGATATCCAGAGAAAGGATTACAGCCATATTACAGATAAATCCCCTGACCACACAGAGAGATGTCAGAATGTTTTTTGTAGGCTACTGTCGTAAACGGATTCCAAATTTTTCAGTCATTTCGAGACCATTGCAGAAGCTGATTCATAAGGAAGTCACTGATCCCATAGTGTTAGACCAGTCTGGAATGAAAGCGGTCACTGAATTGAGAATTTGTGCAAGGCTCCAGCTTTGGGTATGCCTGACTACACAAAACCTTCCACATTGTTTTGTCGTGAGCATGATGCATGTTCTTTGTCTGTTTTGACACAGGTCCATGGAGGTGTAAACCGCCCAGTAGCATATTTTTTTTAGCTACTTTGGACCCAGCAGCAGCATTACCAGGTTGTTTGCGCGCAGTTGCAGCGGTTGGTCAAAGCCTTACACAGTTTGAGGGCATTGTGATGGGACATCCCCTGACTGTAATGGTCCCTCACTCTATTGAGATTCTACTTACAAGGACAAGAACCCAATACATGACTGGTGCGAGGTTGACCAGATATGAAACGAGTACTCTAGGGTCACCAAATGTGTCATTGAAAAGATGTACAGTGCTGAACCCAGCAACCTTACTCCCCAATGAAAATGTCGAAATTGAGCAAGTGGAAGATGTTGAGCATGATTGTCTTGAAGTAACTGACTTGTGCACAAAACCGAGACCTGATATTAGACACTCGATCGGAAGAAAATGACCAAATTATCTTTCTTGATGGTTCCTGTCTAAGAGACAATGCAGGGACATTGAGAGCAGGATATGTTGTGTGCACAATAACTGGTATTTTGGAAGCCTCTTGGTTTCGAGGAGTGTATTCTGCCCAAGTAGCAGAACTGGTAGCCCTTATTAGAGTGTGCCATGTTTCTGCTCAGCTGAAAGTTACAGTCTATACAGATAGCCAGTATGGATTTGGAATAGTCCATGATTTTGGCCAGTTGTGGTCACAGAGAGGTTTCCTGAACTTTTCTGGTTCACCAGTGAGAAATGGTGTAAGGATTAAGGAACTGTTACATGCTATTCAAATGCCTGAAAAGATTGCGTGGTGAAATGCAGTGCACATCTGAATCGCAGGACTTTGTACCACTGGGAAATGGATAGGTAGATCAAGTCACAATGTTTTGCGCATTGAACTCTATATCGTTCAAAGATAAGTGGGAACTGTTATCTGAAGAAGACTAAACATGTCCAAGTTTTGCATTGAAAGTAATTGACACCTTGGAGGAATTGAAAATGCTGCAGAATAATGTTGACAGGGAGGAAAAACGTTCATGGAGCAAAATGAAATGTGGAGAAAGACTAGATGAATTGTGGGTTTCAGAAGAGGGTCAATTGGTTTTGACAAATAGTCTGTTGTCTCAAATGGCTAGGTACTATCATGGTCAAGCACATATTGGGAGGGACGCAATGATTCGGTCGTTCAAACATGATTGGTTCAACCCAAGGTTTAGACAGGTTGCTGAAGCAATTTACCATTGTTGTGTCATTTGCCAACAATTGAACGCGGGAAAGGGACAGTGGTTAATTTGAGCCACATTGGAAGAGCGGCGGTCGATTCTGCAGAAGGCAGATGGATTTTATTGAAATGCTTATGTGTGGAGGTTTGAGATATGTGTTGGTGATTGTTTGCATTCTTAGTCACTGGATTGAGGCTTACCCTACACGAAGAAATGATAGTCTCACAGTAGCGAAACTACTGCTTAGGGAACTGATACCGCGTTTCGGGTTTCCGATCTCTTAAGAATCAGATAGGGGAAGTCCCTCATCAATTTAAGTAATTAAATTACTATGGGCAGCATTGAACATTGAGTAGAAGTGCATTGCAGTTACCGCCCTGAAGCATCAAGGCTAGTGGAACAGATGAATGGTACCTTGAAGTCAAGAGTTGCAAAGATGTATGTGTCCATGAATTTCAAACGGCCTGACGCACTGCCTGTAGTTTTGATGTCAATGAGAAACACACCCGACAGGAAGACAGGACTGTCACCGTATGAGATCCTTATGGGTCAAGCCATGAGGTTACCAGCGGTGCCTGCAAATGCACGTGTCAAAATTACAGATGATATGGTGTTGGACTACCTCGAAGCTCTGGCTGATGTGGCTCGCTATTTCTCTCAGCAGGTGGAAGCCACAACACTGCCACCGATCCATGACACAGGGCACAACCTGAGAGCTGGAGACTGGGTCGTGGTCCGGAAACATGTGAGGAAAACGTGTTTGGAGCCTCGTTGGAAAGGACCTTTCTAGGTAGTTCTGACAACTACCACAGCTGTTGAGTGCGCTGGAATTCCGAATTGGATTCATGCGAGTCACACAAAGAAAGTGGCACGTCCACTGGATCATGATGAAGAAGAGTTGTTGAGAGTACCAACAACAGCGAAACAAGTCTCAGGGCCGAGAAGAGAACAAATGGGAACTGAGACCGGATCTAAGCCCGTTGAGGACGGTTCAGTCACACCTGTGAGAAACGAAGGAGAAGACCTCCAGGAGGGTGACAGAGAGCCCATCTCAAATGAGGCAGCAGGACAGCCTTGTCAGAGGAGGACTTTCCCAGAAGCAGAGGATCTTGAGAGACAAACAGAGCAATTGCCAAACCCAGAAGGGAAGGGAGTTGAGGTGGATCAAAGTCACTGTGATCTGACACCTCCTGAACCGGTTGTAGGTCTGTCAAGAGAAAACACCGCAGAACAAGGAGAAGGTTCAAGTTTGACTCTAAAGAGAACACTGACAAAGGGTCCACTGAAAGGAAATAAGTGGCCGGAGTCGCAAGTAGAAAAAGAAAAGGAAGTTGTTGTTGAGGCAACAATCGAGGAAGAACTCGATACAAAAGGGAGAGAAGATCTAAGTGAAGGAGAATTGAATGGTGATAGAAAGTTGAAAAGAAAGAGAATAGCAAGTCGAAGATACGCAGGTCTTGAATGGGCATATGCAACTACGAGTGAATGGCAGAAATAATTTTTGTCTTTTTGTTTTGATAGAGGCATTCTAGGTCAGTATTCTGGCACTTGAAGGAGGCTGATGAACTGAACTGTTGAAACAATTAGAGAATTTTTTTTTTTTAGATAGAAACTGTTGAAAGTAACCGGAAGAGACATTGATAACCTGATTTGACTTCTGAAACCTGATTTTGACAAGCTGCTTACCGATTTTGACAAGGATCCTGGAAGTGAGACTGAAAGCAGTAAATAACAGCTGAAAGAAGAGTTGTTTGTTTATGATTTTTGCTGCAGTTTTCCTACATTTTCTTCTTCTTTCTGATTCTCTACAGATCATGAGTAATATTAGCCAGCTGGGTAGGAATACTAGGTGCTGTAAATATATGAGTACTGGTTTGGCAATTATGGGTGGGATATTGTTTGTGGTGTTGATTGTGGGTATGTCTGTTCTAGATAAGAGAGAACCGAACCATATTTCTGCTTTTGAGACAACCACTGCACTTACGGCAATAGAGAGGTTTAGGTTAGACAAGAAGTATTTGCATGGGGATACTAATGCGCAAAGAGAACTTTTTTTTAATGTCTTCTATCGCTTGTTGAGTGAGTATGTTGAGACGATGGGCACTAGGAATTGTTACGTGTGTACGCAAATTCCATCATCAGTAGAGGAAGAAGTTACGTACCATAGCTTGCATTTAACATGTGGAATAAGTTGTAGTCTGCTACTAACAAGATATTATAACCAGGAATACATTCAGTACTTTTATTCAAATTATGATGTTGTGTTTTCGATTGTCCCTATAATTAGGTTTTGTAGTAGATTAGTTAGGGATAATGCTATAGTAATAGTTAGAGGTTTCTTTGAACCGACTGACGTTTGGCACAGCTTATGCTCACAGGAATAACCTAACATGATTGCTTACACCTTTAGAGAAAAGCGTTTTAGATCACACAGATGACAGAAGAAAGGCATTGAAGGACAAGTTAGAAAAAGGCTTAGAGAAAAGGACTTACAGGAATAAATATGCTTATAGTGCAATTAAAACGCAAGAGAAATTAGCTTTAGATGCGCAACACATAGGAACATTTTGTGTATACATGCCTAAATCACGCACTGACACTATTTGTGGGAATGAGTGAATGTAAGCATGTGTTTTTGTTTCAGAGTAAATGGACGTTTATGTTGAATGGACAGGACCCAGCGATTCCTGGGATATACTAGATCTGTGGTCTTAATGCTTATTACCATCTTCCAAGAGGATGGTGTGGGACATGTTATTTGGGGATAGTTTTTCCAAAGATTTATCGAATGGATGATTTGAAGAAGTTTCCGAAAGTGACTGAATTATATCATATGAGACAGAGGAGTGAGTCCTCTTCTGGTATAGTGGGAGATATATTTGGAGCAGTGATTCCTTCAGTGGGAGTCATTCTGAATTCGATAAAGATTCGAAAGTTGGTATACTATTGTGGATAACATGCTGACAAATCTTTCAGGGGCCATACTCCTGATAGATACTGAGTTAGCTGCCAATAGAGCTATGACTCTTCTTGCTTTAGACATTTTCTTTTAGTGAAGGATGGTGGAGTCTGTAGAATGATTAATTCTAGGAAATGTTGTTCGTGTATTCCTAGTAATAGTAAAGAAATTAGAGGCTTGATTACTAATCTGACTAATGAAAGTGCTGATTTTAAAGGATTGAAAGAACCAGGTGTTTTGGAAAAGATTGGTAAAGGTTTTGCTCCAGTGAGAAAGTGGCTCAGCAACATTTGGAATGGGATGCTATTGAAAATATTGCAGGGGATATTAATGAATGTGGTTTGCCTAACTGGAATATGGGGATTGTGTAAATTATGCAAAGGAATTAAATTGAAATGGTCAAAAAATAATCAAAGGAGGGAAGAAAAGAAAAGGGAAAAATTGTACAGGGAAAATTCTAAAAGGGA
The DNA here is from genome assembly GCF_031143425.1 of Pleurodeles waltl. Taxonomy (NCBI): domain Eukaryota; kingdom Metazoa; phylum Chordata; class Amphibia; order Caudata; family Salamandridae; genus Pleurodeles; species Pleurodeles waltl. The sequence goes on along the minus strand of NC_090448.1, from coordinate 632,819,485 downwards.
ACAAAGGTATGAAGGGATTGAATTGACAGACTTTTAGCTGATGCAAAGATTTGTGGGTAGTAGTTTGTGTGATGACACATTTAGTCATCAGAGGAGGGATTGCTAGCGGTGTTCATGTATTCTCAATAACGGATTTGTGTAGAAAATATAATAACGTAGAAAAATAATGCACGCAATTGAAAATGTGATTACGAGGAGTTCCCGCCAATGTTCACGTAGTGTACTTATTAATATTCTAATGCTGTGAAATGTTATGTTTGACTAATGTAGTAATATGTCATATTAAGGGTTATGCATTATGTCTTAACTTTATTAATTGTAGGCCTTAACTTTGCGAAGGTCTTGGCCTACTTGCCAGGCCTCATGTCAAAGCTGTATTTTTTAACATTTAATAAGTGGCTGTCCTAGAGAGTTAAACTGTGATTTTCCATTTGCATTGTTTAAATGTGCTCATAGTCGAGAAGTTTTCTCATGAGAACCGACTGCTAGAAGATGATGTTCTTGCTAATGTAACATTTTGGGTGTAATGTGTTTGAGACTGACTTTCTCAGGAGGAGAACAATGGAGACACTGACTGCAGTAGAAGCTGCAACAATATTTTTACCTGACAAACCGGATGATGAGGACATTGCAGGACTATATATCAACAACATGTGAACGGAGTAATAGTAGAATTCATAGATTTTGAGTTTTAGTTTTATTGGACAAAGTGTGAACATGTGATTCATTGACCAATAGGGATATGAGACAAAGTTTTAGAGGTTTTGATTTAACGAGACTGCACTGAGAAGAAAGCAGCATTTTTTGCATTTAGCCTTTAGCATTCTGCATTTTCGCCTTAAGCATTTGCTATAGGTTCATTGCCCATTTTCTTGCTGGCCGAAAGGTCAATATTTTCTTATGCGTCTTAACAAGAGACGTGCTTAACTTTAATGGTTAAAGACTTTGCATTTTCTGAACTTTGATGCTGAATCCTGATGCCTTGCTGATTGACTGATGTCCTGAGGACAAACACTGACTCTGCTTGCTGAGCCACACTGAGGACAGGTATTATGAATTAGCCTGTAGATTATTTTGTCTATTTGCTTTTCTTTCTAGGTACCAACAGCACCGTTTGATAGAGCCATAGTTCGATGTTTTTCCAAATTTGTGTTACTAAATTGTTTTGCAGGAAGCTCAACATGCTGATGCTAATCAGATGTTAGTTAAGGATCCTAACTAATGAAATTCTGCTAATAGGGAATAATGCTTGATGAATTTCTCTGCTGAAAACAAATGTATGTAATCACTCTGACGAAGCTGACTTTGTTATTAATTTGCATCATTACCTTAGAATGTGTTGTAGTTCAAGCTTTGATTAGATTACGTTTCTTCCGCTGCTTTGGACAGCCAGTTTTGTTTCTGTATGTGTTTCATTTGATATTGAGATTACTCTACATGACCTTAGCATTGTTGAAATAGGAAAATAAATATTCTAACTTTATTAAAAGGTGTGGTTATTCATGACTGAAAGATCATGATGCGTGACAATTACTGACTACTGACTACTGATTATTGATGTTATTGTTGATATTGAGTATTGGTACTGATTATTGATCTGCATATACTGGAGTTATGGTAAGAACATCTTAATTGCGAGTCAAAAGGTTCATTGACCTATTCGCGTCCCCTTGTAAGTTTACTTATTAAGGTCTGACGCGCTAACACATTCGATCTACGTAAATTCAGAGAGATACATCACTCATAACTTGTCTATTCTCCTGTGCATGCCTAGGGGCCAAAGGGGTCTACCGAGACAAGATGAGTGAATGATCATGATAACCAAAGGTAACCGATTATGCTTGTGGTCCTCCCTGCTTCTGTGAGGTCAAGGAGTTTATTAATGAATGTATTTGTCCTGTTGTGCAGGATTGCGTACAGTGGTCATTGTAGAAAGTATTCTGTGGAAGTCTTTATTTGGAAGTTTCCATTAAAAAAACGCACACGTTTTTCCTGAAAAGATTTGCAATTTGTTGTTTTAATCCTCATATTTTTTTCACTTAATTAATTTATGAATTTACGTGTTTTGTGCCTAAACTTTAACTTTGTTTTCATACTGCCAAAATATTTTCTACGCATATGTTTCTGTCGCTTTAAGCTTTAGTTACTAGTGTAAGTCAATGCCCCTCACAATAACGTCTAGTTATCTTGGAAAGGAAGCAGGGGCCAGATGCAAATTGAATTCCCATTCTGTCAGGGTGCAAATTGCACATCCCTGGATTGCGAATGGGAATAGTGCACCTGGCCCTAGGTTACTAGTTCCTGCAAGCTCATTCTTTGATCCCCCTAAGGTAATAATTTACTTGTTTTTTTTATGTTTTTATTGGCATTTTGTTAATCACAAAGAGGTAAGAGCCCCGGAGGGTGAGGAGGGGAGGGGAAATGGAGTAAGGGTGCAAAAAAGGTACAACAACGGAAACATTTTTGGAGTATAGAGGATCACTCAGACACCACATCATAGAGAACATCTAAATCAAGTAGGCACACTACCCACACCTGCTCTAGGACTTGTGCATCTTGCTTGTGACTAAATGCTCAACTGCGCAGGGTGCTTCAGCGGTAAAATTTCTGCTCCTCCATCCGGAAGGTCCCCCTCCGTGGCCTGTCCTAGGGGTAAGCTCTCTGTCTCAAATAGGTCTTCAGTGGTTCCCAAATGTCCTTGGGATGGGATGTCAATGGCATGAGCCCCTGTGCCTTGCAACTATGTCGCAGTCATTGGCGCTGGCGATTTGCCCCAATGTATGGCTACAGTTCTTTTGGCTATGAGCAATAGCATTGCAGTGTGGTACCAAACTCCAGGTGGGACTTCTTTAACATATCGCAGGGGGCCGACCATGGGGGTCTATGGCGGCTAATGGACAGTTATCTGGGCTAGGTCTCTGTATATACTGCGATCCAGCATCTAGCAAAAGGGGGCCATTCCCATGTGAGATGGATGAATGTGGAGAGTGAGGCGGTGCATCTCAGGCAGCACAGCTCTTCAGATAATGCCTTACAAAAATTTAAAGTGAGTAATCTGAAGCCTATTATTAGGTGAGAGGGTCTCAATTTGCCCACAGTAGTATGTCCATTGCTCTTCAGTGATGGGGTGTGGGGGAGAGGGGGTGCATCCCGGCGTCTTTCCCTGCATTTCGGCTAACAGTTAGGTGACCAATTTTTGAGGGGAGGTGTTTGTTAACATGTATCCCAACGCATGTAGTGTGGGAGGCGGGGAACGTGTTATGTATCGTGTGACATGTAGTATAGATCTGATGGTAGAGGAGGACGGCTAGCGAAGTAGAGTAATTGCGCTCATCCACCTCGAATGGGGACATGAAGTGACCATCTGGGCAAAGGTCCTCAAATACAAATGTAGTGAGCCACCCCACCTGTTGGCATGCGCACTTGTGCCCTTGTCTTGGAGCGGCAGGAAGGAGCACAGGATCACATGCAAGTGGGGAAGAAGGAGTATAACTGCAGAGCATCAGGTTGGGACATCACATTCCATGATACGCCTTTTGAATGCACACCACCTTGCCAGTCTCTGCTCGCAGTGGCATATAAGGTTGGTAGAGCGCAGTGGGAAGGGGGCTCCCAGATCTGCTTCCACCGCTGTGTGTAGCTGGAATCGCGAGGGGTAGAGCCAGAAGTGGAGATATTGGGCTTGCAAGCAGTACTCGTATAGGGTTATTTCAGGTGCCTTCAGGCTTCCCTGCTGGAAAGGCCATGTAAGTATCACCCATGTGGATGGAGCGCAGGTGCTTTAAGAAGTGTTTAGTAAGTGGGAGCAGATTAATGAAAAGATAAGGGAATTTCGGTTGAACAACCACTTTTGCAATAGCAGTTTTTCCCGCCATGGAGAGAGGTAGTCGGGTCCAAGTTGGGATTCCCTCTTTCAGCCATGCTATGGCCCTTCTATAGTTAGCCTTCCCGATATTGTCCATGTCTCGGCTGAACCACATACCAAGATAGGGCACCGGGTTGGTGGCCCAATGCAGAGAGTAATCATATTCAAATTGTTGTGTGCCTGAGGTAGGACGGAATAGGGTAGATTTATCCCAATTTATATTAATGCCAGAGTACCCGCCAAATATGACGACTTTGCTGATAATAGGGGGCCAGGATCGATTTGGGCACTTGTGTATATATTATGACATCATTGGGATACATGGACATTAAGATCCTCCAAGCTGTGAGAATGAGGCCCCTGTGGGCTTGATGTTGTTGCAGCCGACAACAAGTCACTCCAATGCTATGGCAAATAGGACCGGGGATAAGGAGTACTCCTGTCCTGTTCCACGTGTGACGGTTTATGAAGCATAGGTTACCCCTATTTAGTAAGAGGTGCACCACTGGGGACAATTGGGCTAAGCCCAAGCCGTTGGAGCAATCAGAATAAGTACTCCAGGGAATCAAATGCCTTAGTATTGTCCAATAGGGCAGTGACTGCTGCCAGTTGGGGGTGTATAGCATGTATGAGGGCAAACACTGTGCAGAGGTTATGAGCTGTGGAGCAGCCCGATACAGATCCTGATTGACCCCAGCAGACTATGTCTAGCAGCAAAGGGAACAGCTGATTTGCAAGGAGTTTGGCAAATATTTTATCATTGACATTGATCATTGAAAGTGGTCAGTATGAATCGAAGCAGTTAGCAGGCTTGTTAAGTTTTAGCATTGCGACGACTACCACTTCCTGTAAGCTTGGCGGCAGCATGCCAGATGCCAAGGAATCTTTGTAAACTACTAGAAGGTATGGGCTAGGAGTGCAGCATAGTCCTTGTAGGAGGAGGTAGTGAGCCCATCCAGGACTGGCGATTTGTCACTGGGAAGGCTCTGTATTACCTGGGTTACCTCTTCCAGTATGAAGGGGGCGTCCAGGTACAGGCGATGGGTTGGGTCTAGCCAGAGCAGCTGAATTGTGTCTAGATAGGCCTCCAGGACTATCACCTCAGGTACAGAGATGGGAGAAGAAGGATGTCATGGTTTTGAGCAAGTCATTGGAGTTTGTGTGCCTACCATAGCGTTTACCTATTAGCTCCACAACATAGACAGAGGCCCATGGTGTCCGAAGCATATTAGTTAGTGTCTTTTCCTGATAATCACCCAGCGCGCAGTCACTTCTCAGTGCAGGTAATGTGTTTCTTTCTGAGCCTCTTCATCGGAATCAGAGAGTTTCTCCATTATGGCCTCTAATGTGTGTATACTTTTCAGTGTATAAAATTCCACTTCGAGACAGCGGAGTTCCCATACAAGTGTAGCCGGCTTCAAGCGTATTGCTTTAAGTATGCCTGTTTTGCTATGGAGACTGCAGATAATGACTTTAAAGGCTTGCAAGAGTGTTGACGGGGAGGCCACCAAGCTCTTGTTGTGGGTGTAGTATTCAGTGATTGCGGTTCAAACTTCGTCCCTGAACTACGGGTCACGTGAAGTGTTGGGGACTAATCGCCAGGTAAAGGCTTGCGGTGTAGCCAGTGGAGGATATAACTCTAGCAGAACGGCGGAAGGTGATCCGAGAGTGTGGGGTAAGTGTATCACATAAGAGACACAGATGAGTGCATCTCGAGTGATCAACCAATCTATTCTAATCCATGCGCCGTGAGCCTCTGTGACGCATGTGCCCTTTACACCGTCATGATGCTTCAGCCGCCAGACATAGGACAGCTAATTGTCACTTGTGAGTCTGTGAAGCTGCCCTGAAGCATTTGGATGGGGTTGTCAGGAGGCACTGGATCAATGTGCTGTGTGGTCTAGGACGAGATTTAAGTCATCCCCCCCCCTCAAAGATAACAGCTCCAGGTTCCATGTTGGCAACCAAGTGCCAGATTTCAGCAAAGAACTCTGGACTGTCCATGTTAGGGCCAAAGACTGAGACTAAAATGACCGGGTGCATTTGGAGCGTGCTGGCAACAAATATATATTCTGCCCTTCTTTGTCACAAAAAAAGCTACATATGCCAGGGCAGCCCTTTCCGCAGACGTATGGCAGTCCCTCAGTGTACTTGGAGTGAAAGGATGCATGGGTCTCAGCACACCATCTCACTCAAATGCAGGAGGCAGTTGCCTGAGTTAAGGGGTGAACCTGGAGAAAGCAGGCATGTATGGGGTACCTGTTGGCATGAGCCAGTCTCGCCTTCCGCTGGTTGTTCAACCCATGGCGTTCCAAGTTAGGTATTGTGTAGTGGTCATTGCGCTGCAAGGCAGGGGCTGCATGTTGTATTGGGAGTGGGACTAGTACCTTGCGCCTGCCTCAAGGGGCAGTGTCTTAATATGCTGTCTTGCCAGGTGCATGCCGTGCAGTGAAAGAACAGAGAAACATGAACAGCCAAACATAGCCAAGCCCCACCCACCTAGGCCCCTAAAAATGGTTGAGATATCCAGAACCACTACCTCCCAAAATCATACCCAAATAACAGGAATAGGTGGAGGGATTCATCCTGTGAGGCACTGAAGAGCCAGGCTAACTGTCCAGTCGGAAATCAACTGGATGGCTGACAAGGTATGGGTTCACTCCGATTAGATTTGGTGTGGGATCATTGATAGGATAAGACTCTCAAGCGAAACATAGTATATTGTAGGTGCTCACCCAGGTCATGGGTAAGGCGCCAGCAGCCAAGGTGGCAGAGTTTGAGGCTAAGATGTCAAAGGCATGCCTCATATTCAGCAGTCAAGGCATCACAAGAGGCTTTGGGGACATCTTATTCGTTATCGCTGAGGCCGCCGTCCTCTTGTTGCGATAAGTTTGTAAGGGAATTGGCCTTAGGGCTCGACAGCTGTCAAGAGAAATTCATTGCTGCTTTAGCACTGGTGAAGCAGTGGGATTTCCCTTCATGCTGAACCTGCAGCCTGGCCGGAGACTAAGGAGTAGTCAATTTTTGCCTCCATAAGTAGACATTTGACTGGCAAGAACTCTCGGTGGGCCGCCTGTACCGCCAGTGTAAAATCGGGGTAGCAGGTGACATCGTTGCCCTGGTATTCAATGGTGCAGTACCCATCATCCAGCCGCAGGACCGTGTCAGGCTCCCTATAGCTGAAGAGTCTGGTGAATATGAGTCTTGCTGGTGTGCCCAGGGAAGGGCGCGGTCCCAGCAAGCAGTGGGCCCACTCCAGTACTCAGCATTTGCTAAACCAGACTACTATTTTGTAAATGGCACTGGATTCGGATATTCCAACAATGTGGAGGTTATTGAAGTGGGAGCTTCCAAGTCCTCATTCTTCAGCTTGATGACCTCCAGGATTGTGTCCATTCGGAACAGGTGTTCCCTGGCAGCTGTTTCTGTATCTTCTACATCTGAGTTACAGGTCTCAAGCCGTTCTCAACAGTTCTCATGCTTGCCCAATCTTTCTTTTGTGTGGTCTACATGTCTCGTTAGGAGGTCAATTTTACCATCAATGGTGAGAAGGCTGTTTACATACGCCAGTGTCTCTCTTTTATGTCTAAATCCTGGACGGGGCAATTTGGCACTCCTCCAGTGGAGCCTCTGCTCCTCTGTCATGGTCTGTTTGCCGCATCTGGCGCTTTCACTCAAATGCTAGTCTACACTGGCATTCCTCCAGCTTTCCCATTTTGCACAGGCCAATAGGGGAGATACACACTGGGTACTACCAGTGCCCGGCCCTGCTTTTGCAGGGGCGAGGGAGCATGAGCAGACACAGCCGCCAGGAGCTCCCAGGAGAACCCACAATGCAGGTCAGAAGGGTGTCTGGTGGTCCAAGTGCAACACTCCTACGCCCTTGCCACACTTCAGTCTGTTGGCATGCAGGGGTACTCTGTAAATAAATCAATGGCTCCTCAAGGGCCCCACCTCACCCCAGCACCATTAGAAGCGTGATGGGGGCACTAGCAGGCCCAAAGCCTTTTTGGGGGAGGGGGGATACGTACCTTTTACTGCAAGGCTAACAGAAGCCATGTGGCAGAGGTGGAAGCCTCCACATTAGATGAGGCCAGGCATCAGGGCAGGAGGGCCCCTACTGCTCCAAAAGTAGTCTTCCCTGGAAGCAGCCCAGCTTCGGATTCGAGGCCCCCAGGCTCATTCTAGCCCAGGCTTGGGTCAAGAGCCTTGTGTGTCTCTCCGACCCCCTCGTCATGCACCTCCGGAGTCAAGCTCCCCCAGGGACCATCATGCTTGCATAACTGAACTGTCTCAAATATAGGGGTCACTGCTATTTCAGGGAGCATCTTTTTGCACTCATCTCCCCACAGTAAGGGGCTGTAGTATGGTTAGTTTTACGTATTCATTGCGCTTTAGCTTCAGGCTTTAGGCCTTTGTGCATTTTGCCCTGAATATATTTTATTCATTTGCTGTTAGCTTAGAGCCTCTGTGCACTTTGCTCTACATGCTTTTTATTAGGCTTCGTACTGTTATTTTTCAAATAGCCAGTTCTACGGTGTTGTTTTTTATTCATATCACACTGTTTTGCCTACTTCACCACTGGAGTTCTCCATAACATATTTACTCTGTGCTTCAGTCAAGGATACAGTCTGGTACATTGCCGATAGACGTGGTAAGAGTTTAGACTTGGCATTCCTGCGTAGGGACATTTTGTGATCACGCTGACATGTTAGTTATAAAATCACTTCCTTGTCCCAGTACACGCAAGAGGGAGATTCCGACCAGGGAACCACAACTTGACGCTGACTGCCCCGTTGCAGATGCTGAACCAAGATCACAGGTCTTTGCTCAGGTATGAGGGCTGATGTATCCACAGTCATTCTAATAGGCAAGCTAGAAGCTTAACATGCTGTGCTCTAGATAAAACAAGCAAAGGGAGAGTAGAAACTATTTGACAATATGATAGCTTTGTTTTTATGTTTTACTCTCCTGGTAACTATTACAATCCTACTGTGTTGTATCGTTCTGGTTATTGCGGCTCACGCCTTAATATCTAAAATACAGTCGTTTTATTAAAACATTATATAAAACTTATACTGTATTTGTCATTTGTATATGAGATCATATTGGAAATAAGAGAGTTGGTTTGGATCTGAGTAACCACGACTTCCCTGAGAAGTTCCAAAGATGTCATGCGCTCGGCTGCCAAATCATTCCTTCCACATGGGAGAAATGAGGCACTGCTAGTTAGCCGGAGCAAAAACCGGATTTAGGGTGACAGAGTTCTTTACACGTGGGTCAGAATCAGTCCCCCACACCGTGATAGATCCTGCTACCTAGAAATCCAGTAGTCTCATTTAGAATAATGAGAGCCCACGCGACAGGGCCTGCACTGATCCCGCCGTGGACCTACCTCTTTAAATCCTCACAGCAGGGTTATGCTCCTCTGCTTGCGCCACAGTGATGGGCTTTTCTTAGGTATCAACCCCAGGATGGGCAGCATCATGGCTGCTCAGGGCCTCCACAAGGAGCAGGGCACACAAGTTTGTAGGCTGAACAGCAGGCTGTGGCCAGACAGTGTGTGCCGCCTCACATTTCGGTGAGCTCCAGGTCCTGTATTTCATATCAGGAGCAGCACCTTCGGTCGCATCTCACCTCTCTGCTCCTAGGCCCTCCCTAGCATAGGGCCTCAGATTGCTCACGGGCAGCCTCCATCTTCCACCCCAGCCCGGTCCCTTTAGCACCACGAATCACACAGGCAGCATCCTCCAGACGTAAGCCAGCAGCCCTGCTTCCTACTGCTCCCTTCAGCACCACATGTCCACTCTGATTTATCTCTCACAGGTAGAAGGGGAGTTACGGCCCCCAGAGCATTCGGGCAGAGTTGCAGATCTTTTGATTATAAACCATCCCTCTCCTGATCAGGATCGCCATGGTTGGGGGGGTGGCCTGGGCAGCGCTCAGGGACGCAAATCAGGCCTACGGTGAGCACGGTCATCATCTCAAAGCCCTGGGAGCAATTTCTCGGAAATAGCAACACCATCAGTTGCACTTCAGCTTCAGGTATGGTGGCAGGACTGCGCGTGAGTATTTATCGCCTTAAGACTGTAGATAAATTGCAGGTTATAAAGTCGGCTGGCGGAGCCTTGCTAAGCAGCGGCCATCTTGTTGCCAGGCTTTCTAGCACCCCTAAGGTAACAGTCTAGTTTCTCACAATGTCTAAGATGACTCCATGAGGATGTAAGACTATCCTTCTAAGCAATATATAAATCCTCTTTGCAAAACTGGTCAATCAAATGACAATGAAGAAAATTGTAAATTGCTCTACCATGTTCATAAGTATAGTAAACATTCACTTTGCATGTTGGGTAGGGTCTTACCAGTGTCATTATGTTTCTATTCAGAAGACATCTTATTTTTTTGTAAACTTATAAATCTGTTCTTTCCCTTTTTCATTTGTCATGGTAGAGAAGGTATGTTAGTTAGACACTTAGTTTGAACATTTAGCCCGAACAGTTTTGTCCGACAGAGGAATTTTTGTATATGGTCTTTCCAGCATCAATTACATGTTATTTGGAAGTACTCTGTATGTATATACTAAAAGAATTGACCTTTTTTCTTACCATGTGAGTAAACCTACTGTTCCACTTGTGATTTGTCCACCCATTCAACTCCTCACAAGCCTTGTAGGTCGAAGTAGTTGGTCTTGCAAGGGAGGTTTAGTAGAAAGTAATATGTTGTAGTCTGACCTCTGCTCGATAGCTTGTTTTTCTCCTCTTCTTCCCCCCTCCCCCCGTGTTTTATGTTTTAAGTGAAGTACACAGCCTAGTACCCTAGTGTGCTGGGCTAGACATAACTACACATCATATTCTCATCAGAAATTGCAAATTTGCGACTGAGATCTGGGAAGGTTCTAAACACTGTTCTCTCCATCATGAAAAACCTGTCTAAGTAAAATAAATACATTAATACCACATAAGCCCTGCTCCCCAACCTGGACCTCCTATGTTTAAACATGTTAATTGAAAAAAATCCCAGCAATCAAAGTCTGCAACTACTGTCTATGACGGTGAAGATTTCTTCTGTCGAAACTTCCCAGAGGCCGTAAGGTGTCCTTGTTGAAGTTGAAAACTGCATTATTTCAACAGCCGCCTCTGCTCCTGGAGAAAAGAATGTAATGATGGGGGTGATCGTGCTCTGGGGTAGGATGGGCTTGAGGATTACATCATCATGTATTCTGGCTCAGACTACAGTCTATGTAAAATGTTATTTACATAGAAAAATGCACAGATCCAACAACTAGAAGGCAAAGTAATAGCATGCAAAGTTAGTGTAGAGTGAGGCGGAACGGGAAAAAAACGTTAAAAAACCACATCCTTGGAGTTTGAGAAACACAGTCATAGCAGACGTTTTTGGACAAAAGCATGAGAAACAAGATAGTCTGGGTCAACGTCAGGCTTCAAATCTGCTACATCAATACTGTTGATGTCGAACCAGTTGTCTGAAAGCTCTTTAGACCCATTTATGTTGAAGAGATGGCACTGTTACGGATGAGTGGCTGCTGTTCCAAGATGTTGCAGCCTGCCAATGAGCAAATGGTGAGTACTGAAGAGGCTTGATGCTGGTAATGTAGTGGTTTATAGGTGAGTGAATGTTAATAAGAGGGTGTGGAGACTATGGGAGAAGGCAGGAAGTGTGGTGAGGAGGTGTGCAGGGAGGAAAGAAGGTAGATGGGATGGATTACTGAGGGCTGAATTCTAAGGCTTCAAGTCACAAGAGTACTCAATGCTGGTGGGGGGCATGTGGGGGGCAGGCGGGGGGCGGGTGTGTGGCCTAGGAATTCCATTTGTATCAGAGAACACTTATTTGTAATTTTACTTGCAATCTACAAAGAACCACCTGTAGTCCATGGCAACACTCAAATCTCCAAAGTATGGATGTAATAAAAATTCATGATAAACAAAAGGTAAAGTTTACCTTGCATTTAGAGGCAAAATGACCATCAGTGCGATGAACTTTCATCATGGAACTGAATGCTGCAGAACAGGAGAATGGGAGAGGAGGAATGTGTAGAGTTAGGTAGGAATTTGGATGGTAGGTGTGGCGAGGCAGGCAGTCATGCGGATGGTGGAGTCATCCGCTCCCTTCTTGAGAGGCAAGCTGTTATCGCTCTTTGTCATTTAATGGCTATCACTAGATGCCTTCAACTCCCTTGCTCTTAAGGACTACCGGGCCCAAATAAATTCAACTTCATAATTTTGAAAGTAGTACGTAGGAAGGTAATTCCCTATTCTTTGTAGGTTTCCCAACTGCCATCAAATAAAGGCACCCACTAGACCCCTTTTCTGGTATACAACCAACACTAAAACTACAGACTGAATCTTGCAGTGGCATCAACATCAAAAACAGGCAATCCCATCACTACCACCCACAGCTCATTATTCATGTGGCATGAGGAAACTCAAGAAACACAGACAGGGAGTGCTTCCGGATCCCTTTCTAACAAAAGTAGCAGTCAAGCCCTATTATGAAAAGACTTCAAGACCAATATACTTCATGACTGCTATGCCTTCCAATAATGTCAGAAATGGACAGAGCGAACTCAAAATTTACCTTGGCTTAGGCCATGCACAACAGCCCTCATCTCAAATGCCCACTACTATTCCAGTCAGAGCTATGTCGACAGACCTCAATCCTTCTTCACTGGTGCCACGATTTTAGTGTTGTCCACAAGGCCCTTTTGCAGATTAAACCAACATGAAAAACCCTTCTCACAAGCCGTATGTTTCCATAATATATCCCAATGCGCCCCACCCCCCATATAACAGACTCTTGGAGCACGGAGTACATGGGTTTATTGCCATATGGTATTTTACAACAGCTTAGCATACATTTCAGGGTTGTGGGTTGGTCCTCAACCCTAGATGCTGCTGGAAGCAGCAGTAACATCAGTCCTACAGGACTGCTGAAAAGCAAAGAATCCAGAGCAAAACCTTTAAAATTGTAGCTTTGAAAACCCATAAACTCCTCTGTAACGTCTCTCTCCGGTGCAGGGACACTGAACAGACAGGAAGCTCTGTACAAGGAGGGAGATAGCGGAGTGTGTCTGAACATTCCCGTTGCCCTGCTCCATGCATAGAGGAAGAGGAGGAAGAATTAAATGCAGACTAAGGACAGCAGAGGGGTAGGAATGATACCTCCTATAGAAAATGATAGGAAGGGTCTGGAAATGCGCCACTCCTTCTTCAAGGGCCTCCCCAATGAGTAATGGGGTGGGTAGGAGTGTGAGGAAGGCCTCCAAGGACGATGTACAAGGAAACCACAAGTCCCAATCTCAGTAATTAACACCGTGTGTGTGGGGGGGACACGTGTCACAATCTCAGGTAAGCTCACTGTTAAGTGGGCAAATAGATTTCACATAAAAATCAATTTCTCTGCAGGATGCTTTTGTCAGATGCAACAAAGTCCATAAGGGGGTGTATGCCCAATGTCTTTCTTTACAGAAGTCCCCAGTCGGCACTGATTGTGTGCAGCAGGGTGGTGCCAAAGCCATGGTCAGATAAGCATAGTCCTAACAAAGTAGGTGGCCCAAGTGGCAGCAACTCCCTGAAAGCAAAGTCTGGCAGCCCTCACAGAATGCTGACACGTTCAGTCAGCCCCTGCATCTCTTGATCCTCATGGTCCAGATCGTCTTGTCCCTGCATGGGTTGAGCTCTCAGATGGGCTGGATACTCTAGTGTGTGGTCCTCAGCGAACTGCTCCCACCGGGCATCATCGCTCTCATGAGTGATGTACCGTTGTCCAATCTTCCCTTCCAGTTCCCGGAGGTCCAGCCAAGTCTGATAATCCTGTGGTTGGAGACAGAAAGGTAAGAGGACTTAGCAACTGAAAGATCAGACTGGTTAGCAGAACTTAGAGAACCACATCATAGGCGTAAGCAGTCTTAGATGATGCTTTCAATGTATATTAAAGTCATAACGTGACAAACTGAACATAAAATAGTGTTAGTCATAGGCGCTGCCTACACATTTTCACTTTTCCCTTCAGGAAGATAATTATTTTCTGTAACCCGCTGCCCACTGTGGTAATTAAACAGCGGTAATTAAAAAGAAAATAACCTTCTCGTGCTAGTGGCCATAATTAAGCACAAGTGGCATAACCCACTCTGTTGGCAAACCCACAATCTATAAAAATCTTTTATTGTGACTTTGAAGTCATGTCACTTCATTCAATTGCTTTCCTGTTCCTGGTCACTCAATTCCATTCTATTTTGTGATCTTGAAACACAAGTGAGGGCTGGACACAAATTGGTTGCACTAATGTTCAATCTGGAAAAAAAAAACGAAAGTGGAAAAGTTTGGAGACTATCAATAAACTCAATGGAATGTGTGTTTCTATAGGCCAGATATAAAACCCACCCTCTTTAAAACAGCCACATGATTTGGATTGAGTCATGAGTGGAGATAAGAAAATGAAAAAGCTCAAGTAAATAAAAGAATGGTATAGCCAACATTTAGACCCTGGCTACACTTTTGACTCCACCGAGATGGAAGCCAAGAAGGCAAGGTTAAAGACCACCTCGGTGTGTATTAGTAATGGGTGCCTCAAGTGTCCAACACAAGACACGTTTGTAAAGTTGAGTGCAAAGAACTTTCAACCTCCCACTGCAGAAGGATTGTACTTCGCCTTTCAGCACTGGACTATCGGCAGAAACCTCATTGGTGAAATTATGCTAACAAACATCACTAAAACTGATCAATCCCAAGAATCAATATTTGTAGGAGGATGGCCTGGCTTATAGTGGGTACCTTGTGGTACTTACACCCTGTGCCAGGTCCAGTTATCCCTTTTTAGTAGAATAGAGGTGTTTCTAGCAGCTTAGGCTGATATAAGGTAGCTATGGCAAAGCATCTTAAGCTGAACTAGGAGACATGCAAAGCTCCTACTATACCACTTATATCATATGCACAATATCATAAGAAAACACAATACTCAGAGTTACTAAAAATAAAGATACTTTATTTTTATGACAATATGCCACAAGTATCTCAGTGAGTACCCTCAGTAAGAAGGTAAGTAAAATACAGAAGTTATATGTACACAAACCCAAAACAGGTAAGTAAGAGTCAGAAAAGTAATGCAAACAGTGTAGAATTACAATAGGATGCAATAGGTGAAAATAGGTCTAGGGGCAACACAAACCATATACTCCAAAAGTGGAATGCGAATCACGAATGGACCCTAGACCTAGGGGAGCTTGTAGAGGGTCGCTGGGACTGTAAGAAAACAGTCAGGGTGTCCAAGATACCCCACCCCAAGACCCTGAAAAGTAGGAGTAAAGTACACCTACTACCCCAAAAGGACACAATAGTCGTGATAGGGGGATTCTGCAAGAACCACAAACACCAGCAAAGCACTGAAGACGGTTTCCTGGACCTGAGGACCTGCAAGGCAAGGGGACCGAGTCCAAGAGTAGCGATAGTGTCCAGGTGGGGCAGGAACCCAGGAAACCCCGGATGAAGGTGCAAGGAAGCTGCCTACGGATGGAAGAAGCTTAGGATTCTTCAACAACGAATAGAGGTAGGAACTTCTCCTTTGGATGGAAGATGTCCCCCGGTGTACTGAAGGTTGCAGAAGTGTTCCCACGCAGAAATACCACAAACAAGCCTTGCTAGCTGCAAGGGTCGCGGTAGAGGTTTTTGGGTGCTGCTGGGGACCAGGATGTCGCCCCTTGGAGGAGGAGACAGAGGGGGCGCTCAGCAACTCAGAGAGCCCCCACAGAAGCAGGCAGCACCTGCAGAAGTACCCGAACAGGCACTTAGAAGATTTGTGAACCGGAGCTGGCTCAGGGTCACAAAGGCGGGTCCCACGACGCCGGAGGCCAACTCAGAGGGTTGAGCACTCCAGGACAGAGTGCTGGGGACCCAGGCTTGGCTGTGCACAAAGGAAATCCTGGAAGAGTGCACAGGAGCTGGAGAAGCTGCAAATCACACAGTACACAGGTTTGCAGTCTAGCGTGGGGAGGCAAGGACTTACCTCCACCAAACTTGGACTGAAGAATCACTGGACTGTGGGAGTTACTTGGATAGAGTTCCTGTGTTCCAGGGTCCACGCTCGTCAGGATGAGAGGGGACCCAGAGGACCAGTGATGCAGTCTTTTGGTGCCTGCGTTAGCTGGGGGAAGATTCAGTCGGCCCGCTGGAGATTTCTTCTTGGCTTCCAGTGCAGGGTGAAGGCAGATGACCCCCCAGAGCGTGCACCACCAGGAAACAGTTGAGAAAGCCGGCAGGATGAGGCGCTACAATGTTGCTGGTAGTCGTCTTGCTACTTTGTTGCAGTTTTGCAGGCGTCCTGGAGCAGTCAGCGGTCGATCCTTGGTAGAAGTCGAAGAGGGAAGTGCAGAGGAACTCTGGTGAGCTCTTGCATTCGTTATCTGAAGAGTTCCCCAGAGGGGAGACCCTAAATAGCCAGAAAAGGAGTTTTGGCTACCAAGAAAGGAGGATTGGCTACCAAGAGAGGTAAGAGCCTATCAGAGGGGGTCTCTGACATCACCTGCTGGCACTGGCCACTCAGAGCAGTCCAGTGTGCCCCCAACACCTCTGTTTCCAAGATGGCAGAGGTTTGGGACATGGACGTTATTTCACTCAGGCTTCAGTGGCAGGCCTGTGTAAGAATAGTCTGAGCTCCCTATGGGTGGCAAAATAAATGCTGCAGCCCATAGGGATCTCCTGGAACCCCAATACCCTGGGTACCTAGGTACCATATACAAGAGAATTATATGGGTGTGCCAGTCTGCCAATGAGAATTGGTAAATTTAGTCACTAGCCTGCAGAGACAAATTTAGAAAGCAGAGAGAGCATAAACACTGAGGTTCTAGTTAGCAGAGCCTCAGCGATACAGTTAGGCACCACACCGGGAACACATATAGGCCACAAACTTATGAGCACTGGGGTTCTGGCTAGCAGGATCCCAGTGACACATAACAAACACACTGACAACATAGGGTTTTCACTATGAGCACTGGGCCCTGGCTAGCAGGATCCCAGTGAGACAGTGAAAACACCCTGACATATACTACAAACAGGCCAAAGGTGGGGGTAACAAGGCTAGAAAGAGGCTACCTTCCTACAATATTGTGTATGTGTACATGTATATATGGAGGCACAAAAAAGCAGTGGTTTGTAAACGTCAGGCCCATATTCAGACTGATCTATTTTTTTTAGTCGTAAAGTCTCCAAAAAGTCACTATAGTGCGTTTAAATAATGGCTGTCCAGGCCCATCTTCAGAGCTTCACCACTGCCAATTACTTATTTAGAGACCCTTTATGAAAGCTATGCAAACAAAGCCTTAACATTTTATTTAAAATCAGTGTCCACTACTTGATATGCCTTGTGGGCAGCGGTTTACGATGCATTTTATTTCTACAGACAGAATGGGACCTGTATTAAAGTTATGTCTGTTTATTTTTAAATCCTATTATTTTAACAACAGAATCACATACCTCGCTTCTCCTCTTACCAACAACCAATAGTTCAGTATTTCAATAAACAAAGGTACAGTGTTTCAATAAACCTTTCCATTTTTGGAAAAAAGCACTGGTTTCACTATAACTGCTTGAAAAACGTGTGAAATACATAAAGTGCATAACAGACAACCTCTGTAACATGTTCTATATTGCCATCTAAGGTATTAGGTGACATATACAACCCTTTGTCCTTTGGTACGGCTCAATCTAGTCAGATTCCTTAGACTTTTGAATCATCCTACACTAGATGGGACCTAGAAAAGCTTTCATAGTTCATAAGAGCTAGTGGGTGGTCCCACTGGGATCCATTGAAACTCTGTCCCGTGCCAGACATGACGGCACAGAGCCATCTGTGGTTGCCATGCTTGCACACAGATGGTAGTTCTCCCGACATAAATGACATGAAACTGGCAGTGAGCAAAATCTAACTTGGGGCGTGTTAAATAGTAATTTCTGTCAAAAGCACAGACAATGGTGGCGAGGTTTGTTTCGTGTATGCAAAAAACTGCGGGGAGACTATCCACCACAAAGGAGAAGAAAATCATTCTTCTGAAGGATGCTTCTACCAGCAGATTCTATGCCTTTTTTTAATCAGTTCCCAAGTGGTCTCTTGAACAACAAGGTGAGACTGAGTAGTGGGCTACATATAGAAAGTCCTGCAGGACTGACCAGGGAAAATTACCCTATTTGAGTAGTGCTAGGTGAAAACCTGGAGAAAAGCCCATGACAGATGTCTAAAACAGTATCGACACTACACACAGCTGTAGTTGCAACCTTTATTCTGGTAGTGAGCCCCGATGCCATCAGTAGGATACTTTTTGGCCAGGTTATGTTCGAGTTTGATACAAATGACAGTCTGTGGAACATGGTCTGTTTCTGGCCTGGCTTCCCCTTTATCGATCCAGCGAACCTGATAAACAACTGATCATTAAGACAGTGGCCCTAAGTCCTATCAATAAATAAAATGAGGACAGTAAGCCTCCAACTGATGCAATTTTTCCTATGTCTTAGAAGGATGCAGAGGAGAAAAGAAGGTAAATGTAATGGACTGCGCCCTATGTAAAAGTGCAACACTGCTTTAATAAGAAAGGAGACACGCGTTCCAAGGGCCAGCTTGTTAGGAAGGTTATATATAGCAGATGAATTGACAGAGCCTGAAGCTAGGTAAGGCGCGCCTAAGTGATCACAACTAGGAACAAAGTTTATAACACAAGGAGCCAAAGAGTGCAGAAAAGAAGTTGCTGAAAAGGTGCACATAACAGGAAAGCCCAATACCAAATTGGGATCCCACTATAGCATAATAAAAGCAGTAGAGGAAAACACATGCAACAATCCTTCTAGAAGACAATCAAAGGCCCTGTGTGCTTCAGGTGATTGCAAAACATAAATAAGTTAAAGAGCGTTTAAAAAAAGAAGAAAAAAAGTACACGTATAAAGTTTTCACTTTGGTGCCATACGCTGCCTTTTTTTAAACATACAAAAACATAATTAAGAAACAGCCCTTCCTGTGAGTCTCAAACCGCAAGCTGCATACACTGAATCATAGAGGAAAACAAAGCTTTAATTCTAGGCGATCTCCGAACACAGAAAAGTAACGTAAGTGTTATTATTTTTTTATTTTATTTTTTTGCTCACTAATAAGAAGTGTTTCGCTGTGAGATTAAAAAGCTTTAAGGGCATGCTTCAAGTGCATAGATTATCTCTGCTGCTGACTGCTGATATCGGACAGCATGGGTGGGCTGTATGCGGGTAGGTGCATGGGTGGGCTGTATGCGGGTAGGTGCAGTCACAAGAACCTCAACAAAACTGCAAACTTCAAAAATTCAATTTGTTTACATACCAGATTATAACATTATCAGTTCATACGGAAGAGTGGATAATGTGAGTTAAACTTGGGGAGAGCCCGACCGAGTTTATATTCATGCGTGTTTTTGGAGGTGGTGAAAAAGCTTTGACTTGAGATACCTCCAGGTGGAGGCACCTTTCATGGCCATTAGGATGACACCTCCTGAGCTCACGAACCCTGATATGGCGGAAGACTGATATATGACATGGCAACAGCAAAATCTTGTTGAGCACCAGCCAATGCTACAACCTCAACAACTGCACTAACAGTGGGAAACCCCATGCCTCCCTGCTTGATGAGTACTACATGGCAGTCATGTTGTTACTGTGAACCTGAAGCAAGATGCCCCTGACTGACAGAAGATGCAACTTCAGAGCCTGTCAGAAAGCATGTAGTAAGAACAGATTTATAGGGAACTGTTGCTCTAACGAAGACAAGAGTCTCTGAATCTCAACTTTGTTCAGATGTCCCTTCACCTTGATCCATCCCACCCTTCCACCACTCCACAGTTCCCCCGATAATGGGATGATGAATCTGTTGTCATTTTAGTAATTGGTAGAGGGAAGCAGAAACGTCTGCAGCAAGTTAGATTTCTGTCTCTAGTCCAGAACCACACAGCCCAGGAAATGTCCTTGAAGATGTCCGAAAACTAGCACCAGTGCTTGTCCTATTGTAAATGCAATTTTTTCTGGAGAGCCCACATACACTACAAAGAGAAAGATGATAACAGGATGCAAGAGGCTAACAGGCAGAGCAGCCAAAAACTGCTAACACCGGAAAAATAGCTGAAGCTTGAAATATTGGGATCTTGGCCTGGAAGTCTCGGTAAGGCCTTCAGGGGGTCCATGAACTAAGCGGACCTCCAAGAAGGGCAATACCAGTGTGAGTTAAGATGAGGCTAGACACGCTGGAGCACCTCAGGCTGAACAACAGCAATATCATGCAGCAGAAGCACACCCGCCTTCAACAGTCGGTCATCAAAATATGGTGGGGACACAAGTTTCCTTGATCTGCGAGGATGGGGTACAACTAGTAACACAATCTTTTTAAAGCCCTGAATGGGTAATGTAAAACCAAGAAGGCCCACAAACTGGTAGTAAGTGGAGCACATCACCAAGAAGCAGTTAATTCACATACAAGGCACAACCCGTATGTGAATGTATGCATCCTACAAGTCCAAGCTAGTCATCGTGGTCTAAAGTCAGCAAGATGTAAGCAACATTTTGAATTTCTCCTTCCGAGAAACGAGATCGATACCCTAAGGTCTTTAACTGGTCAGGGACTCTGTTATCCTTGGGGGCCAGGAACAGTATCCTGGTCCAGGTTCAAGTTCAAATGCAACTTTCAGGATGCAGAGTGAACATCAGTCTGAAGAAAATTTGGGCATGGTCTTGTAGTCGTTGTGAGAGCACAAGGGTTGTGGGAATGAAGTTGGACAAGTTGTAAGCCCCATAATTCTGAAGTGATCAGATGCCAGTATACCACACCTCAGTGAGTGCCTGAGTTCACACTGTGGCACGTTAAAGAGGTTTTGTTGCAGTGCCAGGAGATGAGGAGGAAGGTCGTTGGTGCTGCTACCTCTTACTAATTGCAATGCCTCTATCCCTGAAAGCCCATAAGTTCGGTATTGAATGGACAATCACATTTGTTTTTGACAGAGGGAAATGCCTCTGGATTACCCCTGAAGCATGTGATATTATTGGTGAAACTGGAACATTAGGGAAGCCGGGCCCTGCTACAGTATCTTAGCACTATTGCTCAAACTTATCCAAGGCAGAATCAGACTTAACAGAGCCAGATGCCATCCAAGGGCATGCCCATCAGTAAAACCTGGATGTCATCAGGGAACTCCGTAGAGTGCATCCAGGCATGTCAGCTGATTAGAACAATAGTTCCCATAGAACAGGCAAGCAAACCAGTGAAGTGTAGGCCAGAGTACTAGATCTGCTTGTCCGCATCCCGACATCCTGAACCAATTGCGAAAATAAAGCGTTAGGTCCTCTGGTAGAGAGAAGCATTCAAAGAGTGTGATGCTAAACTGTTTGAAGCTAAGACCGATTTTGCCCATGCGTTCAAACTGCTTCATCACTCTGTACGGGGAGTGGAAGAAAAGCTATTACGATTAAGCTTGAGAGAGGATACTTACAAGACCCAACAATCAAATGATGGGTGCTGCATGAGGAACTTGGGTTCCAATGGAGCTTTGAAATGACACGTGGTAATTTGGTGACTAAGACCGGGGCAGAAGAGGATTTAGGCCAAGCTGACACAATAGGGTCCAAAAGAGCATTGTTGAAAGGCAAAAGCGATTCCAAAGTGGACAGGCAAGGATGAATGATTCCCGTAAAAAGTTGGCTTTAGTTTCCTCTGAAAGAACAGGCAATTCTAGAATCTCTGCATCTAGGTGGATGTCCTTCATAACTGATGCACTCTCCTCTTTGAAAGACTATGAGGGGGCTTTGGGGCCAACAATCCAAGTAAAAGTCTACATCAATGTACTGAATGAACAGCAGATTATCCCCTTTCTCAAAATCTTGGTTTGAGGTATCTCTAATAGGGTCAGCATCAGTGCCAACAATGGTCGTCATTTTGGAAAAACTCAGGCTCCTTGGAAGCTAAGCCACTAGAGGCTCATCTTCAAAACCAGACTGTGCTTTCATTACAGCATAGTGTGACGTGATGGTCTGTAGCTGAGCAATGGTCTGACTTCATAGCTGATGGAGTCTTAACTGATGACCCAGGAGCCAAATACATCATCAACTTGATGACAACTGGCAAAGATTTTGGAAAAGAGTTTAATAAAGACCTGGCACAGAGGCTAGACTAAGCATTCTCCAAGAAGGGGTGGCTGATGGTGAAGTCCTTGGCGCCGTAATAGTGTGACTCGGGGTCCAGCTGTTGAAAGTTTGCAGCATGGCCTCTCTGAAGGCCACAGCCTGTTGCAAAATTCAAATACAGCCTGGGAAACATGGATCACATATTTTCCTGGATGGGAACAAGCACAGAGGGGGAAGTCAAAGTCAGATAGCGCATACGCAGGTTATGCAATGTAGCTCAAGAAAGGAAATGCCTGAAAGCCATGGAGTCCCATTTGTGATGCCTTTAATACTACTCATCAAAGTCAACATATTTATTTAGTCTGAAAGAAGGAACTCACAACTTAACTCATAGATAGGATATATTTTGGCACTACAAGGGACCAGACATAAGAGGCAGAATGAACACATTTATAATTAACCACTGCTAATTGATAATAAATTATCAATGTTTTATCCACATTTACGAAGTAGCCAGATATGGTGCAAAACGTTCAGCTTCCAGTTTTATTTTCTGAATAGATTCCACAAAATGTGATATAAAGAATGTAGATATTGACCGCATCTGTAACTATTTTACATTCTCCAGTATAGAAAAGATAAAAGTAGGATTTCTTTATTGAGATAAAGTTAGTATATGAGTGGTTCAAGATAGAAGGCAAAAAAAAAAAAGGGGTGACACAGGGCCTCCCCGGTCTTGTGCCGTGTGAGATTGGACGCGACGTAGAGCTGAGATCTATGCTACACACCTGACCCTGCAGCCTTGACTCATGCATTGGATATTTTTTTAAGATATTAGGTCAGATTCCCATTCTAGTCAAAGTAGACCACAAAAAGGACCCAGAGATCAAATGGCTTTGTGGCAGCCAACAGGATCATCCCAGCCATTTTCCATTCAAGAGCAGAAATATCTAAAAGTGATACATCCCTGGTAATGTGATCCACACTATCTCAACTGGGTATAAACCCATGTTTGAACAGTGAGACTTAGTTATGAATGACTAGTGAAAGCCTATTGGACAATATTTTAGCTTAAACGTTTGTGCTCACGTTGATTAAAATAAAGTGCCCAATGGAAGAGGCTTTATTTAGGATCTTTATTCTGCTTTGAGAAGGCAACCATATGGATAGCCATCCTAGACTATGGTGGTTTATTACCCTTTATGAACCTCTTTATTAACTCAAGAAAAAGAGGGGCTATTTACTCCTTAGAGGATAGAGATGCAGAACAATAGGGACCAACACTTTCATATTGTAACTTGGAATGTTAATGGTCTCAATTCTCTTTTTTTAAGTGTACTAACAAAAAGGGATAACTAGCTCGTGTAAGAAGTGAATAAAACACCAGGGGCCAGATGTAGGTAGAATAGATTTGCGAATCGGAAATTGCGAGTCGGTGCGACTCGCAATTTCCGATGCGCAAAATCGTATGCAGAATGGTGTCTCAGACACCTTCTGCTAATCTAAAGGGGGTCGCAAAGACCCACCTCATTAATATTAATGAGGTGGGTCGCAATTTGCGACCCCCTTGAGATTCCCTGCACTCACAGGGATGGTGGCCTGCTGGAGACAGCAGACCTCCAGGTCTGTGACTGCTTTTTCAATAAAGCGTTTTTTGTTTTGTATTGCAGCCAGTTTTTCTTAAAGGAAAACGAGTTCCAATACAAAAGAAAAAATGAAACCATTTGGTTTCGTTTTTTCAGAGTAGGCAGTGGTCCATTGGACCACTGCCGGCTCTGAAAAAACATTTTTGCGACATTCACAAAGGGGAAGGGGTCCTATGGGGACCCCTTCCCTTTTGCGAATGAGTTAGCGCCCACTTCAAATGGGTGCTAACTGCAAATTGCTTTGCGACCGCTTTTGCGGTCACAAAGCAATGCTGCATCGCAGTGCGAGTCGCAAATAGGAAGGGAACACCCCTTCCTATTTGTGAGTCGCATTCCCATTTTGCGAGTCGGTACCGACTCGCAAAATGGGAATGTGCATCGCGATGGCCGTTTTGCATGGCGCAAACTGCAAAAATCATAGTTTGCACCATGCAAAACAGTTCGTACGTCTGGCCTCAGGTCTTGTGAAAAGCTAAATCTGATATTGACAGGTGATTGGCTACTGCTTCACTTTATAAGTGAAGCTCAAGTTATTGCAGTATGTACAGTGAATGTGCCTAATACCAATGATATTGATCTTTTCATAGATCTGATTTTATAACTTCCAACATGGAAGAGTCTTATATTTTTGTGGTGATATACATTTGTAACTCATTGTATAAGTTCACAAACCAAGGAAACAAAATCAGATAAGAATGGGGACACTCTGAGCAGTCCTATTTCAAATCATCATTTGACCTTCAAGATAGCTGGACTACTTTCGAGAGGAAGCAAATAGGCCAATTTATTTGCATGTAAATGTGATTTCATGTCAGACATTCTTCTTAACCCCTTATTGATAATTAGGTCAGTTTAACCGTAAATTTTCATAAATGTTTCCCCCAAAGGTATCCAGGCCAATTTGCTTCCTTTTCTTCTCATGTGTTGGGAATTCTAAAAGTTCAAAGGGTTTGTGGATTCCCAGGAAGCAACTGAGAAATTAGCCAAAACGAATCTCAATTTTGATTTTGTTTTTTGGGGGACGGCTGGAATATTCAGGCAGAGGACCCCTTCTTTCTTTTTACTTTTCAATATAAAATCAAAATCATGGTGTCTAGTGTCTTGCAAGTGGGCTTGCTCCCCCATCCCCCATGTGGACATATTGGGGTTAAAACCCAAATCTGCCACACAGGGCTCTGAAAGACTGTATGGGTGCTAAGGTTTGAAGGATGTTGTCTAATGTCTGGATGGTTCAGCACTCATTCTATTCTCTAATACACATTGGCAAAACCAATAGGCCTTGCATATGAGAGAGTTACTGGCTTTAGCAATCCAATTTGGCCACATTGTACACCTGTGTGGCTGCTGTTTACCATGACTAAAAGTTAGTGGAGTGGGGAAGGCTCAAGAAGGATAGACTGGGTAGAATGGAGGTAGATTGTGGTAAAGTGGAGTGGGGTAGAGCGGAGTGGAGTACATTGAAGTGTGGTAGAATGGAGTAGGATAGATTGTAGTGAAAGGGGTAAACTGGATTAGGATAGACTAGGGTACATTGGAGTGGAGTAGTATAGATAGGTGGGGGTGGTCTGGAGTGGGGGATTGGGGCAGAATGAGACAGACTGGAGTGGGGATAGACTGGGGTGAGGGTAGACCAGACTTGGGTTGATTAGGGTAGACTGGAGGGGTTAGATTGGATTAGGGTAGATTGGGATAGCCTGGGGAAGAGTGGACCAGGGCTGACTGGAGTGTGGAGATTGGAGTTCAGGTTGCAGTGGAGTGGGGTGAGTGGAGTGGGGGTAGACTGGAGTAAAGTGGAGTAGACTGGACTGGAGTGGAGTGGGGAGGGAAGGATTGGAGTAGGGCAGCTTGTTGGGTTGGAGTGGGGTAGATTGGTTTGGGGTAGAGTTGACTGAGATGGAGTAGGGTGGACTGGGGTAGATTGGAGTTGGCTAGGGGTGGGGTAGACTGAATTGGGGTTGACTGGGGCAGAGGTGAACGAGTTGATTGGAGTGGTGTAGATTGGATTTAGGAGTGGGATAGACTGGGGTAGATTGAAGTGAAGTGGGACAGATTGAAGTGAAGTAGATTAGAGTTGAATGGGGTAGACTGAAGTAGGGTAGATTTGACTGGAGTGGGGTAGATTGGTTTCTACTGAGGTAGACTGGGCTGGAGTGCTGTGGATTGGGGTAGATCAGAGTGGAGTGGGGTACACTGGGGTGGAGTGGGTTCGATTGGAGTGGAGTAAACTGGAGCGGGTTAGAATGAGTGGACAGGGATAGACTGGAGTAGAGTGAGATAGATTGGAGTAGAGAGAAGTAGACTATAGTGGGTAGATTGGAGTAGGGTAGATTGGAGTGGGTGAATAGAACAGAGTGGGGTAGATTGCAGTGGGTTAGATTAGGGTTAGTGGGTGGATTGGAGTGGAGTAGAGTAGATTGAATTTGGGGTGCACTGGGTGGATTAGCATGAGGTGGACTGGAGAAGATTGGGCTGGCGTATATTGGGGTGAGTAGACTGGGGTAGATTAAAGTAAGTTAAATAAGGTAGACTGGAGTGGAGTGAAGTAGACTGGGGAGGAGTGGGGTAGACTGCAGTGGTGTGGGGCAGACTGAGGTCAACTGGAGTGGAGTGTAGTGGGGTACTCTGGATTGGAGCGATGTAGACTGGAGTAGAGTGGGGTAAACTGGGGTGGAGTGGGTTAGAGTTGAGTAGAGTGGGATGGGGTGGGGTAGACTGGAGTGGAGTTGGGTAGAGTGGAATGAGTAGAGTGGGGTGCAGCAGACTGGACTGGGGTGGGGTAGACAGGAGTGCGGTAGGGTGGGGTGGAATAGCGTAGACTGGAGTAGTTTGGAGTAGGGTGGAGTGGGGTAAATCAGGATCCATTGCAAGGGAGTGGGGTGAAGTAGAGTAGACTGAGTGGAGTGGGGTAAAGTAGGTAGACTGGGTCTAGTGGGGTAGATAAGAACGGAGAAGATTGGGGTAGACTGGGGCAGACTGGAGTGATGTAGATTAGAGTGACGTGGAGGTAGACTAGAATGAGGTGGGGATGACTGGGTTGGAGTGGGATGGGGTAGATTGGAGTGTGGTTGGAGTGGGGTAGACTGCAGTGGAGTGGGGCAGATGGGAGTGGAGTAGTGTGATGAAGAATTGAGATGCTGCCATGTAGAAAGATCCACAAGACCTAGACACATCTGAAAACTAAACATCTGGGTGAGTCCAGGGTGGTGTGCTTCACATGCACCCTGCACGATTTTCTTACCCATAATGCCCTGCAAACCTCCAACTTTACTAGAAAGCACAATTTTTTTCCACATTTTTGTGAAGGAACCTTCTGGAATCTGCAAGAATACACAAAATTCCTACCACCCAGCATTGTCTCATCTATACCGATAAAAATGTTGCCCCACTTGTCAGCCTAAAAAAGTTTTTTTCTCAGACTGCCCTTTTGGACCCGCTTTGGTTCCACCTCAATTTCGACATGTTTTTGGCTCTTCCCTGTCATAGGCACTTGGCCCACCTACACAAGTGAGGTATCATTTTTACCGGGAGACTGAGGGGAACATTGGGTGGTAGGAAAGTTGTCCCGGTGTGGTGATCCCACACAGAAATGTGAGAAAAATGTGATTTGTTTAGCTGAATTTGAGGTTTGCTGAGGATTCTGGGTAAGAAAACATTGGGGGATCCACACAAGTCACACCTCCCTGGATTCTCTCGGGTGTCTAGTTTTCAGAAATGTTTGGGTTTGGTAGGTTTCCCTATATGGCTGCTGAGCCCAAGACTAAAAGCACAGGTCCCCCCCACAAAAACAGGTAGTTTAGTATTTGATAATTTTGATGAGTCCACATAGTGTTTTGGGGCATTTCCTTTCGCGGGCCCTAGGCCTACCCAGACAAGTGAGGTACCATTTGTATCGGGAGACTTGGAGGAACGCTGGGTGGAAGGAAATTTGGGGCTCTTCTCAGATTCCAGAAACATCTGTCACCAAAATGTGAGGAAAAAGTGTTTTTAAGCCAAATTTTCAGGTTTGCAAAGGATTTTGGGTAACAGAACCTGGTGAGAGCCTCACAAGTCACCCCATCCTGGATTCCCCTAGGTGTCTAGTTTTCAAAAATGCACAGGTTTGGTAGGTTTCCCTAGGTGCCGGCTGAGCTATAGGCCAAAAACCTACAGCTTGGCACTTTGCAAAAAAACCCATCAGATTTCTATGGAAAAATGTGATGTGTCCATGCTGCGTTTCCTGTCGCGAGCATTAGGCCTACCCACGCAAGTGAGGTACCATTTCTATTGGAAGACTTGGGGGAACACAGAATAGCAAAACAAGTGTTATTGACCCTTGTCTTTCTCTAAATTTTTTCCTTCCTTCCAAATGTAAGACAGTGTGTAAAAAAGACGTCTATTTGTGAAATGTCCTGTAATTCACATGCTAGCATGGGCAGCCCGGAATTCAGAGGTGTGCAAATAACCACTGCTTCTCAACACCTTATCTTGTGCCCATTTTGAAAATGTGAAGGTTTTCTTGATACCTATTTTTCACTCTTTATATTTCAGCAAATGAATTGCCGTATACCCGGTATATAGTGAAAACCCATTGCAAGGTGCAGCTCATTTATTGGCTCTGGGTACTTAAGGTTTTTGATGAACCTGCAAGCCCTATATATCCCGCAACCAGAAGAGTCCAGCAGTCGTAACAGTATATTGCTTTCGAAAATCTGACATCGCTGGAAAAAGTTACAGAGTAAAACGTTGAGAAAAATGTCTGTTTTTTCACCTCAATTTCAATATGTTTTTATTTCAGCTGTTATTTTCTGTAGGAAAACCTTGTAGGATCTACACAAATTACCCCTTGCTGAATTCTGTCTACTTTTCTGAAATGGTTAGCTTTCCGGGATCCAGCTTTGGTTTCACACCCATTTCTGTCACAAACTGGAAGGAAGCTGAAAGCACAAAAAAATAGTAAAAATGGGGTATGTCCCAGTAAAATGACAAAATTGTATTGAAAAAAATTGGGTTTTCTGATTCAAGACTGGCTGTTCCTGAAAGCTGGGAATCTGGTGATTTTAACACAGCAAACCCTTTGTTGATGCCATTTTAAGGGAAAAACACCACAAGCATTCTTCTGCAGCCCTTTTTGCCCATTTAAAAAAAGAAAAAGAAAAAAAAAATTCGCTGTATTTTGGATAATTTCTTGGTCTCCTTCAGGGGAGCCCACAAAGTGTGGGTATCTCTAGAATTCCTAGGACAAAAAAGGACGCAAATTTGGCGTGGGTAACTTATGGTGACAAAAAGTTATGAGGGCCTAAGCACGAACTGCTCCAAATAGCCAAAAAAAGGCCTGGCACCTGAGTGGGAAAAGGCCCGGCAGCGAAGGGGTTAAGATCCAAAGGGCTTAGCTGTGGTTTGTTGTCAAGGGTTTGACACCCACCTGGATTATTGTATCTAGTTCTCAATGCGTCACCTTATGTGTTGCTACTTTTTTCAGATGCCAAACCTCCATAGTATCCCAACTCGCAGATCACCTTTGGGGTACTGTGTTCGGTTGTTGGCCCTTATCAAGTCTGAGTGTGGGTCTAAGACCCCCACCAAGTAGTCCTGTGTCATCCTAATATTAATGTGATAATTGCCATCCCATTTAGCACGAATTTCATCGTGAAACTCTCATCACAGGTCTCTTGACAGGTATTGTGCTAGGTGTTGACATTACTACTGCCCTAGCAAGGTGCTCAATTGCATTGGAGATGGAGGTTCCTGCAAAGTAAACCTCCTTTCAATATTGGTGACTATGATCTCCATGTTCAGGCCATGACTCATCTGCAGTAGTGGTAGATGACTGCTAGTTAAGCCTTTTGAAAAATATACCATGCCCGACCCATCTAGCTCCATAGTGAATTTGAATTTAATTTACTGTTCGATTAATTAGAATCATTACATGAAAAGTATACACGTGAAACCCCCCCCTCTAGCCCCCAGCCTTTACAGATAAAAAATACAATACGAACAAACCGATAAATCTGTCTTATTTACACATTTCATTTATAATGCAACTTTGTTTCTTAAAAGAGAAAGCTTTTCCTCCTTGTTGGCTGCCCTCCTTATAATTTAATGCTTGGGGACAGACTTTAGGGAGTACCCTGCACCTCAGTAATATCATACTTAGGCCTGCGATGCTAGTTGTACTAGCCCCATTACTGCACTTAGTGTTACACCTCCAAGTGTAGTCCCGAGGTGGGGCTTCAGTAAATATGGAAGTATTGCATTTACCAAAACCAATGGCAGCTTTCCATAGATATTACACAAAACTTTTTATTGCACCAAACGTCCGATAGCATCTTAAATAGCCTAGTGCATGCCGTACCAACAGTGAACCATGGGGATATTGCACTAATCTCATTGTAGCCCTCGTGGTTACCTCCATACTCCTAATCAACCTAGAGAGGAAGGTATGTAGTTACTGCTCTCAGATATTTCGAATTACTTGTTTCCTCAAACAGATTCAACACCAAAAAGGGAGTTTTCCGTAGAGACTGCACTCATTTTTCTGTGGTAACCTATGCACTTTTCATCCCTCACCAATACACATAATCATTAACCTGTTGATACACCACAGCCATTTCCACACAACATCAATGCCCAAGGGGAATTCTTCAATAAACGTTACACTATTCCTATTATTGCATTACGCCATTTTATGACACCCTAGTGCACAAACCCCACCAAATAAGTACCCTGCACCTGGCCAGACTATCATAAGTGTTGGTATCCTCCCACTCTCTCACCATAACATGATCTAAAATTATCAAATTACAAACAATCTCTTAAACCATGTATTTTTGTTGAAGGTGTCAGTGTCAGTATGGCAATTTACCTGTCTGTCGCCACTTTCTAGAGAGTATGCAACTGCTAGCACAGGTATTTTAATAAAAATTATTAACAAGTGTTCATGTATTCTGAGTAATGGATTTGCATAGAAAATGTAACAACAATAGAAAAATAATCCAAGCGTTTGAAAAAGTGATCATGATGAGTGGCCATCAATGTTCACGAAGTGTACTTATTAATAGTGTATTAATATGAAATGTTGAGTATAGGTTTGACTAATGTAGTAATGTGTCATATAAAGGGTTATGTATTGTGTATTTGCTTTATTAATTGTAGGCCTTAACTTAGCGTAGGTCCTGGCTTAGTTGCAAGGCCTCATGTCAAGCTGTATTTCTTAATGTTTAATAAAATGGCTGCCCTAGAGAGTTTAACTGTGATTTTCCATTGTATTGTGTACATGTGCTCTTAGCTAAAAGTCTTTCTAATGAGAACCAACTGCTAGAAGATGCTGTTCTTGCTAAATGTAACAATATGAGTGTAATGTGTGAGAGACTGACTTTCTCTGGAGGAGAACAATGGAGACACTGACTGGAGTATAAGATGCAACAATATTGTTACCCGACGAACTGGATGATGAGGACATTGCAGGAGAAACAAATCAGCGACAGTGAATGGAGTAGTGGTAGAATTCATAGATTTGAAGTTTTAGTTTTATTGGACAAAGTGTGGACATGCGATCCCTTGACCAATAGGGACTTGGGAAATAGTCTTAGGGACTTTAACTTAACGGGACTGCACCAAGAGCAATACGCCATTCTCTCTATTCTTTCGAGATGCTTAAAGACTTTGCGTTTCTGAACTATGATGCTGAATCCTGATGCCTTGGTGACTGAACTGATGTCGAAGATTAACTTAGCTTGCTGATCCAATTGAGAAGAGGTATTATTGTACCCATGTCATGCATCTTTGCTTTTTCTTTCTAGGTACCAACCGCACTGTTTGATAGAGCCATAGTTAGATGTTTTCCAAATTTGTGTTACTAAATTGTTTTGCATGAAGCCCAACATGCTGATGCTAATCTGATGTTAGATAAGGATTCTCACTAATGAAAATCTATCAAGAGGGAACAATGTTTGATGAATTTCTCTGCTGAATCTAGATGTATGTGATATTGTTTCCACATTTGTTCTTGTTATTAATTTGCACCATAACCTTAGAATGTGTAATAGTTAAAGCTTTGATTAGACTGCGGTTCCTCCGTCGATTTGGACAGCCATTGTTGTTTCTGTATGTGTATCATTTGATTTTGAGATTAATTCACGTGACATTAGCATTGTTAATATAGGGAAATAAATATTCTAACTTTAACTAAAAGGTGTGTTTATTCATGACTGAAAGGTCATGGTGTGTGACAACTACTGACTCCAATGATTATTAATGTCATAGATTATTGGTGATTACTGATACTGTTGATTGATTATTAAGTTGCATGAACTGGAGTTATGGTTGGATCATCTTAATTGCGAGTCAAAAGGTTAATCAACTGTTAGAAATGGGATCTTTGGTTGGCAGTCAGGTTACCCCCTGTCCAAGCAATGACCCACACTCTAGTCAGGCTAAAGGAGAATCACCCTCAGTTATTCCCCGCTCAACCCCTTGGTAGCTTGGCACAAGCAGGCAGGCTAAACTTCAGAGTCTAGGTGTAAAGTATTTGTACCAACACACACAGCAACTCAGTGAAAACACTACAAAATGACAACACAGCTTTAGAAAAATAAGAAATATTTATCTAAACAAAACAAGACCGAAACGACAAAAATCCACCATACACAAGTCAAGTTATTAATTTTAAAAGCAAAAGAGTCTTAAATCCTTGAGAAAACAGTAAAAACACTGATAGCATTGAAAAGTACCTGGGTAGCATCAAAATAACCCACACGGGCGAGTGTGTGTCAAAAAAGGTTAGCGATGCGTTGATTTTTCACCTGCAACTGAGACCGTGCGTCGTTTCTCCTCCGCCAGTTGGATTGGCGTGTGGTGTTTTTCCTCTCTGCAGGAGAGCGATGCGTCTATCCGGGCAAGCACTTTGGTCCAGGGCAGGCTTTGCGTCGGTGTTCCACAACCAGCAAGGTTTGCGTCGAAAATCCTGCTGCACGGTATCAGCAAAACCGCGCTATGTGGGTTGCAACATTATCAGCCTCTGTTAGCGGGTGTTGCACGTCATTTCTCCAGCTGTGTGCGTCGATCTTCCAGCTGCGATGCCGGTGGAGGGTCGATTTCTGCCGCGAAGCCGGTGGCACGTAATTTTTCAGCCGAGTCTCGGAAGGTGCATCGATATTTTCCAGCACGGCGGTCTATGCGTGGATTTGCAGTCTTGGTCTGCCAACTTCACCTTCCAAGGCCCCAGGAACTGGATAGGGCACCACTTAGCAGGGCAGAAGTCTCAGCAGAGAGTCCAGGTGCTGGCAGGAGAAGTCTTTGATGGCCCTGAGACTTCAACAACAGGAGGCAAGCTCAGGACAAGCCCTTGGTGATTTCTCCAGAAGCAGGAATGCACAACAAAGTCCAGTCTTTGTCCCCTTGCACAGGCAGAAGCAGCAACTGCAGGATAGTTCCACAAAGCACAGTCACAGGCAGGGCAGCACTTCTCCTCAGCTCTTCTCCAGGCAGAGGTTCCTCTTGATGTCCAGAAGTGATCTAATTTTCCAGGGGTTTGGGTGCTCTTCTTATACCCATTTTGGCCTTTGAAGTAGGCCTACTTCAAAGGAAAGTCTCTCTTGTTTGTGAAATCCTGCCTTGGCCAGGCCCCAGACATACACCAGGAGGTTGGAGACTGCAATTGTGTGAGGGCAGGCACAGCCCTTTCGGGTTTAAGTGACCACTCCTCCCCTCCCTCCTAGCACAGATGGCTCATCGGGATATGCAGGCTACACCCCAGCTCCCTTTGTGTCACTGTCTAGAGAGAGGTGCAAACAGCCCAACTGTCAAACTGACCCAGACAGGGAATCCAAAAACAGGCAGAGCCACAGAATGGTTTAAGCAAGAAAATGCCCACTTTCTAAAAGTGGCATTTTCAAAAAAACAATCTCAAAACCAACTTTACTAAAATATGTATTTTTAAATTGTGAGCTCAGAGACCCCAAACTCCACAAGTCTATCTGCTCCCAAAGGGAATCTACGCTTTACTCATGTTTAAAGGTAGCCCCCATGTTAACCTATGAGATAGGCCTTGCAACAGTGAAAACCGAATTTGGCAGTATTTCACTGTCAGGACATAAAACACATTAGTATATGTCCTACCTTAAACATACACTGCACCCTGCCCATGGGGCTACCTAGGGCCTACCTTAGGGGTGTCTTACATGTAAGATAAGGGGAGGTTTAGGCCTGGCAAGTGGGTACACTTGCCAAGTCGAATTGGCAGTTAAAATCTGCCCACACAGACACTGCAGTGGCAGGTCTGAGCCATGTTTACAGGGCTACTAATGTGGGTGGCACTACCAGTGCTGCAGGCCCACTAGTAGCATTTGATTTACAGGCCCTGGGCACCTCTAGTGCACTGTACTAGGAACTTACCAGTAAATAAAATATGCCAATCATGGAAAGCCAATTACATACACATTTTATACAGGAGCACTTGCACTTTAGCACTGGATAGCAGTGGTAAAGCACCCAGAGTAACAAAAACAGAAAAACAGAGTCCAGCACACATCAACCACCTGGGAAACAGAGGCAAAAAGTTAGGGGAGACCACGCCAAGGATGAAAAGTCTAACACATGTCTTTCCCCCCCACCCCCAGTTGAAAGCGTGGAGCAACTACCCAATCTCATGGGAGTTCTCATCACTAAGGCAGAAGAATCTGGACAGACCATCAGCATTGGCGTGTTCTGTGCCAGGGTGGTGCTCCACCGTGAAGTCCATCCCCCGCAGGGAAATGGACCACCTCAACAGCTTTGGATTCTCACCCCTCATCTGCATTAACCATCTGAGGGGCCTGTGGCCGGTCTGAACTCCGAAGTGAGTCCCAAACAAGTAGGGCCTTAGCTTCTTCAGAGCCCAGACCACAGCAAAAGCTTCATGTTCTATGGCACTCCACCTACATTCCCTGGGAAGTAACCTCCTCCTAATGAAGGCTACAGGTTGATCTAGGCCCTCTTCATCAAGCTGTGAGAGTACTGCTCCAATACCATGTTCTGAGGCGTCTGTTTGCACAACAAACTCTTTGGAGTAGTCAGGTGCCTTCAGCACAGGTGCTGTGCACACGGCAGCCTTCAGGGCATCAAAAGCCATCTGGCAAGACTGAGTCCAGATCACCTTTCTGGGCTGCTTTTTGGAGGTCAACTCAGTCAAGGGAGCAACAATTGTGCCATACCGCTTGACAAACCTCCTATAGTATCCTGTGAGACCTAAAAAGGCTCACTTCAGTCTGGGTCTTGGGAGGCTCCCAAGCCAGAATAGTATCAATCTTTGGCTGTAGGGGTGCCACCTGGACACTCCCCACCTGGTTTCCCAAGTACACCACAGAACCCTGCCCTATTTGGCACTTGCTTACCTTAATAGTGAGGCCTGGGGATGGGGTGCGCGTCAGTTTTAGTGACTGCATTGAGACCCCGGCAGTCCACGCAGAACTGGAGTTCTGGGGTGGCACCAGGGGCAGCAGCCTTTGGGACCAAAACCACAAGGCTGGCCAAAGGATTGCTGGAGTGCTCAATAACCCCTAGGATTAACATCTTGGATACCTCCTCCTCCATGCTAGCCCTGACCTTGTCAGTCACCCTGTAAACCTTTGGTTTAATGGGTGTACAGTCCCCCGTGTCCACATCATGTGTGAACAAGTGTGTGACCCCTTGGATCAAGGAAAACAGTGAGGCAAACTGTCCCAACACCTGGCGAGAGTACCTCTGCTGCTCTGCAGTCAGGAAGGGGGAGAGGTTCACTCGCTCCACAGACCCATCTTTCTCTCCTGCAGACAGGAGGTCAGGAAGGGGCTCCTGGCTTGCTTCTAGGTTCTCCTGTGCGAGACTCCTGAAGCGGGCAGTCTGGTTTCTCAGAGCCAGCATGTAACTGAATACATCCTGGGTGGGGGGTTTACTAGGAGCTTTTTCCAAAAGCCTCCTTCACTAGCCTTAACAGACCCCTCACAGGGTTGCCACAGATCAGCTCAAAAGGACTAAAGCCAGTCCCTTTTGAGGCACCTCCCTGAAGTGAAAAGAAGGCATGGCAAAAGGACATCCCACTTTCGCCTCAAGGGCTCTGATAGGCCCAGGATCATGCCTTTCAAGGTGCGGTTGAATCTCTCAACCAGACCATTACTTTGGGGGTGGTAAGGTGTGGTGTACTTGTAGGTTACCCCACACACCTTACAGAGAGACTTCATATATGTTGATATGAAGATGGTACCCCTATCGGACACCACTTCCTTGGGGAACCCCATGCTGGTAAAAACTCCCATCAAGGCACGGCACACTACCGGAACTGTAATTGATCTTAAAGGAATGGTTTCTGGGTACCGGGTGCCATGGTCCACCAAGATAAGGAAAACCTGTTGCCCATGGCTATCTTGGGATCCAGAGGCCCCACAAGGTCAATGCCAACCCTTTCAAAGGGGGTACTGAAGACAGGAAAAGGTTGGAGGGAAGCCTTATATTTCCCCTCCACTCTTGCCACTTGCCTGACAAGTTGGGCAAGACCTACAAAGAGCATCAGAGTGCCTGCGCATTTGATGTCAATAGAAGTGGGTGACAAGCCGCTCAAAGGTCTTGTGCTGCACCAAATGACTAGATAAAGGCAGATCATGAGCCAGACCCAGTAGGAAGGCTCTGAAACACTTGGGTACCACCAGCACAAGGGCTGACCCAGGCTCAGGAACCTTAGGCTCGCTATATAGGAGGCCATCCCCCCAGCAAATCAGATGTGATCCAGGCTCCTTGGCAGACGCAGTAGCCTGCTGCCGCAAACCCTCCAGAGTAGGGCATGACTTCTGTGCCTCACAGAATGCTTCCCTGGTGGGCCCCCCTCCCTGCTGCCACTTTGATAACTCAAGGACCTCACCTAGTTCATCCATCTGTTCCCCTGTAGGCTCCAGCCCCACCCCCGCCCCCAGGTTCGGCCTCTTCCTGGACCGTGGGAACTTCTGGGGCCCGTTTCCCATGCCCCTTGCCCTTCCTCCTTCTGGCAGACACCTGGGCCACTCTTTCAGGCTCCAGGGTCTCCTGATCACCCTTATGGGCTGCCATAGACCTGGTGGATACTCATACCCACCCAGGCAGACCTAACATCTCCAAGTGTGACCTGTGTTCCACCTCCTTCCAAGGGGAATCTTCCAGGTCATTGCCAAGCAAACAATCTACAGGCATGGTTGGACCCATAGCTACTTTCAAGGAACCTGAGACCCCCACCCCCATTAAAGGGAACCAGCGCCACTGTGCACAGGCACTCTGTGTTATCTACTACAACTACTTGATGAAGTACCCGGGGATCTATCTGCTCTTCAGACACCAGGTGACTCCTCACTGTAGTCACACTGGCTCCTTTGTCTCTCAGAGCCTCCACCCTCTGTCCCATTGATGGTCACCCACTGCCTGTACTTCTTAGTGTTCTCAGGCACTAGGGTTCTCTGGACCATCTCACTGTCCCCTGGTGAGACAAGGGTGATCTCAGCTGGCTCCCAACCACCTGGAACCAACTCCTCCCCAAGCGCTACACTAGCCGAACCCTGGGACTGCGCACCCCCTCACATGACCCACCTGGTCACATGCATAGCACTTACGTAGGGGACCCCCTGCCATAGGTTTCCCTTTGGAGAACCATGGCTTCTTCTCATTGGGGTGCTGGGAATCCTTACCCTGGGAATCAGATTGGGGCCCTTTAGAGAACTTCTCCTGTTTACCCTTACCCCCCCCCCCCTTTCCTCCAAGAGGGACCCAGCCCACCCTTGGCGTGGTCTACCCCATACCTCTTTTGGACCCTGGTGGTCTCCCAGCGGTCAGCTTCCTGCGTAAGCTTCATGGGGTCAGTCAGTTTGCTGTCAATCAGGTGTTAGCACAGCTCTGGAAAACATACAACTGTACAAGTGCTCCCAAGCAATCAGAATGTAAAGTCCCTCATACGTTGTCACCTGACTGCCCTTCACCCAACCATCCAGTAACCTGCAGAATGAATCAACACATTCCAACCATGTTTGGTATTCCTTCTTCTTATAGGACCTAAACTTGTCCTTCTACTGATCAGGGGTGAGACCATACCTAGTGATTAGGGCGTCCTTCATGATGGGGTAAGTGAGCTCCTGAGGATCCCCTAAGGGTGTCAGAGTATCTCTTCCCGCTACCTCAAAGAGCTTCCACAGGTCCGCCCACCAATGAACTTCAGGGACCAGATTCATATAGAGAGCAGACTCATACCCCTTAAACCACAGCAGTATGTCATCCTCCCTCTTGTAATCCTTCACAAGGTCCTTAAGAATGTGCACCCTTGCTCTCAGGCTGCACTGTGATGTTGCTGCCACCATCCATACTAGACTGGCTCCTCTTATCCAGCTCCCTCAAGCGAAGCTCATAAGCCAACAATAACTTTTTATCCTCAATGGCCATCCTCATTTTCTCCAACTCCAACTGGTGAGCCCTCTCTGCCTGTCTGTCCTGCAACTCTTCAGGAGTCAGACCCTTAGATGAGACACTGCTACCTGCCCTGGAGATCCTCCCCCCAGACAGAACAGGCCCACCCACAATACCATTGTGAATACTCTGCACCTCCTCTTCCTTACTCTCATCCTCATCTCCTGTGTGCCCCTCAGTGCCTTTTCCAGCTCCTCCTTCCTGGTGGAGCTCTTAACGGGGCAGGCAAGATCCTTACAGACCTGTTTCAATTGGGCTACTGTGTAACTCTCCAGTTTCCCCAAATCAAAAGCGGGTCCAGTTGATGCATCTCCAGACTGAGACATGATGAAAAGTCAACAGAAGTGCAAAGTTCCAAAGGCAGAAAACAAGTTCCCAATGAAGTTCAAAAGTCAATCAAGGATTACCACAAGATGGAAGTTGGGAAAAATCCAAAAAGAGAAAAAGCAAAAATCACAAGACAAGTAGTATGTGGTCACGTAGTGGCCTGCCATAAAAACAGTAGTGTACACAATCACTGTATGTCAAGTACAAATACAAGTCCAATCCCAACCGCTGATCGCCAATGTTAGAAATCGGGTCTTTGGTTGGCAGTCAGGTTACCCCCTGTCCAAGCAAGGACCCTCACTCTAGTCAGGGTAAAGGAGAATCACCCTCAGTTAACCCCCGCTCACCCCAAAATGACAACACTGGTTTAGAAAAATAGGAAATATTTATCTAAACAAAACAAGGCCAATACAACAAAACTCCACCATACACAAGTCAAGTTATTAATCTGAAAAGCAAAAAAAGTCTTAAATCGTTTATTAAACAGTAAAAACACTGTTCGCGTTGAAAAGTACCTGGGTAGCGTCAAAATAACACGCACGGGCGAGTGTGTGTCGAAAAAGGTTAGCGATGTGTTGATTTCTCACCCGCAAGCGAGACCGTGCGTCGTTTCTCCTCCTCCGGTCGGGTCGGCACGCGCCGTTTTTCCTCTCTGCAGGAGAGCGATGCGTCGATCTGGGCAAGCACTCGGGTCCAGGCAGGCTTTGAGTCATTTTTCCACGACCAGCATGGTTTGGGACTAAAATCCTGCCGCACGGTATCAGCAAAACCTTGCTATGTAGGTTGCAATGTTATCAGCCTCTGTCAGCGGGCGTTGCGTGACGTTTTTCCAGCTGCGTGCTTCGATCTTCCAGCTGCAATGCCGGTGGAGAGTTGTTTTCTGCCGCGAAGCCGGCGGCGCGTCGTTTGTCAGCCACATCTCGGAAGGTGCATCAATATTTTCCCCGCACAGCGGCCTGAGTGTGGATTTTCGGTCTTTGTCTGCCAACTTCACCTTCCAAGGACCCAGGAAATGGATAGGGCACCACTTGGCAGGTCGTTGATGGCCCTGCGACTTTAACAACAGGAGGCAAGCTCAGGACAAGCCTTTGGAGATTTCTTCACAAGCAGGAATGCACAACAAAGTCCAATCTTTGTCCCCTTGCACAGGCAGAAGCAGCAACTGCAGGATAGTTCCACAAAGCACAGTCACAGGCAGGGCAGCACTTCTCCTCAGCTCTTCTCCAGGCAGAGGTTCCTCTTGATGTCCAGAAGTGATCTAATTTTCCAGGGGTTTGGGTGCTCTTCTTATACCCATTTTGGCCTTTGAAGTAGGCCTACTTCAAAGGAAAGTCTCTCTTGTTTGTGAAATCCTGCCTTGGCCAGGCCCCAGACATACACCAGGAGGTTGGAGACTGCAATTGTGTGAGGGCAGGCACAGCCCTTTCGGGTTTAAGTGACCACTCCTCCCCTCCCTCCTAGCACAGATGGCTCATCGGGATATGCAGGCTACACCCCAGCTCCCTTTGTGTCACTGTCTAGAGAGAGGTGCAACAGCCCAACTGTCAAACTGACCCAGACAGGGAATCCACAAACAGGCAGAGTCACAGAATGGTTTAAGCAAGAAAATGCCCTCTTTCTAAAAGTGGCATTTTCAAACCCACAATCTCAAAACCAACTTTACTAAAAGATGGATTTTTAAATTGTGAGCTCAGAGACCCCAAATTCCATGTGTCTATCTGCTCCCAAAGGGAATCTACACTTTAATCATTTTTAAAGGTGCCCCCATGTTAACCTATGTGAGAGATAGGCCTTGTAAAAGTGAATACCGAATTTGGCAGGATCTCACTGACAGGACATAAAAAACAAATTAGTATATGTCCTACCTTAAACATACACTGCATCCTGCCCATGGGGCTACCTGGGGCCTACCTTAGGGGTGTCTTACATGTAAGATAAGGGAAGGTTTAGGCCTGGCAAGTGGGTACACTTGCCAAGTCAAATTGGCAGTTACACTCTGCACACACAGACACTGCAGTGGCAGGTCTGAGCCATGTTTACAGGGCTACTAATGTGGGTGGCACAACCAGTGATGCAGGCCCACTAGTAGCATTTGATTTACAGGCCCTGGGCACCTCTAGTGCACTTTACCAGGGACTTACCAGTAAATAAAATATGCCAATCATGGAAAGCCAATTACATACACATTTTATACAGGAGCACTTGCACTTTAGCACTGGATAGCAGTGGTAAAGTGCCCAGAGTAACAAAAAGAGCAAAAACAGAGTCCAGCACACATCAACAACCTGGGAAACAGAGGCAAAAAGCTAGGGGAGACCACGCCAAGGATGAAAAGTCTAACATTGACCTATTTGCTTCCGCTTGTAAGTTTACTTATTAAGGTCAAAGGCGCTAACACAACCATGATAAAATTACGAACCATCTCCTAATCCATGTTCCTTCTTTGTGGGACCAGTGCTAGTGTGGCCCATGAGATTTTGCTCAGCAGTCACTGCTTTGTTGTACGGTATAAGGCAGCTTGAAAGCTGGCAAGATTAATCGTTTATACAGCAGATGATAGCACTCCTGCATGATCGATTATTTAAAATGTGAAACTTTAGTCAAAGCCAGAGCTTCCTCAGCAGAATTAATCTCTCGCAGATACAAATTACATGTGTCTGTGTCCTAGTGATTTGCTGTACAATCTGCATTGCTTATTCGTTTCTCCAGTTTGGCACCCAAAACCAGTAGCATCTTAGAGGTATCAAGCCAAAACACCATTTCATAAGGCTGAAGATTGCTCTAAGGGGCAGCGACGGACACAGGTGTGTTGGTAGTCAACCTTGTAAATATAATTCCGTAGCTGCCATGCTATGTTTTTCCTTGGTCTTTTAAATCTTCTGCTGCCAACAAGACCTTTGCATCCTTCATAGTAAGTTTAGCAACAGTTAATATCAGAAGCTCAGAGTTGAGGATTCTATTCCCTGGATGGCCTTCTTTAGACATGCCCCACTCTTCATTCAGAGTTTGGCCCCAGGATGTTCCTCGATTGCAGGTGCTTTAAGGTGCTAGTTGTAGCTGTGTTTATACTGCTTATGCCACTGCAACTTTAAATGCCTTTGGGCCAGTGCAAAGTACAGAAAAAAGCCTCACCTCACTGTCCGCTTCTCCAGTATTGAGTTGACAATATCCCTCTGACCTCTGCTAGGGGAATACCTACTGCCTATTCTCATATCAAGATTTATGTTTTTTTTATCACAACCTTCACCTAGGCTTTCTTCCTGCTAGGCACTGTGATCAAAGCTCTAAGTGGAAGTTTGCTCTCATAGAATAGGAGTAGATCATGTACAACCACAACACCCTAAACAATACTCCCTGGTGCAGACATTCACTAAGGTAGAGAAGACATACTTTGTTTGAAGGACTCCATGACTCCCTTAACTTACTCAAGAAACAAATAAATGAAGCAGTTAGCCATTTGTAAAGTTCTACCTAGATGTGCTGATTATATGTGGCTGGCCTGCCTGTCTCTGCTCTGAACCTGTATTACATGACGCTCTGCTCTCTGTATCTGGTGATTTCCTACCACCTGCATGTACTGGATGATGCTCAGCTTTCTAATAAACCCAGTGTGCCTAAAGAAAATGGATTCCTGGACAAAAAAAAAAGGATCTCCGTGCAAATGAGCTTCCAGAGAAACGAGGGAGTATTGGTTTTGTGTTTTCCCCTTAGGATTTCAATGTACAGAGAGGAAAATGTTACTTACCAAGTAGACATCTGGCATATAGTGCTGTAGATTCACATGCTTTGCAAAAGTCCGCCATCTAGTGTTGGGCTCAGAGTGTTGCAAGATGTTTTTGTTCAAAGAATCTTTTCGGGTCATGTGACTCCTTCTCTCAGTGATACTGCACATGGGCATCGAGTCCTTTGTTAAATTGTTTCCCCGCAGGCGGGTGAGGTAAGGAGTATATATTTATAAAGTAAGGAAAAGAGATACCCATGCAGTCTCAGTGACCACCTTTCTTTGGTGTAAGGAAGTATAGGGAATATACTCCTAACCCTTGCTGTGAGAGGGGAACTGGCTTTGAAGCCCCTTTGAGAACAAGGGATTGTACATATTCTTTTAAAAGAGTAAGATGGGCGAGTTTGAGGGGGAATATTTGGTGGAGTGGAGATGAGTTCTAGGCAGTAACCATGTTGGATAATAGATAGAATCCACTGATCTGTGGTGACATTGGACCATTGTAGATAAAAATGCAGTAGTCTTTCCCCTACTGGAAAGGTGTAAGCTGGTGGAAATTGGAAGTAGTCACAGGCATGTGTTAGAGGCAGACTTTCTAGAGGTGGATACCTTTCCTCTACTTTTATTCCTCTGTAGGAACCTCTGAAGGAACCTCTATTATAGTAATGGGTGCCTTGCTTGGTTTGAGAGGTGGAAAGCTCAATAGATGATGATTTGAAGCCTCCCCTGAAATGTGGGCAACAAACGTTACCCCTTTGTGGTGTGGTGAGTAGGGCCCCCATAGCCTTTACTGTTTCAGAATCCTTCTTGAGCTTTTCTATGGTGGTGTCAACCTCTTGACCAAACAAGTGTTCCCTGTCAAAAGGCATGTTGAGAACTGCATGCTGAATTTCTGGCTTGAAGCCAGAACATCTAATCCAAGCATGCCTTCTAATATTAATACTGGTCTTAATACCACATGCTGCAGTATCAGCTGCATCAGTGGCATACATAATAGAATTGTTTGAACTAGTGTGGCCTTCAGAAACTATTTCCTGTCTCCTTTTGCCATGCTCCTCTGAGAGGTACTGGAGGATATCCTCCACCTCGCCCCAGTGGGCCCTATCGCAATGTGCCAAAAGCACCTGCAAATTGGCGCAGCTTGTGCAGCCACTCTTTTCCCTGCTGCATCTAGTTTTTTCTCTCCTTATCAGGGGGACGAGATCTTCCGTTGATTGGCTGTTAGCACTATCCGTGCTGCGCTGAAAACTATGGGGTAACAACCCTTCACTTAAGTTCTTTAAAATGTCCGTGGCATGTCTAAGCACACCTGGTAACATAGGCAAAAGCTGACTTTTTATGTGTGGTAGTCAGTGTATTGAAGAGAAAATCTTCTCCAATAGGGTCAATGTGCATTTGTTTGTTGTGATATGCAGCTGCCCGTGCCATGACCTGCTGATATGATGTTGCATCTTCAGGAGATGAAGCGCGTGCAGGGTATAAATTAGGGTCATTTGGAAGTATGGGATCTGGATCATATGAATCCCCCTGGTCTAGGTCTTGTGGAATATCCCTCAAATCATCTCCCTGAGGTGATGGTGAACCTTGTGGAGAAAACTGTGGCTCTGTAATAGGTGGAGGAGATTGTGGAGGTGGTGGAGGAGTAAGAGGAAGCAGAGGAGAATGTGGTGGAGAAGGCCCAGGGTGAACGGGAGCCTTGTCCTTACCGCTGGAGACCTTCTTAGATGGAGGAGCAGTGTCCATAGTCTCTTGGAAAATAAGTTTCCTCTTAATCGGGACAGAAGGAGAAGCAATTATTCGTCCTGTTCCCTTTTGAATATGGAGCTAACACTGATGAGCGTCCCTTAGTTCAAGTATTGGCT
This sequence comes from Pleurodeles waltl, assembly GCF_031143425.1. Taxonomy (NCBI): domain Eukaryota; kingdom Metazoa; phylum Chordata; class Amphibia; order Caudata; family Salamandridae; genus Pleurodeles; species Pleurodeles waltl. The sequence continues at coordinate 632,775,524 of NC_090448.1, read as the reverse complement.
CCACTGGTAAAGCTGCTTCCGAAGCATGACTCAAGTCTCTGGAAGGCAGAATTTTCTGTTCCGAAGCTTTCAGGGCAGAAGTTTTGTGTCGACTTGAAGCTGTCGGCTCCAAAGGTGATGTAGATGGCTTCTTGCTCTTAGCTGAAGCATTCGGTTCGAAGGTTCGACTTGATCCCCCGGCTGAATGAGATGTCGAGCCAGAGGTCGATGCTGAAGACATTTTATTCTTGGCCATTTTGGGGTCCAAGCCCAAAGGTGGGGCATCTGAATGTAGTTTTCGGATTCAACCATGGTCGAAAGGCAGTTGTGGTTCGATGTCCTGTTTGTGGGTCTTTTTTTTTTTTTTTTAATCTTTAGATGGGAGGTCGGGGTTCATGTACTCACAGGTTGTGCCGAGGTAGGAGGCTGACTTTCGATGTCCGATTGAACATCCAACTCCAACTCTTCTATGGAAAAAGACTCTTTGTTTTGGATCTCCTCCTGCGCATGCCCTTCCCAAAGATATCAGGAGTGTCACCCGGTGTTTTTGATGCCATCTCCAAACGACTCACTCTTCGGTCTCAGACGGTCTTTTTGGATCTAAAAGACAGGTGGGCATCGCAGGTTTCTTCACTATTGTCTGGGGGCAAGACAAGGTTATACACCGGGTGTTGATCGGTCTGTGGGAATCTGGAATAGCATCAAGGGTAAAACCGAACTGGAGTGCGTTCCATTAGCTCTTCATTTCTCAACACCATGTGGAGAAGTAGGCCCATGGCGGGGGCCCCAAAGGGCGCCTAACCGACCCCAAACGTAGAAAAACGGGTCAAGTGCGTCAGATAGTGAAAACGCAATTGAAATACAATACCGTCGCTGAAGGACTGAAAAGAAGAGTTTGGAACAGCTGAATCGAGGAATACCGGAGCAAGAGGAATACAAGTCCAACCCAACAGCAGAGAAAACAATCTAACAAAGGACTCGATGCCCATGCACAGTATGTCCGAAAGGAGGACTCACTCCATCCTGTGACTCAAAAAGATTCTTTGAACAGAAACAATTTGCAACACTCCAAGCCCAATACTAGATGGCGGACTTATGCAAAGTCAGCTACACATGCCGTTGAACATAATGTAAGACATAGTATGCATGGATTACTCACCACCTTTATCCTTGCATACTGAAGCAAATCCTTGCCTCCTTACAATGTAAAGACCTCTGCTGGGATGGACCTCATGTTTGAAGTTGTAGCCTGCATAATTACATAACCTCAGAGAAAATGGTCCCCATTTAACAATCATACTGGAGATCAACAAATTCTTGTACTGTTGGCGTCTCTTTGTAAGTTTACTTATTAAGGTCATACGCACTAGCAGAGATGGCAGCAGAGATTGATGGTTCGTCTCTTTAGAAGCCTATCATAGATGTCCGGTACAGGTTTGTCTCCTTAGGAACCCACCACAGATGTTCAGTATCGGTAATATTAACAGAGATAGCAGTAAGATTGATGGTTTGTCTCCATAAGAGAATTCACAGAGATATTAACAGCTCGATGGCCTGTCTCCTTAATAAATCATCATAAGTATCCACAGAGACAGTAGCAGGAAGACATAAAGATCAACGGAGATGGAAGTAGCTTGACAATTTGGCCTCTTGAGAGTTCATTATTACTGAGATTAGGATTTATTTTTTCAATGATACAAATTGGAGAGAAAATGTTTGTGCTGAAATGACTTTCCCAGAATCTTGGAGCCTGCCAATGGATGTTTGAGGATGTTCTCGGCGTTCTAGTGATAGAATGAATGGAGTAGGTTATTGCGCTTGCACAGCTTATACAAATCACAGGTGAATTGTGATGTTTGTGAGGGTTTAGGGGGTTTGCGTACTCCAAATGAAGATGTAGAAGGAGTGTGCGTACTCCGCAGTGCGAGTGTAGGGAAGTCGTCGAACTTCACATGTGTGGCACTTTGTGCTAAAAAAAATTCCACGTGGTTGTTGATGTACGAACCGTGCATGGTCTAAGACTCCGGAGTATATTGAAAAGTGTATGAGACACTTGGTTTTATATTGTAATTAGTCTGGTCTAGTAGGTCGATCGGGCGTGTTCGACAAGTCAGAGTGTGAGTCAAAGTGAATGAAAGAGAATTTTGACTGAGATCTGGTGAGTCCTATGTGCACCAGGACAGACCCACTCATCAGTTGAGAGTAAAATTTGCGGGTCGAATTTTGCTTGCGAATCAGGGAAACTGAGAAAGAAGGAGTAGCTGTAAGTGCGGGAAGAGCCGTCGGTGAAAAATCCATGAAGTTTCTGAAGCGATTGTGTTACCTTTCCTGTAGTAAACCAGCAGATTTGTTTTTTGATTTTGGGTTAGCGCTCAGAATTTTTGCATTAGTTTTGTGTGAATCGAAATTTGGGAGGACAAGCCGCAAGACTGTCAGCCGCAGTACGTTTGAGTGTGACGTCATTAGAGCCGCACTGAAATAGGTCGGTTAGTGAGAAGGGTCGCGCACAGATTGGCAGCCGTCTGTGAGGCGCCATTGGTTGAGAAAGTGGGTGAAGAGATTTCTGGGATTAAAAGTCACTTCCTGATTTGATTTTGAATAACAAAAAGGTCAAAAAGATGAAATTTTTCAAAGCTTTAAAGATTACTTTAAGGGGAGATACGTACATTACAAGGAGTATAGTCGAGGCTACACCGCCCTAAGGTACACCAGCTTATATTGCAATGGAAGAGGAGGGTGTCCCGCCATGTCTTTGGCTAAAGCAATGGTGCACAGTGACAGAGAAAGATGGGAATTTATCATTTCCTACAAATGGAACGTTCAATTTGAGGGTTTTAGAGTATTTGAGGAGGGTACTGTATGATCTGAAACCCCCTCCGAGACCAGCACAGTTTGAGGCATTAGTGATCTGGGAGCTAGTAGCCAGACAGCAACAGCAACAGAAATTTGAGAGGAGAATGAGAAAGGCAGAAAAACCATTAACAGAGGCTAGGTGGGACAGTGTTCAGAGAATTTGGAGAAATGAGACTTTGCACGGAAATAAGTTGTTTCCGGTGATTATGCAGAACAATGAGAAGGATGGAGGGAAAGCTACTAGAAAGATTAACAGGATCCCGTCCGAAAGTAGGGAGGCTAGAAAGACTCTAACAGTGGGGGAAGAATCAGATGACAAGTCAGATGATGATGTGTTTATTTTACAGCTATTGAGAAATCGTCCAACACCATATGCACCACATGAGAGTGATCCGAGCACCAGTGCTGATCCTTCGGCTCCGACACAGGTTAATGAGACAGTGAGTCCGGTGCAGGTTAATACTAGCCTGGCACACAGTACGATGCAGGATAGTCGTAACACACCTTCTACTCCAGTGGTACAAAATCAGGCGCAACAGTCACGGGTCCAGAGAATTTACCCTGATGTACCCAATATGGAAACGGCAACAAACTTAATTGTGCATACGGAACAGGTTTCCCTGAGACAGATGTTGGTTCAGACAGAACCAACTCCACTTTTACTGCCCAAATGCAGAGATTCACTCCAGTAACAGGGACACAGTTATCTATGTCTTCAATGATGAATCAGAACATGGGAGTCACTCTCCCACAGAACTTAAGCACCAGACCAGCCACAGATGCTATATCTTTACCAATTACTGTTGGTTCGGCAGTACCCTTATTTGCACAGAAAAAAAACAGTGTATGGGAACAGGGTGTCAGGACACAAAGTGCAATGGGGGGAGGACATAACCAAAATACTCGAGTTCTCTCTTCTATGGGACAGACTTTTGACGGATCAAGATCACTGCTGACCTTAGTCCATTTGGAGTACTTCCAGATACTATGACAGGGTCAAACATTAGCCAGAGCTTGAGATTGTTGACATCACAGACCCCAAACGCAGTTGCACAGCAGGTAACACCTGTTCAAGCCAGAAACATCTTGTTGCAAGGTTTGACTGCTCAGCAGTTGACTGAATGGTTAGACAAGCTGAATATCCCACAGAGCACTCCTAGGGGAGAGGAGTATTTGAATTACGCTAGGCTAAGCATGGAAGTGGGTGAACTATGGTTGTGAATAGGTTAGAATCCTACACAGAAGTAGGATTTGTGCCGAAAAATTACAAGGGAAGTGAGCAAGGTGCATCAGAAGCTAGCAGACTTGGCAGAGAAGTATGGCATAGAAAATAAGGAAAACAAAGCATTTGAAAAGGAGTTACAGATTAGATTTTGAGACTAAATATTTTGAACACATGAGATCTGCCGAATGAAGGCACGCGTTAGGGAATTACTTCAAAGTGCCCAGACTTGGGGAGCAGTAGACAAATGGGAAGGCATATGGGTAAAGAAAAGAGACAAAAGGAAAAGGGATTCTGTAGAGCTGACTGCAAATGTGCAGCAAGGTGAGATCCAGTGAATATTTTACCAATCAGGGAGATTCCAGGAGGGAATTTTGTTAATGGGCCTTGGAGCAGAAGTGATATTCTATAATTTACAAATGATTATCCAAAATTGAGGGAGAAGCCAGTAGAGTGGTACCAGCAGACAAATAAGTTTAGGACGATTTGAACACCTTATTAGAGATAGTGGTCCCAGCTGATCTGTGGATAAAGTGTAAGAGGAGTATAGACTGGCCAACAAGAGAACCAGAAAAAGATAACATTTCTGGTGCACCGTCTCCCCAGGTAAAGAAATGTTACTATAAGGTGACTGAATTTTTGAAAACGAGAATTTCACCCAAGAACATTGATTGGAAGAGAACTGACAGGACAGCTGAGGAAGCAAAGGAGCCAACACATGCATATTAAGGGAGATTGTTACAGGCGGTCAAGCATTACAGTGGTACAGAGACAACTGAGGCAAAGGACATGATTCATTTTTTGTTCAGATTTGTGGAAGGATTGAGACCTGAAGTTAGCCAGATGATTAAGAGTCATTTGATTTGCTGGCAAGCAAAGCCGATAGATGAGGTGTTGCAGTACGCAAAATAGTGTAATGATGAAATTGAGTTGAATCAGACAAAGCTAAAAGAAAAGGCGATGGTGATGCAGATTAAAAGCTGCTCAGACATGTATGCAAGGGAATTTTCCACAACAGCTGCCACAGCAGCAGGGAAACATGGTGTTTCAGCCCCAGATGAGAGTTAGAGGTCCCGGAGGTAATGTGAATTGCGGACCTGACTTGGGTACTGTAGTGGTTCAGAATGACGTGCAGAGAATGAAGAAACTGTTGCCTTGTCACGTTTGTGGAGGCGTCGGCCACTGGAAACGGGAGTGTCCGATGTTGGTGCAGGAAGGTGTTGTTCAGCAAACGAATGATGTCAATTCTTTCCAGAACACAAGAGGACCGAGAATGAGAGGTCCTAATCCAAATTTTCAAAATAATATGAATCAAGTGCAGAATTTCCAACCCATGCAGCAGGTGCAAATGCCATGTGTACAAATGACACAGTTGCAGCCGATGCAGCAGCAGGTTTCCATGGTACCTAGACAGCAAATTCAAAAACCTCAGGCCCCGATGGAACAGCAGCAAATGATGCTTTCTCAACAGGTCACAGGTTAAAAGCTTAATCAAAGTAACAAAAATGTACACCAATTCCCATTACACAGTGAGAATGGAAAAAAGGATGATTGGATGAGCAAAAGTTCAGATGAGGAGCTATGTGTGCTTGCACATTCCTTAGAAGTAGATCAGAGAGGTCCCTATGTGAAGGGAAACGTCATGGGTCACAGAGTTTCATTCTTGGTTGACACAGGGGTTACACATTTTACAGTAAGATCAGTTGAAGTTCTGAATTTGCCCCTTCCAGGTAAAACAGTTCAGATTGTAGGAGTGGCGAATCAGCATTTGACTAACTTGATTACAGAACCAGTTCAGGTTAAAATTGGCAACCTCCAGGGATTGCACAAATTCGTAGTCTGTGATTCAAGTCCAGTATCCCTACTGGCAAGAGACTTGCTGTGTAAAACAAAATGCTTGAGTACTTGTTCAAATGATGGAATTGAGATTCAGACAAATAGCCACGAGGAAGATGACTAAGCCCCAGAGATAGAGTGTGAGACAATAAATGAGGAATACCCTCTGATTGAATTTTTTCCAGCATTCACGGTGGAGGAGCTTCATCCTGACTTGCAGGGAACAGTTAAAGAGGTGGTGTGGGATCTTACAGGAAAAGGGATAGGTCTGATAAAGGGAGTTGAGCCAGTTAGTCTCACTGTAAAGTCGAATGCTGTTTTCCCTCAAATTTACCAGTACCACATGCCACAGGATGTTCTTATGAAGGGCGCCCAAGTAATTGCAGAAATTGTGAAACAAGGGGTTTTGAATGAAGTATTGAACAGCCCATGAAATTCACCGATAATGGGTTTGAAAAAGCCCTGTGGAAGGTTCGATTTTTCCAGGATTTGAGAAAAGTAAAATTACATTATGGTCATGTTGTCCCATGGTGCCAAATCCAACTGTGATAATGTTTCAGATTATATGTGATGCTGAATGGTTCACTGCCATTGATTTGCACAAGCCTTCTTTTCTGTGCCTCTTCATGAGAACAGCCAATTTCTCTTTTGTTTCAGATTTTTGGGCCTATTCTATTGCTGGTGTCTAATTCCTCAAGGGTTTTCCGAGTCGCCTTCCATATTCAATCAGATCTTGAAAAAGAATTTGGAATCGTTGAAACTGCCTTTCCAATCGACCTTGGTACAGTACATTGGTGACTTGCTGATTGCGTCCAAAACAAGGGATGAATGCAAGTATGACACGACTGCTTTGCTGAACCATTTGGGAAAGAATGATCATAAAGTGTCCCCGCTTAAATTGCAATACTGTCAGAAAGAAGTGAACTATTTGGGTCACCAGACTGAGAAGGGATCGAGAAAGATATCCATTAAAAAGGGTTACAACCATATTGCAGATTAATCCCCCAACATCACAGAGATGTCAGGATGTTACTAGGGATGGTGGGCTACTGCCACCAATGGATTCCCCATTTTTTCAGTCAATTCAAAACTACTGCAGAAGCTGACTCAAAAGGAAGTCACTGATCCCATAGTGTTAAACCAGGCTGGAATGAAAGCGTTCACTGAATTGAGAGAGTGTCTGTGCAAGGCACCTGGCTTTGGGTATGCCTGACTACACGAAACCTTTCACATTGTTTTGTCACGAGCGTGATGCATTTTCTTTGTCTGTCTTGACGCAGGTCCATGGAGGTGTAAACCGTCCAGTAGCATATTTTTCAGCTACTTTGGACCCAGTTGCAGCAGCCTTACCAGGTTTTTTGCGTGCAGTTTCAGTGGTTGGACAAAGCCTTACACAGTGTGAGGGCATTGTGATGGGATATCCTTTGACTATACTGGTCCCTCACTCTATTGAGATCCTACTTACGAAGACGAAAACCCAATATTTGACTGGTGTGAGATTCGCCAGATATGAAACAAGTATTCTAGGGTCACCAAATGTGTCGATGCACATTGTTGAACATGGCACCCTTACTTCCTAATGAAAATGTTGAAATTGACTTGTGCACAAAACCAAGACCTCACATTAGAGATACTCGATTCGAAGAGAATGACCAAATTATCTTTGTTGATGGTTCTTGTCTAAGAGACAATACAGGGACACTGAGAGAAGGATTGTGTGCACAATTACTGGTATTCTGGAAGCTTCTTGGCTTTGAGGAGAGTATTCTGCCCAAGTAGCTGAACTGGTAGCCCTTACTAGAGTGTTGCATGTTTCTGCTCAACTGAAAGTTACCATCTATATGGATAGCCAGTATGGATTTGGAACAGTCCATAATTTTGGCCAGTTGTGGTCACAGAGAGGTTTCTTCTGGTTCACCAGTGAGGAATGGTGAGAGAATTAAACATCTGTTGCATGCTATTCAAATGCCTGAGAAGATTGCTGTGGTGAAATGCAGTACACATCTGAAGTCGCAGGACTTTGTGTCATTGGGAAATGGATATGCAGATCAAGTCGCAAGGTTTTGCGCATTGAACTGTATATCGTTCAAAGATAAGTGGGAACTATTACCTGTAGAAGACGAAACATGTCCAAGTTTTGCACTGAAATTAATTGACACATTGGAAGAATAGAAAATGTTACAGAATAATGTTGACAGGGAGGAGAAACATTCATGGGGCAAAATGAAATGTGTCCAGCAACAAGATGAATTGTGGGTTTCAGAAGAGGGTCAATTAGTTTTGCCTAATAGTCTGTTGTCTCAAGCGGCCAGGTATTATCATGGACAAGCACAAGTTGGGAGGAATGCCATGGTTAGTTTGTTCAGGCATGATTGGTTCAACCCAAGGTTTAGACAGGTTGCTGAAGCAGTTTGCCATTGTTGCGTCATTTGCCATCAAATGAACACGGGGAAAGGGACAGTGGTTAATTTGAGACACATTGGAAGAGCAGGAGGTTCATTCAGAAGAATGCAGATGGATTTTATTGAGATTCCTGTGTGTGAAGGTTTGAGTTGTGTTGGTGATTGTATGCATTTGTAGTCACTGGATTGAAGCATATCCTACACAAAGAAATGACAGTCTCACAGTAGCAAAATTACTGCTTAGGGAACTGATACCATGTTTCGGGATTCCGATCTCTTTAGAATCAGACAGGGGAAACCACTTCAACAATGAAGTAATTAAATTACTGTGTGCAGCTTTGAACATTGAGCAGAAGTTGCACTGTAGTTACCGCCATAAAGCATCAGGACTAGTGGAACACATGAATGGTACCTTGAAGTCTAGAGTTGCAAAGATGTGTGCGTCCATGAATCTGAAATGGCCCGATGCACTGCCTTTGTTCTGCTGACCATGAGAAACACACCCGACAGGAAGACAGAATTGTCGCCACATGAGATCCTTATGGGCCGAGCCATGAGGTTGCCAGCGGTGCCTGCAAATGCACTTGTCAACATTACAGATGATATGGTGTTGGACTACTGCAAAGGACTGGCTGATGTAGTTCGCTCTTTCTCTCAGCAGGTGGAAGCTGCCACACTGCCACTGATCCATGACCCAGGGCACAACCTGAGAGCCGGTGACTGGTTGTGGTCCAGAAACACATGAGGAAAACATGTTTGGAGCCTCGTTGGAAAGGACTTTTCAATGTAGTTCTGACAACTATCACAGATGTGAAGTGCGCTGGAGTTCCAAACTGGATCCATGCCAGTCACACAAAGAAAGTGATATGCCCGACTGATGAGGAAGTCGAGTTGTTGAAAGTTACAACAACAGCAAAACAAGTCTCAGGGCCGGAAGTAGAAGAAAGGGGAACTGAAACCAGATCTGAGCCCGTTGAGGATGGTTCAGTCACTCCTCTGAGAATCGAAGGAGAAGACCTCCAGGAGGGTGACGGAGAGCCTATCTCAATAGAGGCAGCAGGAGAGCCTAGTCAGAGGAGTGCTTTCCCAGAAGCAGACGATTCTGAGAGACAAACAGAGCAACTGCCAGACCCCGAGGGGGAAGGAGTTGAGGCGGATCAAAGTCACTGTGATCTGACTCCTCGTGAACCAGTTGCAGGTCCGTCAAGAGAAAACACCATAGAGCAAGGAGATGTTATAAGTTCAACACTGAAAAGAACATTGGCCAAGGGTCCACTGAAAGGAGATAAGTGGCCGGAATCACAAGCAAAAAGAAAGGAAGTGGATGTTGAAAAAACAATTGAAGAATAAGTGGATACAACAAGGAGAGAAGATCTAAGTGGAGAATTGAATGGTGATCGAAAGTTGAAAAGAAAGAGAATAGCAAGTCGAAGATACGCAGGTCCTGAATGGGCATATGCAACTACAAGTGAATGGCAGAAATAATTTTTGTCTTTTTGTTTTGATACAGACATTCCAGGTCAATATTTTGGCACTTGAAGGAAGCTGATGAACTGAAACAATCTGAGAAAATGTTTGAGAAAGAGACTGTTAAAAGTAACAGGAAAAGACTTTGATAAACTAATTTGACTTTTTGAAACCTGGTTTTGACAAGCTGCTTACCGATTTTGACAAGGGATCCTGGAAGAAAGACTGAGAGCTGGCGATAACTGCTGAAAGAAGATTTTCTTTTTGATTTGCTGCAGTTTTTCTAAATTTCTCTTCTGCTTTCTGATTCTTTACAGATCATGAGTAACATTACCAAGCAGGGTAGGAAAAATAGGTGCTGTAAATACATGAGTATTGGTTTGGCGATTGTATGTGGGACGTTGTTTGTGGTATTGATTGTGGGTATGACGGTTCTTGTGAGAGAAGCCAACCATACTTCTGCTTTTGAAATGACTACTGCACTAACAGCTATAGAGAATTTGCATGAGGGTACTAATGCGCAAAGATAACTTTCTTCTAATGTCTTTTATCGTTTGCTGAGTGAGTATGTTGATACAATGGATGTGAGGGATTGTTATGTGTGTACGCAGATTCCTCCATCAGTCGAAGAAGAAGTTACTTATCATAGTTTGCCATTAACGTATAGGATAAGTTGTAGTCTGTTACAAACCAGATTCTATAACCAGGAGTACATTCAGTACTTCTACTCAAACTATGACGTGTTTTCATTTGTCCCTATAATTAGGTACTGGAGTAGAGTAGCTAAGGATAATGACATAGTATTAGTTAGAGATTACTTTGAACCTACATTGACATTTGGTACAGCTTATGCTCACAGGAAAAATCTAACATGCTTGCTTACATCTTTAGAGAAGAGCTTCTTGCATCACACAGATGACAGGAGAAAGGCATTGAAGGAGAACTTAGAGAAGGGCTTAGAAAAGAGGACTTAAAAGAATTATTATGCTTATAGTACAATTAAAACACAAGGGAAATTAGCTCTAGATGCACAACACGTAGGGAAACTTTGTATATATATAGGCCTAAATCACGCACTGACACTTTGTGGGAACGAGTGAATGTAGATGTGTTTTGTTTCAGAGTAACTGGAAATTTAGGTTGAATGGTCAGTATCCCGCGATTCCTGGGATATTTTACATCTGTGGTCCTAATGCCTATTACCGTCTTCAAGAGGATGGTATGGGACATGTTATTTGAGAATAATTTCCTCGAAGATTTTTCAAATGAATGATTTAAAGAAGTTTCCGGAAGTGGCTGAATTACATCATATGAGACAGAGGAGGGAGCCTCCTTCTGGTATAGTGGGAGATATATTTGGAGCAATGATTCCTTCAGTAGGAGTTGTTCTGAAGTCAATAAAGATTTAAAAGTTGTCTACTATTGTGGATAACATGCTGACAAATCTTTCAGGAGCCATACTCCCGATAGATACTGAATTAGCTGCTGAAAGAGCTCTGACTCTTCAGCTCTGACTCTTCTCTTTAGACATTCTTTTAGCCAAGGATGGCAGAGTTTGCAGGATGCTTAATTCTCGGCATTGTTGTTAGTTCATTCCTGATAATAATAAAGAAATTAGGAACTTACTTACTAACCTGACTAATGAAAGTGCTGATTTGAAAGAATTGAAAGAACCAGGTGTTTGGGAGAAAGTTGGAAAAAGTTTTGCTTCAGTGGGAAATTGGCTCAGCAACATTGGGAATGGAATCTTATTGAAAATTATACAGGGAACATTAATTATCAAGGTTTGCTTAATTGGAATATGGGGAATATGTAAATTGTGTAAAAGAATACAACTGAAGAAGTCAAAGAATGATCAGAGGAGGGAAGAAAAGGAAAAACTGTTTAGAGAAAGTATGAAGGGACTGAAATGACAGAATTTTAGCTGATGCAAAATAATTGTGGGTGGTAGTTTAGTGTGATGACACATTTAGTCATCAGAGGAGGGATTGCTAAAGCAGGTGTTTTAATAAAAATATGAATGAATATTCCTGTATTCTGAGTAATGGATTTGCGTAGAAAATAGATTAGAGAAAAATAATGCACGCATCTAAAAATGTGTCCAAGTCAGTGGCCGCCAATGTTCACAAAGTATACTTATTAATGGCTTATTAATACGAAACAATTGAGCTAATTTTTGATTAATGTAGTAATACATCATATTGAGGGTTATGCATTATGTATTTAGCTTTGTTACCTGTAGGCCTTAACTTAGCGGAGGTCTTGGCTCCGCTTAGTTGCATGGCCTCATGTCAAGCTGTATTTCTAAACCAATTAATAAAATGTTTGCTTAGAGAATTAAATTGTAGTTTTCCACTGTGATGGAGTCTTTTCTCATGAGAGCCAATTGCTAGAAGATGCTGTTCTTGCTCAATGTAACATTATGAGTGTAATGTGTGTAAGACTGACTTTCTCAGGAGGAGAACAATGGAGACACTGACTAGAGTATAAGCTGCAACAAGAATGTTACCTGACAAGCTGAATGAGAAAAGCAGGACAAGAAGAGCCAATCAGCGACATATGAACCGAGAACTAGTAGAAAGTATTGATCTGATGTTTTAGTTTTAATGGACAAAGTGTGAACATGCGATCCCTTGACAAATAGGTACTTGGGAAGTAGTTTTAGGAAATCTAACGTAGTCGGACTGCACTGAGTAGAAGCTGCCATTGTGCATCAGTCTTTTGCCTAGCCCATTTGCCCATTTTCTTTCTGGCCGAAAGGTAGTTACTTCTTGAGCGTCTTGACAAGAGACGTGCTTAACTTTACTGCTTAAAGACTTTGCATTTTCTGAACTTGGATGAAGAATCCTGATGCCATGCTGACTGGCCTGATGTCCTGATGACGAAGACTATCTTAGTTTGCCGATCCATTTGAGGAGAGGTATATTATTACAGATGTGTTTCTTAAGACTATTTGCTTTTCCTTTCTAGGTACCAACTGCATTATTTTGAGCCCTAGTTAGATGTTTTCCAAATTTGAGTTTACTAAATTATTTTGCAGGAAGCCCAACATGCTGATGCTAATCTGGTGTTAGATAAGGATTCCTCACTAATAAAGTTCACTACATGGAGTAACTTTTGATGCATTTCCTTTGCTGAATAAATGTATGTGATATTGATTGTGCAAAAGTTCTTGTTAATCAAATTGCACTGTAACTTTAGAATGTAACCTGGCTCAAGCTTTGATTAGATTATGCTTCTTTCGCTGCTTTGGACAGCTGGTGATGTTTCAGTATTTTTATCATTTGAATTGAGATTATCTTCATGACATAGCAATGTTAATATAGGGAAATAAATATTCTAACTTTTACTAAAGGTTTGTTTATTCGTGACTGAAAAGTCATGGGGTGTGACAATTACTGACTCCATTGATTACTAATGCTATTGATTATCATTGATCATTGATGTTACTGATTAATTATTCATCTGCATGTACTAGAGTTGTGGTGGGAACATCTTAATTGCGAGTCAAAAGGTTAATCGACCTATTCGCCTCCCCTTGTAAATTTACTTATTAAGTTCAGATGCGCTAACACCCTCTTTACCTCAGCGACAGACCGTTTATCTGGCACCACCAATCTATGAATGTATAACAGCTGTCAGAGGAAAAACGGTCTATCTATCTGGTTTTCACCCATGAAATACAAGTGGCATTTATGTTAACAAGTACAGACTTAAGTTTTCCCCAATATATTTTATATATACATTTCGAAGTCACATCATATGCTGACCTATGATAACTCACTTGTGTTAGTGTTAAACCTAAAACTGATAGTAAATAATTCCAATTTCCCCTCTCATCATATTGCCTCCCATTACAATAAATTTACTGCTCCTTTAATATCTTCTCCTGCCTACATCAGGTGTTTCTTAGCCCACTGCTTTGTGATTTGTTTTAGAAGATTCGCCGCTCTTGCCTAGATCGGGGCCCAGGGCCACGACAGGCTATTATCACTACCTACATCTATGATGGGATCATGTGATTCCTGTCTACTAGATGCTACTCACTTGTAACATGACATACCCTACAATTTTCCTAAATTTGCTGATTTTCTGCTTCCCCAACCTGGGATTTTGTGATTTTCATCATCTTGTTTTGCAGGCTCTTTTTTATCTCCCTGTATAATTAATTCACTGTCTCCAAACTATAAGGTAATACTGGCAAGTAACTTCTCTTGCTCAAATATTCATGAACCCAAACTCACAAATGATTATCGGTTGTACCTGCTGCCAGCAATAAATTGTTTGCATGCCTGTAGCTCCAGGGTTGAACCCTTCGCTTACCTGTAGCCAGGTGTGGCTGAGGGACTTGTCAACACTATACCGTTTCCTCATCTTCACCTGGAGCAGGTTATTGATCAGGTCAATGGCTGCAGGAGAGAAGGATTAGGTTAGATATTGCGGATGGCCATGGGTGTCCCCATACTTCCCAGCCTGCCATGCCTCTGCATACTTTGCTACAACTCACCACCAGCTGAGATCTGCCGCCATGGGCTTGCTGGGTACATAAAAGCAGCATTCTGAATTTGCTCATTAATATCCTCATCCTCGTTAAAGGGGAAAGTGCCGCTCAGGCTCACATACATGATAACACCCACAGACCACATGTCCAGTGACCGGTTGTAGCCCTGGTTCAGAAGCACTTCTGGTGCCAAGTATGCCGGAGTTCCAACCACCGATCTCCGAAAGGATTTCTCACCAATGATCCGAGCGAAGCCAAAATCGCAGAGCTTAACCTAGAGAAAAATGTACAGGAAGAGGGTTACCAAATGAAAACTACTGAGGAGTAGCTAAACTAATACTTATTAAAAATACCACCTAATGGCACATCAGACATACAGAACCAGTGATAGATGTTCTAGAAATTTTTTCCATCATTAACACTTCAAAATTAGAGTTGTCAATCACAAAAACAATTACGTTTGAAAGTACAAATCCCATTTAGGAGGCAGTAAAAATTTTCAGAGTGCTACAATGATACTGTGACTGGATACTGATTTGGTATTTGGAACGGGTAGGGCTGCGGGCTTCCCTCCAAAATAATAAATCAATATTCAACATATTAATGGTTTCCAACTACAGTTCTGGTTGTTAACCATTGAAAAGTGCTGACACCCAGGTTCGGTGGTGAGCGATTTGCAAAACTGAAAGGGTCTCTTTGTAAATTTTAGAAAACGGTTTGAAGGAGAGTAGACAGGTGTCCACGGCAATTCTTAGTGAAACTCTCAAATAAATAAAAAAAATATTATTTTGAAACGTACTCCTGTTTCCTTTACAGAAAATGGGCTGCATTTAAAAAAAGCTTTATTTAAACAATCATGGATGGGGTCTTCTTACCCTTGCAGGTCACCACACCTGTGACTGTGTCCCATCAGGGCTGCATTTTGTGACCTACCTTATGAATATTAATGAGGTGGGCTGGAATGCGACCCACTTGTATTCAGAATTTTAAGAACCAGTATATTTGTACATAGGTCAGTTCTAAAAATTTCCCACTGGTTGCACAAATACTGGTCACAATTGTGACTAGTGTCTGTAACCAATATAATAAAATATCTGGGCCCTGA
Organism: Pleurodeles waltl; assembly: GCF_031143425.1. NCBI lineage: Eukaryota > Metazoa > Chordata > Amphibia > Caudata > Salamandridae > Pleurodeles > Pleurodeles waltl. Next base: position 632,760,159 of record NC_090448.1, on the reverse strand, counting down.
TATTGTGTCAGAGCTGTCTTTTACTTTCTGCTGGAGCTCAACATGCACTCCAATACATCCAATTCTTTGTTCTATCGAGTACTGTAACCTTGCAATGGATGTCAGCCAAACGGGTGAAAAAAATCTGTCCTCCACCTACTTTGCAATGAGCTTTATAATATGGATGCAGCAATGTAATAGTGTAAACCCTGTCCCAGATATATACAAAATGCAGGCGAGGGGAGCAGCCCTTTATGGGGCTGAGCTGTGGGGCCAGAGCAATTTAAACACTTGCTGTAAAGAAAAATATTTTTTTAGGAACATCATGGGGTTGAGGAAGGGCACCCCTTTGGTTCCCCTCAGACTTGACCTTGGAATTCATTCAATAGCAAGTCTGGCAGTTTTAAAAATAAGTCTGCTCTACTAGATCCATATATGGAGAACGGAGGAATTGCACTATTACAGGGCTGGCCTCTGTGACATTTTACGATGCACACAAGTTGAAGAGAAAGTAGTATGGTTGAGGAATTTGAGGTCTACTTGGGTAATGATAGGTCTCCCAGAATTCTGGGCTATCCTTGAAGCAATACCATCAAATGCTGTGTATATGGTAAAGCAGAAATTGTGGGAGATGGTTTCTTTTCAGACTTTCCAATCTGGTGACAGTGGCTCACTGGTTAGTGACTTCCTCCAACACAAGTATGAACCTGCCGCAGAGTCCTTCCTAGATGTGATTAGGCCTGCCCGTGCATGATCACTGTTTTTACAATTTAGGTATGGTAATTTGCCCACAGCGCTTTTACTGTGGGTTGGGCCTCTCTGACAGAGGGAGACAAAGTGTAAGCTCTGCTGCCTGGCTGAGGAAACAGCTGAACGTTTGCTTTCCCACTGTCCTAGATATATTGCTCCCAGACGAAGATGGACTTGTGCCCCTTTGTAAAAATCTTTCTATAACTGCCTATAGAATATGCAGGAGAGACCCCTCATTGAAGATAGTGATAGCAGTGTCTGCCATTTTTTATACGCAGGCTAGAATATCAGACAGCAACTTTTGGCATTGGCCTGAGTCCTATAGCAATATTATATGTCTAACTTCATTTTACTTAATGGCTGTAATGTACTGCTGTCGCGTGGAGTATTGGATGACCTATATTAGGGAACAAAGGTTTTTACTGTTTTTATTACATTTACTATATTAACTTGTGGATAATTTTTATTTTGGATTCATATTGTATTTTTAATTGCATTCTATTTAATGGGTCTAGTGGTTCTTCACTCTGAGTGATGATGAAATTATTTATTTTGATCAAACTTTGAACTTTAATTGTTTACAAGTATGATTACCTGGCCCTAAACTGTAGACCTGGTGTGGAGGAGAAGACGTGCTATCTTTACAAGTTCATGCATGCAGAACCAGGCAAAAGGAAACAACCCTTCGGCACCTTATTACCTCATGTAACACAGATACAGATACACATACACGTGCATGCACTCAAGTATGACATGGGACCACAATTATTAGGGAGGGGTGGATGCCTAACTCAACCACATTATCAACAATCAAAACACCTATGGTTAAACACTGATGCCCCGAAAAAATGTTAAAAGGTTTCAAATAGCACAAAGGGCCAGATGTATCAAAGGGTTTTACCCATTCTGTCTCTATGGGAAAATGCTTTAGTAGCTATGGCCCAAAGACTTTTAAAAAGTGCGTATCCAAGAACCAGAAAGCAAGTAAAATGTGCAGCTAAACAAGATGAGGTACTATTATAAGATCTGAATGAATACAAATCAAGGAACTGTTGGTATTACTGGTTACGAATACCACTAACAAAAAATGTAGGCACACAAGGTATACCAAACCAAGAGACTAAAGCAACACATTGTTTGTAACAATTATAATCTTCTAAGTTGGAGGCCATACACACCGTTTTGATTCCATAAATAAATTATCAACATACTAAATTCTAATATTCTAGCCTTAAGCTTTCTGTTCAGATAGGTATAACATGGGGCCTTTTTTCTTAAATGTGGAGCTTTCAAACGTTTTCCGGCACCCGGACAATTCCAATGCCCATTCTTAGCTGGGAAGTGACCCCCTAGAACCAAGCCAACGGCAAAAGGGACTACTGACAAATTACCTGTCTCCAACTGTAAACTTGCCAGAGGTGCAGTCTCTTATTATCCTCAAGTTGTGTGGCGCAAGTTTTAAATGGCGAGCATTTAACCACTGCCAGATTCAAAATGGAATCTGGTCTTACCGCTTTTATAAACTGACACGTTCTAAACTGTAAATGTGCACATGTATAATTGTCTTAAAAACGGATATGAAGTTTGTCTTTTTTGCATAAAACTCTTTTTCCAACATGAAAAACGGATTTGCTCGAATTTCTTGATGTCTGTTTGTAAATGCCTCCAGATGGACTGTTTATTTCCAAACTGAGAAGTGAGAGAGTTCAGGGACATCCTGGCACTATGCATATATACATAAACGCTACCTACCTGACGAAACAATTCTAAAAGTAAGGAACTGACCATTGTGCAGTTTGTATTTTTTTCATACAACCACGGGTTCGCATGAATAGCAGGCAGGTGATGGCTGAGAATGGAACTGGGAAAAATAAATGGCCTAAACAGGTTTCTGAAGGTAGCCCAGCCATTATCAACATATGTGACTGCATCTGAACCCAGAGAGTAATCAGTAGCAATAATGAGTGAGAATTTAAAAATTAGCCATGAGCTTTAATGAAATATGTGTACATTCAGCTAACACAGTGAACTGTGGCACTGAATTATGCTTACAGTGAAATGCTGTTAAAGCCAAGAGGTATATTAATTCAGCAGCCTCGGTGTACTAAATGAAGTAAAGTGAAATTAATAGGACACCATACAGAAAAGGCAAAATACAGTTTATTTCCCATCATTATAAACACCATTTTGCCCTGGCAATATTCAACTGGTTAACTTGAAAATCCAGAATAACCTTTGTCCAGATAGTTGGATAATGTATAAGAAAAACTGGAATTCAAAAGGAAACTGAATGGTTCAACAGCCAACAAAGACGCCAACTTGCCTTCCTTCATACGTAAAAGTAATACCTACCAAAGAAGCAATTTTCCAACTTAGAAAACACACTTTCTCGCCTGTTCATAAGATTTTCTAATGAAGGACCTAATGCACACCTTATCAGGAGCAAAAGATTTGCTGGGGTTATAGATTAAATAGTAAAATGCCATAAAAACGCACAACTCTCAAAGCTTAAAAAGGTAAGGCTAGCAAAGAACAGATATTGAGTTTGCTTTGTGTTGTTACGGATGACAGTACAAAGCTTAAAAATCACTAAATGAAAATGTCACTTACCAGTGTACATCTGTTCGTGGCATCAGTCGCAGTAGATTCGCATGTTTTGCAATAGCTCGCCATCTGGTGTTGGGCCGGAGTGTTACAAGTTGTTTTTCTTCGAAGAAGTTTTTCGAGTCACGGGACTGAGTGACTCCTCCTTTTGTCTCCATTGCGCATGGGCGTCGACTCCATCTTCGATTGTTTTTCCCCGCAGAGGGTGAGGTAGGAGTTGAATTGTAGTAATAGTGCCCATGCAATGGAGTGACTAAGTATGCACCTATTTAAGGTTGAGATGATACATATATAAATAGTTGAAGGTAACTTCCAAACTGCTACAGGCTCCCGGGGAGGCGGGTGGGCACATGCGAATCTACTGCGACTGATGCCACGAACAGATGTACACTGGGTAAGTGACATTTTCAGTTCGATGGCATCTGTCGCTGTAGATACGCATGTTTTGCATAGACTAGTAAGCAGTTATCTCCCCAAAAGCGGTGGATCAGCCTGTAGGAGTGGAAGTAGTCTGAAATAATGTTCTTAATACGGCTTGACCTACTGTGGCTTGTTGTGCGGATAACACGTCTACAAAGTAGTGCTTGGTGAATGTGTGAGGCGTAGACCATGTGGCTGCCTTACATATTTCTTGCATTGGGATGTTTCCTAGAAAGGCCATGGTAGCACCTTTCTTTCTGGTTGAGTGTGCCCTTGGTGTAATGGGCAGCTGTCGTTTAGCTTTAAGGTAGCAGATTTGGATGCATTTAACTATCCATCTGGCTATACCTTGTTTTGATATTGGGTTTCCTGCATGAGGTTTTTGAAATGCAATAAACAGTTGTTTAGTCTTTCTGATGTTTTTTGTTCTGTCAATGTAATACATCAATGCTCTTTTGACATCTAATGTATGTAGTGCCCTTTCAGCTACGGTATCTGGCTGTGGAAAGAACACTGGAAGTTCCACTGTTTGATTTAGATGGAACGGTGAAATAACCTTTGGCAAAAATTTAGGATTGGTCCTTAGGACGACCTTATTCTTGTGTAGTTGTATAAAAGGTTCCTGTATTGTAAACGCCTGAATCTCGCTTACTCTTCTTAGGGAAGTAATGGCGATGAGAAATGCCACCTTCCAGGTTAGGAACTGTATTTCGCAAGAGTGCATGGGTTCAAAAGGTGGACCCATAAGTCTAGTTAGGACAACATTTAGGTTCCATGAAGGAACAGGTGGTGTTCTTGGTGGTATAATTCTCCTAAGGCCCTCCATGAATGCTTTAATGACTGGTATCTTATATAGGGAAGTTGAATAGGTAGTCTGCAGGTATGCAGATATTGCTGCAAGGTGTATTTTAATGGAAGAGAAAGCCAGGTTAGATTTTTGTAAGTGAAGCAAGTAACCCACTACATGTTCTGGAGTTGTGTGTAATGGTTGTATTTGATTAATATGGCAGTAGCAAACAAACCTCTTCCATTTACTTGCATAGCAGTGCCTGGTGGATGGCCTTCTGGCTTGTTTTATGACTTCCATACATTCTTGGGTAAGTTGTAAGTGCCCGAATTCTAGGATTTCAGGAGCCAGATTGCTAGATTCAGCGATGCTGGATCTGGGTGTCTGATCTTTTGGTTGTGCTGTGTCAACAGATCTGGCCTGTTGGGCAATTTGATGCAGGGTACTACTGATAGGCCTAGCAGCGTTGTGTACCAGGGTTGCCTTGCCCAAGTTGGTGCTATTAATATGAGTTTGAGTTTGTTTTGACTGAGTTTGTTTACCAGGTAAGGAAGGAGAGGGAGAGGAGGAAAAGCGTAAGCAAATATCCCTGACCAGTTCATCCATAGGGCATTGCCTTGGGACTGTTTGTGTGGGTATCTGGATGCGAAGTTTTGTCATTTTGCGTTCTCCTTTGTCGCAAACAAGTCTATCTGAGGTGTTCCCCAGAGTTTGAAATAAGTGTTCAGAATTTGGGGGTGAATTTCCCATTCGTGGACCTGTTGGTGATCTCGAGAGAGATTGTCTGCGAGTTGATTTTGGATCCCTGGTATAAATTGTGCTATTAGGCGAATTTGGTTGTGAATTGCCCAACGCCAAATCTTTTGTGCTAGCAGGCTTAACTGCGTGGAGTGCGTCCCCCCTTGCTTGTTTAGATAATACATTGTTGTCATGTTGTCTGTTTTGACGAGAATGTATTTGTGAACTATTATTGGTTGGAAAGCTTTTAGTGCTTGAAAAACTGCTAGAAGTTCTAGGTGATTTATATGCAGTTTTGTTTGATGAACGTTCCATTGGCCTTGTATGCTGTGTTGATCGAGGTGTGCTCCCCACCCTTTCATGGAAGCATCTGTTGTTATTACGTATTGTGGCACTGGGTCTTGGAAAGGCCGCCCTTTGTTTAAATTTATGTTGTTCCACCACAGAAGCGAGAGGTAAGTTTGGCGGTCTATTAACACCAGATCTAGAAGGTGACCCTGTGCTTGTGACCATTGTGATGCTAGGCACTGTTGTAAGGGCCTCATGTGCAGTCTTGCGTTTGGGACAATGGCTATGCATGAAGACATCATGCCTAGGAGTTGTAATATCATCTTTGCTTGTATTCTTTGTGTTGGATACATGCGTTGTATGATGGTGTTGAAATTTTGAATTCTTTGTGGACTTGGAGTGGCTACTCCTTTTGATGTGTCTATTATGGCTCCCAGGTATTGTTGTACCTTGCGCGGCAGAATTTTGGATTTTGTGAAATTGACGGTGAACCCTAGTTTGAAGAGGGTTTGTATGATATGATTTGTGTGATTTGAGCACTCTATTAACGAATGGGCCTTGATTAGCCAGTCGTCTAGATATGGGAACACATGTATTTGCTGCCTTCTTATGTGTGCAGCGACTACCGCTAGACATTTGGTAAAGACTCTTGGTGCGGTTGTTAATCCGAAAGGCAGTACCTTGAATTGTTAATGTATTCCCTTGAATACAAACCTTAGGTATTTCCTGTGCGATGGGTGTATTGGTATATGGAAATAAGCATCCTTGAGGTCTAAAGTTGCCATGTAGTCGTGTAGTTTTAGCAATGGCAATACTTCTTGTAGTGTGACCATGTGAAAGTGGTCTGATTTGATGAAAGTGTTCACTACTCTGAGGTCTAGGATTGGTCTCAGCGTTTTGTCCTTCTTTGGTATCAGAAAGTACAGTGAGTAAACTCCTGTGTTTATTTGTGTGTTTGGCACTAATTCGATTGCATTCTTTTGCAATAGTGCCTGCACTTCTATCTCCAGGAGATTGGAATGGTGTGTTGTCAAATTTTGTGCTTTTGGTGGTATGTTTGGAGGGAATTGTAGAAATTCTATGCAATAACCATGTTGGATAATTGCTAGAACCCAAGTGTCTGTAGTGATTTCCTCCCATGCTTTGTAATAATGACTTATTCTTCCCCCCACTGGTGTTGTGTGGAGGGGGTAAGTGACATGTGAGTCACTGTTTAGTAGTAGGGGTTTTGGGGCTCTGAAATCTTCCTCTATTCCTAGGGAATTGCCCTCCTCTATATTGTCCCCGAAAACCTCCTCTATACTGTCCCTGGTAACTGGACGGTGTTGCTTGTGAGGTGCTGGCTTGTGTGCTCTGACCCCGAAACCCCCCTCGAAAGGGTGTTTTACGGAATGTGCTGTAATTCCCTCTGCTCTGCGGGGAGTAGAGTGCGCCCATGGCTTTGGCAGTGTCCGTATCTTTTTTGAGTTTCTCAATCGCTGTGTCCACTTCTGGACCGAACAGTTCTTTTTCGTTAAAAGGCATATTGAGAACTGCTTGTTGAATCTCTGGTTTAAATCCAGACGTTCGGAGCCATGCATGCCTTCTGATAGTTACAGATGTATTAATTGTCCGTGCAGCTGTATCTGCAGCGTCCATGGAGGAGCGGATCTGGTTGTTAGAAATGGTCTGTCCCTCCTCAACCACTTGTTTTGCCCTATTTTGTAAGTCCTTGGGCAGATGTTCAATGAGATGTTGCATCTCGTCCCAGTGGGCTCTGTCATAGCGCGCAAGTAGTGCCTGGGAGTTCGCGATGCGCCACTGGTTTGCAGCTTGTGCTGCGACTCTCTTACCAGCTGCATCGAACTTGCGGCTTTCTTTATCTGGGGGTGGTGCATCTCCAGATGTGTGGGAGTTGGCCCTGTTCCTAGCTGCTCCTACAACGACAGAGTCTGGTGGCAGCTGTGTAGTGATGAAAACCGGGTCTGTAGGAGGCGCCTTATACTTTTTTTCCACCCTTGGTGTGATTGCCCTACTTTTGACCGGCTCCTTAAAGATTTCTTTTGCGTGCCGGAGCATACCAGGGAGCATAGGCAGGCTTTGGTATGAGCTGTGGGTGGAGGAGAGTGTGTTGAATAAAAAATCATCCTCGACCTGTTCTGAGTGGAGGCTTACGTTGTGAAATTGTGCTGCTCTAGCCACCACTTGAGAATACGCGGTGCTGTCCTCTGGTGGAGATGGCTTCGTAGGGTATGCCTCCGGACTGTTATCCGACACTGGGGCGTTGTATAGGTCCCATGCGTCTTGATCTTGGTCACCCTGGCTTATGGTGGTGTGAGCTGGGGAGTGTGATGGAGTTTGTGCTGGTGAGACGTTAATCACGGGTGGAGGAGAGGGTGGTGGGGTAACTCTTTTCACCACTTTTGGTTGTGGTGTCTGTTCAGTTTGGAACTCCAACCTTCTCTTTCTTCTAATGGGGGGAAGGGTGCTTATTTTTCCTGTCCCCTGCTGTATGAAAATACGCTTTTGCGTATGGTCCACATCAGTTGATTGTAGCTCTTCCTCAAACCTATGCTTTTGCATTTGGGAGGTTAGCGAGTGCTCTTCTGTATAAGAGCCTGAAGCTGGGTCGCTTGCAGTTTGTTTCGGCACCGAAACCCTGTCTGCGTGTTTTTTCGGCTCCGAGGTGACTTTTTTCTTTTTCGGGGCCGAAACCTCTCGGCGTCGATCTTCTTCGGTGCCGCTGTCTCGGCATCGAGCCGTGTCCACACCGGCATCTCGGTGTCGAGGCTTGTCTCCAGCACTTTCTCGGTCCCGAGAAGGCTGCGTGCCGGTGTCTCGACCGGAGTCGGACGATCTCGGCACTGTTTGGGCCTTTTTCGGTGCCGACGGTCGGTCACCGAATTTATGGGTGGAGCCATGGCCTGATGGCAGTGGCGTCCCCTGGGCCTTGTAAATCTTCCTCTGTGTGGTTTTCGACGTCTTACTCACGGTTTGTGTATCGTCGAATCCTTCGGAGTCTGAGTCTTGGATCGAGAAGGTACCTTCCTCTCCTTGTTCCTCGAACTCTCGGTGGGCTGTCGGCGCGGACGCCATCTGAAGTCTTCTGGCTCGACGGTCTCGGAGTGTTTTTCGGGACCGGAACGCACGACAGGCCTCACAGGTGTCTTCACTGTGCTCAGGTGACAGGCACAGGTTACAAACCAAGTGTTGGTCTGTATAGGGGTATTTATTGTGGCATTTGGGACAGAAACGGAACGGGGTCCGTTCCATCGGCGTTCTTCAGCACTCGGTCGGGCCGACCAGGCCCCGACGGGGGATCGAAAAACTACCCCGAAGGGCACCGGAGCTCTTCGATCTGGTGTTGAATCTAACTACGCCGATCCCGAACGCAACAATACCGACGAAAATCTTCCGAAATTAGCTATCTTTCCGTTCCGAAACTCGGAGCGACAGGAACACGTCCGAACCCGATGGCGGAAAAAAAACAATAGAAGATGGAGTCGACGCCCATGCGCAATGGAGACAAAAGGAGGAGTCACTCGGTCCCGTGACTCGAAAGACTTCTTCGAAGAAAAACAACTTGTAACACTCCGGCCCAACACCAGATGGCGAGCTATTGCAAAACATGCGTATCTACAGCGACAGATGCCATCGAACATGTAGTTTAATCACAAGCAAATTATCATTAATGAAAGATCATGAGCCAACCGTCTGTCTACTGCTATGTCATGGTGAGTGATACGTGTCCAAAGACCCGATTGCAGAGGGTATGGTGGATGTTGAAGAGGATTTCTAAATTTATATATGAGGGCTGGTTTGCACATTTTATGAAGCTGTACACCTTTCCCAGGTTCTGCTGTACTATCACTTTAATGTAGCTGAGAAGTTCTTTACCAGCACCGCTTATGGATGATGTAAGAGCAGCCAATCATTGATTCCCAGGAACGAGATAGCTCATTCGGAGAGTACTGCAGATCTAACCTTTGGGATCCTAAGATGGGATATAAGAGTGAACTCACCTGTGGAAATGGATCAGCAGAGGCTAGCAGCACGTTTTCCGGTTTCAGGTCACAGTGAACAATGTTCTTGAAATGCAGGTGCCGAAGAGCAACCAGAATCTGTGCAGGAAAAAAGAGATAATGGGAAGAGTTTCAGAGGCTGCAGCATCACTCTCTCGGACTCATCCACAAATGTGGGGAAGAGGGCACTGCTGTATCTTCAGAAAGACTTTAGACTAGAATACAACACGCAGGTGGAACAATAAGGACTGATATATAGCAGGTAGCTGTAATACTTGAGGTGCTAGTAGGAGGAACGCATCGTCTCTGGGGAAAAGAAGCCTCTCCATAAACTCATGTGTCACTCTGGACAAAACGTTGGCAGGTAGGATGCTCCAAGATAAAAACTGTTTTGCTGAGTTTATGGGCCACAAGAGAAAAAGTTAAAATGATCAGAGATTTTCGTGTAAGTTAACAAGGTGCCTCGGTTTCCAAGCTCTCTGGTGAGGAAAGTTTAGGCCAGTGCCGCTAATGACGAGATGCCCTGGACAATAAAGCTTCCTGAGGTGTACCGTTGCAGGCATGAATGTATGTATTAAGATGCCCTGGGTTCAATGTGCACTGTCTAATAATAATCTTTTACCCTTACTTTTTCCGAAATATAATACTTCTCGCCTGGAGCCCCTGAGGGTTACCAGGCCATGGCTTTATTTCTCACAGCAAAAAACAACTGAAGGTCTATAAATGTGTTGCTATATTTCCACTCTCTGGGCCAGAGCATACATAAATCCTCACAAACACAGTTCCTGTTTAATTTATATTGGTCTGTCTATCACTTTCCCAACCATTTCAACAATCACGTGCTGGTACTATGTTGTACATGTGTCTATACAATCTGGATCTGGCTCAGAACATCTTGGACAATCAGATACTGATATAAAACACAGTGAACGAGGTGCGTTTTATGTAAACATTAAATTACAGAAGTTAAATCTCATTTCTGAAGATGTTCGGTGTGTTATGCTGAAACATATTCCCATCGTTGGTACTTATTTTGCTGTTTGTCATGTACCTAACTGCTGTAAATAATTTATCAGTCCTTAGTAAGGCACTATAAATTCGAGTAACTGCCAATCTTTCAGACACTTATGACATTAGAAACTTTAAGATGGCCTGCAGCTGGCTCTTTTCGGTTCGCTCCCCAGATAGTGTATTATATCCACCAGTTTTTCAAAAACTGCTCCTTCGAGATTTTGTAGAACTGCACTATTTGGTGAAAGGTCTGCATCTTTCATGAATGCTATAAACTCGTATTCAGCATACCGGTTATTTGGTAGCTGCTATTTCAGGAATGCTCGAGTGTAAGCGACTCAATCAGGAGTTTTCTTTTGTCAGTTACTCCAACAGTATCTTGCTATTCTTACAAACCATGGGACCTTCAGTCCAAATTAATGCCCCATCACCACCTGCTTTGATCCACTCATTATATATTTCACTTCCCAGTGATAACTTCTGCAAACCACCGAGCTACACACTGGAGTTGTACATTTAGAAATGAAAGCTTGTAGGTGAGTAGGCCAGTCCTCCTTCTATACTTGGTGATTGCAGTGCTGAGGGCCACCCTGTATCCTTTCTGTTCCCAAATCAAAGTAAATAACTTCAATACTTTTGAAGGCAGCTGTACCAGTAGACTGTAAAAATGATACAACAATCTAGGCTAAAGCTATTTTGCCCCATCAGGAAACAAATTCCAAAATGTGCGGTCCCACCTGGTAGATATTATCGCCTGGGATACTACCACAAATCACATCTTGGTCTTCCCCATATAACTGAATTCCTAAATTTTAGTAAAGTTGTTGGTACATTTTTACTGTATTATCATGTCGGTATGTATCATAATTGGCCTAGACCTGATTTATAACTACACAGGTCTTCTATGTATTCGCTCGAAAATGGCATAACCCTGGATTTTTTTATTGAAGAATGGCAGACACCTGCAATTATTATTGTAGAGGTAAGGAACCCTAGTTTATTAATTTCACTAGAGGTACACTCATTTATACTTATACCATAATTTAGTGGAAATGCAGGTCTCCATTCCTGCCTCCACATTTAATTAATGCTGGCATTTATCCCCTTAAGCCCGTCCCTGTCTCTTAAAGGGGAAGGTGCTGCTTTTAAAAATAAATGTTATTTAATGTGGCATTTGGAAGTGTGCAGCGGGTCCGGATCCATGGGCCCCTCTGCCAGTTTCCCCTAATGCTGAACGCAACCATTCTGCAGTTGGATGCTGTGCCTCCGAAATAGCTTTCATTTGTGAATGTGGTACCAACTCCTTGTGGGTTTCTGAAATGTATCAATGGTAGGCGACCTCAATTATGGTCAAAAGGCATTCATGATTGAATACAGACTCTCAAGGAGACACCAATTCCTGCCACCTCGCTTTTACAATTCATTGTGGGTAACTGCGTCCAAAATGTTTACCAATCTCAAAGTACCCCTGTGCAATTGCAAAGGCGTTGATTTTGCGAATCAGTTTGCAGCGTACAAATATATTGTTTAAGAAAGTGGCTTGCAAAGAATGGAAGCACCAAGTAAGAGGACCGAGGGACGGACCTCACGGAAAGCAAATGTGGTTTGAAAGGTGGACTATTATGGACAATGAGAGAAAACAGTAGCTTGTAAATAAATGATTGCAAATTAAGCTACCTGTACTGCCAAAGAGAGAAAGGGGGAGTGGGCTGACAAAGTGTGGCTGCAAAGGGAAGCAACTTACTAAAAATGGAATTCAGAGGAAGGAAGAGGGTAGCAGAGAATCTACAACAGAAGTCCCACCTGAGTGATGAGGTACTTGGTAAGTCGTTCTGGGAGACGCCCTCGCTCACTGGACAGAATCATCTCCAACATGTCCCCGTGCAGCTTCTCCATCACCACAAATACCTTCTCTGGTGTCTCAAACATGCACTCCAAGTTCACAATGCCAGCGTGCCTCAGGCTCTAGAGAGGGTAAACATAAATGGTCAAAAGCAGAGTTATCCTCTTCAGAGCTCTGACATCTGCCCCCTCTATGAGAAAAATCGCCTTATTATTATGCAAGCTGGTAGAGAGCCATAAATCATAAGATGTGCAGAGGGAACATACAGCTTCAGGAGAGAGATAAGCAACAACAGCACTACAACTTTAGTTTCCATAAGATCAGCACTGTGAGTTCTAGTTGGGGGGGGGGGATTAATACAGTGATGATAATTTGATTAAAGAGTTCTTGCTGAATCACTCAAATCGGCATTCTCCAAACAGCGACTCCTAAGCAAAATGTTCTCGACTCTAAATACTGTGAAGGTCTTGGATCTAGATTTGTGGTTTCTCTATATTTAGTTTTTAGTGACAAAGAGGGGAGTGTGATTTAGCTTCCCTTTGAGCTCATTTTAAGAGATCTGTTTATACTTTTCAGAAATGCTTTGTAATGTATGCATGTCAATATAACCAAGATGTCAATATGCCACACCTGTGAAGAAAAAAAATCAACACTCTAATTGTGATGGGCAAGATTGTGCTGGGAGGCAGTGGTGGCTTTCTCAAGATGGCCATTTGGTTTAAAGGAGGGACAGGCTACAGCTCTACCGGACAAAGGTCTGATTTTGGGAGTTGTGTCTGTCTATTTTCCCTGGTATGGTGGTAACCAGGCAAAATTCCCCAACTTCAGAAATTACAAATGTGGACCAGCTGACATTTTGACGGCTGCACCTGAGAAGGGGATAAGGGCAGGCTTGTCCACAACAGTCACAGGAAACAGTATTCGTGCCAGCAGTAATAAAGAAGGGGTTGCCCTAGTGGAAAGGGGAAACCATTTATATTGATGCATTTAATGACATGTCTTTCTTGCAAATGCCAGAATTTGTAATTTTTAAATTCTAAGTAGTTTCATCTTATCCACCAGAGGAAACTGTAAGCTTTACATTAGAGGAACTGCAAGCCACAGTGATGAACACATATTCAGTATCCAGATGGTGTAAAATGTGACAGACAAATGGGGAAATACAGCAAAAACATTTTTCCCTTCAGAGAAGGAGCTTTTGTTGGTTCCCACTCCACTGAAGGACTGCTCTTAAGGAGAACCCATTTCCTGGTGAACAAGGTCTTTTGTTAATGACTCAAAAGTTTATAAAACGTACTGCAAACAATAGAAATCAGAAACGTTTTTTAAAGGGGCATAACCTCATCATACATGGCCCAAATTATGGTAAAAGTATAAGCAAGAATAAAACAATCCGTTTTAAATTACGAAATAAAATTAATTTCCTAGAGAATCAAAATGACGATAGAGGCTGCTTTTATAAAGGGTGAAGAAGAGCTTGGCCAATACTTACCCAGACCACAGAAGGTCTACAGCTAAGGATTCATGTCTTAAGGAGTACACCAGACAAACTATGCTGGCTTCAGCCAGCGTTTCTTTCTGACCTGTCATCTCAGCTTTGAAAGGAGTACTGCAGTCCATCATACTTGATCATCATTCAGCTCTTGCAAATATGTCTCAGATGATCACAGCAAGGCGATCCAGAAGTATTTACCATATCAAAAATTACATATTTTGTCAAGTTACAACTTGGTGATCGGCAAAGCCATGTAGAGATCCAGAACTTTATGCTGTCCATTTATCATCCTTCACGTATTCATGCAAGGCTGCTGCTGTGCGTCGAAAGGCACTGATGTTGTGCACTATACTTGCAGGTAACTCTTCAATAAAGGATGTTCAAAGAGCAGTCAGAGGTCTCAGCAACAATAAAGTACAAAACTTCTATATGGCATGCCCCTCTGAGCTAGCTCAAGACACGATGGCCCCTCACCTGCAGTATGGCCACCTCGTTCCGTAGCTGACTCTCCTGCTTGGTTGGAAACCGCAGCTTGTCTATCACTTTCACAGCCACATCCCGGCCTGTCTTGCGATGTTTTCCTGCAAAACAGATACATTGCAGGTGCTTTGACACTACATTTTCACAGTCCTGACACAGTGATATCCTAATGACTTCCTAAAGACCTGCAACTCATAGCAAACACTTTCATGACTAACCCAAATGTTTATTTGAAGGAATATAGGAATATTATGATGTCAGGTAAAGTCATCGACAAGTAATGCTGTAGTTAATGGAATTAACAGCACATATTCTGGCTTGAAATCGAAGCATTGGAGAGTTTTACAAGATACCAATATACAACAGAACTAAGAGGGTGTTGAATTAGGATCATCCTCAACACATACAGAGTCTCTTTTACAAAGGTGTTCTGCAGTTGCAAACCTGTGATTCATCAAAATGATTTGTAGATAGTTTCCAGTGGAAACAACACACTAAAGGCACAGGTGTTTGCCCCACAGTCACCTTCTCTCTTGCCTCAAGTTTCTTTGTCTCCCCTTCTTTTTTATTTAGAATGAGTGCACCTCAATAGCTCCGCTTTCCCTTGCCTCCTGCTGTGGCATTTCACCACTGGCAACTGCTGCGTTATTTAAGAGGTGCAGTGCAGGCGGTGAACTGTCTATTGTCACCAAGGACGTAGGCAGGGATTGCTGCATACCGAGGAAACCACAGATTTGTGACGTCAAAACACCCAACAATGCCCTTTTAAGAGTCAGAAAAGTCTTACCAACTTGCAAAAGGCATTTTGAGACATTAGGAACTGTAAATCGGAAGGAGGTGTAAAAAGTGCACCCCCATCCTATTTAGGAGTAGAAACAGAATGGTGCTATTGCTTTGGAACAAAAAATGTGGTTGCAAAACACTGATCAGATATCAACATCTCAAAGGGGATCTGATTCTCAAATCCCATGAGGCAGCTACCCTTTTGGAATTATATTGAGCAGCCTTGGGTGCAGTGGTCTGCTCCTCCATGTCTTCCAAA
The DNA here is from genome assembly GCF_031143425.1 of Pleurodeles waltl. Taxonomy (NCBI): domain Eukaryota; kingdom Metazoa; phylum Chordata; class Amphibia; order Caudata; family Salamandridae; genus Pleurodeles; species Pleurodeles waltl. The sequence goes on along the minus strand of NC_090448.1, from coordinate 632,744,721 downwards.
ACAAGAAATGTTTACTTCTAGCCATTTACTGAACATTTCAGCCTATCTACCAACTAAAACTGACTAGACAGGCCGCTTTGAAAGCCTATTCAAATATGCTTTTTCACATGCCTTCTACACTATACAGGCTGCATTACAAAATGATAGGCAGATTACAAAATGTCAATGCACAACTCGCACCCATTATAAGCGACCTACCCTCATATGCATCAGGCCAACAGTCGCTTAGCCTACACACCCCCCATGACTGTCTCACCACGATCAAGATTGTCTTTAGAAGCTAGTCTGACTCCCAACAAATCATGTGTGGCCCTCGTGACTTCGTGAGAGTCTTATGCCATTTTTCAGGTAAAATATCTCTTGGTTAAAGACCCTCAAACTCCACCGCTAGGGAGACAGGGATCCTTGAGTTCTCGGATTCTCTATTATTTTTTCTATTTACAGATGCTCTCGTACATATCCGTTTCAAGTGAAGTCTGATTCTCGGAATGAAATGTATATGAGAGAAAAGTCAAGTTTTATTTGACTGTATCTCTTTGTTGATCTGTACGTGGTGTGGGATAAGAAAGATGGTGAATTTTGGACGCTGCTATGTGGATATCCAATTTAGTAAAATCTCCTTCCTCAACGGGGTCCACCTCATTATTTAAAATGATAAGCCGCAAATATGTATGTTTTAGTTTCCTTCTGCAATGCTCATTACACATGCTATCATTTCTACTTAAGAAAGATGGTGTCAAGAAGTTGAGGGAATTTTAGAGTTATCGGGGCTTTACTATTTTGGGCATAGTTTTGTATCAGAGTTGAAAAGACTGACTTTGTTAAAAAGTTGGCGCCTTGTACCCTTATCTCACTGTCCTAAAGAGCCCTGGCAAATACTGGGCAGTACTTACCTATGGCTATCATATGACTTGGCTTTTCAGAAAGAGGCTATATTTGTATTGCAGAACACAAACGTGTAATAATTAACAAGCAACACCGGTGGGCCTTACAAGTGCAACTAGTAGACATCCTGTACCCAGGAGGCCGAATGGAATGGAAACTGAGCCTGGCTGTCCTTTGAGGCAAGACAAATATTTCACAATAATGATTGGTTAGTAGTTGTAGTCCATCTTCAGCTTGGCCCTTCAAATATATTGCATGAGGTATGTGTATGTTGTATCGTAACTGTATAAAATCGTCAACAAATGTTTCATACAAATGTGCATTTGTATACTTTAATGGAGCCCGTAAACTTTGCCCATCCAGTCTCATTTGCCTGCAAGCCTCACTGCCAATATCTGCCAATCCTTTCTTCACCAAATCAAACAAGCACTGACATCAGTGTGTCAGTGATAACATCCCTACTTCCAATTCCCATGCACCTTTCACACACATACACACACTTACCTCCATACACCACACCAAACTGTCCGGAGCCCAGCACCTCATCTGGAAAGATCTGGTAGACTGTTGCAATGTCCTGGAATAGAACACAACAGACTGTTTTAGACTCCTGAAGTCACTGGCTCTGCCTCTTCCCCTTGTCTCTGTAATGCTATGTGGGTCTAAACTTCCTGTTCGCTATTTCGCCTCACTGTTCTTAAATACTGCATTCTTTCTCTTTATTGGAGCCATGAGGACCCCCTTTCTCCCTCTTACCACGAGATTATTGGTTCAATCTTTTCTCAGTCTCTAATTCTGTTACCTCAATATATGCTTGCTGGTCCTCCATCTCTGGAAGCATTTCCAATTAGTGATTTCTCTCTTTTCACGACAATCACTATCTATTTGTAAGTTCTTCACTGTTTCTTGATAAGAAAGGTTCTCATATGCTATGCATAAGAAATCATCTTTCTCTTTAAGCTTGTCTATCTCCTTATTGCTATATGCAAACTTCACTATTTCTCTGCAGGTCTACCTCTCACTAACTTTGTAAAGACCGTTCTCGGTTTTTCCCTTTGTAACCTTTTCAGGCCATCGCATCTGAACCACAAGCTTTCTCGTGCTAAGCTTGTCTGCTTATCTTTCCTCTAATGTGTGTTTAAACTTCTCAACCTTCCCTCCAATCAATGTCTCTAAACCTCTTAACCTCTCTTACTAATCTAGCTTTATATCACTTTTTACTCCTTATTTTCATCCGAGAAAGCTGCCCCCAATGCTGATGCCTCAGTGAGCACAATGTTCTCCCAACTTAGTCTCTCTCTACCCATCTATGAACATTTCTTTCTGTCTTCATCTCTTCCGTCCACTCCTAACAAGTTCTCTTCTTGATTTTCTCACTTCCTGTCCAGCTCCGTAAAGCCATGTAATGAAAATGTCACTTACCCAGTGTACATCTGTTCGTGGCATCAGTCGCTGAGATTCACATGGTATGCATGAGCTCGCCATCTGGTGTTGGGTCGGAGTGTTACAAGTTGTTTTTCTTCGAAGAAGTGTTTTCGAGTCACGGGACCGAGTGACTCCTCCTTCTGTGCTCATTGCGCATGGGCGTCGACTCCATCTTCGATTGTTTTCCCCGCAGAGGGTGAGGTAGGAGTTGTACTATAGTAATAGTGCCCGCGCAATGAAAAATGTAAGTATGTACCTATTAAAGGATTAAGTAATATATATACAAATGTACAAAATTGAAGGTAACTTCTGAACTGCTACAGGCTTCCGGGGAGGTGGGTGGGTCCATGTGAATCTCAGCGACTGATGCCACGAACAGATGTACACTGGGTAAGTGACATTTTCAGTTCGATGGCATCTGTCGCTGTAGATACACATGGTATGCATAGACTAGTAAGCAGTTAGTTCCCCATAAGCGGTGGTTTTAGCCTGTAGGAGTAGAAGTTGTCTGAAATAGAGTTCTTAATACAGCTTGACCTACTGTAGCTTGTTGTGCGGATAGCACATCTATACAGTAGTGTTTGGTGAATGTGTGAGGCGTAGACCAAGTGGCTGCCTTACATATTTCCTGCATTGGGATGTTTCCTAAAAAGGCCATTGAAGCACCTTTTTTCCTTGTTGAATGTGCCCTGGGAGTAATGGGCAGTTGTCTTTTTGCTTTAAGGTAGCAGATTTGGATGCATTTAACTATCCATCTGGCTATACCTTGTTTTGATATTGGGTTACCTGCATGAGGTTTTTGGAATGCAATAAATAGCTGTTTAGTTTTTCTGATGTTCTTTGTTCTGTCAATGTAGTACATTAATGCTCTTTTGACATCTAATGTATGTAGTGCTCTTTCAGCCACAGAATCTGGCTGTGGGAAAAATACTGGTAGTTCTACCGTTTGATTTAGATGGAATGGTGAAATAACTTTTGGTAAAAATTTTGGATTAGGTCGTAGGACGACCTTATTTTTATGTATTTGTATAAAAGGCTCTTGTGTTGTGAACGCTTGAATTTCACTTACTCTTCTTAGAGATGTAATGGCGATGAGAAAGGCAACTTTCCAGGTTAGGAATTGTATTCCGCAAGAGTGCATGGGTTCGAAAGGTGGGCCCATGAGTCTTGTTAGAACCACGTTTAGGTTCCATGAAGGAACAGGTGGTGTTCTTGGTGGTATAATTCTTTTAAGCCCTTCTATAAATGCTTTGATAACTGGTATCCTATACAAGGAAGTTGAATAGGTAGTTTGCAGGTATGCAGATATTGCTGCAAGGTGTATTTTAATAGAAGAGAAGGCTAGCTTTGCTTTTTGTAAATGGAGCAAGTAATTTACTATATGTTTTGGAGTTGCATCTAGCGGTTGTATCTGATTATGATGGCAGTACCAAACAAATCTTTTCCACTTACTTGCGTAGCAGTGTCTAGTGGATGGCCTTCTGGCCTGCTTTATGACTTCCATACACTCTTGGCTAAGTTGTAAGTGTCCGAATTCTAGGATTTCAGGAGCCAGATTGCTAGATTCAGCGATGCTGGGTCCGGGTGTCTGATCTGTTGGTTGTGTTGCGTTAACAGATCTGGTTTGTTGGGCAGTTTGATGTGTGGTACTACGGACAGATCTAGCAGTGTTGTGTACCAGGGTTGTCTTGCCCAAGTTGGTGCTATTAAAATGAGTTTGAGTTTGTTTTGACTCAATTTGTTTACTAGGTAAGGAAGGAGAGGGAGAGGAGGAAAAGCGTAAGCAAATATTCCTGACCAGTTCATCCATAGGGCATTGCCTTGGGATTGCTTGTGTGGGTATCTGGACGCGAAGTTTTGGCATTTTGCGTTCTCCTTTGTTGCAAATAAGTCTATTTGTGGTGTTCCCCAGAGTGTGAAGTAGGTGTTCAGAATCTGTGGGTGGATTTCCCATTCGTGGACTTGCTGGTGATCTCGAGAGAGATTGTCTGCCAGCTGATTCTGGATCCCCGGAATAAACTGTGCTATTAGACCAATCTGATGGTGGATTGCCCACTTCCATATTTTTTGAGCTAACAAGCTTAACTGCGTTGAATGTGTTCCTCCTTGTTTGTTTAGATAATACATCGTTGTCATGTTGTCTGTTTTGACAAGGATGTATTTGTGGGTTATGATTGGTTGGAAAGCTTTTAGTGCTTGAAAAACTGCTAATAATTCTAGATGATTTATATGCAGTTTTGTTTGATGTATGTTCCATTGTCCTCTTATGTTGTGTTGATTGAGATGTGCTCCCCACCCTGTCATGGAAGCATCTGTTGTTATTACGTACTCTGGCACTGGGTCTTGGAAAGGCCGCCCTATGTTTAAATTTATACTGTTCCACCATAGAAGCGAGAGGTAAGTTTGGCGGTCTAGCAACACCAGATCTAGAAGGTGACCCTGTGCTTGAGACCACTGTGAGGCTAGGCACTGTTGTAAGGGCCTCATGTGCAGTCTTGCGTTTGGGACAATGGCTATGCATGAGGACATCATGCCTAGGAGCTGTAGTATTGTTCTTGCTTGTATTGTTTGGTTTGGAGACATGTGTTGAATGACCCTGTTGAAATTGTGGATCCTTTGTGGAGTTGGCGTTGCTACTCCTTTTGTCGTGTCTATTATGGCTCCTAGATATTGCTGTACTTTGCTTGTCAGAATGTTTGATTTTGCAAAGTTGACGGTGAACCCTAGTTTGTAGAGGGTTTGTATGACTTGATTTGTGTGGTTTGAGCATTGTGTGAGCGAACTGGTTTTGATTAGCCAGTCGTCTAGATACGGGAACACATGTATTTGCTGCCTTCTGATGTGTGCAGCGACTACTGCTAGGCATTTTGTGAATACTCTTGGAGCGGTTGTTAAACCAAAAGGCAATACTTTGAATTGGTAATGTATTCCTTTGAATACAAACCTTAGATATTTCCTGTGTGATTGATGTATTGGTATATGGAAATATGCGTCCTTGAGGTCTAGGGTTGTCATGTAGTTGTGTTTTTTGAGCAATGGTAACACTTCTTGTAGTGTGACCATGTGAAAGTGGTCTGATTTGATGAATGTGTTTACTACTCTGAGGTCTAGAATTGGTCTCAGTGTTTCGTCCTTTTTTGGTATCAAGAAGTACAGTGAATAAACTCCTGTGTTTATTTGTGTGCTTGGTACTAATTCTATTGCATTTTTTTGCAGTAGTGCTTGAACTTCTATCTGTAGATGCTGTGAATGGTATTTTGATAAATTTTGTGATTTTGGTGGTATGTCTGGAGGGAATTGCAGGAATTCTATGCAATAACCATGCTGGATAATTGCTAGGACCCATGTGTCTGTAGTTATTTTGTCCCATGCTTCGTAATATTGACGTATCCTCCCCCCCACTGGTGTTGTGTGGGAGGGGTGTGTGACATGTGAGTCACTGCTTGTTGGTAGTGGTTTTGGGGCTTTGAAATCTTCCCCTATTCCTAGGGAATTGTCCCCCTCTATACTGGCCCCGAAAACCTCCCCTGTACTGTCCCTGGTAGGTGGGCGGTGCGGACTGTGAGGTGCTAGCTTGTGTGGCCTGACCCCGAAACCCTCCTCTAAAAGGTGTTTTGCGGAAGGTGTTATAAGATCCTCTGCTCTGCGGGGAGTAGAGTGCGCCCATGGCCTTGGCAGTGTCAGTGTCCTTCTTGAGCTTTTCTATGGCTGTGTCGACCTCCGGACCGAACAGAAGTTTTTCGTTTACTGGCATGTTAAGCACTGCCTGCTGAATTTCTGGCTTGAATCCAGACGTTCTGAGCCATGCGTGCCTACGGATGGTAACCGACGTATTAATGGTCCTCGCGGCCGTGTCTGCTGCATCCATGGAGGAGCGTATTTGATTGTTGGAAATGTTTTGACCCTCCTCAACAACCTGTTTTGCTCTTTTTTGCAGATCTTTTGGGAGATGTTCAATGAGATGCTGCATCTCATCCCAGTGGGCTCTGTCGTATCGCGCTAGCAGCGCTTGTGAATTTGCGATGCGCCACTGGTTTGCTGCTTGGACAGCAACCCTCTTCCCGGCTGCATCGAACTTCCTGCTTTCTTTATCTGGGGGAGGTGCATCCCCAGAAGTGTGTGAATTTGCCCGTTTTCTGGCAGCCCCTACCACCACAGAATCTGGTGGCAGCTGAGAGGTGATGAATACAGGGTCCGTAGGAGGCGCCTTATACTTTTTGTCCACCCTAGGCGTCACTGCCCTACTTTTAACTGGCTCCTTGAAAATGTCCTTTGCATGGCGAAGCATGCCTGGGAGCATCGGCAGGCTTTGGTAGGAGCTGTGGGTTGAAGAGAGGGTGTTAAATAAAAAATCATCCTCTACTTGTTCCGAGTGGAGTTCCACATTATGGAATAGTGCTGCTCTAGCCACCACTTGTGAGTAGGCTGTGCTGTCTTCCGGTGGTGATGGCCTAGTTGGGTATGTGTCTGGGCTGTTATCAGACACTGGTGCGTCGTACAAGTCCCACGCATCCTGATCTTGGTCATCGTGGCTCATGGCGGTGTGAGCTGGCGAATGTGACGGGGTGTAAGTTGGCGAAGCCGGAGTTACAGGTGGAGGTGAGGGAGGAGGTGTTACCTTTTGTGCTGTTTGTTGCTGAGAAGTAAACTGAAGCGTTCTCTTTCGTTTGACAGGTGGAAGGGTACTGATCTTCCCAGTCCCCTGCTGAATAAAGATACGCTTTTGCGTGTGATCCACGTCAGTGGATTGCAGTTCTTGTTCAAATCTATGTTTGTTCATTTGAGAAGACATAGAATGCTCTTCAGTATAGGAGCCAGAAACAGGGTCTGATGTCGCTTTTTTCGGCTCCGAAAACCCTGTCGATTGTTTTTTCGGCTCCGAGGTAACCTTCCTCTTTTTCTGTGCCGAAAATTCTTGGCCTCTATGGTCTTCGGCGCCACTGTCTCGGCGTCGATCCGTGTCGACACCGAACTCTCGGTGTCGATGCTTCTGTTTAGCACTCTCTCGGTCCCGAGGAGGCTGCGTGCCGGTGTCTCGACCGGAGTCGGACGATCTCGACACTGAATGGGCCTTTTTCGGTGCCGATTGTTGGTCACCGAGAATTTGGGTGGAGCCATGGCCGGTTGGCAGTGGCGTCCCCTGGGCCTTCTTTCCTTTTTTAAGGTCTGATCTCGACGTCTTACTCACAGTTTTTGTAGAGTCTAGCTCGTCGGAGTCTGAATCCTGGATGGAAAAGGATTCCTCCTGTTCCTCTTCTGTCTCGAACTGTCGACGCTCTTTTGGCGTGGACGCCATCTGCAGTCTTCTCGCTCGACGGTCGCGCAGAGTTTTTCGGGACCGGAACGCCCGACAGGCCTCACAGGATTCTTCGCTGTGCTCGGGTGACAGGCACAGGTTACAGACCGAGTGTAGGTCCGTATAAGGATATTTGTTGTGGCATTCGGGGCAGAATCGAAACGGGGTCCGTTCCATCGGCGTTGTTCTCCACGCGGTCGGGCCGACTAGGCCCAGACGGGGTGCCGAAATCTACCCCGAAGGGCACCGAAGCGCTTCGATGTTCAACGCGTCGTCGTATGTGTCTATCTCTAACCGGATCGCAACGATACCGTCGAAAATCTTCCGTTTTCAGCTATCTTTCCGTTCCGAAACTCGGAGCGACAGGAACACGTCCGAACCCGATGGCGGAAAGAAAACAATCGAAGATGGAGTCGACGCCCATGCGCAATGAGCACAGAAGGAGGAGTCACTCGGTCCCGTGACTCGAAAACACTTCTTCGAAGAAAAACAACTTGTAACACTCCGACCCAACACCAGATGGCGAGCTCATGCATACCATGTGTATCTACAGCGACAGATGCCATCGAACCTTACCTTATTTTTACTATGGTATTTTGTTGTCTACTTCTGCATCCTTCGGTCTGCATCTATTAAATATCATTCTACTGGCATCACTAAGAGACTTGCAGTACAAAAGCTTTACACACAATTCTTTCTGGGTCCTACAAGTATCAAATGTTAACCTGATGTTAGGCTCCGTTATCTGCAACCTGTTTCTGTTTCCTTACACAAATTGAATTAGTTCTTACACATCTTTTTTCTCTTTTTCCCCTGCACCTTACAAGCCCGATTCAAGGCTCTTGGGTAGAGGCAGATTTTATACCACATTGTCCATTTTACCCATAAATGTTATTCCCTACGAATAATGAAAGTGGACTTTGTCTGGGAAGATATTCTAGAAGGCAGGAACATGCCTCCTACTGCAAATCTAGAAAGAGCAAGGGCTTCTGGGATAAAAGTGCATACACCGGTAAAGCAAAAAGTTCTCACCTTAGGGACCTATTGGCTTTACCAATGTGTTTAGTGATACTGTACAACATCCCTGTTGCTGTGCAGCATGGTTAAAGAATAATTTTTTTAAAAGTCTGACGCAGCCAGTCACGTCATTTTGTAGACGTGTGCACCGACAAAATGGTGCTGGCGCTTTTTTCTTTTAAATAAAAGAAAGAAATAGTGAAAGTATTTTTTAGAGCAGGTGGGGAAGCAACACATGGGCAGACGCAACACGGGGAGCGTGTGGGAGGTGCAATATGGAGGACATGGGTGGGGGAAGCAAAATAGAGGGACTGGGATGGTGGAGAAAAGCAAACAAGCAAGAGAGACAGCAACGAGGAGAGAAGGGGAAGGTAAAAAGCAAATCAGATAGGCCAAAGTGGAGCTGGGTGGTAAAAGCACACACAGGTGAGTGCATCATGGAGTGGGTGGTGAAAAGCACATGAATGACAAACAGCAACACAGAGCATGAAGAAGGGAAGAGAAGCACAGTAGGGCAACAGCTCGAAAACACATGCACCTTTGTGAAATGATTAGGACAAAAGAAAAAAGTAGTTTCCTAAAAGTGAGTAATAAAACGACAAGTAATTAGGAAATGCTCCAAAGGAGGGACAGACACAAGGTAGACACGGTAACCCATTGAATAAGAAGCAGGCAAATGAGAATGACAGTAAAGTCATTCAATGGTAAGCAATGGGAGGGCTGCAAGCCCCTGTATGTTTTGGTAAGCCCACAACAGGTCTAGCACTGGCTAGCTGACAGCTTGATCTAACAAGCATTGGCAAAGCCAATAGGTTTCATCTTTGTATTTAGTTTTGCATTCTATGTTCGGGGGTGGCTCCCCATTAGGGCGGAGGAGCATTCCTCTCCCCCCTTCCTCCCAAGCAGCAGAAGCTGCAAACCTTTCACCATGAAGGGATAAAAAAATAGGTTTAATATCCCTTTGTGTTGGAAGGGGCGGGGCAACAAGGGGGACGAGCACCGAGGGGAGTGCACTGTGCACTCCCCTCAGATCACGTGTGTTTGTTTGGCCGGACATCTCGGTCCAGCCAAACACACATGCGCTTTAGGCTCTCTCCAGGCCAGCAACACAGTTGTTGGGCTGGAGAGAGCCTGCACAGGCTCCCAGTCTGCCTGGGAGTGCCCAGCCAGGGCACTCCCAGCCAATCCTGACACTGCTCTGAGCAGCGTCAGAATTGCCCGCAAGGCAGGTTGGGAGCCTGTGCCTGCCTGCAGCGAGACGGAGGAGAGGAGTGGCACGGCAAGGAGAAAGGTAAGTTTATTTTATTTTATTTGAATTAATTGTTTTGACCTGCTCCTGTGCGCTGCCCCCCTGCACACGCCGCCCCGCTCCTCATTAACAATGCCAGTCATGACTCTCTATGTTACTATCTAACTGGATTATAAATATTAGAAAAAGGTTATAATAATGTTTGTTTTAAACTTCATAAACCGTTCATAGGTGTTTATGTTGCGATGTATGTTGAATTAATGAACAACATTTAATGGTTTATCAAATTTAAAACAAATTTGATAAACCATTAAAAGTTGTTTATTAATTCAACATACATCGCAACATAAACACCTATGACGGTTTATGAAGTTTAGAAGAAACATTATTATAACCTTTTTCTAATATTTATAATTGAGTTGAGATTGTGAGAGGCCGTAGTTCAGTGTTAGACAGAATATTACTCATTGTGGGGAATGCACACACAAAGGGAGTTCACAGATTGCTACAGAATGCACACATTAGTTTGTGAGTTGTTCCAAATGTTTGCATGTTAGGATTACGAAACGTTAACTACCGCTGGAGATTAGGAAACAACTAGTAGAATCCTATTACTGTGACAAGTCGTGCAAGTCATACTGACTTGCTCTGTTGTGAATATGTCAATGAAACCCAAGAGTTGATCCCAATTAAATGCTTCATGGGGGGTGGGGCAGGGTAGCAAGAGAGAGGCACTCCCTCTGTGACTCGAAACCTAAAAATGGCAATCTCGATGTGAAAGATACCCCATATTTCACTGTTGGTGATATGCTCCAGCAGTGCTCATTTTGAAAGAAATAAGCAAAATGGCGGCTCCAGCTTGTAGTGTTACAGGGCCTAAGCATTGTAGTACCCTACGTGGTCCTACAAATCACGAGGAGAGGCTTATGGCTTCGCTCATAAGCAAAAAAAGCATCAGCATGTTGTGTAGAGTAACATCTTATTTAAAAAAGGCACACGTCTTTTTATAAGCACTGCTTAATTTCAGTTGGTGTTTGCCAGTACGGGGAAAAATAGTTTATTTGAAGGGTCGGCAATTACATTTCTACATCAGGCATTTCCTGTGATAAAAAGAGAAACCTGATGGAGGCATTTGGATTGAGGAGAAAGCTGCATAAGTGAGTTGAACAGGCAGGAAGTGGCTCTAAATATAGTAAACTGGAACGAGATGGCTTTCAGATTAACCTGCCTTAGTGTTCAGTTCTGGCACTTCTATATGCAGCAGCCATGTATTTTAAAACAGAGTTGTAGGCACCGGCACGCTTCACTTACAAATTAGTCACTACGTGTAAGTAAGCATACGAAACTATGCCAAATGTTAGTGGTAGGGGGTTCTGCTTTTGCCCCGTCATTGTTATATATTTCTCCGCTCTTTACAAAATTAATTTTATGTCTGCTTGTACTGTTAGAGGGTCTAAGCTTTTGTAGTACCCCATGTGCTTCTATAAATCATGAGGAGAGGCTTATGGCTTCTCCTAAGGAAAAAAAAGCATCAGAATGCTGTGTAGAGTAACTTCTTAAATACAAAAGGAACACTTTTTTGATAAACCCTGCTTAATTTGAGTCGGTGTTTGCCGGTATGGGACAAAAATAGCTTGTTGAAAGGGCCGGCAATTACGTTTCTGCATCAGGCCTTTAATGTGCTGAAAATAGAAACTTGGCAAAGGCATTTTGGTGAAGTAGTGAGCTGCATGAGTAAGCTGAACAAGCAGGAAGTGGCTCTAAATAGAGTAAACAGGAGCTGAGATGGCTTTAGGACTAACCTGCCTTAGTATTCAGTGCTCGCACTGCTATATGCATTAGCTATGTATTTCAAAATAGAGTTGTAGTCTCCTTGCTTTTGTTATTGCCTCATCATGGTTTAATACTTCTCTGTTCTTTACAAAATGAATTCTGTGTCTGCTTGCACTTCTACGGGGCCGAGCTGGCGAAAACTATAAAGGATTACATTTCGACATCTCACGCACAAGCCTCCTCTGCCTGGGTTCGCAGGCCGAAACAACATACCTCCACGGAGCAAAAGTGAAAAAAATAATAATAATAATAAGTCCCTTCAACGTGGTGCCACAGAGGTAGGACACTGCATAGTGTCCCATTAGAAGTGGCCGGAAGGAGTACTTGGTTCACAGGCAACCCAACGGTGAAGAAGACAAAGACAACCGGAAGTGAAGAAGGACGACGTGCACACAAGGTATATTTATACAGCAGCAGGCAGTATCCCTGCCTATACAATTAATGTGCGGCTACTGTTCATGTCACTAACTTCCAGTTCTGCCCAAGTGGCATCATTTTACTTATCTGATAGAATCTCTGCCTCATTCATAATGGTATATGGATTACCAACTCTCCTAGTTAGATTACATCCCTTTTAGACTATACATCCTTACACAGCAGCATCTGCCACTAAGGCAATGCCTATACGTTTTAGTCATAACTACAATTGTAATTTGCATGCCTCTCTCTCATAGCTCCTCCTCACTCACACTGCTAGGCCCTGGAACTTACAAGATAAGACCAACTCTCTAGATACCCGCACACTATCAACATGCTTCCCACATCGGATCACAATAAATACAACACTGTGCCAAACACACACTTTCACAATGTAGTGAGCTATCCATTCAAAAATGTGCTTTAACTTTACACACAGGGGGTATTTAGCACCATATTAATGCTACAATGCAAAACAATACTGCACAACAATGCCTCGTCGTTGGGCTTTGCCAAGGTGCAGGGTGGATCAGGTACTTACCACATTCTCTTGGATCTGACTGTTGGAGACAGAGATGCTCAGAGACGCCTGCCCTGGAAAGTAAAAGTAAATGGTGAGCTGGACTGCCCATGCCAGGTCTTACCCTCCTGAACCCCTTAATCTCTCTTTTTACTCAAATGCACACATCTTAAAAGTCTTTTTTGCCCCCCACCCTCCCCCCCACCTCTCCCAGTCTTTCAATATTTAAACCTTCTGCATTTCATATCTCGGGATTGACACTGAATGCACTGGTCTAGAGGTTTGACATATGTCATACATCCTGGGGGTGTCAGCAGTGGAAGAATTCAAGAAACTAGATTAACTTGACTTTTACACAACTTTCAGAATATGTACAAATAAACTGCATCTAGTTACCTACGATATGTTTCCACCCTCTGATTCATTAGATACTCTGGTTTAGAGTGATCAACTCAACCCATATAATTAGCGACAGTTACAGTCCTGGGCTGTTCATCTTCAAATATTTGCAAACATGTATGTTAATCTAATAGATCAATGTATGCAAACCAAGACTGTGTTTAACCAGATAGCCCAGGACTAGAAACAGTGAACGTGGCCACCCTAGTTTAATCAGTCATATGCAACTCAATGAATGATACCAGGCTTCCTAACCAGTGTTACCGGCTGGTTGCTACTTATAAACATACACAGTTTTCTCATACAATTGCATTTTTTTTTAAAACTTCGGGACAAGTAATAGCTTTCCAATGAGAGGGGACAAATATGTTGTTCAAACAGATACTTCAGCCTGCTTCCACACCTCTGCAAACATGCAACAGCTCCTTGTAAAGTAGTGCACAGAGTGCCAACTAATAACTGGACACTGGAAAACACTGGTGCAATAGGGATTAACTAATTGTTAACTGTTATTAGTAGGCACTAGAAATGTCAGATGAACTAACGCTGGCATTTATTGATTGAGATAGAAAGAAATTGGTAATTACGAAAAAAACAATCAAAGTAATAGCGTAAGAAACGAGTCAGAATAAGATCCTGTCACCCCCACCCGCCTTGATTGCGCTAAGAAATTGGGAAGATTCATGACTTTGTCTATCCTACAATGTTTTACTGGTGACAAACCACGAAAGCAAAAAATATGCTGCTTTTTCTAGGTCATATTGTTAACCAATTTAACGCAAAAGCAGCCGAGTTGTTGAAGAGGCCAAGTGTATATAGTGCAGATTTATATGGAGCCAAAGTTTGGAGACTTATATCTCGCAAGTTTTTAGAGTTTGGGGAGTTGAAATTTCTCATGAAGCCAGGAGCTCTGCCAACAAGTGCCTCATTACTCCTGTTTTAGGAATGAGTTAGTGAGACAGTTGGACTTAAACTGCTAGTAGTCTACAAATATAAAAATCTACAAAGCATTGTGCTCTATTTAAGTTTAGTTAGTGCTTGATTATTGTGTAACATGCATCTAGAAATTTGGGTGGGAATTCAGCAGTGGGGAGTTTTTTTATGATACATTTGATGAGGTTTGATAACAATGATGGCTTAGCCACCTTCCCAACGTGTGGACTTAAACATTTTAGCATGTTTTCTGACCTTGCTATATCCGTGCAATGAAAATCTGGTTGGAAACCACCGTTAGACAAATAGTAAATACACTTGTTAATACTTCTGTACCAGCCTTTTGCTTAACTGCCAATTTATTGGATTTTATTTTCATTTATAGGTTGGCTTGGACTAAAAGGTTGAGATGAGTGGAAGCAAACGGAGTCAAATCTAAAGGGATTTTTGAGCCACAGGAGAGGTGTTTTTTTTTTTCGTTCAGTTGATTTGTGGTAAAAAGGCGCAAAGTTCCTTCATTTTTTTTTTTTTGCAACCTTTGTGATGGTCTATTAAAAACTTCAGTCTGGTAAGGATTTTACTGAAAAGCATCTATGCTACAAACATGACTTCTTCCACAATTTAGGTCGCATACATCCTTATTTAACAATAACAAATTGTTCTGCGTGCAATACCTGGGAGAAGATTAATGGTTTTATTATCCTTTGCAACACAGTTGTGCACAGAAAAGCTTTGCCAAAGGTTGCAGCGAAACAAATATGCAAACATTTTCCAGCTGTTTGGGATGCATTAGGGTGAAAAATATATTAATGTGCACGGACAAAAAATAAACCTAGCAAACTTAACAAATCGGAAAAGTCAGGAACTTAGCTGGTGAAAAAAGCATTTGGTCCACCATAGTTTTAGTTTTGTTTGCAGACACTACACATCAGGTCGAAGGACAAACTTGGAGGCACCAGAGACAACCCTACATCAGGGATGGAAAATAGACTGCAACGAAAACCTTTGGTGTCAGCCCTCACCTCCTAAGGATCTGGGTTTTGTAGTACCCACCCCCCCACATCCCCACCCCCATCGGCCTCCTTATTTTCTCTGTCAACTTAGCTGTTAGCCCGGACATTAAGGCTGCTGGTAAGTTTATAGTCCACTTGACTGTCAGACAGGTGGCAAACAATGGACGCATCTTTTTTTAAAGAATTGTGATAAACAGTGAATGCCCGAAATACCACTTGCAATCAAACCACAAGTACCAAAATGACACAACCTGCAGACTCCGACCACAACAGCTACAGTTTCGTTCTTAGACATCTTATTACCTCGTTCTTGAATTTCCAGGTCTCGATCTGCACCATTCTGAAGACCTTGCTCTCATTCCTTCTCTATTTTCAATTTTGCACCTTCGTCTGTCCTATTCTAAATCCGAGTCTTGGTCTTAAGCCTAGTATCAATTTATGCTGTACTCTTTTGTAGGAGGCCACTGTCTCTAGGCACCATAGTCTTGTTCTTGCACCTTTTACATTCTAGTTTGTGGCTTTGGCGTAAGCTTTTCAGTTCTGGTCTTCTGCACTCTCTTCATGCATCCTCTTGTACACACTTTCATTTCTTCAGTAGCATATGTTAATAGCCTTCAAAACTCGCTGCCTTTCAACATCACAGCCTCTTCCTACTTCCACAGAGTGTCACTCACTAGTTCACTTATCTATGCACACCATCATATGTCTTGTCTCATGTTTCTCTCCAGCTAGCAGAGAGCTAGTCCCACAGGGCACGGTCAAAGCTTCAGTACGTTGTTGAACTTGAACTATATATTTTTTTACACTATTGGTCAAGATGGTACTTTAAGGGACTTCTGTCCCTTGTTTAGCTTGTACAAAAGTTACCAGTTACCATACCGAGTGAACGAGGACACAACTACTACAAGGAGTACCATAATCCTGCTCAATCTAGTGCCACGAACTCCACTCGAACCTTAGTCCTTTTGTTACCATTTGGTTGGTTCAACTCATTGTCCCTTACATCAAAAGTAGTATGCTTATCTTACTCTAAATTGTATATGCCTCACAGTAGAAACATTTTTTTTTTGTCAAGGTACAGCAAAGCTTGAGCGAGCATAAGTGGTGATCCAAAGCTAGGGGTCTCCCACAAACACCACACTCTACAACATTCTAATGACTTACTGTGAGGGGACTGGCCTCCAGCACTTGGGGCATCTTGCAGGATAACTGGCATCATTGCTTGCCGGATGGCGCTCTCCCAGGCACGGGCTACCTCCAGTCCAACACCACTGTTCTGAGTACTGACGTTTGCCGGCATGGGTGGATTCTCTCCGACAAAAAAGGTGGCATTGGCAGTAAACAGCTCAAAGCAGTGAGGGTTTGTGCCTGGGGGCACTAGCGTGAAGTTGATGGCAGGTTCCACTGCCAGAATTTCAGAAAGGGGGATTGCCTGTTAGAGACAGAAATAAAGAGTTAATGACAGCAGAATTCAGATTTAACAGTGGGTAGGCCAGGGACGGAAATGGTCTTTCACCAGGGCCAAGGAGTGGAGAGGTAGGGACAAAGGCAGGGGATTGTTGCACATGTTTGGAAGAAAGAAAAATAGAGAGAGATCTCATACCAAAGACAAAGATTTAGGACAACAGAAGTGGGCTTCGACCGTGGTGAGTATCAGATGGGAAATTTGTTTTCTAGAGAGACATATTTAGGAACAGGAGAAATGGTGACAACAGACAAACTTGAGTCACGATGAGAAAGAGTGGAGGTAAGACACTGAAGTACATGCAGAGACAATGAGTGTCAGTGAGGGAGACAAAATGATCAAAATAATCGGAGACAGAGAAAGAAAGAACAAAACAAGGACAGCAAAAGAGCGAGTGAGATAAACTATAGTGGCAGAGAACACCATGGACTGACAGATGGTCAAGATACCATAACAGCCACACAAAAAACGGAAAATTGTGTGTGAAAAAAACAGATAGGAAAACAGACTAACAGAAGCAAGCTACCAGTATCTACTTCTCAATCAAGAGGACCAGCATATGTATGGAGCCCATGATGGGTGCTCTCACCATGAGATGTTCAGAGAAAGAAAGACAGCCCTAGTAATCGATGAACCCTCAAGAGACAGGCAGAGACAGTCCCCCCACAGAAACTTCATACGAGGAGACCATCAGATAGAAAGAGCCCTTTGATCGCAGATCCCTTGAGTCCAGCAGGGGGCAACCCTTTAGTGGACAATCCCTCTGCGAAAGGAGATGGAAAGGAGCATGAAAGAGAAAGAAACATATTTTGTGAATGACCATTTTGCAAAGATGAGCCGACAAAAACTTCAAAAACATAAGGAAAAGACAGATACAGATATCTGGAGCAAAAAAGCAGAAGCAAGAGGACAATTCTGATAGAATAGAACTTTATCACGAAGCAACAGTCATTAGGTGGGACGTACCTTGTAGTAGCGGTTAGTCGTGTTGCTCTGAAAAAGGATTATGCACTTGCAGTCCATTCTCCAGTAATGCCGCTTCCTCTAAAAAATGAAACCCCAACGTTATTATGAAAGGATTGCCAATGTCAAAGAATCTCAGGCACCCACATTTACAGAGAGGGCAGAATCAGAGCTGAGCCAAGAGTCTAGCTCAGGCACAAGCCGAGCCCCGAAAATGTGTTCTATGTAAATCACACAGCAAACATCACTATTAATTTGAAAAAGCTTCTTCAAAATTCAAGAATGTCTTTTTCCCCTACATGTGAAGCTTTGACATTATTAAATCACATTAAAGCAATGTACCGAAAAGTACTACTAAAAGTGATACTTTTTAAACATGAATCATTAATGCAAGAGGCAAAACAATTGTCATGTAAACACTGTAGGTGACCCAGATTATTATAGAGCAACATATCTATTAAATCAAGCACCGTACGTTTTTTTACAAAAGGTATTCTGAACTCTTATCTTACAGTGCTTTCATACGCTTTAATGAAGAAAAACATTTTTGTGAAATAAAATATTTACCTAAAATCACACAATTTGACTGGAGAAACAATAGTTTATACATCCAGATTTTCTGGTTTCACTTTGTAGAAATCAGGCAGGTAACGGGAACCTATTTTTTTTATGTTACGACTTTGTTTTTATTTCTTTGTAAACTTTTCTGCACTTTTTACAAAGAGTAAACTGGACCAGAAAGTATTTGAGCGCTTACATCAGCATTAGTTACATTACACAATGTCACATTCATTGTCTGTTGGCAGGAGGAGATTAAGTGATTTGCCCAGAAACACACAATGTTAAACCAATGCCGAGACTCCAGCCTGGTCGGCAGTTCTGGCCGTAACGCCACCACTGGGTAGAGGTAGAGGGAAAACCGACAGACAGAAGCCACATGAAAGTTCAGCTCATCATTTGTCTTGAAGTTCCATGAGGACCTTACGCTATGCCAGAACCAAACTTCAGCCTTGAGCCTGACTATAATTTCAGTGGCTCACCCACCTCTACCAGCCTGCCCAGAGGCGCCAATCATTTTGACATCAGCTCAAAGCCACAAACCTGTCCAATGAGTGCACTGGAGAGTCTGGGTTCACATTACTGCTGTTACAAGTATTGAGGGCCCAAGGCAATCCGGAAAACGTGTATAGAGCTACAAATTATTTTACTCCTAAGTCTTAGCAGTCCCATTTTAAGAAGGACGCCGAAGACCATCGTCTATAGGGAGCATCTGGCCTAGAAGTAACCACTTTAACTGCATATGAAAGTGGGCACCAACTAATAGAACCTTTACATTTGCAAGCAAGCCTTGCTTGCATGCATGACATTATATTTCTACTTAGTGTTCTTATCCAGCAATATCTACTTTACATCTTGATGCCTGTTATATAAAAATCACGCACTAATCCGGAGGTGCTCAGGAGGCTTGCAAAATGCGCGAAACTCTCACCAATGTAGAGGAAGGTGCCTAATATCTCCAATGGACCAAGGACAAGGAGAGAAGTTCAGAACATGCTGTTACTTGGTCAGTGACTGAAGCTCTGTGTGTTATGTGTTTAAATTAACCTCTGACAGGATAGACAAACGTGGTTACAAGCCAACAACTATTTCAACGGTCATGGCCGGGAGAGTATGGCAAGGCATCTCCTGGTGATCGCCAGTGTACCAAAAGAGAAAGCCTTCTAGAATGCCAGGAAACCTACAGTTCCCTTAGCCTATACAACCAATCTATTTACAACTCTATCATTCTCTCTGTACATTTTTCTTCTCACATGAGATCATGTGTCTCACCAGAGTGTCCTTGTTGCTGTAGTGCACCATCCAGCCTTCCTTGAGTGTTGTGCTGGACTTTCGAGTAGTGTGTCGTACGGACTGGACAACCCTCATCAATGGAATGTATCCCATAGTGCTGCAAAGGCAGAGACAAGCAAGTCAGAGAAAACAGAAAGGGCCAGGATACTTTGTAATACACACTGCCTATTCCCTTCAATCTCCACAAAACAGCATCAGTCAGTCACCTGTCTCATTCAGAGGGTACTCCCTTCCCTGATTGCCTCCAATACGTTACAAACACAAGTTCTTGTTAGAGGGTTCTCCCTAATGTTCAACTCTTCTACAGGACACTACATGAAACCTACCTGCTTTCGACAATGCTTATCATCCCAGCTCCTCTCGCTACTGCCATCTGCACCTGTCCACTTCATGCCACCTCGTTTGATAATACCTACCATATACCAACCTTTCCTCCCTGCCATCCACCTCACTTCCTTGCTGATACCCGTGCTACCGTTTTACTGTTGCTTAGCACCTGCATCTTTGCTATTTATCACTTGCCTCTGGTATTTTCTTTTGCTAGCCACTCAGCTTACTTAACTGCTGCTTGCTCACAAATACTACTGGCAGATTCCAGTTTCACCCTCTCACTGCCAGACTCCCTTTCATGACCTCGCGTGGCGATGTGTTACTCTTGTCACCAATATGTCCTGCAACGCCCCCACCCACTGCATGCCACTGTGTCTTTAACATCAACTGCAAGTGATTGCAAACATTCTCATTAGCATCTAATGTTACTAACCATTACCAGTCTCTCCAATCGTATTTGCTGCCAGCCAACTGTTACTGTGCCCTCCCCTGTATCTTTATGCCAAGCCTTCCCCTGCCTGCTCTAATCTGGTCTGGCAAGCCCCACATAAAAATGGCACCTTTATAGTGCCAATTTGATTTTGACAAAATCATTTTTCAGTCTTTCATTACAATACGCAATTATATACATTCGTAGCTTCAAAGATCATCGGGCATGTCAAAGGAGGAAGGAATAACAGAGCAGAGGAAGAAGAGAGGTTTCTTTTTGTTTAAATATTTCATGGAACAATGCGACAGTGAGTTTGCAGCGTAAATCACTAAACAAATGTGGTAACAGATTATACGCAATTCAAACCTTCCTTCAAAAACTTAATGCAAAAATCAGAGCCCATATTACAATTCCACTTGTTCCTTTAACATAACAAAACTCTATCTATTCGGAGAAAATATGTGAAGAACTGTCTGTTGATCGTTTTGTAGCTCAAAATACTGATATGCAGGTAAACGGACTTTAGAGAAACTCATTTGACTTTTGGACAGAAAACCAGAAAACTTCACAGGCTCAATGAAGGCCAGTAATTGGATCGTGGTACTTTAAATGCCCTGACTCCTAAACACCTTTCATGTCTGAGATAAAAACCTGATACTCCTTAAGGAAATCCTGCTAAGTGTTACCCCCAGGACCTTTGGTTTCTTCGCCCTCGTTACACTGTGAGTCGTAGAATTTGGTGGCGTGGATATAGAACAGCTCACTTGAAACACAGGTGCAAGTTGAGCCGGAAGCGAAAATCTGCTGTGGTCCTTGGAGTACTGCAACGACATGAGCGCTCACTGAAACAACCTCTTCCCCAAGCTATGCATGAAGATTGAAGGGCAATGCCAGTGAAGAAGAAAGCAAGCCACAGGACAGATTACCCAGCATCTCAAACGCATCCAACTAAAATCAGTAATTATACATATTTCATCTATTCTTTGTAGTTTAACAGACAGAAACGTTATTAACATTTTTGTGCAATGTTTTATAGCGCAAAGTGACCCGAGGGCATTAAAGCGGTTTACAACAGACCTAGTCTGTGGCACACTTTTTTCTTTTCTTTGGGAACTTCGAAGATTACGTATCTTGAAAAAAATCACAGGAAGTTGAATCAATACCCAGATCTGAGCCTGGTACCCCATGGTCCGAGGTTAGCAGCTCCAGCCAATATGGCTACATTATCCAAAAGAAAGACTAAGAGAAATTGACCAAACGTTCAGCACTTGAAACGGTGTGCAATGACCTAGAGCAAGGAGGTCACCCTAACTTCAAACAGTTCCCCTACAAAATCAGATGAAGTCCTCAGTGACTTAGGTGAAGAATATAAAATATTGTTTGTTAATTTTGTCTACAGGGATTAACTATAGACATTGATAAATTGAACAGTTGGCCAACACAGAATGGGTTAGTCTGTGTAAATAAATTGTCACAGGTTAGCTGACTATAGAGCATAGCAGACTTTCTGTTGCTTCTCTGACTATAGTTTTAGCCTATTATGGCAATTTGGATCAGTTTTAGCCTATTATGGCAATTTGGATCAATCAGTTTTTTTAGGATCCAGAAATATGAGAGGGGTGACCACAAGCAAATGCAAAGCTCTTTATTGTTCAAAGATGAATCTATGAAGAATAGAGCACTACCCTTATCGGTTGAATAGCCAAACAGACTTACAACTACATTAGATTAGGAGCATTATCCAGTTTTTATCAGTTATCAAATAAGACAGCAACATACAGATGATACTGGATTAAATTAAAAAAAATATATATAGTTTTTCGTGATTATCGATAATGTATTTGCTTATCTGAAAGTTGCATTTTGGAATGAATATGGCCACAGACATTTACCGCTAAACTCCAAAAGAAGTGCTTGGTATTGTTGATCTTGCCAAAAACTGAAAAGTAGAATTCATATAATGGAAAGGGCGTATAAAAAATAATATAAAGAGGACATACTGGAACAGAAATGCTTAAAGAAGGAATGTAGAAGTCATATGAAGTACAAGAAAGAATCCCTTATTTATTTTTTTCTTTTACGAAGCTAATGGAAATTATGATTGGAATTTTTAACGATGGGGAGCAAAATGTTCTGGAGATTGGTAAATTCTGTCTTGGAACACCTATTACACAAGTTATAAGCGAAACAACAAATATCGAGATTTTTCTGCTGCACAAACCAGACTCTGAAATTATTAGGATGTTAACAAATAAAAACCCTATCATTTCAGTTCTAATATTAAGTAGAGTGGTGGACCTGACAATATCCTCGTGTAAAGATAAAAATAAATATGGACTAGTGGTCAGAAAAGTTTTCACTGTTTTTCCAATGCGTAGCCAAAACAGGACACATCCCAATATCGTTGAGAGGTGCAGTTATAAAACCTATTTTTATAAAAGTGACAGTAGTATGCCTAGCAATCATAGAATGACAATTTTAATGGATGTAATCTCAAAAGTGTCTGCAAAGGTGCTCCAGAAAATTTATATGAAGAGATTAAGGACAGTAAATCATTTTTCACCAGTCAAGCCAGGGTGGGTCCACGGAGGGCATTCTACGACAAATCACTGCTTTTCCCTTTGGTCGCTAATTCTCAAATCAACAGAGACAAATGGAAGATGATGTTGTTTCATATATTTTTGAACAGCATTTGAGTAGGTGGATTGAGGGAGCCATTGGCAAAAAATATCCAAATGGATAATCTCAAGGGCTTGCTATCACTCGTCAGGTATTATATATATTAAATTGAGCAACTGTAGAACTTGACCACAGAGGAAAAATTCTGAAAATAGTAAAGATTATAAGTGGGCTGGGTATTGGTGCCATTCCCTTTTGGTCTTTACATAGCAGATTTATCATTCTTGTTGCAAGAATCTCAATCCTTTTACACCAAAAATGGGAGGTGTCCACATTCCTAACCTCTTATACACTCATGACTTAATATTAATGGACAATGTAGCAGTAGGCCTACAAAGAATGTTGAAAGTCTTAATAAAATACTACCAAAACATTATTAAACACAACCTAAAATATTTGAATTCAGTAAGAAATAATATAGGTTTGAATGGCACCTGGAAGAAAACATAGTGCAAGAGGTCAATTCATATTGATACCGGGGTTTATCATTTACAAGGAACCTAAGTTTGAAAGAACATTTACACTCTCACAATGCAGGCTTCAATAAAGTAAAACCACCAAGATGGAAGGTATTTTTTGGCCCATTGCTCAAAGCATATTTAAATGAAATCCTGCAAATAGCTTTATGTTTCAAAAGTATTGTGCCTAGACTGAACCGTCTCCTAGGAATATACATGGGAACATACTCACTTGGGTAATATCACATCATGGGAACTGTTGCCATCAAAACGAATCAACACTAAAAATCTCCTTAGAAAAAGATTTAGCATACTTAGCATCCAACCTTTCTGTTGCTTTTATAGTGAAAACTATGAGGAGACTCGAGAGTCACATGGAGCTCCCGTCATGCTCCATGGCTGAGCCTGCATTGGGAGGACAGCAAGATGGCCGATCCATGTACGGCCGGGATAGGCTCCATTTGAACGGGCTCCTCTACAATGCGTGGAAAGAGCTTGTAGCATCTACAATCCTGGAGGCTGTGGGCAACCACCATGCGCTTTAACAAAGCAGGCATTTTCAGACAATGCACTGCGCAGACGGAGGTATCGGGGACATGCCGGTCGGCCTAATCCAGCTGCGAGGAAGATGGCAGAGGGAGAGAGGACTGCATGCTGTGTTGCGTTACAGGAGGAGGATACCGCGGCTGCTGTTCATGAGAGAAGGGCCACACAATGACAAAGGAGAGATAATGAAATGCACACCTCCCATGCTGGTCCCTCATATAAATTAATAAAGCCATTGGAGAACCTCATGCACTCCCCATAAAAATTACTTCCTGAGACAGTGTGCAAAGCTGAAACACAAATTGGGGAAAAAGAGGAAAATAAAAGGCAAGAACAATTTAATTGAGGACAGGCTGGGCAGATTGTAGGTTTGGACATTCTAATTAAGCCTGGAACTTAACACACTTTTATTAGTACTGTTGTTCTACCAGTATTGCTCTACCCAATCCCTTTAACCAACACAGCAGTCTATGCTTCCCATGTTCAATGAAAGCACATTTATCGTTTAACTTGCCAGATTGTCAGAACTGCTTGTTTATATTCAGATGGGATTCCATCTTTAAGGGAAACAGACAGACTCAACGTATTGCTTGTTCCACAGTATTTGCATTGTATATTGCTTCTTTCACAGTGTTAGCAGTGTACTGGAGCGTACCTCAAGCTTTGATCTTAAGGCTGGCTCTTGTAAGACTATATAGGAGCGCCAGCCTGTTCAGGAGACTACAGAGCTTGGTTTCTGAGTACTCCACTGGTATCCCCTATTGATATTCCTACCATTAGACTCGGGACCTGGGAACCAAGCAGGCGCTGCACAGGGGTTCAAGCAGCCTTTGGTAGCTACAGTAGGCAGCCACATTGGAGTGAGAGAAAGAAGTGGTAGCGGAAGCGTTCTGTGGAGCATAGATGCGGCTTGCTATACCCTAGTTTCCTCTTTAGCGTTCCCCGCCGCTTTAACTTCTCAGAAACCAATAATGAAGCGCAGCACCTGTGACGCATCATTCAAATCGCGCACCACTGGTAAAGCACCAAACGCACTCAAATCGAGGAAGTTGACTCCTGCAATCTGAAAATATAGCATATGATCTAACAGGCAAGATCACCCAGAGGTCTCCTCGAGAGACTCCAGTGGATTTCAGGAGAACTCAAATCTACCTGCAACTCCTCTCGCACCAGTTTTAAGTAGACATGGATCGCCGACACAGCGGGGTGTCAGTGATACCAAAGGTACTACAGGCACCACAGATCATAGAACCTCTACCACTATCTCCTGCCCTGAAGTTGAGCAATTCTACTTTTAATGAGCTGATAAGACCTTCTACTGCAAATCTAGATATCTCTCCTCTTTCTGAACTACCCTCGGCTCTGCCCTCCGCTGCTGACCATCCTAAAGAGAAGCCCTCATATCCCCTATTTTCAATGAGTAATGTCAAAGGTATCGAAAAAGAAAAGAGCATAGCAACGCCTAATGAGGTGGCAAACAATCAATTTGTCATGAAATCAGTAACAACTGATCCATCTGTTAGAGGCCAGATCTTCCCTGCCTCAGACCTGGCGCCTGACAGTGAAATCGATTATATCTAGTGCTTCACCTATTGTCAACATTTTGAGGTCTCCAGGTAACATATCAGGCCAGCCATCAGTGGAAAGCATGGTCTGTCAGATCCTTAGGGAGCTAAGTGATATAAACATCTCACAGGAGGAGTCTCACAGGAAAATCACCAAACAGCTGATTCAGTTGGATGCTAATATAATGCCTCTTTCTACATGGGTTTCTCAGGCAGAGCAGAGGGTCTCTGACCTGAAAGATGCACAAAACCGGCATGAAGCAGCTACAACTAGGATCCAGGCTGAACATGAGGAGCTACAATTAAAACTTGACGAATCCAAAAATAGATCCAGATGTTTGAATTTGAAGTTCATTGGAATCCCCGAAAAGGTAGATGCAACATCTTCAGTGACTAGAGTGATTTTAGATCTTATATTTGTGTATTCTTCCTGACAAGGCCACAACTAACGCAGATCTTACTATTATGCAGTGCATAGGGTCCCCGCAACAAGACCTTTGAACTCAAAGTATCCACACACACTATATAAGTCAACTTTTGCGACTTCAGGATTAAAAGAGCAGATACTATCACAGGCCATAAAAATGAAAATCTTCAACTCAGGTGACAACTTCACTGTTCGCATATTTTCTGACATGTCTATAGCATCAGCACGACTTCGCCTTGAATTTGTGAGTCTCACTGATGAGTTTAAGAAATGAGGGGCCCCAGGCCCCAATGTTCAGCTTGCAAAACTTAAGATGTTTCATAAGGGGCCGGTCCACATCGGGTGCAGCAAGCAAGGGACTTCCTGGAGTCACTTAAAAAAATAACAATGGGCTTGAAAGGCATGTAATTTGTTTTGAAATTCAACATCAATGTGGTGTAGTTTGTATGTACTTTATGTTTGCTTATTGGTCTACACTTGCGGTCTTCTTCCGGATACAGGTTCTTTGGGTGTCATGTCAATGCACTCCTATAGAGGGTTTGGGGGGTGGATCACAGGGAGGGTTGGTGGTCACAGGGGAGGCAAGGTCATGATGGGTTAGGCCCCGCTTGGTGGCAGTGGGATGGGATCACGTTCTGGTGGGGAGTAGAAAATGTGCTGGTAACTCAAAGGTGGTTAAGTGTTAATCCTTTGTATTCATACAGGTGTTTAGGACAGGCTTCGGTGTGCAGGTCTTTTGTAGATTTAGATGTTAAGATTTTAATTTCTCTTCTCTAAATGATTGCTAGCCAGAACAATCCGTGCCCCCTCCACTCTCTTAAAATTGCTTCTTGTAATGCTATTGGGCTTAATAACTCCCACAAATATAGAGCTATACTTCACTGGATAAGATCCCCACAAATTCAGGTTATCTTATTTCAGGAAACCCATTTTAAGCAACAAGCAAAGCTCCATAGTATTCCTAGCTTTATCTCATTCTTTCTTCACCTCTGCTAGCACGGTTGTGCGTGAGGTTGTGGTTCTATTTACTCGTGATTTTCAAGGAGAGGTACTCAAGGTCTACCCGATCCCCAGGCCAGAAAGATAGTAGGTAATGTCAAAGTCGGGAAGCAGCTAGCACACATTACAAGCTTTTATGGCCCTATAGAAGATGAGATTTCCTTCCTGTAGGGCCTCTATGATTTATTAAGTACACTTTCAAGTCTTCTGATAGTAGGAGGCAATTTTAGTATCTTACACAGAACAAACCAAGAGCCTCCTGATTTTTGGAAAGATTTACCCGTGATCTGGCACTTCAGGACCCCTGGTGGGTCGATCCTCTGCAAGCCTAAGATTATACTTGCTTTTCAAAAATGTTTAATTCTGCCTCAAGGATTGATTTGTCTTTAATCTCTCCTTCCTGGTATAGGGCTGGCTCAGATATAATATCCAACTCCTTTTCGGATCATTCAGTCCCGTTGCTTCAGCTATCTCTTTCAGTTCGTCAATTAGAAAGACCAAGATTGACCTTAGATAAATCTTTATTAACTGACGAGGGCTGGATATCAGCTATAAGGGTGTCAGTCACCGAGTTCTTAGTTGGGAGTGAAGCAACTTCTTTTATCTTTTCAATTTGGGAGTCATGCAAGGCATGCATTAGGGGGGAGTTATCACATACAAGTCTTTTAAAAAAAAAAAAAAAAAAAAAGAAAGAAAGAAAAAAATTATAATAATAAGGAAGGAAAAAAGTAGATAACTTCCAGCGAGAACTCAATCGTGCTGTGCGCTCCTATTAGATCCACCAGGAACATGACTCTAGGGTTTGTTTGCAGGATGCCAGAATGCAATTGAAAGATCACTTTTTATCTCAGGAGACAATTAATCATAATACATGCTTCCAGCAGTATTTTGAAGAGAGTGAGCACGCAGGGAAGTTTCTGGCGCATTACTTTAAAAAACATTAAAATGCATCTCCAGTCAAAATTATATTTGATGAGGCCCAGGGTCGGAATGTGGATCAGGCTGAGGAGGTAGGAAAGGTGCTCTTAGCACACAATACAAACCTTTACACACCGAAGATTGTAGTACACCGTGATCATATTAACGTATATCTTGAGGCAGTTACCCTACCAATTCTTAACGAAGAACTCCAGGCTGCATTGTTGCAGCCAATCACCATCATCGAAGTAAGGGAGGCTATCAGGAGCTCTCCTCATGGCAAAACCCCTGGCGAAGACGGCCTTCCCGCATGAAATGTATAAGGCTCTGCCTGACCAGATCGCTGCAAACTTAGTTGCCCTATTCAATGCAATCCTTGGAGGCCAGGAAGAACCTAGTTCTTTTACTAGGGCGGTTATAGTCAGCTTCCTTAAGAAGAGTAAGCCTGAGGAAAAACTGGATTCCTATCGCCCCATTAGCCTTCTTAATAACTACTACAAAATTCTTATGAAAATTTGGGCATCTTGTATTACACCACTAGCTCAGAGCCTCATTCATCAAGACCAGCGTGGGTTTCTCCCAGGGAGATCTATTTCATCCAACGCGAATTTCCTGTTGCAGGTAATCGATTATTATTCAAAGAATAAAATCAAGGCAACTATAACAATGTTAGATGCTGAAAAAGCATTTGATTTAGTACAATAGGAGCTATTTTTTGCAATCTTAAGGAGATTTCAGTTTCCCCACCAAATAATCCAACTTCTCTCAAATCTCTATTAAGGGGCTGAAGCTAAAATTCTAGTGAACTCATAAAGGGGTCGGCATCGTGGGACCCGCCAGGGATGCCCTTTGTCCCTGGTTCTCTTCACGCTATTTTTTGCACCACTGGCCTCTGCTCTGAGACAATACGATTCTATTACAGCCTCACTGTTTAGCGCACACAAACTAAAGCTTTTTGCAGATGATGCAATTTTGTATCTTAGTGCGGACACTCAGAATATTGGGAATGCCTTCAAAAAGATTCAAGCTTTTTCCGATTTGGGGGGTCTATCGGATTAACAGATTGAAATCAGAGGCCTTGCTTTTCAATGCCCACAAATCAATACTGCCACACGAGATGCAAACCAACTACCAGGATTCCCGTCCAATTAGATATCATGGCATCTATGTCCCCCAAAATATGTCAGATCTTTACGCGCTCAACTATCTCCACCCTTAAGAAAGCACAAGCTCTTATGTGCAAGTGTCACAACCCCCCCATTAACAATAATTGGTCGTATTGCTTTGGTTAAAATGATGATACTTCATTTGTTTTCATTTATATTTTCGAATTTAATGATTAAGGCTCCTCAAATCTATTTTTAAGGATCTCAACTCAATGCTTCAGGAGTTTCTCTGGGTAGGCAAAAACACTTGTATCCAGCTGGAATCCATCCAGCTGAATGTCGAGGATGGAGGACTAGCCCTACCTTACTTTAAGAAGTATTATGGCTTCCAGAATGTACTAGATATAAGGTTCCAAATTTGCTTTGGTCTGGAGGTACTGAGCTGCAACAGATTTATCATCTTACTCGTTTTCATCCATCAAATTCCCTAAAAGAAGCAAGAGCATTTGGGCTCCCTCTTGCCAGGAAGGCTATAGACGACTGGGCTGAACTGGGTTATTTGAAGCTTCAAGATTTTATTGTAGGAGACAATGTTAAACATGGGTGCAAATCAAGACTAACAATCCTGAAATCCCAGATTTTTAAAGTTTTTCATTTTTTCAGATTTTGTATTACATCCAATCAATTTGCTTCGCTATTCGCTACCCATCTGACTCACTTTCTTTATAGATTACTCAAGCGTTGTGGGTTCAGAAACTAAATGGGCTTGGGAACTGGTACTGCATTCTTCTGCAGGAGCTGCCAGCAAAAACTCTCTCCTGCTTTAAGCAATTTAACAGCAGCAACAGTCTGCGTGACAGATTTCCAGTCGTGGAAGCAGTACAATCTCCTCTCTTACAAGGCTTTGAGAGATGAAAACTTTAAGAGGATGGCATTTTTCACAAAATGGTTGCTCTACTACACAACTTCGCAGCTCAGTAGGATGTTTTCTTCTATTTCGAGCAAATGCTTTAGATGCCAGTGTGATGTTGGTGACTGGCTAAATATCTGTTTTCTCTGTCCAGTTATCTTCAATTTCTGGGATAAAATCTTCCTGTAGATTAGTGTGCTACTCCAGGTTCTACTTGAACCAGAACATATTGGGGCCCTATTTGGTACATCCAGCCATTCAGAGTTGTCAACACAATCAAAGCAATTTTTTTATTGCATCCTTGATCGCAAAATCTTTGACATTGCAGCAATGCAGTACACAAATGCCTCCATCATATGATCTTTGAGAACACAAAATGAAATTAGTCCAATCTAAAGAACTACTCTACGCTCAAAGAATTGGGGCCACCCGGAAATTTCATCGTATATGGGATAAATATGTTTTAACCTCACACTAGACAGGACTAAAAAATGTTAGGAAATCGATGTTTACAGCAAGAGTAAAACAAAGTGGTAATAAATCGTAAGGCATCATTATATTTAAGTACCTAGGACTACTTGAAGGTTTTGATTTGCAACTTTGATGCATCAATATGTACACCTGCACGTACATGCATATAAAATAAACGTTTAAGAAAAAAAAAAGGAAAAGCAAAGTGTTCCCTCATATTTATGAACGAGCAGTTTAGCGTGAGGTAGGCAAAAGTGGAGGCAAGTCACGAGGGTAAGGAAACTTGCAGACAGACATACACTTAAGGGTCAGACCTGAAATTATGTAGTGTTGCATCTGCTTTGCAGACTTTCTAAACCAATGTCCTGAAGGATGGTTTAAGCAGAAAAATGGCTTTGAAGCACCACCCCAGTTGAATTAGTGCACACTGAGCAAAATAACAGAAGACACTCTCACAGTGATCCACAAATAATGCAAGTTCACTTCAGGGCCTCAATCCTTTTATTTTACTGTGCATTGTAAGATATGGGTTTTGAAGGCTGTTGGCCATACAAAGTGCACCCCTATTCTGAGTGAAGGTGGGTACTATCCCTTTAGCCATTGACATGAGGTCTTTGCAGTAATAGCAGCAATTACTGGTCCACCAGTAGACATCTTTAATAACTGTGCATCTCTGAAGAAAACTGCCTAATGCGTCTCTCAACTAAAATGTCAATCCATTTGCTATAAGTGGGGTCCTTGCCTTCCTCATGTGTGGGACACTGAGGAACCTGTGTATGCTAGGTACATTTTGTGTGATGTAAATGTTTCACTTGGACTGAGTAAATCATCGTTGACCATTTGGATACGATGTGGGAACAAAATGGGGGTCTCCCTTTGGCTTTAACATGTCAAAGGTATGGAACCTCTGTAACACTGGTCTAATCTTCTAAGTATGGAGCCTCCAAGAGTGGGTTTCTTCCTATATCACTGATCTTCTCTGTGCAGATGGTCACCTAGCAGCATTAAAATGTGCTGTAGCTCAATATACATCTTGTTTGTTTTGACTTCCTGCTTTCACCAATATACCAGAATAAACAGTGGCCCAGCCTGGGGTGTACTTTGTACCACTGTTGAAATTAAGGGTCTCTTTACATCAGTTCAGACCAAACATGTTATCAAGAGCAGAACTTCTGATGGGCTGCTGCTCACCCTCTAGACTATGCACACGTGTAGATTCTTGTATGAAGTTTAGCTTCTGACATGTGGAGAGAAGGACAGTGTACAACCTGCCTTCAGATTGAGCTGGTGTAAACCAGCCAGAAGAAGATTCAGCCTGATCACAGGAAAACATTCAAAAGTTCTAAATGACTGGAGAATCTGAATGAAGACTCTTCAATGGACAACGACCAGCTGGCCAGGAGTAGTAAAGGTACAAGACCAATATAATGAGGGTCTCGAAGGTACAATAGTGCTCGTCATCATTTTAACTGGTAAGCATCTACTGTCTCTGACTTGTACAATGCCCTTAGAATCCCTACATCGCTACCACCCAAGTCCCAAAAAAGGCAGGTGGTCTCCTGTCTACACACCTTTAATGATATGCTGTGTTCTGCTTGCTAAAGGACTTTGGGGGTCATTCCAACCCTGGCGGTCATCGACCGCCAGGGTGGATGACCACGGAAGCACCGCCAACAGGCTGGCGGTGCTTCCCTGCCCATTTTGACCGCGGTGGTAAAGCCGCGGTCAGAAAAGGGGATGGATTTCCCCTGTCTGGGCTGAATCTCCATGGCGGTGCTGCAAGCAGCGCCGCCATGGAGATTCCGACCCCCTTCCCGCCACCCTGTTTCTGGCGGTTTTTACCGCCAGGAACAGGGTGGCGGGAACGGGTGTCGTGGGGCCCCTGGGGGCCCCTGCACTGCCCAAGCCACTGGCATGGGCAGTGCAGGGGCCCCCTAACAGGGCCCCAGCATGATTTTCACTGTCTGCATAGCAGACTGTGAAAATCGCGACGGGTGCAACTGCACCCGTCGCACCCCTGCAACACCGCCGGCTCCATTCGGAGCCGGCTTCTATGTTGCAGGGCCTTTCCCGCTGGGCCGGCGGGCGCTCCTTTGGCGGGCGCCCGCGGGCCCAGCGGGAAAGCCAGAATGGCCTCCGCGGTCTTTTGACCGCGGAGCGGCCAAATGGCGGTGACCGCATGGCGGGCGGCGGGCGGTCAGAATGACCGCCTTTGTCTTGATTCCCTCGAAGCCTTAAATCCCAGAGCAACCATCATTTAAGTTTAAGGATGAGAGGGGCAAAGTGTGTTGGGCTCACAAGAGGATGTGCCTTTTCAGAAGTCTGATGCAGTTCCATCATCCGGGGACACATTCAGCAGTCATGGGCTGATGGGCAAGTTGGTGAAGGCAGCAGAAAGTATTTCTGCCCTGGATGATGGTAGCAGGAAACCACTGTTATTACCAATGCCAACAGAGAACACAGGGAGCACAACAACCATAGGGGCAAGTTATGTAATGTGGTCCCAGTGTATTCTCGGGACAGCAGCAGTTAGAGACTGAGCCAAGAGCATGCCAAGTGAACATAAGTACCCTCTATTGATCTTTGGAGTCTTGTTCTCCTGAAAAGGCTTCAAGCCTACAGCAGAGAAGCCAGGTGTGGAATAGAGGCCAGGTGATGCACATACTGTCACTGGGCAGTGTAGCAAGGGAAATGAGGGGAGATAGTACTTGTGGGAAATTACGCTGTCCTGAGCCTGGGTGAGATCACCAGGGGTTACACTGTAGAAGGACTTCTGGCCCATGACAACTAGGAGTACTGCCCCCACTTGATCCTCACTACAGTCTCTTCTTCTTGTTGAATGTCACACCAATAAGCTTCTCAAAGATTAAAAGAATTGAAACAAAAAAGAAACACAAGGACTTTTCTTGGACTGATTTTATGTCCTGGGAAGATGATGACAAAGGACGGCTCTGGGGAGGTCAATGGCAAAGGTCCATCTCTGAAGGGACTTAGAGCCTACCAGCTCCTTGACAACCTGCAGCAATCCAATAATGACCAGAAAATGATCTCCAGTGATGCCACCATGCCTGCTCTCGTCATATGGAAGGTCAAGATCGAGGTAGATTTGAATGGTGTTGAAATGAAAATATTGATGTGATATCTGCGAAAGGCACAATGTAGCAGAAGTGTAAGACCAAACAGATCTCTAATGTATTTGGAGGACACTTTGTGGGCTTACAACATCCACATATGGGAGTGTAGAGCTAGCCATTAGGTCCGGAGTCTCTTTGCACTGTGATTGATAAGTTTTTGAGGCGCTCAGCCATAGTGATTGTGATTGAAAACTGGGAGTTAAAAAAGATCCTATCACCAGCAGGTCCAGGTTTACCTTCACCCCATACCGGTCTGCAAATTTAATAATTTAGACAGACTAACACTATAAAAAGCAGCTATTGAATGTTCTGTTGACAAAGAAGCAAACTGCGATATGCAGCGGCATGCGTATGGAGGTGCTTTCAACCAGCAGCAAGCAATTTCAGAACAGTTCACAAGCGTTTAATGTCTTACCATTGTACATTAATTCTCCCTTTCAGATAGAGAAATACATGCATGGTTAATGTTTGTGGAAACTTCATTTTTGATTTATTTTCTCGTACATATGTCTGCTTATCATACATAATGAGTGCTCCAGCAGTCGACCTTCTACAGAATTAGCTAAGCCACTGTGGAATTTCCTGCTATGACTGAAAAACATTCAAAATTCACAAATTTTGATTTTTGCATGTTAATAAGAATAATTTATTTTCCTGGATGATTTCTCCCATTTGTTCAGTTTAGATATTTCCTGACAAAGTTATCATCAAGAAACTATACTTAAAGGAAATGGCCTGATTCACAGATGTTGTTTATGCATAATAATGTCATGACACAGACAGCACTTAAACTGTGCAGTTGGCATAAGCAGCATGACCTTTTCTCTCTCTACTAAAAGAAGCCACTTACTATACTATTTTGCTACACCACATCACTCTAGAAAAGATTAATGTTGAAATTATAAAAATCAATACAATATAAAGTGTATTTGGCAAGTGAGCTCAAGCTCTAAGTATCTGAATTCTCACTCGTCTGATAGCTGTACTCTGCTGCATGTTCCCCAACCACATTCTAGTAATGCAGGAGCACTTAATGGGTAGTCAAAGCATGGAGAGACCACCCTGGTGTGCAGCCACTTCTGGGATGGTTCTACATAACTCCTAGGAAGACACTTTAAATGATGGTTTATCAGTGCTTCCCATGGACGGGCTCATGAAGTACACTCTTGGTGGCTAAACAGGGCCTTTAATGTGTTGGGATGTTTTGATACAACTGAGTAGACTCAGTATATACCAGTTCATCCAGCTGATGCACACACCAACGCTAGGTTCTACACTTCAAATTGTCCACTCCAAAGATAGTAAGTATCTGCATGTGTGCCATGGTTTAATCTCACACGGTCTGCTACAACCCATGGCTACAAGCACCAACTAAAGACTGACTGTGGCCTTAGTAGCTTAAACCTCGCCCATCATGTCACATACAATCCAAACTGCAAACAATTTTGCATGATGCACTACAAAGGATGCCCAGATACAAATCGGCGTCATTCGGGACCTCACATGGGTAGAGAAATGTTCTATAAATAAAACATGCCAAAAAACCTAGCAAGGTGTCTGGAAACTGCTATATAGATACCAATGCCGTACTATATAACACAAGAAGGCAGTTTGTGAACTTAACACTAATTTGATTTTAGATGGATAAACCTTCATTTGGTAATGTGTTTCACCTTAGACTTTTTTAAATCAAAACTTAAGATATTGTGCCCATTGACAATTGGCTAGAGATTGCCTATATTCTAGCATCAAAGCTTTGCAATACTCTTTAATATGTGAACTAAGCTACACCTAATTGTTAAGTCCCAATCAGGGTGAAACCGGTTTTGGGTTGCTTGTGTTCTGGTTCAGGAAGGACCTGGTTGGCACTTCGGGCTGGACATTTCCCACTGGAACATGGTCAAGAGTGAATTGCATATATATAGTTGGGGTCCAACAGAGGTGGCATGATGGGCAAAAGAACAATGATTTGGAATGGTATCCCAAGCAAAGACATCAGAGTTGAAGAAGAGTCTTCTGCAATGACATGGAGATAGTACGGGATGGTGGTGGAAGGAGGCAAGAGATGCAATCACGATTTGGGGTAGAGCCTCCCTGGAATTCGGCAATGCCAACAACTGGCTCCCAAGAAAATTTTTGGCCCCTGCATTTACCTTTTTAGTTTCAGATTCAATACTGTTTTTTGTGTGTTTGTCGTAGGAGGCACTTCCTGCCTTGAAGCTGGCTTCAGAGCACGTATACATGATGTATTGGGAGGTTAAATGAGAAGGCCTGAGGATGGGGTGGGGTATGACAGGGAGAGTGTTTTGTTTGTGGATGGGTTTGCATGAAGATAGCGAGGTCTACGGTTAGGGGCATGAAGAGAAACATCATGTTTCTGGTGGTTTCCTGCATTTGTGTATAAAGGGGTGGGGGCTATTAATTATAGCATTGTTTTACTGAAGTCAAGCCTATTATTTTATTATGTGGCTGCCAGTTCAACAACACCGCCACAGATATTCTGCTTTCCCTATATTTATCTTGACACATCTGTGGCGCTTCTGGGACAGGTGTCTAGTGTGGGGCTCCGTTTTCTGGCAGATTGCTGCTTTTTTAACATGAGAATTAATGTATGTGGGCTCCTCTAGCTTGTGGGTGGGCCTTACACATTCAGGGGTCGGCAGGCAGCATTGAAGAACATTTTTATTGATCTGAGGTGTGATGGGACAGGGATTTTAAAATGACCAAAACAAGAGGATCAGGCAGGAGAACTGGTTTGGGGTGGCTTCCTTTTCAAGTAAATTTCTATGCAGTTCTGTAGACACAGCCTTTGTGTGGGATGATGTTACTCACAGCAGAGTAATCTCCAACCTAGAGCAAGCACAACAGAGAAACAGAGGTGTGAAATATTTTCACTTGGCTATGAAGAGCCAAAAAGACAGTAATTAGGAAAGAGAGGAAAGACTGGTCTCACATAAAGGACCTTCTCACTCTGAACAGCAAACTGCAGCCCCCTTCACTCTTCACCATCTACCAAGTGGCAGCGCTACAGGAAAGACCTAATCGATTTTCTGTAGGCGTCTTGTCTCCTTAGTCCTCACTTCACTGTCTAGGTCTCCTCCCTCCTGCTTCCTGATACACTTCCACTGTCTAGGAAAACAACTTGACTCCCAACTTGTGCACAGAAACAGGCCTGGAATGTTTAAAATGGAATGCACAGGCCTTCATCATTTTGCTTCACTTATACAAGTAATGCATCTATTACAATAGTCTCAAACACACAACACATACAGCATGCAGCTGCACAAGAGTAGGTGACAAAACAGGGTATAAATCTACGCTATGGAGAGACACACTAAGCCAGTGCAAAAAAAACTAATTGTTAGTGAGTGAGTGAAAAAATCTTCCATTTACAGAATAGTAAGTGAAGATCTTTAGCTGAGACTATTCTTTTTCTGTGCTACCTTTCCTTGTGCAGCATACAGACACGTAACAATGCTGGGATACTCCAGACTATTTTTAAAATGGCTGTCCTAGGCTTAGGGCTTTTATTGTTTAAATGGCAAATACACTATGAATCACACATTTAAGCGGTTTGCCATGGATAGGGCAGTATGTATAATAATGTATCTTTCTACAGCTCACATTCCCCGACTGTTTGCTAACTCAGAACGCCTCCTCTCAATAAATTCCTAAAGCCTGCCTGAAAATTGATCTTGGCTTACTCTTGCTTGATTCCTCTCCTTTATTTCTTTATGGTGACCCTCTTCTTACCTTCCATTTTCTGATTGACTTCTTTTTCAGAGGATAGCCTTCTCTCAGCCTCATGCCTATCTGCCTCAATCCTTCTTATTGTAGTTTTGTATTTGGCGCATACCTCATTTAATAGATCACAATATCCGGCGGACTATCACCCTCACCCACCATTCACCTGAAACCACATACGCCCAGCTAATGATCATGTCCAACACGCTAATAATATATCAAACTAAATGGGGTAAATGCGTGCAGTTTTTCCTGAGAGCACATGACTAGTGGGTATGGTTGGTTATTGCCATTAAATTAACCACTACAATTGCATTCTGGAGTACCGTGTCACTTGCCATGAGGAGCTTCAACTCCCCGTCAGGGGTAGTAAACGCTATGTAAATCCAATTACAATTGCCCGGGGTTAGACTTATTGCAAGCATTTCCCCTATCACCTTTTGTTTGTTTGATATACTTCCATCTATGTCTTGTACTCTAGTACATCCCCACTAGACTTTATGCTGTTACCCTACTGCTAACCCAACCCTGGGACTCATCTAACTTCTGTCCGATATCCCAGCTAACTTTCTGGAATGGATTAATATGGCACAATTGCAAACAATATGAGACACACAAATCCTTGATCCATTTCAGAAGGGTTCAGACTAGGTTTGAGTGCTGAGAGTGTGTATTATATCTTTTGGAGAAGCTCACAATGAGGATGGATGGATAGTGGTGCCCTGATATTTTTACACCCAGATTAGTTGCATTCAACAATGGCCACCACTGAGCACTCCTTAAAATCCCTTGCAACTAAATTTGCAGAAATTATGCAGGAACTATTTAGATTTCAGTCGTACCCTTTTTGAGTGACAAGGCTTAATTCGTTGCTCTCTCTGACTAAATCTAAGATCCGTCATATGGGGTGTGACACACAGGTCAATATTATCTTTGCTATTTGAACTTCAAATCATTAAATCTGCCTCTATGTAGACAACTGTGAAATCAGGTCCAGCTCCGATGGGGGTAAATGCAGGGTCTGTCAGAAGCATCAATCATCAACTCTCATCTCTCAATGAGAGGTTAATGGATGTCTACTAAGTTGTTCAAGTTAAATTCCAGAAAGACTGAGATGATTTTCCTGGTCATTTATGAACACAAACACTTGAACTCTTGGTCCCTAAGAAAGCCACAGAAATTCATGTTTTAATTTCCCAATAACTGAATCATGGTAACGTATGCAAGGATGAAAGATCATATTGTCTCTAGCAGCAAATATAAAATGCTGTAGATATTTAAGAATATTTGATAACTTTACCACACACAAACTGGTGCTAGTATATTCCTGGTAAAAACTCTATTAAGTCCAAATCCATGTTCTTTGTCTATAAAAGCTTTTAGCAAAGGGTCAGCATTCATCTCATTCAGATTCTGTCACACCACTAAGCGCCTCATAAGAATGCTCAGACGCCAGCCTTTGGCAAAACAGCTGGTGAGGTCCAATAAACCCTGCAGCACTACAAGTCTATCCTAACGACAGACTCATGTAAATGGCAATAAAAAAACATGATCCCACTGTTCATTATATACAACTGGCACTAGCTTGAGGCAGAGTCTGACTGGCCTACACAAAAATCAGGCAG
This sequence comes from Pleurodeles waltl, assembly GCF_031143425.1. Taxonomy (NCBI): domain Eukaryota; kingdom Metazoa; phylum Chordata; class Amphibia; order Caudata; family Salamandridae; genus Pleurodeles; species Pleurodeles waltl. The sequence continues at coordinate 632,706,113 of NC_090448.1, read as the reverse complement.
TGCCCGATGGGCTGATCTGATAGATCAGCATGTGGGCCAGTATTTTAGCAGCTATGTGCCATTTATTTTGTCAGGTGGGCTGGTTTTGACTGTTTATTTCCCATATATTATCACTTTGTTTTAACAGTAATAATGTGGGTCACTTTTATGTTGGTGTCTTGATCTATTTTGTGCGCCAGCCCGATCCAGGAACAGGGCATTTTCGTTTTTGTTCACGTCTGTCTGCTCTGGAATGCCATAACGTTTTCTATCCAAGCCCCATACAATCTTTTAAAGTTATTTGAAGCTTTAAAAACTCAGATTTATAATCAGATGTTCACTGGCCATGCCACATAAGCATGACTACATTTTAGTAAACTATTCGCTTCATAAAGAATTTTAACAAAATATTCCTACATTACTTACATCTTACAACTGAATATTACATGTGAACGTAACTGTAGCTACTTCTGTGAACTAAGCACTTGGATTTTTTTTACTGCTACTTGTAGCATTGCCTGCAGCATTCCATCCACCACCTGGCAATCCCTGGCTTTGCCACTGCGCTACCCTTGTGTAAACTCCCAAAAAAATGTTAACTTTTCCTGAAGTCCTTGCTTTTATCGAACAGAGCATTAATACTCCACTAACAAAGTTGTGTACATCTTTTGCTGAATACTGCACATCTTTGAAAAGACAGCAATCTTAGAACTGATAAGAAAAGGTACACAGGCATAAATCTTGGATGAATCCTAAGGATAGCCTAACTTGAAATCTAAACAGAAACGTCTAGAACTCTGCCTTCAATATACTGTAAAAGCTGCTAAATGCAACCTTATAAAAGTATTTGTCTGCCAAGCATATCTCGATTTCTTATGTTAGTTAGAATCGAGATGAGATTTGTTGATTTAAACATCATAAATATGGCCCTGCACTTGGAAGAACAATTAATTCTTGTGGTTAGAATTCATGTGTCTCCTAGCACCTTCACACACTGTTTAAGAGCCATTGGTAAATAAACTGACTTCAAGAAACATGCTGCTACACTGTGATAGTGGTGACATGTGGACAACTGTCCAATCCTCCATGGTAGATAAGAAACTAGTTACTCGACAGTAATACGAGATTTACACTTTTAAACGTTGCTAAATTCTCATGATATGCATTCTTTCGCCAGCTAGTGGTTCAGACCAGAAAATAGTCTTAGGCCCAAAGGTTTCAACTCATTTTTTTCTGACAAGAGGTGGAACTCTTATTATGTCGAGTGTAAACCCACAATGGTCCAGTATGACTATCTTTAGATTCTTTTTTCACTGGGTTGGAGTGGCACATATAAAGAGTGCGTCTCCATTAAGCCCCTTCAACGGGAAGTGAAATGATCGTATCAAATCTATTAGCTCAAGCAGGAAAACTATTGTTAGAGATAAATAAGTGTTTTCTTTTGCTCTATGAACTTATTTGTGGTCCACAAGCTTTGCAAACGTCCCCTGGATGGTAGAGAAGGTGAAAGAAAAGTAGAAGCAAGCAAATGTTTTCAACACCGTCTACTTTCGTTTCTTAACCAACACAATAAATTGTGTATCTCGGACCATGCTGATGCTGTTCAAATGTCAATTGACATCTGATTAGAGATTTCTTGAGTTTGTGATTACCCAAATACGACTTGGTGGTAGAAGGACATACAACAAACTGAGCAAGGCAAATGGAATTATGGCGGGAGAGAAAACAGCCACGATTTTAACTGTTTGCCAAAGCGAAGCAGATTCAGATGACTTCATGTGTAATAGCAAACTCTTTCCTAGCTGGCCAGTGAAATGCACAAAGGACACTTTCTTAATCCTGGGGACGGTAACTAGTTGGGAGGAGGAAGATCGTAAACATCTGCTTGGTTGATACCACCTACATTTCCTAATGAAGTAGTCAGGTCCTATATTCTACAAGGCTTTGTGTGTCAGGCAGAGTGCCTTAAAGGCAACTCTCTTTTTTACAGGCAGTCAGTGAAGTTCCACCAGAACGTTACACACCAATGTGTTTTGGTAGTTTAAGAAGGCGGGCAAGTGCACACTGCTGCATTTAGAGCTTTTTGATTGCCACCTGTTTGATGTCAAAGTAAAGGGCAATACAATAATCGATCCTGGATAGGACCAGGGCAATAACCACTGTCTTTTGCAGCTGTAAAGGAATGAAAGGCAGCATCTTCCTCAGGGATCTTCGCATCAAAAAGCAGGAGGATGTCTATTTATTAATCTGTTACCTAAAGGACAGATCAACATAAAAAATTACTCCAAGGTAGTAACTGGCTCGGGGAGAGGACTAAGTCGTCGGCCACCAAGAGTTGTTCCAAAAACTGGTATCCTTCCCGAAAAAGAGGACCTCTGTTCTGTCGGATGTAACTTCAGACAATTAGCTGTCATCCAGTTGACAATGGAGCTCATGCACTTATTAAACCTGTTGGTGACCTCCTCCATATTTCTCGAGACTGAAACCACAGTCTGGGTATCGTTTGCCTACTCTACCGTGGCAAAACCGAAGAAGTGGATCAAGTTAGCCACATCAACTTAGCTAGAGTTAGTTAGCTATATTTTAAAAAGCGTAGGTCTAAGCGATGATCCATGAGGGACACCACAGGGAAAGGAGAAGGATTTAGAGTTGAAAACCCCAAATACCATAGTCTACTCCCTGTCCTTCAGAAATGATGAAATGATGTCATGCGCCAGGCCAGTGATACCAATATCACACAAGCAATCTAGCAGCACAACATGGCTTACCATGTCAAAAGGCAAGGAAAGGTCCAAAAAAACCACCGCGGCTCTTCCTCCGGGGTCTCTGATGGATCTTATCTCTTCCAAGGGAGCTATCAGTGCTGTCTCAGTGTCTTAGCCTGATCGGAAACTGTAATTTGTATTGTCCAAGAGATGGTTTTCTAATAAATAGCCTGACAAAAAAGTATTAAGATGTTTTTCCAGTAATTTGGCTGCATGGGGTAGCCGTGAAATTGGGCAGAAGTTCTTTTCCTCCTTGGGATCCAGGAAAGGTATTTCTATTTTTTTAACAAAGGCAGAATTAGAAGCCTTCATCCAGTCTGATGGAAAGGTACCTGCTGTGATGATTATATTCAGCAGAGTCGTAAGGACTGGAGCATGACTATCTGTCAAATCTTGCACTAACTTAAGTGGACATGGATGCAAAGGGGCACCCGATTTAATATGGCCAATTAGCTCAGACACTTGATCAGTGAGAAGAAGGAGAAATTAGCTCACTTTGGGCTTCTTTGAACTGATAGACGGCGGTTCTACACTTAGGTAAGCTAGGTAGCGAGTGGACGCAAAGTCCCTATAAACTACCTCCACTTTATTTTTAAAAGTTTCAGTCGGCTTGTCCATAAATGCCTGGCAGGGGGAGCCAAGAGGAAGAGTAGGACTCGAAAGGGAATGAACTATTTTAAAAAGATCTTTAGAAGAATTTGAGGCTGCTCTAATTTTCTCAGTGTAAAATTTGGATTTCACATCTACAACGAATCGCCTCTCTATGTATGCCTCTGCCTATCTCACTGTAGTCCCATCTCCAAGCTTTCTCAAGTCTACAGCATTTTTCTCTAATAGACCTAAGTGCGAGGAAAACCAAAGGGCAGATGGCCTTTTCCTAAAAGATTTGACTTTTTTTTAACAGCACTTTTTAAGAAACTGCTTTGCTTACGGAGTCATAATAACTTGCAGCTGCTACGTGTGGGTTGCCAATTAGATCAGTAAGATCTCCTTTATGTGTGTTCCATAATCAAATGATTTTACTCTTCTCTATCGTGGTTGTGCTGGATTTAAGAGTCGGTATATTAATGCTAAACTGTACTGCCGTGTGGTCTGACCATTATATAGGTAATACAGTGTCCAACCTTATATTGGGGCGTTAGAAAAGATACCGTCTAAAGTGAGGCCAGCTTTGTGCGTGGCAGTTTGCACTCTCTGCTCCAACTTGAAGCAATTAAACAAATCCAGTAACTGAACGGAGTCTTTGTTGTTTGAATCCTCTAGATGAAAACTGAAATCCTCTAATATAGTATAACTGGGATATTGAATAGTAATTTCCATATGGTTACACATGGCATCTAAAAACTTGGCCTTGGGTCTGGGAGGCTTTTAGATTATAAGCCCATGAAAAATGCAGCTGTCTTCAAAAGGAGAGAGCTTCACAGTCTGATATGGTGGAGGGTTCACGTTATTCCCAACGAGTTGCCATACATTATTGAGAAATCGCTACCTCATTTTCCAAACCTCTCGAGTCTGCTAATGAAATAGCCAGCAAGTAAGGCCGAAAACACATAAGGCATTCATCCAACCAAGTCTTGGTTAAAAAATACTAAATGGGGGTATAAGATTATAAAGACTCAAAGAACTTGTGTTTGTAATTGACGAGCAACCGGGCATTAATTAAAAAACACCACAGGGAGTTCACGGTATACTCTGAGCATTATTGTGGTCTTATTGGCTGATTCTGAAACTCTGTGCAAGGAATGGAGTTGCAATAATTACAGCAATAAGAGTCTAAGTTTACTTCTGAATCCAAGAGGTTACCATCTACTTGCTTACCTAATGTTTAACATTTGTAATACATATTTAATATATTTTTTGTGGTATTTATCACTTTATTACACAGAGTGAGATAGAGGCACTATCCGTCCATCCATTTACGCTATCCCACAGCGTTTGTGTTTTGCTTTGCTTTTGCCGCACTAAGTGCGCCGGGTATGCCCAGACGTGGGTCCCGGGCTCACTGTGCCACTGGATTCAAGCTAGCCTGGCTGATGAGGGGTGAAACCCCGAAACCGGTCCCAGGATGCTTGTTTCCGGTCCAGGGAGAACCTGGCCTGGCAGTTCGGGCTGGACTGTTCCCATGAGGGACAGGGTCAAGACTGATTTGCGTATGGCTGGGTTCAAACTGGGGTGGCATGGTGAGCAAAATAATGGATGGATTAAACCCAGATCTGTGACTGGGGGTGAATGTTTGATTGGTTCCGCATTCCGTCCATCCATTTACGCTATCCCACAGCGTTTGTGTTTTGCTTTGCTTTTGCCGCACTAAGTGCGCCGGGTATGCCCAGATGTGGGTCCCGGGCTCACTGTGCCACTGGATTCAAGCTAGCCTGGCTGATGAGGGGTGAAACCCCGAAACCGGTCCCAGGATGCTTGTTTCCGGTCCAGGGAGAACCTGGCCTGGCAGTTCGGGCTGGACTGTTCCCATGAGGAACAGGGTCAAGACTGATTTGCGTATGGCTGGGTTCAAACTGGGGTGGCATGGTGAGCAAAATAATGGATGGATTAAACCCAGATCTGTGACTGGGGGTGAATGTTTGATTGGTTCCGCATTCTGTCCATCCATTTACGCTATCCCACAGCGTTTGTGTTTTGCTTTGCTTTTGCCGCACTAAGTGCGCCGGGTATGCCCAGACGTGGGTCCCGGGCTCACTGTGCCACTGGATTCAAGCTAGCCTGGCTGATGAGGGGTGAAACCCCGAAACCCATCCCAGGATGCTTGTTTCCGGTCCAGGGAGAACCTGGCCTGGCAGTTCGGGCTGGACTGTTCCCATGAGGAAGAGGGTCAAGACTGATTTGCGTATGGCTGGGTTCAAACTGGGGTGGCATGGTGAGCAAAATAATGGATGGATTAAACCCAGATCTGTGACTGGGGGTGAATGTTTGATTGGTTCCGCATTCCGTCCATCCATTTACGCTATCCCACAGCGTTTGTGTTTTGCTTTGCTTTTGCCGCACTAAGTGCGCCGGGTATGCCCAGACGTGGGTCCCGGGCTCACTGTGCCACTGGATTCAAGCTAGCCTGGCTGATGAGGGGTGAAACCCCGAAACCGGTCCCAGGATGCTTGTTTCCGGTCCAGGGAGAACCTGGCCTGGCAGTTCGGGCTGGACTGTTCCCATGAGGAACAGGGTCAAGACTGATTTGCGTATGGCTGGGTTCAAACTGGGGTGGCATGGTGAGCAAAATAATGGATGGATTAAACCCAGATCTGTGACTGGGGGTGAATGTTTGATTGGTTCCGCATTCTGTCCATCCATTTACGCTATCCCACAGCGTTTGTGTTTTGCTTTGCTTTTGCCGCACTAAGTGCGCCGGGTATGCCCAGACGTGGGTCCCGGGCTCACTGTGCCACTGGATTCAAGCTAGCCTGGCTGATGAGGGGTGAAACCCCGAAACCCATCCCAGGATGCTTGTTTCCGGTCCAGGGAGAACCTGGCCTGGCAGTTCGGGCTGGACTGTTCCCATGAGGAAGAGGGTCAAGACTGATTTGCGTATGGCTGGGTTCAAACTGGGGTGGCATGGTGAGCAAAATAATGGATGGATTAAACCCAGATCTGTGACTGGGGGTGAATGTTTGATTGGTTCCGCATTCCGTCCATCCATTTACGCTATCCCACAGCGTTTGTGTTTTGCTTTGAGATAGAGGCACTGACAGCTGAAAAGCCTTTTTTACATGTACATAATAGCTTTTCTTTCATGAGAGCAAAAATGTACTCCAAAGGTGGTTTCCAGTGTTCATATCAATCAAACCATCCATCCTCTGTCGGAAACAAAATTAATTCTGATTCAACTAAAAATCAAGTCGTCCCTACACCCCCCTCGTCCCCGAGGGCCTACCAAAAAATAATAGCATATGAAACTCTTTATTCATCGGTAATAATAATTTGGCTACCATTATCACACAGCTTACATTTTAAAACACTACCTTGAGGCCCGATTTAGATTTTGGCAGAATAAAAGAGTCAGAGTGGCGGAGGACATTATGTCTGCCACCCTCCCATACTGGGAACCATAAAACCAAATAGTTACCATTTTCAGTATATCGCAGCAATGTTTCTGTGCTTCTTTCAAATTTGGAAAGCATTTATCTGGTCAATTTAACGATCAAAATTGAATAACATTTGGTTAAGTCAGATTAAATGTGTGTTATGGAAATAATTATAAGTGTGAAGGCTAGGCTGATGTGAGATTCTAAGCAAGTATCAAATCAACCAGCTACGTATCAACTGAACCATGTTGGCAGCAGTCAGCCAAGTAAATGTGGCAACTGTCCCACCCCCGGATAAGAAGATTGGTATCGCATGTGACAGCATCTAAGGACAGTGGAATAGGACGGGTTTATCTACACTATGACGGGGCAACCAAGACCACTGTGAGCTAGACTACTAACTGTGTGCATCATCATGGAGGTGAGATCTAGCATCTCTGGGAAGAAAGAATGTGGGCAGATTGTTGACTGGTGACTGGTTATGCCATGTTGATGGGAGCGTCTGCAAGCTGGACGGTCATAACAAGAGTGAATGTGTCGTTATTGTATGTCTCTGTCGTGATACAGTGAAACAAATATGAATGCACCAACTGTGCATCTTTCGTAAGCAAAGCTCATTCTATAACACTGGAGAAACAATATTGTAAAGCAACACAGAAAACACAAAACTTCAACCCGATCCTTGAGATGCTTGGGTTATAAGCTAAAAAGATTTGTGATCCAGCTCTGTTTTTGTCTGTCACGTTTTGAAAGAACTTCTTCTGCCACTTGGAAATGCAAATGGCTTATGTTATTACCAGCTTCACTGAAATGTTGGGCTACAGAGGACTTTTTAGAGCGGTCACCAATTTTACACTTGTGTTCATACAGTCTTGTTTTGTATTACATTTTCATTTTATGTCTGCATTTTCTAACGTATTTTCCCACAAAAGCACTAACACGCATACAGTTTGTAATTTCACATGCAAAGGATTCTACAGCGTTTTATTTCTCCCATGTGTTTGGATGTTTTAGTTCTGTTCAATTTATTTCAGCACCAAAAGTGGGCACAGTTGTGACATGTATAGTCGTATTCAGTTTCTCTTTCAAAGTGTGTTCCCCTACACAGTATTTATTTTAAATGTTTATACTTCGTGTGTGCAAACCAGGGTTTCGATCGATAAAAATACTATGTACATACATATAAAGGTCGGTTGCGAAAGTGTTCTTGAAGTTCTGTTCAAGTTGCAAGATGTATTAAAGTGACATATTCAGAAGATTTGTTTTAAAAAGAGACGTACAAACACACAACCAAGGGCAGGAACCCAACAAACATAACATTAACTGCAGAAAAACAACATTCTACTAAACAAAAAAATAATACAGTGTGGTTAAAAAAATGTTCTGCTTAACAAAAGGATCCTGCTTCTTCTGTGTTTTACATTTCAACAGAGAAGTAAAGAGTAGTAAGAGACAACACGAATCAGCATCCACATTTTGGTCTTTAATTGTCCAGCTAACATGAGACCATCTTCATAAAAACAGGCTTTCTCAACAGTGTTTAAGTTCCCAATGGAAAAAATAGGACAACCAAAACTGGACATCAACATTACTAATGGTCACTAAAATACCAAGCTATTTGTAGAGTATTACATTTATTGTGAAACGGTCAATAGATCCGTGACAAGACTTCTAATAAATAATACATTATAGTAGAGCAGCATACTATAGGAAAAAGCCATAGGAAAAAATGCTCACCATGAGTTGTCACCCCTAGGTGAACCCAAAACAATTTTGCAATCCAACTGATAAACCAGCTAATGCAGAAAAGCCATTATTTCTTATATTTCTACCATATTAGAGGTAAGGCCCGATCTTATAAATAGCCCTGTGAGTTCTTACAGGTGGCCTGCATGCAACCATACTCGTTAGGAGTAGTGCAAAATAGAGGCAAGCAGTCTTTAATTTAAAGGTACTTTATATTCAAGAATAAACCAGTCCAATCCAAATCGATTTATAGAGCATGGCTTATCAACCAGGGGTGGGGTTATTCAGGCTCTGGGGGTTGTCACCGCAGGCAGGTATGATTATTGCTCAAAGAGCCAAGTCTTGGGGGGCGGAGCAAGATGGCCGGCACCTTGTGATGCTATGCTCGGCTTGGGGCCCCATCCTTATATTTATCCTGATAGGGTGGTGAAATTCCAGCTTTTCAGGCCGGGTGGCACTGCGGAGGTGCAGGTGCTGCCAGGCGCGGCGGTGGAGGCTTGGCCTGGACCGCCGTCGCGCAACATTGGCGGCGGGAGCGGAGGGCCTGGCCCGGGCTGGATCGGATGGCGGGCGGCGCGCTGCCACGGGATTTCCTGGCCGGGTTGGTTGGGCGGGGGAGCGCGCAGCATCGCCTTGTGTGGCGTTGCTGCTGGCTGGCGGTTGGGTCTTGTGATCTGCGGTCTGGTGGCTCCCGGGGCTGAGGCAGGCTGGACGCGGCGTCGGCGGACTGGGTGGCCCCGCGTGAATACAAGGCCTTCCGTGGCCTGCTGGAGTTGCTCGCCCTTGGTGGCCGGTGGCTGGTTGGGCCCCTGCGGTGCGCTGGCACGGCCACGCTGCTGAGGCGGCCGCGGGGCCGCCCCTTTGCGCATTGCGGTGCTAGTGGACCCCTGCTGCAGGGTCGCTGGCCGCTCATCTTGCCCTGTGTTGAAGGGGGCCCGGACGGATCGGGCCTGGGGCTGCCTGGTGGGGACATCCCGGGAGCCAGCTGTGGAGCCTGCTGGCCTAGCGGAGCTGACCTGTGGAGACTTGTGTCATTGCTGGGCCCGGCCTTTCTGCCTCTGGGGCGGGCAGCTTGGCCTGGTGCGGTGCCGGGCCTAGGCTGGGGGGGCCCGCTGGCTGGGGGAGGCCTGCACTTGTGGAGACCACTGCTGGACAGACTTTGCACCTTGATTGTGGCCTTCGCTGACCGGGCCGTGGCCCTTGCTGGGGTGGCTTGGCCAATGCAAGATGGGGAAGGCGGAGCAGCGACAGGCGAAGATCTCCTTTGATGGGGGACGGAGGAAGGGGGGGACCCCTTCCTCTCAGATGGGAGAAGTAGTGACGGAGGAGGGGTCGTCAGACATGTCGGTCAAGGCCATGTTTCTGTATCTGAAGACCAGTTTGACAGGTATTGATGCTAAGCTCGATCACTTAACAGAGCAACTTGATCGCATCAAAACCAGGGTGGACGATCACGACTCAAGACTTGATCGGCTGGAGGCGTGTACTTCTGAAATGGAGGATCAACGTCAGGGCGAGCGAGAACAATTGTTGCAAATAGAGACGGTGTTGGAAGTAATACGCAACAAAAATGAAGATTTGGAGGCTTGCTCGCGCCGTAACAATGTTAGACTACTTGGCCTTCCCAAGTCCCCCGACATGGGCAGAATGGAGGATTTTATTGAAGGTACGCTCTCTGAACTTTTTCCTGGTCAGCTCTCCCGACTGCTGGTGGTGGAGAGGGCGCACAGGTCTCTGGGCCCTCGGCCTACGCCTAGGACCCCGCCTCGCCCTATCATTATCCGGCTATTGAACTATTGTGATAGGGATGCGGTTCTCCGACTGGCTAGAGCGCGGCGCCCGGTGATCTACAAGAATACTGAGTTGCACTTCTTTCCGGACTACACCCCAGGGGTACAGGCGGCACGCATGGCCTTTCTGCCGATCAAATGCTCTCTCGGGCAGACGGTTGCCAGGTTTTAATTTATTTACCCTGCAAAACTTAAAGTGCAGCATGGAGGGAAATTCCACTTCTTTATAGATCCGAAGCTGGCGGCAAAATGTTTTAAGGCTCTCCCTCGACGATCTGCAGCTGTGGACTCAGGTGGGCCTGGTGCGGAGCGTGAGACTCTCAGTGATAATGACTGAATGATCTTGCTACTGGTGCATTAATTGACCGCATGGATACAGCGTTACAGTACTGTTTGCCATCCTGATGTTTATACACCTTTTGGCCCTACGCCTTCCCTTCCCGGTGTTGGGCTTGGGTTGGGTGGCTAGCTGATCGCCCTTTGGATGAGTCTTGCTAATATGACATGGTTTAATGCTTTGGTTTTTGTGGTTGGGAGGGGGTGGGGGGTTATTTGCTTCGACCCGGTTGGGGGGGGGGTCTGCGTGGGTGGAGGGTATGCTTGTGTACTTGTTCGTTGGCTCTTGTCTGATTCCTACTTATTACTCTTTACGTCTGTCTGCTAGGCCGGCCGGGAAGGGTGGCGGTGTGTTATGTTGTTCTGGTAGGAGTGCTACGATGCCGCAGGAGGGGGTGACATTGATCCGTTGTCTCACCTGGAATGTGCGTGGCCTGAATGATGGACGCAAGGTGCAGCTCATGTCTGCGTATGTTAAGCGCCAGAATGTAGATATATGTATGTTGCAAGAAACTCATATGGTGGCGGATACGCTGCATCGCTTGAAGGCTGGATGGATTGGGAAATGTCATGGGGCGGTATATTCGAGGTATGCCAGAGGAGTGGCTATTCTGCTGCGCAAGGGACTGCAATGGTGAACTCAGTGAACTATAGTTGATCCTAATGGACGATATGTGCTGATGAGCGGAGTGTTGCTGGACAGGCCCTGCAGACTTGTGTCAGTATATAGTCCCAATACCGATGACCCAGATTTCTTCAGTGAGGTATGGCGGCTGGTTGAGTCGATGGGGGGGGGGGGGTGGAGCGGGGGCTTTAACGTGATCCTAGATCTGGAGTGGGACAGGGAGAGTTTGGCCAGGGTGCAGCATGTGACTGCAGCTAGAGCTCTGTCTGCGGTCATGGAAGATGGAGCTCTGGTGGATATATGGCGGGTGAAGCATGGAGATGCAAAAGAGGTTATGTGTGTTAACTATGTGCACAACAGCTGGTCTCGCATTGATCGCTGGCTGGGCTCGCGTAATGTAGCACTATGGACGCGGTCGGTGGAGTACATGGCGCATACGCTGTCAGACCATTCTCCGGTTAAGCTGGAGCTAGCGGTGCCGGGTGGACCAGAACGTGCTTTCACGTGGCGGTTGCCCCAGGGGGCTCTCCGAGACGAGGCGTTTCGCAAGGAGATTCGCTGGGATACTGTCCTCTATTTTGTAGAGAATGGTGGTTCGGTGAGTTCGGCAAGAATGCTATGGGAGGCCTTCAAAGTGGTCATTCGTGGGAGCTGCATTTCGGATCAGCATGGTGTGCTGCAAACGCTGCGCCGGGAGTTGGCTGAGTTGGAGGCGCAGATAGCGGACCTGGAGGCCCGGTTGGTGGTGGATTGGTCCGGTGACACACTGGCGGCTCTCCGAAGCATGGTCTCGTTGTATGGGGAAGCTTCTGAGAGGGAAATATGCTTTTTGGGGAGATTTGCCAGGGTGAGGCACTACGGAGAGGGAGAGAGGGCCGGACGTACGCTGGCTAATTTACTTCGTAAACCCTGGGCCAGTAGTTATGTTTCTGAAATAGACAGCTCGGAGCGTGAGCACGTGACGGGGACGGATGGGGTCATGAAAGTATTTACCAAGTTCTCTATGGACTTGTACTTTGCACCTGCCGAGCTGCCTGCCGAAGTTGTACAGGACTATTTCTCAGAGATTAGTTTACTCTGGTTTGAAGATGCCCATAGGGCGTATTTTGACGCACCTTTCTCAACAGAGGAGTTTAAGGCTGTGATTCGTGACCTGCCTGGAGATAAGTCCCCTGGCCTTGATGGCCTGTCTCCAGCGTTTTATAAGGAATACTCTGATATCCTTGCGCCTCACCTGCTGGAGGTTTATGCAGAGGAAATGAAAACTGGGGTTCTTCCAGACTCTCTTTGAGAGGCACTGATCGTTACGATCCTTAAGCCGGGTAAGGACCCTCTCAGTTGTGATTCGTATCGCCCGCTCTCATTGATCAATGTTGATAATAAGATTTTGGCCCAGATGATCGCGGCGCTGTTACAACCGCTGATGACAAGACTGGTGCTGCCGGATCAGTCTGGGTTTGTCCCGGGACGGTCTACGGCTCACAACTTGCGGACGTTCTTTGCGGTTGTTGGCTCGAATACTGCTGAATGATGTTGCGGCAGTGTTTTTGGATGCCACGAAGGCCTTCGATTTGCTAGTGTGAAAGTATCTATTTGCGCTCCTTGGCAGGGTGGTTTTGAGCGAGCGTTTTGTGAACTTGATTTGCTTGCTGTATACAGAGCCCATTGCTCGACTCCGGTTGAATGGAAGCATATCAGCCTCTTTTCGGGTGGGTCGGGGGACCAGGCAGGGGTGCCCTTTATCCCCGCTGCTCTTCGCGATAGCGATGGAGCCGCTTGCGCTGTTTCTGCGCCAGCATCACAATAATAAGAGGCTGCAGTTTCGGCAGCGGCCCATTTTGATCTACATGTACGCTGATGATATTGCGCTGTATGTGCGGGAGCCCGGTAAAAATTTAGATGTTCTGCTGGATGAGATTTTACAGTTCTGTGAACTTTCGGGTATAGTGATTAACTGGTCTAAGTCTGTTGTGCTGCCTCTATCATCAGGGACGGCGGGCTTCTCGTCCTGATATCCTATTGAGTGGGCCAGCGGCCCGGTGCAGTATTTGGGAGTCTGGCTGAGCTGCGATGTCCAAACGCTTTGGATGGCTAATTATGGTACAGTTATGTCCTGCCTGGAAGATAGGATTGAGATGTGGCACTCCCTGCCACTGTCACTGATAGGACGAATTGCCATCACCAAAATCGTAGCGCTACCTAAAATCTTATACTTGTTTGTGAATCTTCCCCTAGTCCTCAAGCGTGCTTTTTGAGGCGCCTTCGCTCAGCTATGATTCGACTGGTTTCGGCAGGTGGTCAGACTAGAATCGCATGGGAAAAGTTAACGCTTCCGTTTGAACTGGGAGGTCTTGCTGCTCCTGATCTGGAACTTTATTACAACTGTGCACAGGCCCATTTTGCGTATTATTGGATCTGCCCTGTTCGCTACATGCTGCATCTCTCCCCTGAGAGTGACGCGGTTTGGCCGGACGATTTGATACGGGTTTTTGGGAGCCTGTCTCGGCCACGACCCTGGGGGGTGGATACAGTGATGTGCACTGTCAGGCATGGACGGCTCTTTTGAAGCGATCTGGTGTGCGTGAGCCCTTTGCGCCGTCGGTGGCTACTGTGGCTGATGAGAGGCTGTTTCAAGACCCGGAACTACGGAATTATCTCCGTGACTCAGACTTGTCTCTTTTGGGGGACTGGTTTGTGGATGGGCGGCTGATCTCGCCGGAGTGGCACTGATGGTGCGTTGCATCGGCTATATGTGTTGCGTGTGTTTGTGCATTGCTCCGAGCGCGCTACTGTGGCCTTCCAGAGTCCCCGTTGATATGCCCTGCACTGGAGGTAGTGTGGAGTGCACAGACGCCGAGGAAACTAAACACTAACCTGTATGGATGCTTGCAGGACCCAAGGGGTGGGCTTGCAATGTCTGCTAAGGTAAAGTGGGAGGTGGATGTAGGTGAGGAAATCTCTGATAAGGTATGGAAGAAGTGCTGTGCGCAGATGAGGGCGCTATCGCCAAACTACAGGCTGCGACTCATTTTTTTTACAGCGTCTATATTATACTCCTCGTGGCCTGTGTGCTATGGGGTTAACATGCAGATGCTTATTGCGAAAGATGTCATGTTCCGGATGCCGACTTTTTTCACCTGGCGTGGCAATGTGGGGAAGTGCACAATTTCTGGCTGGAAGTCATGCATGCGATTGGGGAGATTACTGGTTTGGAGCTGGTTCCTTTTCCTGTGCTGGCGCTGCTGGGGAGTGTGGATGAAGTTCCGCTGGCTCAGAGGAAACTCGTGGGCATGTTGCTGCTTTTGGCTAAGAGTAGAGTCGCGATTTGCTGGGGATGCGGCCGGCCTCCAGGGGTCTCTGATTGGTTGCGTGATGCTGCTTTTTGCTGAGAACAGCTGGCGACCTACCGGGAGCTGGCACCTGAGGGCTCTAGGCAACGAGACATTTGGGTGCCTCTGCGCACTTATTTGGAGATTGCTTATTGAGTGATATGCGCTAGTTCCGATTGGCCATTTATCTGGGGAATGATTCATGTCGCCTTACCTGTGTGTTGCTGCGAGCTGTGGGATAATTGCTAGTGCTGACTTTCCCCTTACCAGCCGCCTTTCTATATCTATGTTGGTTGTATTTGTTCTTTGCTCCTCGAATGACAACATTTATAGTTTGCGGCCCCTGATGTATACTCACTGAGGACTGTTTTGTTCGTAATATCGCTGGATTCTGACGCACTTGAACTGAGAGGGGGACTCGTCCTCCCGATACCCTTCCTCTTGTGAGCTATTGGAGACGTTTTTGCTGAGGTGTACAGATGGGGGCTATATTTGCATTAATGTTGTTTGGAAAGAGGGGTATCTTTGGTGCTTGTTCATTTAAAATGCATCAATAAATAAATATATATATATATATTTTTTTTAAAAGAGCCAAGTCTTGAGTTTTCTCCTGAATTTGATGTGTGGGTGTGGTTCGTAGGTGGGTGGGTAGGTCATTCCAGCTCTTGGACTCAATGTAGGAGGTGCTGCCTCCACTTCGGGTGCAGATTTTGGACGAGGGTGAGGTTAAGTGATCAGAGCTCTGTGGTAGGGTGGTGGAAGGACAGTCTGTGGTTACGAGGTTGGGTCCGAGGTTGTGGAGGGATTTGTAGGCAATGGTGAGGACCTTGAACTTGCTTCTCTTGTGTATGGGCAGCCAGTGTAGGTCCTTGAGGTGGGAGGGTGATGTGGGTTTTTCTGGGTAGATCCAGGACGAGTGTTGCTGCTGTGTTCTGAATGGTCTGGAGTCTGCGGAGGAGTTGTGCGTCCCAGTTAGAGGGCTTTCCATAGTCCAGTCTGCTGGTAATGGTGGCCTGGGTTACTGTCTTTCTGGTTTCGGCAGGGATCCATTTAAAAATCTTACGAAGCTTGCACAGTTGGTGGACGCAGAATGACGCCATGTGAAAGTGAGCTTCTGGTTCTTGATTAAACAGAGATTTCGGCCTGATCTGTCGGGAGTTGTCAAAGAGTGGAGGGCCACCACAAGTCGTCCCAGGGGGAGGAGTTGGTCCCATAGATGACCACTTCTGTTTTTTCTGTGTTCAGTTTTAGGCAGTTGGCTTCCATCCAGTCTGCGACGTGTCTTATGACATCGCTGAAGTTTTCTCTGGGAGAGGAGTGATGAGATGATGTTGAGTCCGTAGGAGCGCATGATCTCTGCCAGTGGTGTAACATAGGTATTGGACAGGGTGCGGCTAAGGGAGGAGCCCTGGGGGTCTCAGCATATGATGATCCTGGGTCCTGAAGTAAAAGGAGGGAGGCAGACTCTCTGCGTGCATCCTTTGATGAAGACGGGGATCCATTTGAGGGCTTTGCTTCCAATTCTGATGTGGTGGAGACTGGAAGTGAAGGTGTAGTGGGAGATGTTGTCAAAGAAGACCGAGAGATCAGTAGGTTCAGTGCTATCTTCTCTCCTCAATCTTGGAGGGATCCAATGTGGTCTACTGCGGCGAGCGTGGCCTCAGTGCTGTAGTTGGTGCGGAAGCCGCATTGGCAGAAGTCCAATAAGATGTATTTTTTCAGGAGTTCAGAGAGTTGTTTGTTGATGGCTTTTCGAGGATTTTAGCCGGGAATGCGAGCAGCGGGATGGGACTATAAATTCTGAGTTCGGTGGGGTATGCATTTTGTTTTTTGAGTAGCAGCTTGACTTCTGCTTGTTTGCAGGTTTCAGAGATGGTGGCTGTTCTGATGGATGTGTTGATGATGAGAGAGGACTTGGCTGATTTCCTTCTGGCCCAGGTTGAAGATGTGATTGGGTCAGGGGTTGTTGGGGTAGCCGGCGCGAGTTGATCTCATAGGGTCTGCAGTTTCCTGGGTGGATATGGGCATCCAGCCTGTGATCAGGTGGCTGCAAGATCCTCCTTCCGAGTAGATGTTTGACGTTGGTAGGTTAGAGAGAAAAACTGCTGTAGATTGCTGCGATCTTGTCGGGGATATATTCTGCTAGTGAGTCACAGAGGGTCTGTGGCAGTTGGATGGAATTTTCAGTGGCCTTCAGGCAGGAGAACTCTTACATAATCATGAAAAATTCCTTTGGGAGGTTGGCAATCTTCTTTGCTTCTTTGATGCGGAGATGGTATTTTTCAGCGCTTCTTTGTAGACTGAGCGGTCCCGTCAGCCTCTGCTGGTGCACCACCGTCTTTCTAGTTGCATGAAATCTCTTTTGAGTGTGTGGAGTCCCGGGTTGAACCATTCCACTGTTTTTTTGGATCTTCTGTAGGAGGAGCTCCTAATGGGGGCTGCTTCTTTGGCACAGTTGAGGAGCCAGTCAGACAGTCTTGTTGGCGTTTTGTTTCAGGTTGCCTGAAAGTGTGCGTCTGTTGGAGTGGAGGGTATTTTTCCATTTGGTTCCTGTGACTTCTGCTTTCTGAGGGGTGCGGGTGGGGGCAGGTGTTGGGGCAGTCGAGAGCTCATGTCTGCAGGCTATAGAGAAATGTACCAGGTGATGTTCGGTCCATGTGAGCTTTGAGGTGTATGAGAATACGACTTTGTTGGTGGCTGAGAAGATGGGGTCAAGTATATGACCCGCTGTGTGGGTGGGGCTGGTGGCCAGTTGTCCGAGTCCTGTGTTGCAGAGGCTGTCCAATAGGTTGTTGGAGTTGTGGTCAAGGAGATCATCTAGGTGACAATTGAGATCTCCTAGAAATATGTAGTCTGTTGAGTCGATGGCCAGTGCGGCGATGAAGTCAGTAATATCTTTGCAGAAACCCAAGTTAGGGCCTGGGGGTCTGTATGCAAGGGTTCCCCTGATGGTAGCTATGGTGTTGATTTTGATGAGAAAGTTGAGGTGCTCCATGAGGTGGGCTGGATCATCTTTGAAGGTGGTGCATGAGAGGCTGTCCTTATGCATGACGGCAATGCCTCCTCCATGCTTGTTTTGGTGGGCTTTGTGAATCATTGTGTAGCCTTCTGGGGTGGTACTAGTGATGTCTGGGGCTGTTGAGGGTGTGAGCTGTGTCTCAGTGACGAACATTAGGGTCACGTTGAGGGAGGTTAGGGTGTCCCATATCTCTGAGGTGTGTTTGCAGAGGGATCTTGCGTTGATCAGTAAGCAGTGCAGATTGTTTCTCCGGATAAGGGGGTTGTGGTGATGAGCCGGTGAGGAGAAGCAGCAGCACCGGTGACATGCGAAGGGTCCATTCATGTTCCGAGGGGAGGTCCAGCAATTGTGGTCTTTGATTCTGCGGGCCAAGTCCAGGAGTT
Source organism: Pleurodeles waltl (assembly GCF_031143425.1). Taxonomy (NCBI): domain Eukaryota; kingdom Metazoa; phylum Chordata; class Amphibia; order Caudata; family Salamandridae; genus Pleurodeles; species Pleurodeles waltl. The sequence continues at coordinate 632,688,110 of NC_090448.1, read as the reverse complement.
TTGCAGTGGAGTAACAGATGGTAAGAGAGAAAGGGTTCCTGGTGCTGGGCACGGTCCAGGCACAGACCGGCTTGCATCTGGTGCACCAACGGGTGACCGCCATTAAGTAGGTCCTGGGGAGGGCAGGGTGCAGTGAGAGGAGGATGGGTGAAGGGAGCAGGAGAAAAAAAAAAAGGAGGGAAAAGGTGGAGTAGCAGGGGCATGACGAAGGGAGTGACACTAACTAATAACAATAAACCAGCAATACGAGCAAACAATAGAACAAGAGAAGTAACAGAACAGCAAAAACTAGTGACAAAACACCCAACCGTATTAGCAGTAAACAGACAATTAAGTGAAAAGCAACAGCACTAGAGAAAGCATCAGAACAGCCACCACAGGCAGTGAAGCGCAGGAGAAGCTCGTACAGGGAGAGAATCAGCGGGGGAGCAAGGTACAGAAAATGCTACTGTACAAGCTAAATCAGTTGTTAATGAAAAGTACCAGTCAGGAGTGATTGTAAAATAGCCAACATATGCCAATCAAGTGCTACATTACAACCATGATGAACAGTTTCTGTACACCATTTACAACGATTCTCCTTCAATATTAGTATCTTGTCCAGGTCAGCTTCTCTTTTTGTTCCTTTAACCAAGTCTATAACCATCTCATGTCAGTGACATTGTGGTTGTTTTTAATGCAATGTTCCTCGAGTGGTGTATTATAAACTTTACATGTGATACATGATTTATACGGTAGTATGTTTATGGACAGACTGATTTTTTCCCCAATATATTGAAGGCTGAACGGACATTTAATGCAATGCACAATATTCCCTGTGTTACAATTATTCACCTGCCTCAGTTTCTATTCTTTGCTAATGCTCCAGAAACTTGTTTTATATTTAATGTAGATGTACCTACTAAACACTGACCACATTTAAACTGTCCTATTATCATGTTATGTCTCCACATTTGGGAAGTGCTTTGTTTTATATTATCTGGTTGCTTGAAGGCTGCCGTTAATCTATCCCTAACATAAGGAGTCCTTATAATAATAAACATAGGTTGTCTCGGTGTGAAATTTTGACAAAGCAGTAGGTGATAATTTTGAGATAACTCCTTAAATCTTGCTAGATTTCTTTCCCAGTGTGGTGACACAGATCAATTTATCCTCCATAGGAGACTCCGGTTTATTTTGTCATACTCTTTTCATCGATCTTTTTAGCAGCTAGAATGAATAACTCTACTGACCAATTTATCACACAGTAGTTTAGCCTCTGAGAAGTTTTCTTCACTGTTATTACAATTACGACAAATGCATAAAAAACTGCCCAAATAGAAGATTATCATGCAACTGCTTAGTGTGAATACTGGTGTACCTTACTAAAGTATTTCTCTCCAGTGACTCTGTGTACAGGCTGGTATAGAGATGCCTATGTTCATGAAAGATGAATATGTCAAGAAAATTAATTTATTAATTAATTAATTTCACCATATTGTAAGGTAAATGAGAATCCTGGGCTTTTTGTATTTAGGCCTGTGTGAAATGTCAAAGTATCTAAGTTGCCTCCCCAAGCTTTAAAGATTTCTTCAAAATTAAGAATACTTAGTTGGATAATAATGTAAAATGTATTCAGTGAAATATATACAATATGTTTCAAATGTAGGTACATATATTTGGAGGAATTGCAATCATTGGAGTTCCCTAGGCATGTTGACAAACCTACTCCTCAAAAAGGAAGTTGTTGTCATATAGGACTATTCCACTGCAGTCAATATTGAATTGAACATGATCTCTATAAGGATGTGGTCTGCTATTTAAAGTAATGTTAAGAATGTGCAGTGACTCTTGCTGGAGAATATTGGTATAAAGGACGTCAATGCCACTGATAGCCAACAAGTCCTTGTCTCTATTAAAATTAAAACGTTTAACTTTGTTGGTTACTGCCATACTGTTACAAACATAAGATGTAGTGAGGTACATGAATGGTTTAATGAAGGAGTCAAAATAACGTACTAAAGGTTGCAGTACAGACTAACACCCTGCTACAAAGAGTCTACCCAGTGGTGTCTTTCCATTTTTGGGGATTTTGTGAAGGAGATAGAAAGTGGCTATTCTAAAGTTTGAATTGTTAATGAACAAGAATTCCTCTTGACTCAACCATTTGTCTTCCAACTCAACTCGTATAAGTTTATGTATCCCCTGTATTACATCTGCAATAGCATCACCAGGTAACCTACAATTATGATCAACATTATTTAATGGTCTCATTGCTTCAGCTTGGTATTGAAAATGTCACTTACCCAGTGTACATCTGTTCGTGGCATTAGTCGCTGCAGATTCACATGTTTCGCACAGTCCGCTGCCTGGTGTTGGGCTCGGAGTATTACAAGTTGTTTTTCTTCGAAGAAGTCTTTTTTGGTCACGGGACCGAAGGACTCCTCCCTCTTCGGCTCCATTGCGCATGGGCGTCGACTCCATCTTAGATTGTTTTCCCCGCAGAGGGTGAGGATGGAGTTGTTTGCTATAAATAGTGCCCATGCAATGGAGTGAATACGTATGTACATAAAAAGTTTATAATAATTATTTACAAATGTACAAATGTTTAAGATTTAAGATGTACTTCTAAACGGCTACAGGCTTCCCGGGGAGGCGGGAGGGCACATGTGAATCTGCAGCGACTAATGCCACGAACAGATGTACACTGGGTAAGTGACATTTTCAGTTCGATGGCATATGTTGCTGCAGATACACATGTTTCACATAGACTATAAAGCAGTTACCTCCCCTAAAAGCGGTGGTTTAGCCTGTAGGAGTTGAAGTAGTTTGGAATAATGTTCTTAGTACAGCTTGGCCCACTGTAGCTTGTTGTGCATTTAGTACGTCTACACAGTAGTGTTTAGTAAATGTATGAGGCGTAGACCAGGTTGCAGCCTTACATATTTCGTTTCCTAGAAAGGCCATTGTAGCACCTTTCTTTCTGGTTGAGTGTGCCTTTGGTGTAATAGGCAATTCTCTTTTGGCTTTAAGATAGCATGTTTGAATACATCTGACTATCCATCTAGCAATGCCTTGTTTAGAGATTGGATTTCCTATGTGTGGTTTTTGAAAAGCTATGAACAGTTGTTTTGTTTTCCTGATTAGCTTTGTTCTGTCAATGTAGTACATTAGTGCTCTTTTGATGTCTAATGTATGTAGTGCCCTTTCAGCCACGGAATCTGGTTGTGGGAAGAACACTGGCAATTCTACTGTTTGATTTAAATGGAATGGTGAGATTACTTTTGGTAGAAATTTTGGATTTGTTCTTAGAACTATTTTATTTTTGTGTATTTGAATAAATGGTTTTTGTATGGTAAATGCCTGTATTTCACTTACTCTTCTGAGGGATGTGATTGCAATGAGAAATGCGACTTTCCAGGTTAGATATTGCATTTCACAGGAATGCATGGGTTCGAAAGGTGGACCCATGAGTCTTGTTAAGACGATGTTAAGGTTCCATGAAGGAACTGGTGGTGTTCTTGGTGGTATAATTCTTTTTAGCCCTTCCATGAATGCTTTAATAACTGGTATTCTAAATAGAGACGATGAATGAGTAGTTTGTAGGTAAGCAGATATTGCTGCGAGGTGTATTTTTATAGATGAAAAAGCGAGATTCGCTTTTTGCAAATGTAGTAAGTATCCCACTATGTCCTTTGTAGAGGCATGCAATGGTTGGATTTGATTGGTATGGCAGTAGCAAACAAATCTTTTCCACTTAGATGCATAGCAGTGTCTAGTGGAAGCTTTTCTAGCTTGTTTTATGACCTCCATACATTCTTGTGTGAGGTCTAAGTGTCCGAATTCTAGGATTTCAGGAGCCAAATTGCCAGATTCAATGATGCTGGGTTTGGATGCCTGATCTGTTGTTTGTGTTGTGTTAACAGATCTGGTCTGTTGGGTAGTTTGACATGCGGTACTAGTGAAAGGTCTAGTAGAGTTGTATACCAAGGTTGTCTTGCCCATGTGGGTGCTATCAGTATGAGTTTGAGTTGGTTTTGACTCAACTTGTTTACTAGATATGGAAGGAGAGGGAGAGGGGGAAAAGCGTATGCAAATATCCCTGACCAACTCATCCATAGAGCATTGCCTTGTGATTCGCGGTGTGGGTACCTGGATGCGAAGTTTTGGCATTTTGCGTTTTCTTTTGTTGCGAACAAATCTATCTGGGGTGTTCCCCAAATTTGAAAGTACTTGTTCAGAACTTGGGGGTGAATTTCCCATTCGTGGACTTGTTGGTGGTCTCGCGAAAGGTTGTCTGCTAGTTGGTTTTGGATCCCTGGAATAAATTGTGCTATTAGGCGAATGTTGTTGTGAGTCGCCCACTGCCATATTTTTTGTGTTAGGAGACACATTGTGTTGAGTGTGTTCCTCCTTGTTTGTTTAAATAATACATTGTTGTCATGTTGTCTGTTTTGACAAGAATGTATTTGTGTGTTATTATGGGTTGAAAGGCTTTTAACGCTAGAAATACTGCTAACAGTTCTAGGTAATTGATATGAAATTTTGTTTGGTGTACATCCCATTGTCCTTGAATGCTGTGGTGATTGAGGTGTGCTCCCCACCCTGTCATGGAAGCATCTGTTGTTATAACGTATTGAGGCACTGGGTCCTGAAATGTCCGCCCTTTGTTTAAATTGTTGCTGTTCCACCATAGAAGCGAGAGGTATGTTTGGCGGTCTACCAACACCAGATCTTGAAGTTGACCCTGTGCCTGTGACCATTGTGATGCTAGGCACTGTTGTAAGGGTCGCATGTGCAGTCTTGCGTTTGGGACAATGGCTATGCATGATGACATCATGCCTAGAAGTTTTAGCACAAATTTTGCTTGTATCTTTTGGTTTGGAAACATAGCACTTATTACCTTGTGGAATGCTTGCACTCTTTGTGGACTTGGAGTGGCAATTCCTTTTGATGTGTTGATGGTTGCCCCTAGATATTGTTGTGTCTGACACGGTTCGAGGTGTGACTTTGTATAGTTGATGGAGAAACCCAGTTTGTGAAGGGTTTGTATGACATATGTGGTGTCGTTTGTGCACTTTTTTACTGTGTTGGTCTTGATTAGCCAATCGTCTAGGTAAGGAAACACATGTATCTGTTGTCTCCTGATATGTGCTGCTACTACTGCTAGACATTTTGTGAATACTCTTGGTGCAGTTGTTATTCCGAATGGCAACACTTTGAATTGGTAATGTATTCCTTTGAATACGAACCTTAGGTACTTTCTGTGAGAAGGGTGTATCGGTATATGAAAGTACGCATCTTTTAGGTCTAATGTGGTCATGTAATCTTGCTGTTTGAGCAGTGGAATGATGTCTTGTAGTGTGACCATGTGAAAGTGGTCCGATATGATGTAGGTATTTAGTGTCCTGAGATCTAATATTGGTCTTAAGGTTTTGTCTTTTTATGGAATTAGAAAGTACAGGGAGTAAACTCCTGTGTTTTTTTGTTGTACTGGTACTAACTCTATTGCATCCTTTTGCAGTAGTGCTTGAACTTCTAGTCCTAAAAGTTCTAAATGTTGTGGTGACATTTTGCGTGTTTTTGGAGGGATGTTTGGTGGGAATTTGTGGAATTCTATGCAATAGCCATGTTGGATTATTGCTAATACCCAATTGTCTGTTGTAATCTGCTGCCAAGATTGGTAGAATTGGCTTAGTCTTCCCCCCACTGGTGTTGAGTGAAGGGGTTGTGTGACTTGAAAGTCACTGTTTAGGTGGAGGTGTTTTTGGAGTCTGGAATCTTCCCCTACTCCTTGGGAATTGACCCCCTCTATATCCCCTGAAACCTCCTCTTTGGAATTAACCCTGATATGGTGTGGTTCTTGTTTGTTGGCTGGTGGTGTCTGTGGGTTGGCCACGAAACCCCCCTCTAAATGGAGTTTTTCTAAAAGAGCCTCTGCTCTGCGGGGAGTAGAGTGCGCCCATGGCTTTGGCCGTGTCTGTGTCCTTTTTAAGTTTTTCAATGGCTGTGTCCACTTCAGGGCCAAAAAGTTGTTTCTCGTTGAAGGGCATATTAAGGACAGCCTGCTGGATTTCCGGTTTGAAGCCTGAAGTGCGGAGCCAAGCGTGTCTCCTTATGGTGACAGCAGTGTTGACTGTTCTCGCTGCAGTATCGGCTGCGTCCATTGAAGAGCGGATTTGATTGTTTGAGATCGTTTGTCCCTCTTCAACTATTTGCTGCGCCCTTTTTTGGTATTCCTGTGGAAGATGGTCTATGAGAAGTTGCATCTCATCCCAGTGTGCGCGGTCATATCGGGCCAGCAGCGCTTGAGAATTTGCGATGCGCCACTGGTTGGCTGCCTGTGATGCTACTCATTTTCCTGCCGCATCAAATTTTCTGCTTTCTTTGTCTGGAGGTGGGGCGTCGCCAGATGTATGGGAATTTGCTCTTTTGCGAGCTGCCCCTACTACTACGGAGTCAGGTGGTAACTGCGAAGTAATAAACACTGGGTCTGTGGGTGGTGGTTTGTATTTCTTATCCACCCTTGGGGTGATGGCTCTTGATTTTACGGGCTCTTCAAAAATTTGTTTTGCGTGCCGTAACATCCCTGGTAGCATTGGGAGACATTGATATTGGCTATGTGTAGCCGAGAGGGTGTTAAATAAAAAATCATCCTCTATAGGATCGGAATGCAGTTGTACATTGTAGAATTCTGCTGCCCTAGCCACCAGTTGCGAGTATGAGGTACTGTCCTCTGGCGGTGACGGCTTTGTGGGGTATGAATCGGGATCATTGTCCGGCACTGGGGTGTCATATAGGTCCCAAGCGTCTTGATCCTGATTATCTTGACTTATGGTAGTTTGCGCTGGTGAGTGCATTTGTGGCGGTGTTTGTGCCGGCGATGCCTGTTGTGGTGGAGAGGGCGGAGGCGTGACTTTTTTAACCACTTTGGCTTGTGGTTGTGCGTCATCCTTGAGAAGTCCGATCCTTCTTTTTCTCATTATTGGGGGAAGGGTTGATATCTTCCCTGTGTCTTGCTGGATGTACAGTCTCTTTTGTGTGTAGTCTGATTCTACACTTTGGAGCTCTTGTCCAAATCTGTGCATCTGGCCACTTATTCCTTGTTCCTCTGTGTAGGATGGAGGTGTGGAACTTTTCGGCGCCGAGAGAGAATCTTTTTTCGGCTTCGGCACCGACAGAATTTTTGTGGCTTTCGGCAGGGTGTCTCGGTGCCGATGTTTTTCGGTGCCGGCATCTTGTTTTTGCCTCTCGGAGCCGCTATCTCGGCTCCGAGGTTGCTCCATGGCGGTCCCTCGACCGGAGTCGGGTGTCTTCGCTATGGGCGTGCCCTTTTTCGGCGCCTTCGACGGCTCGCCGGTTTTATGGGTCGAGCCATGGCCTGTTGGCAGTGGCGTCCCCTGGGCTTTTGTCTTCTTGATGATTTTAATTTTCGACGTCTTACTCACTGTTTGTTGCTGTTGTTCGACGTCGGAGTCTCCAGATTCTGATTCCGGAACCGAGAATGTTTCCTCTTCGTCGTCGAAACGTTGTTTTGTCGGCGTGGACGCCATTTGTAGACGCCTGGCTCTTCGGTCCCGGAGTGTTTTTCTGGACCGGAAGGCTCGACAGGCCTCACAGGTATCCTCCTTGTGCTCGGGGGACAAGCACAAGTTACAGACCAAGTGCTGATCTGTATAAGGATACTTACTGTGACATTTTGGGCAGAAACGAAACGGGGTCCGTTCCATCGGCTTCGATGTCGCACGCGGTCAGGCCGACCAGGCCCCGACGGGGGATCGAAGCTACCCCAAAGTCTTCCGATGATCGGTGTCGATGTACCTAACTATCCCGATACCGAACGGAACAATACCGACGCTTTCTTCCGAGATTCTGACTAACTTTCCGAACCGAAACACGGAGCGAAAAGGAATACGTCCGAACCCGACAGCGGAAAAAAACAATCTAAGATGGAGTCGACGCCCATGCGCAATGGAGCCGAAGAGGGAGGAGTCCTTCGGTCCCGTGACCAAAAAAGACTTCTTCGAAGAAAAACAACTTGTAATACTCCGAGCCCAACACCAGGCAGCGGACTGTGCGAAACATGTGTATCTGCAGCAACATATGCCATCGAACACAACGTTACTCCATAAAACAATCCCGCCCCCCTGTACAACGGTTTCAGAATGACGTCGGGGAGACCTTCCAAAATTTTTAAGATTCAAATTTTGACTTATTAAGGTTGAATATGACAATTTTTTTTTTTTTTTATGAAAGTCTAATTGAGCTAGACTCACAAAACATATTTAATACTTACAAGGTGGGTACAAGGAAAAAATGTAGAAGCTATAAACTGGATTTTGCCACAGTTGTGTATTCACCTAATACTTTCTCATGGTAGGTGTTTTTTTCCTATGCATTTTTCCTATTGCATGCTGACATGCTACAGGGTACTGGTTATCTGATGATGGCTTTCTTGACACCTTCGAAATGAATGCAATATTCTACAAGTATCTTTGTACCCTGGTGTCCATTTATAATTTTGACTCCCAGTTCTGTATATTTTCAGCAATGTGGTCTTAAACATTGTTGCAAAAGCCTGTTGTCCCAAGGATGGTGTCAAGTAAGATGGACAGTTAGAGATCAAAACATTTGATCCAATTCTGGCAGTAAACTATTACTACGTACCTTCTCTTGAACTATAATAGGAGCAGGATACTTTTCAGGCAGTAGATTTTTTTCCACACTGTATTGTCTTGTGTGGTATAATGTTGCTGACCGATGATTCATTCTATGTTGATGTGATGGCTTTCAGTCCCCAATTATGTGTATATATATATATATATATATGTATATATATATATATATATATATATATATATATATATATATATATATATATATATAGAGAGGTATATATACTTATACATATCCTCCAACACTCCCTTAGATATCAGGAGAATATACATATATATATATATACATAATAATACACACACACACCGATCTTTAGTAAAAGAAAATAAAGAATTCAGAAAATTAGACATTAAGTCTTTTGGTGTGTGAGTCAGTCAACCCACACCCATCCCCCCAGTGTGTGTATGTGTCAGTCACTGGCTAACACTGGGGAGGGGTAAAAAAAAAAAAAAAGCCCCTTCTATTTCTTTGCAATGACAGGCAGCGCCCACGGTGCGTTGATGTAATTACTTCTAAAAGTGAAAGTAAAGTAAGCCGATTACCTTATTTTACTTTCACTCCACCAGTACTCGGGTGGGGTGGGGGGGTTACATGGGGGGGGGGCATAATTCAGCCCGCCTCTCCCAAACACTTACTTTCTAGGGAGAGGTATTGTCATTAAAAGGAGAAACTGACCATTCCAATGGTATCACTGGTCAGTGGATCCCTACTTGAGGATTGCCAGAGGAGAGCGATCCCAAAGCAGGGATTCACCCACTAGACCCCAGGAATTTTGGAGAAGCGGCTCATACAGCAAGGGCTTGTGGTCCACCACACCCAGCGAAAAGATTCAGTCCTTCTGCCCCTCCCTGGGGGACAGACTGGGGGTGATTACCCCAAAACTGCCCCCTCGCCCAACAGAGGACACCAGAGGGTGAAAAAGCATCAAGGGGGAAAAAAACAAATGGGTTGGCTTTCTCACCATGGGCATGGTCATGCCCCCACCCCATAAGGGCACGGTTTTACTGCCCCTGCACCCCACAGGAGGTGGATGGGGTGATTATTCCCAATCTGCTCCCCTCAGGGCATGGGGTGGTGGCGGAAAGTCCAGGGGAAAAAACTCCAACAAAAGAAATAGGGAAGGGGGGTGCCCCGCAAGAGCATGGCCCATGCCACCACTCCAAAAAAAAAAAAAAGGGCTCCATCTTTCTGCCTGCTCTGAGAGGTGGATGGGGTAACTACCCTCTTGGGGGAGAGGGGGAGAGGGGGTGAGGGGGGAAGCCCACTAGAAAGCCAACTAGATACCAAGCGAACTCCCACTGCATGGACTCGTGTTCCCTCCCACTCTGGGTTAGTAGACCTTTGTTGTGTCCCCCCCACCCCTGTCAGGTCGAGAGGGGTAAGCATTCCCCCCACCACAGAGGCAAAAAATCAATCAAACACCAGGGATTTCATATTGCCACCAAAAAAAAAAAAAAAGGAAAGGGTGGCGTACCCTGCCATTGTGCCATACCCCTTCCCCAGCAGATAGGAAGTTTGCCCTAATTGGGGAGGTTGTTCCAAAGTTGCCCCCAGGGAGGTGGAAAGCCCCCTAGACACGAAGCATTTTGCAGCTGGGGCACAAAAAAGGGTCGTGGGCGTTGCACTCTGTCATTGCCCACCCCAAAATAGACAAACCAGTCTTACTGTCACCCCAAGGGCCAGACAGGGGGTTTTGTCCCCAAATTTTCCCCTGTGGGGGACAGAAAGCCCACTAAACTTCAACAAACTCAAATTTGGCACCAAAACAAAGAAAAGGAGGGAGCACCCTATCCGGATATTGAGAAGAGGCAATGGTGCCTTTCTGCCCCTTTCCTCCCAGGAAACAGAAAGGAAGTTTGTCCCAACTGGGGAGGTTGCAACAAATCTGCCCCGGGATGGGTAGAAAGGCCATTAGACACCAATGATGTTGCATTTGTGGGAAACGAAAGGGGTACAGGCATCTCACATTAATATTAGGCCATACTCCCACCCAAAGTGATATAAAGCAGTATTTTGGTCTACTGGAAGGCAAAAAGGGAGTTCACCCTCAATTTGCCTCTGTTGGGGGTGGCAGAAAGCCCACTGGATAACAGGATTCTTTTTTTTACAAAAATAATGGGGTGGGTCCAGCTCCTTACGACATCAGGCCCTACACCCCTAAAGCCTCAGGCTTTCTGCTCTTCTGCAGACTAGAACATCCAATTCTAAAGATAAGCAAGTGGAAATTTGATTCCTTTGGGTGTTATTTTTACATATGGGCGATGGGAATGGGGCTAAACCCCAATATCGTCCCACTTGCAATGATGAATGACTTCACTTTTTGGGCTTAAGTAGGCCACTACTTGGAGAAAACTACCAGGCCAAGATATTGCAAATAACTGGATATTGAGAAGACAGTCCAGGGTGGTCTGCCTTGTGTGGATCCTATGAAGGTTTCATACACACAATGCTCCCTTACCTCAAACTCTGCTTAAAATCACAAATGTTCCTTGTATTTCTGTGATGGAAGCTTCTGGAATTAACAGGGATCTACAAAAAAGTCCTACTACCCAGCATTCTCCTACTTGTTCTAATAAAAACACTACCCCTTCTTGCATGGGTGGCCTAATGTCCACAACAGGAAAAGGCCCGAATCCTGATGTGGAAATATCAACATTTCCTATCAAATAACCAGATCTGGCAGTGGAGGTAGCTGCATTCACTGGGCCCGGGATTGGATGTTACCTAGGGAAAACTACCAAGCCCATGCATTAAAAAAAACTAAATATCTGGGGGAGTCCAGGGTGGTGTCCTTAGTGTGGGTTCCGGGAAGTTGTCACACCTACAATGCCCTGCAAACCTCACCTAAAATCACACATTTTCCTTGCATTTCCCTGATGTAATCTTCCAGAATCAGGAGGGATCCCTAAAGTTCGTATCACCCAGCGTTCCTCCACTTATCCTGATAAAAACTCTACCTCAGTTGTGTGGCTGGGCCTACTGACCACAACAGGAACGCATCAAACCAGGGTCAAGGTCAATGGAAGTCACAATTTTGTGAATTTCTCCTGGTTTCCAAAGTTTCCATCATATAAATAGAAGAACAATGTGAGATTTCAGCCAGCTTTTGAGGTTTGCACAGCACTGTGTGTAAAAAAAACTTGTGGGATTTGCGCAAGGGATGCCACCGTAAAATCTCTCACAAGTCTCTAGTTTTCATAAATGTCTGTGGTTGGTAGTGTTCCATGTGTGGCGTCCAGCACTACCCTAAATACAGCAGCTACAGCGTATTGCTTATCTCTCCACATACAGCTCTAGAGTCTTTTCTGCATTGGTCTCTTGACCCACCCACACAAGTGTGGTACTGTTGTTACCCCACCGTGGACTCTGGGTAAAAAATAAAAAACACCCCACAGTGTATTCCGCCAGGAGTCTAGTTTTAAAAAAATGTTCAGGTTTGCTAGGTTTCACTAGGTGCCGGCTGAGCTAGTGGCCCAAAATCTACTGCTACCCTCTTTGCAAACAAAAAAGGGGTTAGTTTTGAGTGGAAAAATGTGATGTATCCATGTTGCTTTTGTGCTGTTTTATGTTGCAGGCACTTGGGCTACCCACACATGCGAGGTACCATTTTTATCGGGAGACTTGGGGGAATGCTAGGACCAACTAAGGTGGTTGGTGATGCCCAGCTGATTCTAGAACTTTCCATTACAGAAATGAGGAGAAAATGTTTTCAATCAAAGTTTGAGGTTTGCAATAAATTCTGGGTAAAAAACAAAAAAAACTGAGAGCCATGCAAGTTACCCCACCCTGGAGTTCCCCACATGTCTTGTTTTTAAAAAAATGTGCAGGTTTGCTAGGTTTCCCCTGGTGCCAGTTGAGCTAGGGCCCAAAATCCACAGCTACCCACACTGCAAAAAAGGGAATTGCTTTTCAGTGGAAAAGTGTGATGTGTCAATGTTGTGTTTTTGGCCCTTTCCTGTCACGGACACTAAACCTAGCCACACAAACAAGGTACCATTTGTATCGGGAGACTTGTGCATGTAAAATAGTACAACATTTCTTATTATCAACTGGATTTCACTGCATTTGTGCCTTCCAAATGTAATCCAGTGAATCGGAAAGAAGACATTTTGAAAAATGTCCTCTGAATCACATGCTAGTATGGGTACCCACAAATTGAGAGATGCACAAATACCCACTGCTCCTAAACTCCATATATTGCCACCACTTCAAAAATACATAGGTCTCCTTGGTTCCCATTTTCACACTACATATTTCATCATATCAATTGGTCTTTACTCGGCACACAATGAAAAACCATTGTACTGTGCAGCTCCGTTGTTAGCTCTGGGTATCTTGGGTTTTTGGACAACCTACAAACCCTATGTATCTCCGCTACCACAAAGGTCTAGAAGATGCAATGGTATATTGCTTTTGGAAATCGGCCATCATGACAACAAGTTTCTGTTGAAAATGTTGCCTGTTTTTCCCTACTTATTTTCAATATTTCAAGACTTAGTTTCTTTGGGAAAACCTTTAGAGACTTACACATATATCCTTGGCTGAATTCAGAATGTTGTCCATGTGTTAGAAATCTATAGCTTTTGTTGATCACCCCTAGGTTTCACACTGGTTTCTAACTGGTTTCTGAGCTATGTATGTTCCACAAAGCTGGGAAGATGTTGACTTTAGCACAGCAAACCTTTTATTGATGCCATTTTAAGGAAAAAACACAGGCACATTTTTGCGGATCACTTTCTTTCCTATCTCCCACCAAAAAAATCAAAATGTATCAATAAAATGACCATTTCCTAGGACCCGTTCAGGGGAGTCCACTAACCCTGGGAATCTTTAGAATCCTCAGGATGTTAAAGAAAAAAAAGGATGTAAATTTGGCGTGAGTACCTTATGTGGAAAAGAATTGTAGAGCCCTAAACTAGAACCACCTAAGATAGCCAAAACAAAAAGGCTCAGCGCTATGGGGGCAGGGGTTAGCCTCAGCAGCTAAGGGATTTATAAATATTGATTATTTTGGTTAAATTAATTTCTTCAGGCTGTCACTATAAAACATTGATACAATAAGTTTGTTTCATTAAGGTGACCCTTTGGAAGCATTTATTTTTAGATACTGAAATAAACCCTGTGTTCCTGGGGTTTTGATTGCCCTATTTCAAGATGGCAGCTTTTATTTTGGTACTTTCCATCTAATGCTTGGAAACAAATATTAATTTCCTTTTTACAGGACTTGTGTTTATTGATAAGCAATGTGCTTCTCTCCATGTTTTTTTATTTGATCAATTACTTTATCAAATGTATCTTGAGGGTTTCTCCTTGTAGGATTTTAGTACAAGTTTTTAACTATCAGGCTTGAATGCTGGTTAAGTGCAATAGATTAATGCTTTGGTAGTTTTTGAATAGAGAGTAGTCTAAAGTGTGTTACTGTGCACTTGGATTTTTACATCAAGAAAACAGATTTCTTTAGGATGGATATTCACAGGAAATTTGATTTTGGGATGTAATGCTTGTAATGTTTTAATGCTGGCTTCTAAGTGTTTAATTTGTCCTTTCCATAGAATCCTGATGTCAATTAATTATTATTGGAAGCATTCATCTGTCCAACTGTTGTCAACAGCTCGAGAATGTACATGGAATTGGCTCCCATTTTAGGGTTCTTTAACAGAAATAGCTGGATGGTATCTAGTCTGAAAAAGTGCGGAACAGATGTGTACAAGGCACTTGTATCTATGGTATGCAAAGTCATTTCACAGCAAGCTTGAAATCCAAGTTTGCAAAAGTTTACTTCATGGCTGTAGTGTCCTAGAGGTATGGCAGCTGTGATTGTATTTTAATAAGTAGAAAGAGGTCTATGTATTTTCCAACATTTTCATGAACGGTGCCAAAACTGGTGACTGTTGGGCGAAAAGGTGGATCTTTCAAGTACGACTCAACATGTGGTAGGAAGGAAATCCTAGGGTTGCCTGTCTAAGACAGTAGGAAGTAATGATTGGTGTCACTGTTGAACAAGTACACTATTTCAGCATCCTTTAGAAACTGAAATTCAATGGTTGGATCTTCCCCTACATTCTCGAACACCATTTCAGTTCCTACATGTTTTTCAACTTTTACAAGTAGTATTTAGTGGTAATTGCTACATGTGTTCATCCTTTGTCAGCAACTCAGTACATTATCAAGGAATCTATTGGCAATCTTCTAAAGGATTCCTTGATCCTTTCTTTAGAAATTCTCAAAGTTTTTTCTTATTTTATGTTTTCATTCATGTAGCAAAGATGGTAAACAGTTAGTGGAAGGTGGACTGGCCTTCTTTACAGACTTATTTATCAATATAATACTGCATTTTTTAAGATGGGTATGAGTACCCACGTAGCAGCCTGACAAATCCCAACACAAGAACACCACTCCCCAAGTTGAGGTGGAAACCTTGACTGTGGTGGAAGGAACCTGGAGGCCCTCTGAAGGCTCCTTTGAGGCCACAGCACATCAAGTTTTTATGTACAGAGAGAACCACCTGGGCATGGTCCTCCTTTCTCTTGTTGCCACTGGCAAGCCAATACAAAGCCGTTCGTCTACCTGGTGCTTTATTATGGGAATAATGGGAAAGCTAAGAGCTCTGTTTGGGTCCAACATTTCAAGCCTCACCGTCTCCTCAGAGGGGTGATGTGAAGAGGAATATGCAGGGAAGGTGAGTGACTGTCCCCATGGAAGAAAGGAAGGGTGAGTTTGCAGCACTAATTTATCTGGGAGGAAAGTAGTATCCAGACATGAGGACCAAATTAATGTTCTATCGAGGCATAATGAAGGCAGGAGGGGAAGAAGAACACATGTAAGCCATTTTAAAAAATGCATCACAACTGGTGTACTAAAAAATGAGAGTTTGTCATGCAAATGAAGGCAGATAGGGCCAACAAATAACTTTTAACCAGTGCTGTGCCCACTGTGGGTAGTGGGTCCACAGCAGAATCAGTATATGCCAATGGCCACGGAGGCCCAGAGGAATGCATGAAGCCAGGAGGCCAAGAAGCCTCATAACTATCCACACCCGAGTGACACTGAAACATTGGGATCATAACCTGAATGACCCAGACTCACTGCAGTGTTGGAAAGGCCTTGAAGGCCACGAAGTCTAAGGTGACCCCCTACGAAAGAAAAGCACTTCATGGTCTGCTGGTGGGATTTCATTGGTGGAAAACCCAGGCACGGCAAAAGAATGACAGTGGTCTGCAAGTAGCCCATGACTGCTGTGAGTCCACCCTCAACAGTCATTCATTGAGATAGGAGAAGACATATATTATGACCGGTAAAGATTGGAGAGAGTAACCACATCTTGATAGTAAGCAAGTAAGGAGCTGAGGTGAGCCAGAAAGGTGGGACAGTAAACAGGAAGTGTTATGACGCCATCACCAACCGAATGATGCATCAGTGGGACTGCAGGATGGGTACAAGATAGTATTATGCTGCAACTTCAAGGACACCATCAACTGCTCTGGATCCAGGGCTGAAAGAACCTGGGCCCAAGTCAACATCCTGACTTATCATTCCAAAGGAAGGTGTTTAGAAGTCAGAAAACAAATATTGGTCTGAGTTCTTTGTATCTTTTGGGAACCAAAATACATATTAGGAGTAACATCTGCTCTTCCCTGTATCATGGTCCCTTTCTCTGTCCCCTTTGGCAAGAGGAAACTGACATTCCTTGGCAGGAATGGAGGCATGACTGGTGTAAGTCTGAAATAATACAAGTTGAACCTAAGACGGGTGAAGGGTAAAATAAAAAAGAGCAGAGCATAACCATGCTAAATAACAGACAGCACTCACTTGTCTGAGATAAATTCAAGCCAGCAGCACAGGCAAAAATAAATTCTGTCACTAATGGCTGCATATTTATAGTGAGGGAATCACTGCAGCTTGGCACCAGTCAGGGCAGGTACAGAGGAGGTCTGCTGTCCATGGTGGTTCCCACTTTCTCTGCGAAAACCACGTCCCCTTGAGTAGTTAAAAGGGTGTGCTCAATATTGTAGAGGTTACCCAGGCTCCTTCTGGAGATAGTCAAGACCCCAAGAATATCCTATAAACTTTCAGTAATGCTGATAGAATTGGCAGGCTAGAAATAGCAAGCCGAAAGCGATGGCTGTAGCATGGGTGTTTTAGAAGCACTCATGCAACCCCCCACCCATAAAACCTAAAATTACCGTGACCCCTCACCCCTAAAACTACCCCAACCCCCCCACCCCGGCCCCTAAAACTACCCAGACCCCCACCCCTAAAACCTAAAATACTCCATCCCCACCCCTAAAACTAATGTGCCCCCCCCACTCCATCCCTAAAACCCCCCCCGTAAAACCACCCTACCCCGATAGCCCCACCCTGACCCTAAAACTACCACGACCCCCCCACCCCTGCCATTAAAACCTAAAATTACCCCAACCCTAAAAAACAAACTACCCTGACCCCCCCACCCTTAAAAAATACAACTACCCCACCTCTAAAACTACCCCCAGCCCCACTTATATGACTGCGTCATCTCCGATCCGGAGTCTTTCTTCTGTCTTAACCATGCATGTTCGTTGTTCCGGATATTCGTGGTTAAGGCAGAGGAAAACAGGGTTGTTGTTCTGGAAAGCGTTTTTTCTGCCTTCGTGGACAAAGACCCTTGTTGTTCCTGTGTCATTGTTCAGGCTGCTTCCCTTTACAATGACAGTAAAACCACAAAAGCCTTTACAACGAAGGCTTTACAGTGAAGCAGTCTTTACCATGACTGTTTTTACAATAACATTTTTTACCACGAGTATGCCTTTACCACAGAAGCTTTTACAACAAATTTCATTGTAAAGCCATGAACGGCAAAGGCATACTCGTAGTAAAACATTTACACTTACTTATAAGTATTTTGTAGGTAAGTATTTTGTGTGTGTGTTTGTGTGTGTGTGTGTGTGTGTGTGTGTGTGTGTGTGTCTATATATATATTTATTTTATTTTGTATTTATTTTTTTTCACTGAAAAAGAGGTTACAGAAACGTTATTGTTAGGAAATGAACAAACACAGAAATTCACTTAAAAACACACAACGGTTACAGGGATGCTATAGTTAGGCTCACATTTCAAATGTACAAAACCACAGAAGTTATTCAAGAAACTATAACTTGCGCTCCTGCCATGCACTATTGCCTCTTCAATAATATTATTGCAAATGTCCTAGTGGTAATTTCAATGATGCCATAGAGGATGTCATGACTGATGTGACACATGGGGGTAATTAGCAGTGCATGCCGAGGGTACGAGTTATAGTTACCTTAGTGTACGACTTATAGTTACTTTAAATAACTCTCCATAACTGCTGAATATCTATGGTTTTGTACGTTTGAAATGTGAGCCTAAACAGAACGCCCCAGTAACCTTTGGTTTTTCAAGTGATTTTTTAAACGTTAAGTAATTTTAATTACTTTATGTTAATCCAAACTGGCAGGGATTGTCTGTAGGGCCTGCAGCCAAACCCCCTTTAAGCACTCAACCCTGTGCCACGCAAGGCCCTCAGCCAAGTGTGACAAGGATTGGCTGCAGCCCACCGCCTAAAACCATCAAACCTCGTGCCATGACAGCCTTTGGCTGTGAGCAGCCGGGATGGCCCAAGGCCTGGACTGTGGTCTACCCCCCATAACCACCCAACTCCATGCCCTGTCTTCGGCCATGTGAAGCAGTAGTTGGTAGCAGGACCTGGACTATGGCCAGGCCCGGAGGTATACCCCGGTAAGGACCCAACACCAGGCGACAGATAATGTTTCAACGTGTAACTGCAGAAAAAACACACTTGCTTAGCCTTGGCCAGGCGCAAGAATCATGATCACATTGTGTGTAGAAGTACAAAGGGGGTGGGCCTTCGAGTAAGCTGTCCATCACTGAGGGAAAAATGTGAGAAGATGTTACATACCACTAATGTATATGGGGCGGGACTTCTAGGCCATTTTACATCCTCGTAGTATCAATACATAAGATACTGCACTCAAAGGAGCAAGGATGCAAACACCTCCATCAAGGATTACAGATAACTTTTCAAGGTAGGACCGAAGAGGAAAACACACATGCTTTGCCTTGGCCAGGGGCAAGTACTTAGGATGATTTGGACTTTGAGAAGTAAGAGTTTCTTTGTTTGATGGAGATATGATCATATCTCTCTGCATCAAAAAAGCGTCTCCAAAAATCAGGTCCTTCAAGCGCTGGCCGTGCAACTTTTTTCAGGAGCAGGACGAAATGGAGAAGCATTCTTGCATTTATGGAGAAACATTTTTTGACCCATTTCTTGTGTTCTATGGCATATTTTACTTATTTTATTTAGAAAGTTTAATTAAAAACAGCCAAGACCCATACATATCACAGCGCTGTACAAGAGAGCAACACAATCATCATTGTGTGGTCGCTTTTACATAGAATATAGGTCAATATACATGCAAAAAATCTTACAAAATGTTACCAAAAGTCCAGAAAGTATAAGGTCTTCATTGAAAATGGTTGGCCTGATATGGGCTCCAGTCTCTGAGGTATGAGGGTCTGCTATGGAAAGGTGTGTCTTCAGTTGCTCATTTCACACAACTTTCCTTAGTGGTGTGCAATAATAGATTTAAGCTGTATAAGCACCGTAGCCAACTAGGGCGTGACAAAATGAGCTAGGAGTGTGGTAGGCATTTTGCAATTAGCAGTTCTTTGACTTTTCTTGAAGGCTGATTTAGAAAGATTTGTTTGTATTTGTGGTGCAAGAGAATTTCAGATTCTAGGACATACAGTTTCATCTCCCGCACTCTGAAGGCCTTCAATACATGACACCATGTAACATAAGAAATTCTAATAACATCGTTTTACAGCCACAAATTAAGTATTTAACCTTTGAATTTAATTTCCGGATTTCTGGTGTTAATGTTGCACCAATATCAGGGGAAAAATCTATTCTGCCCAGCTGTAATACAAATTGCTATTTTCCAGGCTTTACAAGCCTTTTTATGTATTTAGTTTATCCAAGGCATTATTTGGGGTACATTCCTATGTAGCCTGTTGTAAGATTTTCACCCATAAAAGTGATACTTCCTTCATCGTTAGTCTAGGAACTGCCTAAAAGGGTAAACTGTGGGCTTCACTTTAACATACAAATTAGAGGAAAACCCAGTTATCAATGTCTGTAATCCTTTCTTAGTCCACCACTTCATTCTTCAGAAGATATTTAATGAACTCCTGGCAAACCTAAAAGTAGTCACGATCCGGCCAAAGCGCTTTGGGTATTTCTGAACTAGACTGTTATCCAAAATGCCCCTGAGTTACTGGCACGAAGACCACATTAACATAACTATGTCACACAATCTACCCTCATCCCACACCACTTCCAGCTTTCACACTTGCAGGACAATACATCTTCCATCACTCCTGCTTGCCATTTAAGGTGAGGAGTGTTTAGTAACTGGTGCCTCACTTCTAGAGAGGCCTACAATACGGAAGCAGATCAAGACTTAGAAGAAAGTGTGACACAAATAAAAGCCACTGGTTCATACTATGCAAATAAATTTACCTTTCACATTTGCTGAGATCGTCAGCATCCTCAGAGTGGCCATGGATCTCATTCTCTGCATGTGATCCTGGGATAATTCCAGAGTCATCAGAGTCATCCATCTTGTCTGCGTCACCATACTCACTGCCTTCATCCATTGGCGCATCTACAGGAGACAAGCTGTTACTGTCATCCGCACAGACGTTTAAGATTAAGGAATATAACTCACCCTACCCCACAAAACATGAATCAAGGCACTCATGAGTCACATGATTGCAGGCCTTATTTCAACCCCCACCTTCAACTACCTGATGATACTCTTTATCAGGTAGGACCACACTGTCAGTATGGAGAGCACTACACTTTGATAAAACTAACCTAAAGGAGGCCAATCAGACGGCCTGAGAGTTCATCAAAGTCGGGCACAGATGTTTCTCCCCATATAGGTACCACAGATTTGCTATTAAATTATTAAATCTCTTCTCATCGGACATTGCGGTTGTCCCTTTAGCTGAAAGACATCTTCTCCTCCTTCTTAGAATGTGTCATGCTGAGTATACCTACCCATCACAATCATTCCACCTTTGGTTCCAAACAGTCACAGGAATGCCTCT
The DNA here is from genome assembly GCF_031143425.1 of Pleurodeles waltl. Lineage (NCBI taxonomy): Eukaryota > Metazoa > Chordata > Amphibia > Caudata > Salamandridae > Pleurodeles > Pleurodeles waltl. The sequence continues at coordinate 632,667,320 of NC_090448.1, read as the reverse complement.
CACCTAAACTGAAAAGCCATCACTTTTCCATTGACCTAAGAAGTCTGTAGGCCCAAACAATGTAATCTATCCCAAATGACAGCCATTGCTCCAGTTTCTCTTTGTGGTGGTCTAGGGGATGTTGCTTATTAATTCCGAAATATCTCACCTCTCAAAACTTTTCTAGGAGCCCCAGGGTTGTCAACTGAACCCATTTAAAAGCCACCATGATCATCCAATTTATAAGTTGCAAAGAATGATACTTTTGTGCATTAAAGGTAAATTCAAAAGGACCTCAGCGTCACTGTCAACTCCAGAGAAATTCATCATATACTCAAAATGTCTTTAAAGTTGCCAATTTAATTAATGTAATTAATCAAGTCCATGTTTGGTCCAGGAGTGCTTCTCTCCCACTCCCTTCCAGAGGATCCAGAATTGTGACCTTCCCCCACAGAGAGACTTGCCACATCATCTACTCATCCCTTATAGATGGCCCAATGGATATGTATCACTTACCTCCATTAAAAGTGGTCTCTCCCAGACAGTCATTGGGAACTTTAGTTGCACATCTCTTGTGACAGTTAAATTTACAATCTGCAGAGGAATAAGTAAAATCATGTTAGGAGTAATAGGAACAAGAGATAGAGAAATCTACCAGATAAAGAAGTAAAATGTAGGAAAGCTTGTTTGGAATAAATGCCCGGCCTCTTTGCATTATCCATGAAGCTACATAGCTTGCCACTAAAAGTCTGGTTCTTGCTAAATGTTCCGCAAGCAAGATCCTAAACTGCAAAGTATCACTAAAGAAAATCACAAAAATGAACAGCTGGGAATCAGGTGTCTGCTTCCTCTCTATGATCTGGGTCAATCACAGCCTTTCTCGTAAACGTTCCTCACACATAACTGGGTGCCGCTTATTTTCAACAACCTTCAAGCTCTGCAACGGAGTAGAGATATTCATAATTTTCGGTCATCGTCTGAACAGCTGAAACTCCGTTACAGGAGGGTGGATTTGCAGACCAAATAGGTCAACATAAAGGCATGTAGGATAATGTTGAAATTTAGAATAAATCGGAAACAGGTGGTAAACACATTGACTTTTAGTGGTCTTGCATTAACACCCTCTCTGCTTCTGATGATTCTGGAGAGCTTGGTGGGTTGTGATCAGAATGGGGAGCTAGTATAACCAGCATACACTGGGCACGTTGCACCAAGTTGACAATAATTTTAAATCTTTCCATGATTAACCAACATTGGTTCCCAAAGTAGTTCCTTTGTGTTTGCTCTAAGTCTTGCAATTTGTAGTGGCAGCAGAGGTTTCAGAGACTTCTACAACATGCTGATGATTATGTACTGTCCAACCCTGCCACATGGTGCTATGTGTCCTCCTCTGCTACAGCTATAACACTAGCTGCATCAAGTACTTCCTTCTCTCATTCTGAGGCACACACATCTACCTCACATAGGCCCATATGCCATAGGTGCCATCTGCTCTGGGTGTGTCTATTGTGGCTCACTGCTCTACACTTGGGTACCATCCTTTCAGGAATAAGCCACTCCTCTTTTTTGTGGCAGCCTCTTTCTTCTGCTGAGGAGTGCCTACTCCCTTGGTATCCTGACCCTCCCATGCATGTCCACACTGTCAACATACCTTTGCACTGGAGTCCCTGCCGGAAGAGTCCCTTCAGCAGCTTTTTGCAATACTGACAGACTGTTGGTCTTGTGTAGGAGTGAATTACAAAAGTGTGCGGCACTTTGACCTTTGACATCAGCAACTTGTCTAGTTCGATTGGACGTCCAATGTATGTGGAGTTAGGACGTCGCTCCCGGGAGAAGCTTTCTGAAAGAAGTGTCATGCTGCGCCCAGACTGTAGAGCACCAGAAGTCTGTGAGGGATAAAGGAGGAAGGATAACTGCAGAATACATACAGGACATCTCCAAGTACACAATTTCTGAATCTACCAAGTGCAACAAAAATACTCAGAGGATTTCAGAGTTTACTTGAGGCCTGAATGTTCTCAGTGTACAGGAGGAACCAGGTACTTTTAAACCACAAAACCTAATATGGCTTGGGCCCACAGTGGGAAAGCAGTTCTGCACTATGGAATTACTAACCTGCTATTTCCATGGTGGAGCATAGTGGGTTTTGTTTGGGGCCATCCAGTGCCTTTCTGCCTCATTAGAAGTCTGCACTGAAATCTTTACAATACTTTCCAATACAACATAAATGCACTCTTTGTATAAATAATTTCGAATCAATCTAATTCAATTTATTCCAGACTTCAGCTTTGAATACAACTAGGCCATATTTTTACAGTTTTTAGTTTGGTCACAGGATACATTCTTTTTACATGTCAATACTGAACACTTGTTTAAATCTAAGGGCACACTGGGCATCCACCCATAAGTATTGTAAGATAATTTCTTTTATTATCTTCTAGAAAGAACACAGAGATAAATGATTCTATGATGATGGCAAAGCAGACAATTGACATATTGGCTTTATTCTTGAAAATAGCACCATTCAGAGCGGTCAATGAAAGTCCCCTGCACTGTTACTTGCCTTATGCAAACTGACCACCCTACTCAACTGTTAACATTATTATTGTCTATAATGTCCGATAATAAACAGAGTACTACATTTCCCCATTTAAAAACAAAATAACACAGTAAATCTCACAACAAGCCTAACACATAACAAAATGAATCATAAAACTAAATAAGTATAAAATACCAAATAAACAAAAAATAGTTATCTTAATTTCTACAGAAGGCTTTTGACCTGTGAACCCCAGTGTACAAACACAGGATAGTAGTCCTGTTTAATTTGACAATCAGAACCATCAACCCTGGTATCGAACATTACTCTGGACAGAACAAAGTTTATTCTGGCATTCAAGCAAATCACATTTTTTAATCAACACTCTTCTGGAATGAGGAGAATATCTCACCACTTTTATAGCATTCCACCAATGCATCCATTCACCCTTACTGCATTACAGAAAACTTTGTCATTTATCATGAGTTTTCCAAACTTCTCCTCACCTTTTTTCACACATCCTCTTTTTTTTGGTACAGACTCGCAAACCTTGAACAAAAAAATCATGCATTCTTCTTTTTGTCAAAATACAACTTTTGTTTTCTTTGAGCCTTGACAACATTATTTCTTACATCAGCATCAATGTTTTTTGCAACCTCACTGGTCTTTACCCACTTAGTCATCCAACTAGGACAAACACTGGTTGGTGGTTTGCAACCTCTCAATAATTTAAACAACAAAACTTTAGTCATTGAATGCAGACTGGTCCGATAAAACCACAATATGGAGCATACAGCATTTAAAACCACACCGTTGTTAGACAAAGGTCTCTTATACACATTGAGCCAGTATACAATTCATCCATTCCAGCAATCCAATGGTTTGTGAATGATAAAGAGATCTTCTCAAATGTTTAACATCACCACTTCTAAGAAACCTTTGAACCTCATCGCACACAAATGGTATACTGCTGTCTGAAACCAAGAACTATGGAAAACCTTCCAGCAGGAAAATATCTTTAAGGAATTCCACCACGTTCTCAGAATTAGGTTCAGACACAAATCTGACCTCAGGCCACTTGAAATAATAGTCAACCAAAACAATGGGTATCAAGAATGTACAAGCATACAATTAAAAGAACCTTCTAAATCAAGGCCAATTGTTCTCCCAGACTCTTGACTGGTAATCAATGGGATGAAAAGGTGGAGAATTTAGAGGTTTTTCTCAGCACCAGTACAAATAATGCAGACTGATCAATACATCTACTTCCCGTCCATTGAAGGCCGCCAAAAAGTGAGCCAAAGACGGTGTTTAGTGAAGGTGCATTCCAAGTCTCCTTAATGAGCTGCTTTGATCAGTCTACATCTTACAACAGTTGGTGAAACCAATTTTTCACCACGGAGAATACCATCTTCTACAGATAATAGTGCATTAACTTTCCAAAATGGTTAACAACCACTCTCAATTTTCTTTTCTGCAGCACACCCTTCTGTAATGGCAGATGAAACGTGATTATTCACCATACCAACTTTTCTTCTCCATTCCTCCACCGAGGCAACACTCATGTCTTTCAAATCTTATTATGAAAGCCAACAGTTCTCATTGTTATCATCCTCTACACAACTATTATCCCCCACACCAAAGGAAATCTTGATAAATAGTCCGCCCTCACAATCTTCACCTCCTTGAATGTGAATTACATAAAAATGATATTGGAGTAGTTGGTGGCATATCTAGCAATTCTTAGTGATATTTAGTCCTTTCACCATTCAATGTACCTAACAAGGGTTCGTGATCCGTTTTGACACAGAATTCTGTATCCCAAACATAGGGATGAAATTTCTGAATAGCCCGCCAACAGTTCCTTCTGAGTGGTGGAAAAATTAACTTCATTATCTCTTCTGCCTCTGGAAACAGACTGTGAACTCATCCCCAGCACATTACGTAAATACAGCACCCGATCCGACAACACTGGCATCAACAGTGATACAGCACTACTCTCTCTAGGATCAAAAGGTTTTTCAGAGCTTTCAATCTGGCAAGCTGGTTTTTAATTCACTCAAATCTCTTCTCACACAAATCACTCAATTTAAATGGCATATTATTTTTGAGTAAAACAGACAAAGTATTAGCATAAGTGCCATAATTCAGAAAGAAACAGGCGTACAACTCACATAAACCCAAGAAGGATTTAAGACCCATTTTAAAAGATGGTGGAAGGGCATTGGTAATGGTCTCAAATAACCCTTGTCTGAGTGCAATACCACCCTCCACAATCACCTGACCAACATATTCAACCCTACTTTTACAGGATGCACACTTCTCTTCAATACTATTTCTTTCTCTGGCATCATGGACAAAACTTGTCCTAAAATAATATTGTGTTCTTCTGACACAGGTGCAAAAATCAGCACATCATCTTGAAATGCTGTCACTCCTTTAACGTCTTTAAAAAGATTAACCCCTTGTGTGCCATGGGCAAGCTGGTCTTGCCCTTGTCCACTGTTGCCATGTGGCGAGGACGTGACCAGCTTGTCCCTCACTCGGTCCATTGGGGGGGGGGTGGCACGCTCCCTCCATGAACCACCCACACACCCCGGACAGGGATGGCAGGGGAAGCACTTCCCCTGCCACCCCACCCCCCTCGGTGATCTGATGACGTCGGCGTGTTCACAGCGTGCTAACATCATCACATGCTGCCGGGGACGCGCTGGAAGCATTTGCTTCCAGTGCACCCAGGAAGAAGGACTCGTTTTTGGTGAGTCCCTCTCCTGGGGAGTTGGGGGGTTGGGAGGGAAAACAGACACAAGGGGAATAGAAAGTTTTTCCTTTCCCCCTGTGCCTGTTTTGAATGGATTCCTGCACCACAATCACGGACGAGGCCGCGATCGCGGAGAAGGAATGCAGCCACTAGACACCAGGGATGTTTTCTTGCTGATTTAGGGGAGTGACCCCTTGGGCAAGGGTCGCTTCCCTGGATAGAATATTTGATCCATGTTTCAGCCCCCCCTGGTGGCTAGATTGGCAGTTTTTCCGTGTGGGGGAGGCCCCTTGGGCATGGGCCATTTCTGCCCCCCTTGGGGGCAGATCGGTCTATTATTTTTATTTATTATTATATTTAGGCCCATCTGCCCCCAAGGGGGCAGAAACCACTTAGGTACCAGGGATTGGTGGGTGGGTGTGTGTGTGTGTTTCTTTTTTTTGGGGAGGGGGAGCCCCTTGGACAAGGGTCGCTCTCCATGGAGGCACAGTGCTTTTGGCCATTTCTGCCCCCTTCCCCTATTTTTGTAAGGCTCATCTGCAGCCCACTAGACACCAGGGAAGAACTTAAAAAAAAAAGAAAAAAAAAAAAGAAAGAGGGTGGAGTATAGCCATACCCTCACCCCAAATAAATGGGGACAAGGTAGTTCTGCTCACTGGTGGGCAGATGGGGGGAATTACCCCCGATCCACTCCTGGGGGTGAGGGCGGGAGTAAGGGAAGGGGGTAAAAAGCCTTCTAGATGCCAGGGAATTAAAAAATTTAATATTGGGGCATTGGCTACCAACAAATATGGGCATGGTTATGCCCCCACCCTAACTGATGGGCGTAACAGTCTTTCAGCTTCCCCCCCACTAAAAGATCTTATCCCAACAGCAAGCAAGAGGACATCTGATTATTTTGGGTTTTGATTTTACATTTGGGTCATGAGAGCTTGGCTAACTTTCAAAATCGACCCACTTGGAATGGTGAGGGCTGCACTTTTTGGACATTGGGACGCTGCCATCTAGAAAAATCTACAAAACCTAGACACATCTGAAAACTAAACATCTGGGTGAGTCCAGAGTGGTGTGCTTTACATGCACCCACACCATTTTTTACCCACAATGCCCTGCAAACCTCCAACTTTGCATTTTTGTGATGGAACCTTCTGGAATCTGCAGGAAGCCACAAAGTTCCTATCACCCAGCACTGCCGCATCTCTACCGATAAAAATTATGCCCCACTTGTCAGCCTAAATTTTTTTTTTTTAAACCGCCCTTTTGGGCCCGCTTTGGTTCCCCCTCAATTGCGACATGTCTTTGGCTCTTCCCTGTCACAGGCACTTGGCCCACCTACCCAAGTGAGGTATCATTTGTACTGGGAGACTGAGGGCAACCATGAGTGGTAGGAAATGTGTTCCAGTACAGTGATCCCACACAGAAATGTGGGAAAATGTGATTTTTTAGCTAAATTTGAGGTTTGTTAAGGATTCTGAGTAAGAAGACACTAGGGGATCAACGCAAGTCACACCTCCCTGGACTCCCTCGGGTGTCTAGTTTTCAGAAATGTTTGGGTTTTGTAGGTTTCCGTATATGGCTGCTGAGCCCAGGACCTAAAACGCAGATGCCCCGACAAAAACAGGTAGTTTTGTATTTGAGAATTTTGGGGTATTTCCTTTCGCGGGCACTAGGCCTACCCACACAAGTGAGGTACCATTTTTATCGGGAGACTTGGGGAAATGCTGGGTAGAATGAAATGTGTGGCTCCTCTTAGATTACAGAACTTTCTATCACTGAAATGTGAGGGAAAAGTGTTTTTTTTGCCAAATTTTGAGGTTTGCAAAGGATTCTGGATAACAGAACCTGTTGAGAGCCCCACAAGTCACCACATATTGGATTCCCCTACGTATCTAGTTTTAAAAAATGCACAGGTTTGGTAGGTTTCCTTAGGTGCCGGCTGAGCTAGAGGCCAAAATCCACAGCTAGGCACTTTGCAAAAACCAGCAGTTTTTTTGGAGAAAATGTGATGTGTCCCCGTTGTGTTTTGGGGCATTTCCTGTCGCGGGCACTAGGTCTACCCACACAAGTGAGGTACCATTTTTATCGGGAGACTTGGGGGAACGCTGGGTGGGAGGAAATTTTGGTTCCTCTCAGATTTCAGAACTTTCTGTCACTGAAATGTGAGGAAAAAGTGTTTTTATTTTTTTTATTTTTATTTTTTTTTTACAAATTCTGAGGTTTGCAAAGGATTCTGGTTAACAGAAGCTGGTGAGAGCCCCACAAGTCACCCCATCCTGGATTCCCCTAGGTGTCTATTTTTAAAAAAAATGCACAGGTCTGGCAGGTTTCCCTAGGTGCTGGCTGAGCTAGAGGCCAAAATCCACAGCTAGGCACTTTGCAAAAAACACGTCAGATTTCAATGTAAAAATGTGATGTGTCCATGTTCTGTTTCCTGTCGCAGGCACTAGGCCTCCCCACACAAGTGAGGTACCATTTTTATCGGGAGACTTGGGGGAACACAGAATAGAAGAACAAGTGTTATTGCCCCTTGTCTTTCACTGCATTTTGTCCTTCCAAATGTACGACCGCGTGTAAAAAAAGACAACTATTTGAGTAATGCCCTGTAATTCATATGCTAATATGGGGACCCCGGAATCCAGAGATGTGCAAATAACCACTGCTTCTCAACACCTTATCTTGTGCCCATTTGTTGGAAATACAAAGGTTTCCCTGATACCTATTTCTCACTCTTTATATTTCAGCAAATGAATTGCTGTATACCCGATATTCAATGAAAACCCATTGCAAGGTGAAGCTCATTAATTGGCTCTGGGTACCTAGGGTTCTTGATGAACCCACAAGCCCTATATATTACTGCGACCAGAAGAGTCCAGCAGACATAACGGTATATTGCTTTAAAAAATCTGACATCACAGGAAAAAGTTACAAAATAAACGTGGAGAAAAATGGCTGTTTTCTTCACCTCAATTTCAATATTTGTTTATTTCAGCTGTTATTTTCTGTAGGAAAACCTTGTAGAATCGACACAAAAAAAACCATGCTGAATTCTGAATTTTGTCTATGTTTCAGAAATGTTTAGCTTTCCGGGATCCAGCATTGGTTTCACACCCATTCCGTCACTAACAGGAAGGAGGCTAAAAACACAAAATATAGTAAAAATGGGGATGTCCCAATAAAATGCCAAAATTGTGTTGAAAAATGTGTTTTTTTTATTCAAATCTGCCTGTTCCTGAAAGCTAGGAAGATGATGATTTTAGCACTGAAACCCCATTGTTGATGCCATTTTCAGGGGGAAAAAAACCACAAGCCTATTTCGGCAGCCCTTTTTCCCCCCCCCTTTTTTTTTTTAAATGAAATTTTCGCTGTACTTTGTCCAATTTCTTGGTCTCCTCCAGGGGAACATACAAACTCTGGGTACTTCTAGAATCCCTAGGATGTTGGAAAAAAGGACACAAATCTGGTGTGGGTAGATTATGTGGACAAAAAGTTATGAGGGCCTAAGGGCGAACCGTCCCAAATAGCCAATACATGGCCTGGCACACGGGGGGGAGGCCTGTCAGCGAAGGGGATAAGTATATTTTTTAAGACAATAAACATCTCTCAATTAGCAATGTTTAACATAACATTTAATATAAAAAAAAGAGCAAACTAGACTTTTGGAACAATGTACTGTATACTTGAGTGAGACTCAAAATACAATATTTACTATGATCTTAGTAATTCCAGACAGGAGTTGATTAGGACAACAAAAACAGAACAAACCACTGAATGACAAAACATCACTGTGTGACCAGTCTTAATTATGAGTCACCTCATTTATAAGAATACTTGTATTCACACCTTCAGGAAGGGCAGCTGAGCCCTACGCCATATCCCTTAGGGAGGTCCAAACACTATAATAACACAACAGAGGCTATGCTGCACAGATTACACTGTTCACTCCCTCAAACTTCACCATTATGCTTCCAACTCAAGTTAGCAAGTATCCTGGCCTTTCAGGTAATCTGAATTTGTAAGATATCACCTTTTTTGCAACCTACCAACCATGATTATAAATTGATGTTATTATATACCAAGAGGGAAAACCAAATTCACAACAAAAGGTAAGAACTAGTTAGTGTGGCAAATGTCTGCAGGTGTGACTTTTTGACTGAGAGCCCAAAACTGGACTGAAAATGTTATCATTGTTAAATTAAAGGATTTTGGTTATCTTTTCCAAACTGTAAAATTAAAAACATACTTTTTTTTTATCATACTTAAGACTGGGAAGCAAGGAAAGAAGGTCTAAAAGAAATAATTTTGGTTAAAGGTCCTAAATCTGTATAGTGACTCATTTTTCCAGTTAGTTTACTATGTTACACTATACTTTTTATCCAACTGCCTTGCAGCACCTCATGGAATATGTACTGAAATCATGCCATTGACTTCTGAAGGCCTCCACTGGTTTGTGTTGGAACTTTCTGTGCCCTGTAAGTGCCCAATGCGGATCTGCGCTGGGTTTGCCACACTGCTTTTCTGCGTCCACTGGCTGCATTCTTCCACTGGAACAATGCCTGGGACCTTGCAACAGCTTACTGACAGCTTGCACAGCTTTCAAACTACTGTTCTCAACATACTGGGGTCTGTGCTGTGAAGACAGAAGACATTGAAATTATCTAGAGCTACAGTGAGGTTAATAACTGGAGGATGTACACCCAAATCAATGCGAGCTGGACGAAAGTCCACAAAGATCAATGTATTCAAACTGAGCTCACGGAACGGCATGTGTAGCACTGACTATAAAATTGGAGCCTGTAAATCCTGTGTCATTAGTTTACCACAAATCAGGAATTCATGTACATTCATGTACAAGAGTCTGACTTCAAAATTGAACGTTGTCATCCACGAATTAAGAATGTGCATCAGCAGTACTGAAATCTGTCTTGACTCTAGCATCTCAGCATCTAATGACTAATACATATTGTGCCTTCACATACTGTTGTAAATATGTGACACTGCAAACAAAAGTAGTAATATGTATTAGAACAGCATGTAAACAACTCCATGTAGTCATGGTACGTCACCGTCCACAGAATTTTCAATCTACAAGCTGTAATAATGAATTTGTGAGTTTATATTTGAGTGGTGGTAGATCAATAAACTCATATTGACTCCGACCATGTGATTACTGTTTTATAAAACACACACATATATGCTGACTGTTAAGTCTGACATTAGGATCTACAAAATTTGGATATAATACTTACTGTTTCTTCCACTGTGATTGGTAGAGACTCTGTGGTGGATAGCCTCAGTGACTGTGTGTTGACGAGAGATGTGGAAGAAAGTCTCCTCTTCCTGGCACCGCTGCAATTGTTGGGTATGCTAAAGGCGCATCGCTTGTGGTAGTTTAGCCCACATCCTGGAATGTGAAGTTTTGTGATTTATAGTTGATATCCTGCATAATAAACTTATATTCTTAATGCAAAGAGAAGTACAGTATAATTCTGCATCCTCAGCAATCCTCATCTTTCCTGAACATTCAGACCAAGTCCATCATCATCATCATCATCATCCCATACTGGTCATCCACATTTTCTCTGTTTCTACCATGTCCCATTTCCAGTCTTAGTCCTTGTTCTGGCACATTCCCAGCCTTACTTACTATTCTGGTTAATCACCAGTCTTGAGCCTCTAATTGGCCAATTCCCACTCTCACTTTCTATCAGGGGCAATGCCCCCATTCTCACAAGTTAACATGCAATCACCCTCCGCATCATGGCTGATTTCCAGGTGCACACCACTCTCTGGTAAAATCCCTTCTCACTTAGAGCCTTAGTCTCTTCACAACCTTGTAAAAATTAATCCAGCCCAATCCTTAACATTACTTCCCAATCAGATCTGTTAGTTTTTCTTTACATCCTGTTTATGTTACGGTTCTCTTGATCAGTCTCCAGATTTACTTCACATTCAGACCTAAAAACTATTCTTAGTCCTCACCCTCGACAATCTCTAGTGAGCCGCATCTTCAACTTGACCAAACACTCAGGATTTCACATTTGGCCGCCCAACAGCTGGTAGCATTTGATAGTCTGCGGTGACCCCAGGTAGCATGGTATTTGCTATTTAGATCTATTTGAAGAGGCGAGATCCATTAAGGAAACAAAAATCTAGAAATTATTCAGTATTGTTCAACTGCTTAAAACAATAAAATATTGTGACTTCGATCAAGGACACCCAGTTAGGAATCAACTACTGCAAAGTTACAAATGACCCTAAAGAATCCCATTCCACAATGTGATCGTGGAACAACCCCTGTCCCCACAACACCCCAGATTTTGTATACATACAGAATACATGAGGGAAAATGGCAAACGCCAACTTGGAGGAAGACCGCTTGTTTCATGTGACAAATGTTTTGTGCAACAGTGGCTACATGATCTACCAAATCTATGACTGCCCACGTCATTGTGATAAAATCTGTGGTTCTTGTGTAGTTACTACGCTTTCTTATTTCAATCAATCATTTGCTTTATTGGAATGTAGCTATAAACCCATTTATATATGAGTTACCTGAGTTCCTGAGCTGCAAGACAGTATTTAAGTTAGGCACTGGGTCAACTTGAGCAGCAAGGATGTATATCAAATCTGCATTATTTGTTTAAGTTTGCTGAACTGGGCAGCCGAGTCATTAGGGAATTTTCCTGCATTTTCCTTATTTAGTAATTAGTGGCAGCTCCCAGGATTTGTTTGCGAGACAATCTTAAAGTTAAGCTTATATGTTCTCTTCGTGGTCCCTAAGTTAAGTCTGTTTACAAATGCATTAAGTGTTTCACTTGTCACTGTCAAATTTCACTTTTGGTCTTTGAGTGCTTCACTAAGTTGTATTTTGTTGTGTTTAGTACCACACACTCGGGTGGCTGAGCCCTTCATCAGCAGGTGTGACAACTTTGCTTCAGATGCAGTTGTAAAGAGCTTTAAAAAAATGTTTGTATTTTTATTTGTTTCCATTAGCTAAGCAAACACTTGTAACATAGCGGCACAGGATTTAGATGTGTCAGTGATGCATTATTAGAAAGAGTTTACATTTTGCCGACTTTCCCTAACTCTCCTGCCAGTTCCCTCTGAAAGCTCTTATCCTAACACACACAAACCGTCTGAACCCCTGCCCCTGAACCATCATGTCACTTAGTCACTGGCAACCAGGCCTCCATGATCTCTTTCTTTTGAGTGTCATATGTCCAATTCCCTAGTACTACTTCCACCTACCCACACCTTATTAAATTTATGAAGGCATCCTCTGCTCTTGTATGCCACTGTTTCTGCTTCCCAGCACATATTCATGGGCACTTGCTATTTTTTTGGCTAGAACTTCTTGCTCAATCTTACTTTTCATGCTGGGCAAGTCACGGTACCAGTCACACGTTCTGTCCAAACCTGCATTCACTTTAGCTACCTTGCCCACTCACAATTTTATACTCATAAGCTCCTTACCGTCACATTTCAAGCCTTGCCTAACTAAACCAAATAGCATCTCTCCGCAGTGATCACAGAAGGCTGGCGCTCGATAAGAGTGGACATTGAGGGCATGTGGGCGAATCTGGAAATCCTCAAAAGTGGCTGAAGCTGTAAAAAAGAAAATAAAAAGGGTAAAAAGTGGCGTGTGCAGGAGGCAAGAAAAACAGATAAGAATGGAGTAAGTAAAGAAACCCCGTTATCATGAAGGGATTACCCAGGGGACAAGACAGCAAAACGGAGAAACAAAACGATAATCAGAATCAGTCCACTTAGCACAGTACATCAGCAAGGACACCAGTCTGCATTCGCAGAATCACAGTACTCTGCTCTTCATTTATTAGAACATTGTTATTAGAACAGAATGTTGAGCACCCCACTGAAGACAATGGAGAAGCTCCGGGCTTCTAATGGCTGGTCAAAGCCTGGAGCATAAAAATTCCAATGGTTTGTCGTCCACAGAAATAGAAGTGAACAAAGGCCAATCAGGGTAACATAGTCACTGAGAGAGCATAGTTTATATAATCTATATTAACATGAAATGTTTATGAACTAATGTATAATAATGTTGCATAGAATCTGTATTAATGTATTTTGCTAAAAAATGCACTTGAAATGTGCCCACAGGGAGTGGCCGTCAATATATACGGGGACTAATAAAACTGAATGTTTAAATGATATGTTATGATATAATTTTACACTAATAATAATAGACATATGTAAAAGTTTGCTAATATATCATTAGGCTTTAGTTAGCATGAGTTGAGGCCTAGCTGCCTGGCTCTCATATTAAATGTGTTTTTCTAAACGTGCAGTGTGCTGACTTGCTAAAGGACATGAACGCTTGTTTTTTTCCTTCATATTAAAGCTGAATGTAACTATAGTAGATCCATTCTCATGAAGTTAATCGCGCTTGTAGAAATGTATGAACTGAATGCAACAGTGTAGATTAATGTTAAGCACAAGGTCGGCCAAACCGGTACTGACAATGGAGCTACTGACCGAAGATGCACAAAGAATTACAAAAGGATGAAATCATACCGGACATTCTACCTCTAAAGACGTCAATCACATGGACCAATAAAATGCTTGAGAATTGTTATAGGGTGACAAATTCAATGACCTAATGTAAAGTTAATTGGCTAAAGATAGTGGGGTGCAACCCCTTGTCCAATCAAATTTTAGGGGAATGTACAACGAAAAGGGGATAAAAACCCTTGACACCAGGAAGTAAATCAGAACTAGAGACCAGAGACAAAGGAGATTTTGGTTAAGGAAAGGCTATTGATTTGATCCAGAAACTTTGTCACTCTGTTTGGTGACTTACTAGATTGGTTCTTGAAACCATTCTTGTCCTTAGATTGCCCATTTACACTTTACCTCCTTATGAGGGAAGTGTCGTTTTACCTGAGAGCTGAGTTCCTGACTGTTAGCAAATCAACTGATGTCCTGAAGACGAAGACCGAACCTGAGTGCTGACCCAAACTTTGAGGGTAATTATATGACAATGACATTGTGATTGTCTGTTTGCTTTTCCTTTCTAGGTACCAACTGCTTTTCTTTTGACAGAAACCATAGCTAGATGTTTTACAAATTGGTGTTACTAAATTGTTTTGCATGAAGCCCAACATGCCAATACTAATTCGAGTTTAGTTAAGGGGTTCACTAAACTGACGCAAATAGACAAATGACTGAATCTATGCTTTGTTGAATAACGTGCTAATGATATTCTGCTAAGGATAGCTTATGTTCCCGCCTTTTTACGTTCTAATGTTTGTGATTCTTGCTTTGATGAAATCGTATCAGAGTTGCCATATTGTGACCATGCTATTATGTTTCTTGGTTTTGAGACTAATAAACGTGCTAGTAGTATTGTAATCAATAGGGAATAAATATCACAATACATACAAAACTGGTGTGGTTATTCATGACTGAAAGGTCATGGTGGTGTCTTGAGTCTAACTAAATGTCATTGACTAAGGTGAAATGCATTGTGGTAATAAATATTGATGCTATTATTGACATACTGATTGACATGTTGATTAGCTATCTCATCCTAAGGTGTCTTCAATCAGGGTCAAAAGATTCATTGGCCTAAAACGAGTCCCAAAGTATATAAATTAATCATAGAGGGACGCGTTAACGGTTGTGGTAGCAGATCGACGGTTTGGCCCTTTGGGGCTCTAGGGACGGAGAATTATTGTTCAGACTTGTTTTTTGAGATAATGCAAATTGGAGGTATGATGTGTTTCTAAATTCCCCATGACTTTCCCGGGACCTCGGAAGCCTGCCTAAGTGAGTTGGGAATGTTCTTGGCGTTTTAGCATGTGTGGTGTAGAATTTGCGCTTGCTCAGCTTATGCATATGGCAGGTGTTTTGTAAAGTTTGTGCGTTTAGGTCAGGTAATGTCGTTTTAGTAGGAGTGGGCGTACTCCACAATATGATAGTAGGGAAGTCGGCAAACTTCATGTGAGTTTGGCGCTTGGTGCTCAAAAATTATCCACGTGATTGTGGGTGATGTACGGACCCGTCGTGGTCTAAGACTCCGGAGTATATTGACAAGTGTAGGAGACACTTGGGTTTATGTTGTAATTTGTGCGGTTTACTAGGTCAATCGGGCGTGGTTGACAAGTCGAGTTGACAAGTCGAGTTTGAGTCAAATTGTGTGAATGAAACCTTTGATGGAGATTTGGCAAGTTCTAAAGTGCACTAGGACAAACCATTGACGAGTCGAGAGTAGGATTTGCGGGTCGAATTCTGCTTGCGTATGCGGGAGCTGAGAAGGAGAGAGTAGTGGCCGAGGCTTCAAGTGAAATCTCTGTAAAGTTCTGAAGCGGTTGTGTACCCTCCCTGTAGTAAACCGGCAAATTTGGGTTTGTTGTTAAAGGTGCTCGCAGTAATTTTGCATTAGTTTGGTGAGAATCCAGAGTGAGGAGGACAAGCCGCAAGACTTTGTCAGCTGCAGTGTGTGAGTGTGACGTCAGTGGTGCCGCGCTGAGATAGGTCAGTTGCAGAGGGGTCGCGCACGGATTGGCAGCAGTCCGTGAGAGGCAATAGGTTGAGAAAGGTGGGTGAAGAGTGTTCTGGGAATTAAAGTCACTTCCTGATTAGATTCAAAACAAAAATAAAAGATGCAAAAATGATTTTTTTTTAAGGCTTTAAAGAGCGCTCTGAAAGGAGACGCATACATTATGGCGAGGGAGGGGGAGCCTACACTGCCTGAAGGTACTCCAGCTTATATAGTAATGGAGGAAAAGGGAGTCGCACCTTGCCTATGGATGAAGCAGTGGCACAAATTAACAGAGAAGGAGAGATGTTTGGCGTTTCCGGAGCACGGAACGTTCAATACAAGAATTTTAGAGAACTTGAGGTTGATGTTAAGTGTACAAAAGCCGCCTCCGAGACCAGCTCAGTATGAGGCGTTAGCAGTCTGGGATTTAATGGCCATACGACAAAGGCAGCAAAAACTTGAAAGAAGAATAAAAAGGGCAGAAAAGACTTTAGCCAAGGTTAGTTGGGACAATGAGAGCAGAATGTGGAGAAGGGGAATAGTTGATGGACTTAAACTGTTTCCGGCAATAACGCAGGAGGATGAGACACAGGGAAAGAAAGCCACCTGTAAGACAGACAAGGGCTCTAGCAAGCCAAAGGAGACTCGGAGATCTTGGGTAGACGAAGATGACTCAGACGATGAAGAGTTTCTTAATCAGTTACATGACCGCCCGCCAACATATGCCATAAACGACACTGCTCCAAGCACTAGTGCGAGTCCTGGGAATCCGACACAAAGTAAGGAAGTTACAAATGCAATACAGACAAGTGATACGGTTTTGATACAGAATGGTGTCAGTGTACCCACTGCACCAGACGGGCAGATACAGTTGCAGTCTCCGCCACAGATACAGAGGATTTATCCAGACGTCCCAGTACTAGAGACAAACACAAGTCTGATGGTGCCACCTGATCCGATATATACGAGATCAAAGCTAGTACAGATTGAGCCAAGTCCGCAATTGCTGCCCCAGCAGCAGCAACAGCTGATTCTGGGTTATAATCCAGTGGCGGGGCCTCCGTTAGTACCTGCACCAGCCACAGTGAGCCAAGCTTTGGGAGTTACTGCTCCACGGGGTTTGGGACCTGGTCAGACACCAGCTGCCATATCATTGCCCATCACTGTTGGTCCCCCAGTACCATTGTATGCGCAGGGTAAGCCTGATGTATATGATCAAGGGATGAGAACCCTAGAGGTAGTAAGAGGAGGGTTCACAGGAAATCCCCAGCCAATGACACCAAGAGAACAATCAGCAGAAGGATTCAGGTCCTTGTTAGACCTTAGTCCGATTGGGGCTCCTTTGAAGGCAATGAGACAAGCAAGGTTAAGTGTGCTAGCCCCACAAACAATGAGTGCAAATACATCACAGTCACCACTGATGCATTCTGGGAACATTTTGTTGCAAGGTTTTTCTGCGCAACAATTGAATGAGTGGTTAGAAAAGACTTATGCTTCACAAAATACTGCGGTATCCGCAGATAAATCAGAAAAGGAAGAATACCTGAATTTTGTGAGACTGGGTGTAGAAGCTGCAGAACTAGTAGAAGGGACAATGGGGGTAAACAGATTAGAGTCATACATAGAAGCAGAATTGAGGTATATGTGCCGTAAGATTACTCAAGAAGTGGGCAAGGTACATCAGAGGTTGGCAAACCTGGCAGACAAATACAATATAGACATTGGGAATACTAAACATTTGAAAAGAAGCTACAGATTAGACTTTGATTCTAAAGATTTTGAGCACATGAGATCTACCGGAATGAAAGCGCATCCTAAAGAAATACTGCAAAGTGCGCAGATTTAGAGCTTTAGAGAAATGGGAAGGCAGATGGGCCAAGAAAAGAGATAAAGAGAAAGGCGAAGGTCCGGAACCAAATCAGGCTAAAATCGCACCGGACACGGGAACAGTAAAAATGTTACCAATGAGAGAGACAGCCGGAGGGGTACTAGTCCATGTACCATGGTCTAGGGGTGATATTTTGTCCTTTACAAATGATTATCCCAGGTTGAGGGAGAAACCGATAGAGTGGTATCAGCAGACAGACAGATTTGTGAAGCTTGCGAAATGTCTCTGGGAGGACTTGAATACCATGTTTGAGATTATAGTTCCACCTGACTTATGGCTTGAGTGCAAAAGAGGCGTGGACTGGCCGACACAGGAACCGGCAAGGGATAAGGTGACTGGAGCACCATCTGAGGAGGTGATGAAGTACTATCATAAAGTGACTGAGTTTTTGAAGCAGAAAGTGTTGCCGAAAGTGACTGATTGGCAGAAAATCGATCGGACCTCACCGGAGGCCAAAGGGTCGATTCATGCTTACTATGAGAGACTGTTGAAAGCGTTCAAGCACTACAGTGGCACTGAGACCATACAACCAAAAGACATGAACCATCTTGTGTTCAGGTTTGTTGAAGGACTGAGACCAGAGGTTAGCCAGATGATTAAGAATCATTTGATCTGTTGGCAAGCAAAGCCGATTGATGAGGTATTGCAGTATGCAAAATACTGCAGTGACGAGATTGAGTTGAAGCAGAGAAAGCTGAAGGAGAAAGTGATGGTGATGCAGATTAAGGCAGCACAAGCAGGGATGTAGGGAAATGGAATCCAGCAGATGGTCAGCAGCAACCGCAAGGGAATGGCACGTTTCAGGCACAGCCGAGGGGTCGAGGTTTTGTGAACCGCGGTCCAGACTTGAATACTACTGTGGTTCAAAATGATGTACAAGGGATGAAAAAGATGTCACCATGTCACGCGTGCGGGGGCATGGGGAATTGGAAGCAGGAATGCCCAATGGTGGTGCAGGATGGTGTTGTTCAACAAAGCAATGATGTTGGTACATTTCAATATATGAGGGGTCCAAAAGTGAGAGGACAAAACCAGAATTTCCAGAATAACATGGTTCAGATGCAGGGGTTACAGCCCATGCAGCAAATGCAAATGCTGCGTGTTCAACCAGCACAAATGCAGCAGGTACAACAGCAGGTTCCCATGGTACCTAGACAGCAAATGCAATTACCATTAGCTCCAATGGGACAGCAACAGGTGATGCTTCCTCAACAGGTCACAGGCCAAATGATGAGTCAAAATAATACAGTGCAACAGTTCCCATTGCGTGGTGAGGATGGAATAAACGATGAATGGTCAGATGATGGTTCAGACAGTGAGGAGTGCAGGCTTGCAGCGTTTCTAGAAGTAGACCAGAGGGCACCCTATGTAGAGGGAAAGGTAATGGGTCACAAGGTTTCATTACTGGTTGACACGGGAGCTACACGCTCTACAGTCAGAAGTGCAGAGGTTTCGAAATTGCCACTTTCAGGACATACCATAAGGGTGGTAGGAGTAGCAAACCAGTACTTGACAAACCCGATCACAGATCCGGTGCAAGTTGAGATTGGCAACTTCCAGGGATTGCAGAAGTTTGTAGTCTGTTATTCTAGTCCAGTATCCCTACTGGGAAGAGACTTACTGTGCAAAACGAGGTGTTCAATTCCCTGTTGCAATGAGGGAATTGAGGTGCAGACAAACAGTGATGATGAGGGGGATGATGGGCAGTTTTCAGAATTAGAGACAGAGACCGCAAATGAAGAATACCTTCTAATAACCCTTTTCCCGATGCTTACAGTGTCTGACTTACCAGCTGAGTTGCAGGGAACAGTGACAGAGAAAGTGCAGGACCTGACAAGAAAGGAGGTGGGACTGATAAAAGGAGTAGAACCGGTTAAGGTACAGGTAAAGCCGAATGCAGTGTTTCTCCAGGTGCCGCAGTATCACATGGCACAAGATGTCCTCATTCAGGTATCACAGATAATTGCGGACTTTGTGAAGCAAGGGGTTCTGAAAGAGGTATTAAGCAGCCTGTGTAATTCACCAATAATGGGTCTGAAAAAGCCTTGTGGGAAAGTTCGAATTGTGCAAGACCTGAGGAAAATAAACAAGATTGTGGTCAAATGTTGCCCCATAGTGGCAAATCCAGCAGTGATCATGTTTCAGGTTCCGTGTGATGCAGAGTGGTTCACAGTTGTGGACCTGTCTCAAGCATTCTTTTCAGTGCCTCTTCATGAAGACAGCCAATTTCTTTTCAGTTTCAAATTCCTGGATAAGGTGTACAGTTGGTGCAGAATTCCTCAAGGGTTTTCTGAGTCACCATCCATCTTCAATCAGATATTGAAGAAGGACTTGGAGTCGTTAGAACTGCCTTTCAGTTCAACTCTAGAATAGTGCATTGATGATTTTTTGATTGCATCCAGAACAAAAGATGACTGCAGGTATGACACAATTGCCTTACTGAACCACTTGGGAAAGAACGGACATAAAGTATCCCCAAAGAAGCTGCAGTACTGTCAAAAGAGGTGAAGTACTTAGGTCACTTGATTGAGAAGGGCTCCAGGAGAATATCAGAAGAAAGGGTGACAGCCATACTGCAGATGAATCCCCCAACAAAAAAGAGAGATGTCAGGATGTTTTTGGGAATGGTGAGCTACTGTCATCAGTGGATTCCCAACTTTTCGATTATCTCTAAACCATTAGTGAAACTGACAGGCAAGGAGGTTCAGGATGACCTGGGTACCATAATCATGTCAGAGGAAGAGATGGAAGCATTCATGGAATTGAGAGAGTGTATGTGCAGGGCGCCAGCTTTAGGTATGCCTGACTACACAAAGCCTTTCCTACTGTTTTGTCATGAACTGCTTGTACTTTGTCTGTCTTAACACAGGTCCAGGGAGGTACAAACCGCCCAGTAGCATATTTTTCAGCTACTTTGGACCCAGTTGCAGCAGCCTTACCGGGTTGCTTGCGTGCAGTTGCAGCAGTTGGTCAGAGCCTCACACAGTGTGAAGGCATAGTGATGGGACATCCTTTAACAGTAATGGTTCCACATTCAGTTGAAATTCTGTTAACCCGAACTAAGACTAAGCATATGACAGTGCTAGGCTGACAAGATGTGAGACCATCATACTGGGGTCTCCTAATGTTTCTCTCAAGAGGTGTAGTGTATTGAACCCAGCAACTTTACTTCCTGTTGAAAATGCTGAGATTAGAAATACTGAGGAAGTAGAACATGATTGTCTTGAGGTACCAGAACTATGCACCAAACCCAGACCTGACATTAAAGATACACAGTTAGAAGAAAATGATTACATCATGTTTGTTGATGGTTCATGCTTGAGAGACTCAGTCGGAATACTGAGAGCTGGTTATGCCGTGTGCACAATCACCGGTATCCTAGAAGCTTCCTGGCTAGAAAGAGTGTCCTCCGCACAAGTGGCTGAATTAATTGCCCTTACTAAGACATGCCACACAGCTGAAAACCTGAAAGTCACTATCTATACTGACAGCAGATATGGATTTGGAATTGTGCATGATTTTGGCCAATTATGGTCACAGAGGGGTTTCATGACCTGGCTCACCAGTGAAAAATGGCGAAAAGATTAAGGATTTGTTGCATGCGATTCAGTTACCTCTTGAAATTGCTGTGGTGAAATGCAATGCACATGTTAAGTCACAAGACTTTTTGTCAATGGGAAACGGCTATGCAGATCAAGTCGCAAGGTTTTGTGCATTAAACTATATATCGTTCAAGGACCAGTGGGAGTTGTTACCTGAAACTGAAAATGAAACATGCTTGAACTTTGCATTAAGAGTGGTTGATACATTAGATGAGCTAAGATCACTGCAGGGCCGTGCTAGCAGAGAAGAAAAACGCTCCTGGCAGAGAATGCAATGTGTAAAAAGTTCTGACGACTTGTGGGTCTCAGAGGAGGGGAAATTGGTTTTGCCAAACAGTCTTTTGTCACAGTTTGCAAGGCTTTACCATGGACAGGCACATCTTGGGAGAGACGCAATGATCAGATTATTCAAAATTGATTGGTTCAATCCGAAATTCAGACAAGCTGCAGAGGTTATCTGTCACAGGTGCAACATCTGTCAGCAGATGAATGCAGTGAAAGGGACTGTGGTGACTTTGAGCCACACAGGAAGAGCTGGAGGTCAGTTTAGCAAGATGCAAATGGATTTTATTGAGATGCCTGTGTGTGGAGGCTTGAGGTATGTGTTGGTGATTGTGTGTGTTTTCAGTCATTGGATTGAAGCATACCCTACACCTAGAAATGACAGTCTCACAGTAGCAAAGCTGTTGCTCAGAGAGTTAATACCACGTTTTGTATTCCCGATCTCTTTAGTATCAGATAGGGGCAGACACTTCGACAATGAGGTGATAAAGCTCTTGTGTGCTGCATTAGACATTGAACAGAAGCTGCATTTTAGCGACCGCCCTGAAGCATCAGGACTAGTGGAACAGATGAAATGGTACCTTGAAGCAAGGATGGCAAAAATGTGCGCAGCTACCAATATGAAATGGCCAGACGCATTGCCCTTAGTGCTGATGTCAATGAGAAACACACCTGATAAGAAGACAGGACTACCCCCCATGAGATTCTGATGGGCAGAGCTATGGTGTTACCCGCAGTACCTGCAAATGCTCTTGTGAATATCACGGATGATATGGTGTTGGACTACTGCAAGGGGACGCGCGTTTGTGGGCGGCGGCAGCAGGCGGCAGCAGCTGACAGGGCAGGAGCCCTTTAAACCCTGATTTGCGCTCCCGTCTCGCGGGATGTGCGTTCGTGGGCGGCGGCAGCAGCAGCTGACAGGGCAGGAGCCCTTTAAATTCTGATTTGCGCTCCCGCCGCGCGGGCGAAGCCCGGGCCAAGGGCGGGGCCCGTCCTGCGCCCGTCAGCGCCTGGCAGAGGCTGGGCTGGGCCACCCCTCTGACATCCTACTTTCGGAGGGCTGCAAGGAGAGGATTCGGACCTGCAGCTGTGCTGGCTTTGTGGACAGAGGATCTCGCTGACTTCTTGCGAGGTAGGGGCAGGAACCAGGCCCCCCTCGCCCACTGGTCCTTGGTGTTTGGGGCGGGGACAGCCCCTTTAAGACTTTTTGCGCGCCCGCTGCTCCGGGTCGCGCCTATTGGATTTTGCTGACTTCTTGAGAGGTAGGGGCAGGAACCAGGCCCCCCTCGCTTACTGGTCCTTGGTGTTTGGGGCGGGGACAGCCCCTTTAAGACTTTTTGCGCACCCGCTGCTCCGGGTCGCGCCTATTGGATTTTGCCGACTTCTTGAGAGGTAGGGGAAGGAACCAGGCCCCCCTCGCTTACTGGTCCTTGGTGTTTGGGGCGGGGACAGCCCCTCCAAGACTCTTTACGCACTTCGGGACGCGCGCAGGACTGTCCCGTTCCCGTCCACGACCATAAGAGGCCGAGGCCGGGCCATTCCCCTTTCTTTTTGCTTCTGGGGGTTCCTCTGTTTGCTTGCCATCTGCAGCAGGGGCTGTGGAGTGTACGAATTATCGTATGGTGCGGGGTTTCTAACAGTAGTAAGAGGGGCTTGTTTGCATTCCTATAGTTTGGGTTTCACTCCAAGGCCCCAAGATTCCAGTAAGAAAGATGGGTCGACGATGTGGGGGGGTGGAGGGGGTATGGGGGGATCGAAGAGAAGCTTGGATCAAATAAAACCCTAGATGTTTTTTTTACAAAAGGCCGTCGGGGCTCTAGAGAAAGAAATAGAGCTGGTGCAGCGCCGTTTAGCAGTTCCATCTTCTCCAGTTATTATTGTAGCCCACGACAACCTTTCCATACAGTCCACCTCGCATACAGGATCTCAACCTATAGCGACCACCCTTTCCCTTTCCCCTGTAGATACCCTTCAGAAGTCTCAGGGTGAAACGCCAAATGACTCCATTCCACCTGTATTGCTGATTTCGCCGACCAGGAGCCTTTCCAAGAGTGAGCCCCCAACCACCGTTGTTCCCAATCCTAATGGCAAAAGGAAACGTAGGGAGCCTGTTATTTTAAATAAACGTACCAGGACTTTGAGTCCCCCCCCCATCCGACTCAGCTCCCTAATAAGGTCATGGATCCATCCTCCTCGCTTCTCACCAGTGACCAACAGTTAAATGAGTCTATTAGGGTTCTCATAAGAGAAGAGATCTCGAAGTTGCTTCTTCCAATTGCAACCCGCCTTCAAATAATAGAGGAGAAACTAGAAGTTTTTATTAAGACCCAGAAGCCAGTACCCTCTACCACCATAGACACCCAACCCCGTTCGTACCATTCTTACCCTACTCACGAGCAGGTCAGTGTTAATAGACGACCTGCCCTAATGAGCAAGAACCACTTTCCCTCTTTAAATCAAGATCCAACCAGTTCTGCTAGAGTACCAAATACTTCGATTATTTCTCCGCTGATGGCTCCAGTCCATCCTCCAGAAAGGATATCCCTTCCGTTAAACCCAGTGCCTAGTATTGGTACCTTTAATCCCACTTGTGTTCACGTTCTCTATGGCTCCTTGCAGAGGACCCAGACCATTGGTCCAACTGGAATAAGAGCATTGCAACTCCCCCCGGAGTCATGCCCATATGTCTTGGTTATTTCTAATGTGCCTGTACTTAAAACCAAATCCCCAGAATCTTTTACTGAGCTCAAAAACAAGGTTATCCATTGGTTACATCTTAATGCAGGGTTTGCATTCTCCATGACATCCTCGATTTTGATGGTGAGAAGGGTTGGGTGGGTGGGTTCTCTAGAATAGATTGGTACAGGGGACTGTATTGTCATCAATTTCAACTCCCCCGTTCTTGTATGGCAGCTTGCGTTAAATGCAGATAGACCATATCCTTCAGCAGGCATGGTCTCTCTGTGTAGACTTCAAGCATTCTATCCTTCCGTACGGCCACCCATGAATAGGCAACCATTAGTGTTTCGTAAAGTCTCTCGTGACATTGAGGCACGGTCTAGCCCTGATCCTGGTCCCAGACATCCATCGCTGTCACTCTCGGAGATAGATTGACTATGTGATGGTTCATGGGGAGAGGATTCCAACACTCTTGTTTCTGAATACACTAATCATACTGTCCCTAATGTTCCTACTTTAGCAATTCCATCGTCTTTGACGGACCCTGATAATCGGGGAACTTCTGAAAATACTTTTCATTTAGCCAATAAGGAGGGGGCTCCTCCTCCCACAATCACTTCTAGGGATCCAGGGCTCTACTGTTTAGATACCTCACTAGATATGACTTCATCGGGCCCAGCACTTTGTGAAGTGTACATCACACAGGACAACACAGATACAGGCAACTATATGCTAGTGGGGAATAGCACGATTCCCTGCTGTACTGTCCCTAGCATGAAACATCCCCCAAAGGAAGCTAGACATATCAAATCCAATGATCTTGCCAAGGTTCTTAGTTGGAATATAGCAGGGCTGAAAAGTAAAATGCAAAATCCGGAATGGGGTCAATTTATCGACGAACATCTACTATGTCTATTCCAAGAAACTTGGGCGATGGGTCCCAAACACAGATTAGGTTTTAGAAGCTATTGGGTTCCAGCTCGAAAGTCACCCTCTGTGAGACCTTCGGGAGGGTTACTTATATGGCTAAGTAGTTCCCTCAGAAGTAAAGCTGTAGCATTAGATCCGGGCTGCCCTGACCTACAGGCTCTATTGTTAACGATCCCCGAGAAGAAATCTTTACTAATAATCAATGTTTACAATAGGAGTGAGGGCACCCCTGTAGATCACAATGCTCTATTTTTATTGGATAGTTTACTCAAAAATAATATCTCTCACTTTATTCTGATTGGAGGGGACTTTAACGTTACATTTGAGCCCAACCCCCTGGTTCAAGAGATATATCAAGAAGAGGATGCTTATTGGGGTATTCCACAGCTAGTCTCTAATAAAAGGTCGAGATTGAACAAAACAGCTCGTCTAGTGGCTGATATTACAATAACTTATGGCCTTCGAGCCTGCAATGGTCGCTCCTGCTCTGACACAAATCTTCATCCCACTTTCAAACGAGGAGGGTCTAGAAGCCAGATTGATTATATACTCCTCCATATCCGACTGTGGGGCCATATGGTTGATATGCGAGTACAAGAGCATGAAGAGAGTGACCACGACCCCTTGATTTTATCGACTAGAGGCCTATTCCCTTTACTTGAGTTACCCCATTCTAAGCCTTATGCCCTTCAGCTAGCTTTATCAAATAATAGACGTAATATAAAATAGGAGCCTGGTACTACATCCCCGAGCATCTTTCATTAATATACAATCTGCTAGCCAATCAAATGGAGTGTATGCTTCATTACAAAGAAGATGATGAGGGTGATAGGCTTCTAGCAGCCCACAGTAAATTGTTCGATTCCCTAAAACACCTTTTCACAAAAGAGATCACCAGTAATCCCAAGAAAAAGTGCCGGACACGGTGGTTCAACAATTTATGTAGGGAAGCACAGCTCACTTTATTGAAAGCTCTAAAAACAGGCCAAGTTGAATCTATAAGAACAGACAGAAAAGATTACAAGAACGAATGTACCAAGGCACGCAGAAGCTGGGAAGAGGCTAGATGGGCAGCTATCCTGGATACCTCCAGGCTTTGGAAATTAATAGCAGAAAACTGTGGAGACTTCGCCTCTGTACCTGGCACAACAATTCTTCCTGCAGCCTGGGTTGAGCATTTTGGCCAATTATATGCAGGTCCTCCCGAGGTATCCTTTAGGTCCCTTGATGTTCCAATATCCCAAGACGCTACCCCAATCATATTTACCTTAGCTGAAACAAGTGCCACTATTGATTCACTAAATTGGGGAAAGGCTCCAGGTCCTGATAAGATTCCGGGCGATTTATACAAGACAAGACCTGACATTTGGGCTCCTTATCTCAATCGACTCTGCTATGCAATCGCAGCTGGAGCCCCTATCCCTCACTCATGGAAAGGGACTGAGATAGTCCCCATCTTTAAAAAAGGTTGCCCCAATATTCCAGCTAATTATCGTCCGATCAGTCTCCTAGACAATTTTCAAAAAATGTATGCCAAACACCTTTTGTGCCGCCTCAATGAATGGATCTTGGAATCTAATGCCCTTTCTAATCTACAAGCAGGGTTTAGACCTGCTGTGAGCACTATTGACCAAGTCCTGAGATTCCTGGCAATTACATGGAAGAATGTGGGCTTGGGGGGGGGGGGGAGGGGGGGGGGGGAAATCTGTATGTGGTCTTTATAGACCTGAGAGCTGCATTTGATTTGATCCCCAGGAACATGCTATGGTCAACACTCTCTAATATGGGGGTTCCTTCAGGTCTCTTAAGTCTTATCACCCGGCTTCATGACAATACCTATGCCCTAATTAGATGCGGCAAGGAGGGTGAGTTGACAGATCCCGTGGCTATCAACAGAGGTGTCCAGCAGGGGTGCGTTCTGGCTCCTACCCTTTTTTTGCTTTATATTAATAACTGTATCCGCTATTTGGAGAATTGCACAAACGATTCGCCCAAACTGGCTGGGGAAAAAATCCCCTGCTTATTGTACGCGGATGATACAATCTTGCAAGCTAAATCTCCCATGGGGATCCTAAATTTGGTTAACCAATTTTGTGTTTTCTGTAGGGATTTTGGGCTTGATGTCAATGCTAAAAAAAACAAACGTATGATATACAGCTCTTTAAGAAAACGACCACGTGCCTGGGAATTAGATTATCGACCACAGGAAAATGGGAGGCAGCCATTGATAAAGGGGCACTTATCTTAGGTCAAAGAGGTAGGTCCAGAAAGGCTCTGAGTTCCCCTTTGATTATAATTGCTGAGATCTATAATGCCCAAATCCGTGCCGCAGCCCTGTTTGGAGCGGAACTCTGGGGATTACATAGAAGATTGGATATTTTACAAACAAAAGAAAACAACTTCCTTAGACAGGTTTCCCAGTTAGGGGTAGGTACCCCAATGATTCCTCTCAGGCTCAATTTAGGATTAAACAGCATCAAAACCACAGCGGCCCTGAGATCGCTTTCCTACTGGATCCGCCTTTGGAAAACTCCCGAACTCGAACCATATAGGGCGACGGTGAGGGAACTCATAGTTACTCCTCAGGGCCCGACCAAAATCCAATGGCTGCAGGAGATGAAATCTGCTTGGGTTAAAAATGTAGTTTTCAGATGTTGCAGCGTACATGGTAAATATATTTACTGGGGAATTATCTGTTGTGTCACTGTGTACATTTACCCCAATAAATGTTTCTGTGTGGTGAATAAAGCATTTTTCCAGTCAGCATCAGTGCTTTCCTTCTACCTCCATACTGAGGGCCAGTAAAACGTAAATAAAATTGGACAGATTGAAGTAAAAGTGTAGCCAACTTGGACATATGTTTGGTGAACATAAAGGAGGTAGTGAAGTTGCAGAACCCTAGTTAGTGACTGCTCCTAGAATCAGGTACACGGCAACCCAGAAGAATCACAAGTAGTGACATGGAGGGGTAGGAGTGTTGTGTACCCTAACACTCTGAAAGAACATGTCTAAAATCTTACCTTTATTAGGCTTGCTTAATTGAGAATTTAGAATGCAGGTTTTATAACCAGCAATCTAAATAAAAAAAGGAGAATATATTATTGCAGAGTTCCCAGAGTTGTGGCAACTCTGGGGCAATATTGTTTGTGCTCGCAAAAAGAAGAAAAAAAATCAATGTATTAGTGAAGAAAAAGTTTCTTCATAAATGGAATAATAATGAATAGTTTCCACTCATTGGGGGTTATTATCAGGCTTTAGTGATGTGTTGACTATAGCTTGGGTAGGTGTCTGATTCACTAGTGAATGATTCTTATGAAGATTAGCAGGCAAAATATCAGTCTATGACCCAGATTGCGCTAACAATGGATTCTTTATTTTCTGAAGAATGGATTCTCTATTTTCTGAAGACTTCTACTGGAGATGCTGACACCTACCTCGCTTTGTCCCGAGACCCTTGAATTTTGCCCTATTTAGGATAGAAACTAACCAGATCTCCTTATTTCAATTTCTGCTGCACAGAAGGAACTTGAACTCGCTTATAGAATGTCAGTTCTTATTTCTTAGTTTTTACATTTCAGTGACTGTAATCCTTATATGCCTTATATTGCAAAGACTGAGGGCCTGATTTAGATACTGGCAGATGGGTTACTCCATAATGGATATCCTGTCTGCCAAAATCTAAATCTCATAGCATATAATGGGATTTAGATTTCGGTTGGCAAGATATCCGTCACCGTTGTGATGGAGTAACCGTGCACCAATTTCTAAACCATGCCCTAAATCTGTGTCTGTTTCAGCTTACTGATTCTGATAAGCTCATACACTGGAATGATTATTCATTTGTAATGAATCTACTAAACTTTAATACTGATTACTGACCCTTTTGTGTAGTTAAAAGGGATTCACAGTATTGTAAATTTTATTTTAATGCTTAACTCCTTGTCCCCAACACTTTGAAAAAATCCAGAAGAGAACTGACGATCGCTTCCATGAACGCTCCAGCAAGAGTCCTTTTACTACCATCCATTCTATATTCTTAGGCAGAAATAGGAGACTTTAAACGTTAAATGACAATTATGTCTACATCAAAAAGTGCCTTCACGAGGAATGGACACTGGAATGGTCTTCTTCAGTGACCAAACTGGCCATTCTGAAATGGTCAAACTGGTGAGCTCCACTGCAGCCATTACCTTAAATGAGCAGGAAAAACAATGAAAATCAGGAACCCATATTTTTGCCAATCAATCTTTTCTCAACTGTGAGGTAAAAATAGTCTAGAGTATCACTGTTACAAAACTAACCAGGACAGAGACATCTCCGGATCAACGTCATGCCTGGATATGACATAGGCAAACAACAGCTCTGATGTGATTAATAATCACCACTTAGAACAAACTATGTAAATAACCAGATTTCTGATCAGAGTGACAAGTACAAATAGTGTAACTACAACAATCACCTGGTGGTCTACAATACACAGTGAACTTACATTTGCCCCAAACGTAAAGAACTGCAAAGCTATCCCTGAATTATACAGTGCTGCTAGTTCTAGTGAGGTGATGCTTAAAGTCAGGGCAAAGTGGGAAGCAGATAAAGGACAGCTGACGGATGACAAATGAATTATCACCTGTGGCCATACTTGCAAAAAACAATTTAAATTGATACACTATAAATGTTTAATACATGTTTAATAAGGGCCAAGAATTCTGCCTTCACAGGATAAATCCACTGCTTATGTCTCACTACCACTACATAGTGGGATGAGAGAACAAAATGTTAACATATGTGGCGGGGATACAGAATGGAGTGGTGTTGCTAAGAAATTGTTATTTAACATTTGGCAGCCTCCTAGGCATAGTGATTGATTAGGATGGCAACTAGGAATTTTTGCTCAAGGTCAAGGGACAAATAAGTATGACCTGAAAGGATGCATCCACCTTTTCTGAAATTCTGGAGATTAAATATCATGACATGTATACATTTTGGGAGACTGGAACCGACAATGACACAACAAATGACAAGAAAACAGTATGATGTCATAATCTATGATTACCTAGAATAACTGAATATCGACAATGACCTGATGTACTCCTAATTGATTGTGGGGTGGGGGAAACTGAGTATGGCTAAATTAAACCTAAATTATGCTAATGAATTCATGGAATTTTGGGGTTTTTGTGGTACGCTTGTTACACAATATTCTTCAAATTACACCAATATGCCACTTCACATAATTATGCATCATTCGCAGTAAATATTTACAGCAAAAAGTGCCATTCGCAGTAAAAAATAACAATGAACAATCGCAAAGAGAAAGCGAGGGGCTGTTGTTCATGGCGCCTTGTTTAAATGCATCCTTGTGCCAAATTTGATGTGAGGACGCATACCACACTAGACTATAGCACAAATTGTTCACATAATTTTGCTGAAATTTTGTGTAATTTTGCAAAAGCAAATTACAAGAATTTTGCACACCCCTAGATTTGTAGAACTACTGATGCAGTCACACCCTCATAGGTTCTACCAATTGATCTCCTGATCCCTTACACAATGCTATGTCTCATAATGCTGTTGCAGTTGGTTACACTCAGTATTCTATTTAGTGTGTGTGTTTCTGTGTGTGTGTGTGTGTATACATATATATATATATATATATATATATATATATATATATATACACACACATACATACACACACTAAATATTCTAGATTAACCATCAATGATCAAAACAATGTTACATAAATAAAAATGATTATATTCACAAGTCATAATATCAAGCTCTGAAATATCTTTCTTGCTCATCAGAAGTGTCTGGAGGGCTTGCAATGCACTGATAGTCCAAAAACAACATCAATAAAGTTGTTTAAAAACAGTACCTCCAATAGGTAAACTCTAGGCTAACATCAAGTTGAGTTTAAACATTCAGAAGGGGGGTGTATCCTTATCACATCATAATATCTCATTTACTATGAGCTGGCTTCATCTACTGCCTCTATAAAGAAGAGCAGACCTCGAAAAATCATAAAAATATTACTAGACCTGCAGGTCAAGTAACTTAAACAACCTACTCGACCTAACTGCAATGTACTTGATGAGTAAACGGATCTCAAATAGTTTACAGAGTCTCCTTTTTCTTCATTCCCACATATGATTGAACCTTCAAATATGTGAGGTCAGCAAGTGTGCTGTACAAAAAAACTATTTTGTTTGATTAAATAAACTTAAGTTTTCTCCTTTTATCACAAGAATCTAGCCCACATATAGGGGACACATGACCCATGACTTGCTTTTACTTTACTAGTAGCATTGCCATCAGGGCAGGAGTGTTTCTCAGTTGGTTTAAACACTCACTTTTAATAAATATATTGCTAAACTGGTGGTAGCATACTATTCTACGCAGTAAATTCCCAAGAAATCTCCAAAACACTTTCCACTAACGTGCAGCTTTACTGATAAAACTATATACATAACAATCTGTGAAAATTGGGTTTCAGAAATCGTTTGCACATCAACATGTAAAGTATTCTGATTTGTTTTCATCCTATTAAAATATTCCTTCTTTTCATCACACAAGTACAATAAAACTACTGAAATACATTGTGAAATGTTTGTACAGTTGACCTGACACCCTATAGCCTTTTTTTTCACACTCTAAACAGCAGGTCAGACAGTTCACTGTACAAAATCCTGGAACTCTACAGTCGGAAGGAAAATTAATTGTAAGACAAATTGACTCTGTCTGTAAACACAGAGCATTTGTGACATACAAGAACAAGATTTAAAGGTGTTTTTATTGCTCCTCCACTTTCTGACTGAGAATACCTGTTCTTTGTCAACTCGCCAGAAGGGCAGACAGGACTAACTCTGCCAGGTCCCTTCCCCGATCCTGAAAGACGTGCTACATGATGTCCCTTCCCTTGACACACGTCTTCACTTCAGACACACTGTGTGACGCAGTAACCACCACTAGGGTGCCCAATCTCTTGGAATCATCTTTCTCAGCTGAGAGCAGTGCATCAATCAAGTGTATATCTTCATTTTTTTAATGGGTTGGTACAATTTGTATGCAAATTCACAGGGCCAAATCTAAAGTTTGACTGACAGGGTACTCTATCACAAATGCTATGTAGCACCCTGTCCACCAAAGTGATGATGATCCATCCACCGTTCTTACGTTCAGACAAACCACAACCTTCTTGTCGATGGAGAACCCTTTGGCTCAGTCGATGGAAAGCGTCTTCCAACACACAAGAGAGTTCAGAGGACGTGCATTAAACAGCCTGCCCTATTCAGGATGAACAGAGCAATGTCATTTTTTTCTGTCCCTCATCGCCAGGTAAAGACTAGCATTGAGGGACAGAGGGAAAAAAATACTGAGCCATACGAAAAGGAAAAATACTCCCTGGATGTGGAGTCGTTAGTTTTTATTTTTCAATAACAAACTCTACAACAAGCTCCCAGTTTGGGAGACTTTGGTGGACGGTGATCAAAACAGACAGTGGCCATCCATCAAACGTTTTGTACCTTGACAGGAACTGCCAGGACAACGGTTCATATCAAGGCACACAGATCACTGTTGGGCCAGCAGTTTGTCTCTAAATTTGGCAGTCTGTTGTCAAGGGGGTCCAACAAATTTCATCTTGCAAATTGATTAAGTACACCAGACTTTAAATCCAATTTCTTCCAAAACATTTCTTCACTACACCTCAATTACAAAAGTTATTTTACCTGAAAGTACCACCTCCACCAGGTCACCTTCCTGGATGTCCCCAGTGGATCGTACGAGCTGCAGGATGTTATTCGATGTCGGATCATGTTTAAATAGAAGAATCTTCTCATAGAGACCATAGAATCCACACTCTGGGAACTGCAGAGGAAGTAAACGGATGGGGCAGAGGAGATGTGTGGAACGTAAGTATGGGAAAAGAGAAGAACAGAACATAAGTGATGCAGGGGACAAAAGAGAAAAAGAGAAAACAGAAAAAAATAGGGCAAAATAAACAAGCAAAAAGGAGTGAAAATAAGAGCCACACAAATAGGAATGAAATTGGCAAAATTAGAAGAAAAGAGAAGAAGGAAAAAGTAGGAATAGAAGACAGTTAAAAGTAATGGGGTGTTGAAGCCAGTTAAGGAGAATGAATAGAAAAAATAAATAGCGTGAGACACAAAAAAGGTTTGTGAGAGAGGTGAGAGTAAGAGAGATGAGATAATTGATTATGTGTGAAGATACATAGAGATTGTGAAGCGGGGGGGGGAGACAGAAGAACAGGAAGAGGGTAGAAAAGACAGGGAATTCAATCAGGGGGAAATAACGTCAGAGTAAGGGAAGGTGGGAGCAGTACAATGGAAGAAAAGTTACAGTGGTAGAGCCAAGCATTTCGTAGAGGACATAAGGTATCAATAGAAGAATAAAGAGCAAACGGGAAAATGGGAGAAATTAAAAGAGAAAGAGGGGAGACAAAAAAAACAATCTGTTTATAATTTAGAAATGTGATGATTCGATTCAACAACAAAAAAGAAATCACACAGAAAACTCTCTCACTGGCATGCCTGCATCCATATTACATATACATATCTTTCGATATATATAGCTATATATATATAAACACATATACATATATATATATATATATATATATATATATATTCACTTAAAAAACAAAGGTTACAGGGACGTTATAGTTAGGAATTTATTCTGACAAAACCTGAGAAATTCAGCAGTTATAGTTACGAGTTATTTCAAGTGACTATAACTTGCGCCCTCAGGTAACTAACTCGCGCCACCACCATGCACAGTTCTCATCAATACATTTACAGCAGATGTTGCAGTGATATTATCAATGAAGTTATCAAAGATGTCATGAGTGCTGTAATTTATGGGGTAATTAGCAGTGCATGGAAAGGGTACCTTAGGGCATGAGTTATAGTTGAAATAACTATTTCTGCTGAAGTTAATCCAGAATCTAACTACAACAACCCTGTAACCTTCTCAAGTTAGAATGATACATTGTAGAAGAAATTGAAACGAAAAATGTAAATGTCAAGAAAAAAGAATGAGGTCCCTTTTCAGTATATACCTGAAACGGTTGAAGTTGAAAAGAAATTAAATTAGGCAAACGAACAGAAACACACTACGTCTGGAACCCTCAACCTTCAGTGTGAGGGTCAGAGACTTCAACCACTAGCCCATAGATGAGTCCTTAGTGTATAGCATCCAGACATAGCTGACATTCAGGCCAATTATTTTGGTG
This sequence comes from Pleurodeles waltl, assembly GCF_031143425.1. Taxonomy (NCBI): domain Eukaryota; kingdom Metazoa; phylum Chordata; class Amphibia; order Caudata; family Salamandridae; genus Pleurodeles; species Pleurodeles waltl. Next base: position 632,632,903 of record NC_090448.1, on the reverse strand, counting down.
GAAAAGACTTAAACATTATATCACTAACAAAGTCTAACATTAAAAAAAACTAGTAAATAAACAGACACGCTGCATGAGATACCAGGACTTGAACTTTCAACCTACTGAGTGACAGTCCAATAGCTTTACCAGTAGGCCATCAGTGACTTTTGTTTTCTTTTTTTTTTTAAACTTAACTATAAGGTTTGAACCAAACATCTTTCTGGTGTGACACTTTGCAATGGTTTCTCCATACAATAACGTCAATGACAATCTTTCTCTCTCTCTGAACTGCGGGGGGAGCCTCAAGGCCTCAGTGGTCCTAGCCAGCTCTCCGCTTCCTGTGAAAGGCGGCATTACTCCCACAACCAGGGAGCTGCTTAAAAAAGTAGCTCTCTGCTTGCAGGTCAATGTTTTTTATTTGTTTCTCTGCACGCGTATTTGCCCCAGGACCTGGTCCACCCAGGGGCTTTAGTAAAATAAGCGCAGGAGAAAAAGATTTTTTTGTTTGTTAATTTTGGCCGCAAATTCATCATGAATTCCCTGCAATTTGTTTTTAAGTGCCTTTTTGCCCTGGCACCAGCACCACAGCTAAGGGGCCAGGGCGTCCATACCTTGACCCCTTTTCAGTCCCAAGATGGCTGCCAACACTTTCTTATTTAAGTGCTAGCAGCGTAACAGAGCTTTGCACATCTCTGCACAGGCTTGTTATTATTTGAAAAACCTTTGCACCTCTAGATAGCTATATTTATTTTTCTTTTAATATCTCAAAAACTACTAAACAGATTCACACCAATTAACAAAAGGTACTCTTTCAGGACCAAGAGTTGCCTGCCTGCAAAATTTGGTATTATTCCATCCAGCAGTTTGTGCTGCAGTCATGTCTAAAATCCCCATATATGGGGATTTTATTGGGAACCCCCCCCCTAACCAATCCTTTTTCTCAGCCCCTGCTTGACGTATCGCCCCAAAACTTCCCATGTAAACAAGATTCAGTATAATACTTTTTTTTTTTTTTTTTTTAAACATTTTGTGAAGATTCGTCTACCGGCGCCAAAGATATAGGCTTGCCATATAATACGTTTTCAATGGAAACATGGTCCTAACTATAACTACCTAGTGGTGACTGCCAGAAGGTTTTTTTTTTTAATATATATATTTTTTCACTGGAAAAAAACAAAGGTTACAGGGACAAAATAGTTAGGAAATAGGATTAAAAGAACACATAGAAATTCACTTAAAAAACAAAGCTAACAGGGACATTATAGTTCGCCTCACTTTTCAAATGCACAAAAAGACATTGAGCAGTTAGAGTTAAAGGTATTTCAAATAACTAACTCGTGCCCTAAGGTAACTATAACGCGCGCCTCTGCCATGTACAATTTTCTCTTCAATAATTTTACTGCAAATATTGCAGATATATTATTGATGATGTCATAGATGATGCTATATATTATGCAATATATGACGTAATTAGCAGTTCATGGGAAGGGCGAGAATTAGACCATTTAGACAGCTCCTGCTTGCTGAAAGGAGAGTGTTTGCTTTTGTTTGGCAGGAACTGTCACAGCTCACGCCAAGCAAAAGCAAACAGCTATCTCCCGAGGGTGTGCATCTTGGGAGATAGCAGGAGCCTCCCTGGGGGTGGCAGTCCTCAAGGCCATAAATAGCTCCAGGAGGGGGGCCAGCGACCCCCCTCCTTTGTTGTGCACAGGCCAGCCCCAGGAAGGCAGTGGTCCCCAGAGGCCATACAGGGCCCAGGAGATTGGGGGAGGGGGGTGGCAGGTGTTGGAGGGGGCTGGTCCCTCTACCACTTTTTACATGAATAAATGGTCCTAGGGAGGTGTTGCTCCCCAGGGACCCCTTCTTCATTTTCAATTTCACCCTAGGGAGGTGGTGATCCCAGGGCTTCTGAAAGCTCCAGTAGGGAAGTCCATGCAGCCCCCCTCTTTTTTTTTTTTTTTTTTACAAAGCCCCAGGGAGTGGTGGTCCCCAGGGCCCAGGAGATCCGCATAGCCCCCCCCCCCCATCCCCCCTTACATATTTATTTCCAAACAGCTCCATTTGTTTAAAAAAAAATGGACATGCCTCCGGGATCTGGATCATCCAGGCGATACATTAAAAACAAGTGTGGGAAACAGCACTATATTTCTTTTTTTTTTTTTTTATTCACAGCAACATTTGCAAATATTAACAAATTTAACTGCAATTTTAAAAAAATGCTTTTTTTTTTTTTTACCCTTGTGGGGTCACAGGGGCACCCCAGGAATAATGCTAGGGGGTTAGTGTATTCGTACCCTGCCCTCTTTTCTTTTTTTTATTATTATTTTGAATTTTGGGCTCGATTGAAGCCGTGTCCCCCAATGGCTGGCCACACTTTCTGGTTGAAGTGTTGGCAGCAAATCAGATCACTGCACAAGATCTGGAGTTTTCGAAAATGTGTTCCAACCCAAGATTTACAAATTTGGATTTCTTAATTTCTCAAAAACTAGTGAATGGATTTACACCAAATAACAAAAAGTGTGCTTTCTGGGCACAGAGCTACCTTTCTGCCATATTTGGTGTAATTCCGTCCAGCAGTTCATGCTGTAGTCAGGTCTAAAATCGCTAGGGAAATTAACATGGTAAATGCTTTTTTTGAACCCTGCCCTCCACCTACTTCTTGGCCCACGCTAGACAGATCACCCCAAAACTTTCCATGCACAGCAAGACCCAGCTTGACACTTTTTGGGGAATTTCATGAAGATTTGACAAACGGCGCCAAAGATATAGCCAAGTAAAAAATGCTCTTCCTATGGAAACTAGGTCCTAACTATAACTACCTACTGGCAACTGCCAGTAGGTAATAGTAAAAATATGTATAAGAAGACTCGTCTCCGTTGAACCCAAGAAAGGTGCCAGCCCACTTCAAGTGTTGTGTGAAAACTTTATTAGATGTTGTGGTGTAACATAAGCTCAACACACTTCATCTAACATGCTGCCTTGCACACGATAGCAAGTGCCATTTTGATACCTCTTAGAAAAAAATACTAGTATCTCACAATAGTATTCTCATTTATTCATCTGTTATCAAATAGGTGATTATCATTTCATAAAAGAATCAAACAGGATGAGTAATATTTTAGCGTCAGTAAACTCGATGTACAAAATATACAGGTATGATATTCCAAAAACACCCTTCAGTGTCAAATGACTATCTAATTACCACTCGCAAAATTCATCAAAACATACCTTGTTATAAATTTAATCTTGGAACATAATTATCAGTAGACACCTGAATCAGTAGTACAATCAAGCTCGAGTGGGCACTGCACTCATTCTTAGCCCAGGTTACATATAGTGATATGATGGTGAGAAAAGAAGTTAATAGAAAACTAACAAATATTGACATCTTTCATCCAGTATTTTTATTCCCTCACAGAAAAACAAGATAACTGAAAACAAGAAAAAAACACTAAAACCAATTGTTAATAAACAAATAAGCCACAAGGTTATCACTACTTAGAGAGAGGAGCTAATAACATATTTCGTACATGTACATATAGCTCTTCATCAATGCTCAGACCAATTGACTCCTCTATTAAATATTTAAATGTATCTGCTTTCCAGTCTCTACTATCGGCGTAGTGGATGTGGATGTGTTTTACTATTATTGTATGTGCTGTCTAGTGAGAGTGGCACAGAAGCAAAAAATATAGTAAGCCTTTGGGCAGGCATTAGCCCACTGATTGTTAAGAACAGGCCTTGAAGGGACAGCAGATGTGCTGCCTAGTCAAGGCCAAAAAACTGCTCAGAGGGATGCACATGGTAGTTCCAGAGATAAAGAGCACTTCAGATTTCTACAGTGCCCTAGCATTGGCTAAGGGGCCCCCAATGCTCCAATCGTAGATCACAGACATCTTCAAGAATTTATTCAGTTGTGGAATTGGTTGTTATGGGACGCAGAAGTGCTAAACAAATTATGCAGAACTGGAATGTGTTAAAACATCAACAATGAACAACAAGCTCTGCACTGAATTTACTGATGCTCTGTCTGTCACCTTAAACCCTTGGTTATGCCATGTCAGCCGATAAGATCACCTTTGCAAGGCAGAACCTGTGTAAACATTTTACCTTCCACATGCTGTATGGCTATGAATGTAGAAAGTCCTCTACACCTTATTTAACGAGATTGCAAGAGTTACATATAAACTCCTGTGAGATCAGGAAAAGTGCTCCATATTGCACTCATTGCTGTGTTGCAAGTATGTGTTAAGTGTGTGCAGTGCTCAGTCAGCGGGGCTGATTAATGTGTTTTGTAGCAGATGTTGCAGCTAAATTCAGGATTTTCTGTATTTACATAGCGTACCACAAGAACAACCTGCACATTAAAATGAGAACTTGATTACTTACACATTACTGCACAATCTACAGAGGGAAAGAAGCAAGGGTTGGGGGGCTGGTGGGAGGAGACATAGTGAGTTAAAACACATATGGAGTGTTCTACAACAAAGAAAAAAGTACCTCCCAAAACAAAAGCTGTGAATGGACAAGCACTTGGTGCATGCTCTAGGGGAGGGCTAAACACAGGACAGACATTACGCATTCATGCTGTGGGTGAACATGAACGAACGATACTAGAGCAACATAGAAATGAACATATGGTAAGCATGTGGGCAGGCTCCAGCCCACTGATTGTTACCAGTATGTCTCAAAGAGACAGAGCATGCACTGTTTAACCAAGACTTAAAACTGTTTTGAGAAATAGTTCAAGCAAAAGAACTAGTGCCAAAAGGATTTAATTCTTTGGTGGATTTTCCTACTGGTGCTTACTTTTCAAGTAGCATTCTCCAGTCACTCTTATTCCCATCAGAAAAGGCAGAGTTATTTCTGGAAGGTAAAGGATCACTGCCTACTTGGGGCCCTTGACTGTGGGAAGGTGACTCTCACTAGGCTTGCTAAAATGTGCTTAAAAGATGCTAGGCTTTGGTTCCTGTGAAGTATAGAAAGGTTTTAATAAAGGAAATCTCTCTTTCCTCCTGTAGCATTTATCTCTGTTGTTCTCCTCTGTAGTGTTTTGTCAGATGGTACAGCAAATTGGATCAATTATGTTTCATGTCATATCAATGAAGCAGGTTTGTCCCCCAGGCATGAAACCCAAAGGTCTCTATCAGGAATCTCATATAAGGGTTATTAATCAATGTGTCTAGCAACCAATGCTACACAGATGCCATGATTAAAAGTAAACCCACTTTCTCGTAGTGCAACCACCACTTCTAAATATTTGTCTTTGAGAAGTAAACCCACTAGTTTGGTTCAATTAACTTTTGTCAGATCCAAGCAGAAGTGCTGTCAGGTTAACTGAGCCAAACGGAAGAGGTGGTATAAAACAGACTTTGCTACCCAATTGACTTGTCGATAGATATTCTCTACAACTGAGCCATGTACCGATGTACAGTTTTCATCTGCAGAGTATAATCATTCACAAAAAAGTTCTGAAGAATGGCCCCATGACACTAGACTACCATTGAAGGGAGACAATTGGTGCCCATCACAAAAACTGGTGCAGAAGGACCTTCGACACACTGGGGATTCAACTATGACAACCATCACAGAGCAGCCAGTGTAAGTTGCTCTGTTAATTTGTTTAACAATACAACAGCTTCAGGTGACATAAACAGCTTAGGATACTCTTGTAACAAATCATCAGCAGGTGAATATCCCAGTACAATGGTACTGAAACCCGATGATCTTCCAAGGAACTCACTATAAGAGCCAATATCTTCAAACTCTTCAAACTGAATTGTCTTGTGCCTCTTCCTGTTCTCTGTATGTCTCAAATAATTCCTTCAATAAAAGTAGGGTAGTGGCCATGTAACTCAGAAATATCAATATGAATGTGTATCTTCACCACAACATCGCAGATGGTGTTGATAGATTCCTTTTGAATCAATATCTAAAACACTGAGGTCTTTAATTGAAGGTCTCACAACATCAATGTATGATCGACCCCTTTACAATTAGGTTGAAGAACATATGAAGCTATAATCCTGCAGTACATTGCATCAATTTGGTAACATGAGTCTTCAGGATTAACGGGGGCAGGGTCAGATGACCTCGAGTCTGGAAATGACATGGATAGAGGAGGAATGCTCCAACTGATCATCAGTGTCCTTGATGAATAAGTGGCTGACACTTCTGAAAGAATATTGTACAAACTTAACAAATGGCAGGCTTAAAATGTAATTGCCAAATTAAACACACTCTCCATGAACATCTGAAAGTGCTGGCATCAACTAGCAATCTGGGAAAACCTTCAACGGTTTTCACTCCAGGCCATAAACACTGCAGCTCAATCAATAATACTCCTAATAATGAAGTTTAAATCTAAACTACCTGGAAACCACATTCCTAAACAAGAACATGGAATGTTGTAAGAATAAGACACTTTTATTCAAAATCCCAAATACCATGTTTTTAATAACCGAAAGGCAAGGTTATGTTATGGGATGTGAACATTTCAAATACACAAATATCAAGTGGTGAATTTAAGTCTTGATGGCCAACTGCGTTCAATACATCACTCTACTTTAACGGCAGGCAAAATCATCATCAGAACGTATACCCAAATCAAAAGAAGATCAAAGCAAAGTTTTGGCAAATCTGGAAAAACTGCAGCGCCACATAAACAAGAAATTGTGGAATGCTAAGATATCAACATGACATTTTTTATACAGCAAAATGTTTAAAAATACAGGTATATCTAGCAAAACTTTACTTTATTTTAATTTATAAATTTTGTAAAATCAAGTTTTTCCAAAGAGATATAAATTTACAGGCTTCGCCCTTCATTCTGCATCTTGCTGTAGCATGATGAAACTATGTCACTTAGTATTCTGGTTTCTTTTATTGCATTATTTTGTTGAATTATAAAACAAGCGGGTATCTGCCCAATTTGTTATCAAGGTGTGACAGTACACCCTATGTTTCAGTTGAAAAGGGAATAGAAATGCATTCTAAAGATGTGACACTCTATTTTCTTCCCGTGGAAATGGGAAACTTGTTCCAATTCTGAAAATTACATCTAAAAAGAATGACCGTTCATCTAGCATATGTCTCTGCTTTTTCCTGTGTCCACTACACAATGATGGAAGCGAGGAAGAAGCGCTGACCAGCAAGGAAACAGGGGTGACGTGGGAGCCAGCTGACGTTAAGAAAAGTGACATGAGTGCAACATGGGAGCTATCCAATGATAAGTAAAGGTACGTAATGGGCTGGTTCTAAGCACTTTTTTAAATAAGAGATTTCAGAAACCTAGAAAACAATCTTTGCACTGTAGTACGAGAAGATGTACAACAACTAGAAAACATTTATCTCACTTCATCTCTATGTGGCCGGGGAATTCTGATTATCTTTTAAGGGACAACATTTTCATAATTAATTTTGGTGGCTATCTAGGTCAAAGAGATTTTAAATAGTTTGGAATATTTTAGTAATAGAAAGTCCCATCAAAGATACGATAATTATTTTAGGATTCTTTGCTGTGTATAATGACATATTTTCTTCATTTTCCCAATTAGTGAAGCTTCCTGAAAAAAATAAGGGTAATGTTTGTGTTATTAAAGCAGCAACTTTTCAGTCGTTCACCTTTTTGAATGGGTCACAACTTCAAACGTCTGTTTTCTTATGTTTCCCGCTTTCAGATCTTTCTTAAGAATAATAATTGAAAAATGAAACTTGGCATAAATGTCACAACTTTGTGTACTGGAGGCAATGAGCAGGCTGATACAGGAAATGCAGCAGTTGATGTTAGCAGCAAAAATGTGGGCAGGGAAAGACAGGTGGGAGATATAGGAAATAAGCATTGGCAGTGGGAAATAAAACGCAGCAAGAGTTGGAACTGCTAACGCGTCCCTTACTAGATAGTTTACTCACTCTGGGACTCGTTTTAGGCCGATTAATCTTTTGACCCTGATTGAAGACACCTTAAGACGAGATAACTAATCAACATGTCAATCAATAAGTCAATAACGTCATCAATATTCACCATAACACATCAATTAGATTAATCAATAACAATAATAAGACTCAGAAACCACCATGACCTTTCAGTCATGAATAACCACACCAGTTTAGTACGATTTTATGATGTTTATTCCCTATTGATTACAATTCTACTAGTAGATTTATTAGTCTCCAAACCATGAAACACATCAGCATTGTCATATTATGGCAACTCAAATAAGATTTCATCAAAGCAAAGATCACGAACATTAGAACATAACACGACATCAACATAGGTTAACATTAGCATTAGCATGTTGGGCTTCATGCAAAACAATTTTGGTAACACAAATGTAGAAAAACACCTTACTATGGTCTCTGTCAAAAGAAGCAGTTGGTACCTAGAAAGGAAAGGCAAACAGACAATTACAATTTCATCATCATATAGTTACCCTCCGTAATGGGTCAGCATACAGAGTCAGTCTTCGTCCTCAGGATATCAGTTGATTCGCCATCAGCCAGGAAACACAGCAAAGTTCAGCAAGACGGGGTAAGTAGGGACACTTCCCTCATAAGGAGGAGAAGTATAGAACGGGCAAGGTAAGGGTTTGGATGGTTTCAAGAGTCACACACAAAAAAGTCTTTAGGCAGAGTGACAAAGTGTCTGGGTAATAGCAAGAAATTCGCAATGGCATCTCCTAATGGCTCCTCGTGTCAAAGGTTTTTATCCCTTTTCTGTTGTACAGTCCCCTAATTTCTAAATGGGTAGGTTTGGCACCCCACTATCTCCATCCAATGGATTTCCAGTAGTACCATAAAAATTGTCACCTCATAACAGTTCTCACGTAGTTTATTGGTTCTTGTGATTGATGTCTTCAACGGGTAGCATGTCCGGTATGATTTCATACTCTTGTGGTCCTCTCGCATCTCCAGTCAGTGGTTCCATTGTCTATACCGGTTTAGGCGACCTTAGTCCCCGTATATATTCGCGGCCACTCCCCGTGGGCACATTTCAGACTCACGTTAATAAAACACATTAATACATTTTCTATGTGGCATTATTATGCATTAGTTCATAAACATTTCATGTTAATTTTGATTATAAGAGCTACGCTACCATAGAGGCAAAAGGGAGGGAGGTAAAACAACAATGGGTGGGAGGCAAAAAGACAGATTGTAGGGGAAACAGAAAACGAGGTGGTGGGGGGCAAACAGCTGGGTGGTGGCAGGTAAATAGTCAGAAGTGGTATGGGTAAAATGGACGGCAAGGGTGCCATGCATTCCATAAGAGTGCATGGAGAAAGCCAAAAAATAAATAAATAAAATAAAAATGTACCTGGAGAGGCACGCAGCCCGGAGAAGACTGCAGGATGAGGTGAGCAGCTGTCAGGAAGCAGGTGGCATGCCCAGTAAGTAGAAAGAACGCGAGAGAGAAGTGGAAGCCAACCAATTATAAGTATCACTAAGTAAAAGGTGGGCTCTAACCCCCTTTTTAACCTTTTCATATTACAGTAACTTCCGCTGATAGGACATGCACACTGCAAAAACCTAAAAAGAAGATGCGTTGAGGTGAACGGGTAATATTACTCTAGAACACAAAACTGCTCAGTGAAATAACTTTTTGCTGACTCTGCTAATCACTCTAGACATTCCTCTTATCTCATCCTCTTAGACTTGTCCACTGCTTTTGTCACAATGCTTTAGTCTAGCTTGCTCAGTACGCAATCTTCTCTTGGTAATTCTGGCACTGCTCCCTATTGTTCTTGTCCCACATCTTTGAATGTGCATACTCTCTTTAATTGCTTATTTCTCATCCTTCTCATTTTAATTTCGAGGACCACAGGAGTCAGTCTTTAACCACCTTCTCTTTACATTTCTAACCTATCAGAAAACACCACTACCCTTGATCTTTCTTACCACCTTTACGCCAATGACTACCAGCTTTTCTTCTCTTTTCACTCACTCTTCATGATACCATCTCCTCCTGCCCTCTAACATTGAAATCTTCTAACCACACACCCTTTTACCTCTCTCCCCTCCTGTGTTCATAATGTGGATATTATGTGTTACTGTATATAGCATTTGATTTTTTCAGGATATTTCCAATGTTTCCTGGTCCTGTCATTTCAATTGTATACTCTTGGCAACATACAACCACCCCAGATGCTGCTGGCCACCAAAACTCTTCTTCACACTCTTTGCTCTACCCAGGCTTGTCTGTCACTGCACATCCTTTGTTGCAGACCACCAAATAATTTTTTACTTGTCAACCACAGACTGAAAACAGAAAAATATTAGATCACCTGTGACCTCATAACCCAAAACTCTAACCTAATTCACTGCACATTCTTCATTGTCGCTTTAACAGTGCTAGACAAACTAACCGTTCTTCTTTCTTGAATGCATGCATCTTTAAGGTAAATACAGTTTTAACAGCATGTGTGCTTTATCATTGTGAACCTCTGTATAGTCTGAACTGACTAGATTTCCTGCACCTATTGTCTAATCAAGTTACAATCTATTTGAAAAAGCAAATTATGTGCCAGCAAGCCTGTGTGTTTAAGTCATAAATTCGTTCACGCTTACTAAACACGAACTGGCCTTTAACTGCAACCCTTCCAAGTTACTTATTCCATTTTGTCCTCAAGTGAATACTTCACTTTGCTTCTGTCAGTATTAGATTTCAGCCTACAATGTTCTTTCACTATGTACAGCTGTGTAGCGCTTTCTGCTAGGTGTCTGTTGTTGTGTTATATTTCATATTCATATTTCACGTTTCCTGCAATAAAGGCACAAGGCACTTTGGAGGACGAAGTAGAAAAACAGGAGTCTGTTAATGTGAAACTAGTAGATCATGGGTGTCTGCATTTAAATAGCACACCTTGTATCTATAGTCATCTCTAAACCCGGAACAGGAAAAGCTAGTGTAAACACTCTGGAATGATGTCTGGACCTGTACGAGTGTTGAAGAAAAATATTTTACCATTAACTAGATAGTTGATAGTGTTGTGGGACGGCTTCTAGCAACTAACTCTCTCATAAGACCTATGACATTTAGAACAGATCTTAGGGCAAGTTGCAAACATTATGATTCATAATGATTGGCCATTTGATGTTACTGTTTGGGAAACTGGAAAGAAATGGCTCCTTGCTTCACTGAGTATTCGCTGCGTATGAAGCATTGAGTGTCTTTCAATGGTGGATCAAAAAGACACTGAAAAGGATGCGATCATAGAAAGGGAAAGTGCCAATGCAGAAGAGTATTTCAGAGTAGTTTCTCAGCCTTCAAACAGGACACATTATGAGGATTATCAGCATCTGGTATTAGACAAAACTGAAGGACAAACTCATTCATTCTGTCTAAATAAATGCTTGCTTAAAATGCTACAAACCTCGACAAATGTTCTTGTTTCCTTCACTCTGCCAGTGACATTGCCCAGACTCTGTTCACACGTAATTGTCAGGAAGAGGAGGCATACAAGGAATATCTGTAGAGGGATGTTGCGGGAGAGAGATAAACACTATAGTCATCTTAGATCAAGGTGGCTGGGCACCTTCGCTGCAGTCCACCAGTCTCACTCACCCGACCTCCTGGATTGATGCCTCATTGCATACAAATAAAGAACGATGTGTGCTGGAAAACATTCCTACCAAGCAACGTCTGGTACAAATGCCCAGACACTGTACGGCTACAGGATGAAACTTGAGTTTACAAAGATCCTAAACATGAAGGGCTTTGCAAATTCTATAGAATACCTGGCAATTATTTCCAGGTCATTCTTCTCAAGTGGTGCTGCAAAGATTAAGCATGTAGAACATGAATCTCTTCAATACAGGCGAAGGTGAGGGAAAATTGTGAGACAGTACTAGATAGAATAGGACAACTAGTGTATAATATATGAAAGCCACTCCCTGCCCCTAGGAGATTTACTAGCACAGAAAAGTACACGAAAATGCGTAGTTTTATGGACAAGAGAAAACATTTAATACCTTAGAGTCAAGTTTTGTAAGCACCTCACATGCACTTACTGAACTTTCAGGCCTCCTCATCGGTACTAAAGAGCTCATGCTGGCCTGACTCCTGGTGGCCTGCCACACTGGGAACCGTACCGACACCCATTGATGACGCATGCAACCTGGGAATCATCCTGGACTCATTACTATCAAGGACCCAGCAAGTCAATGCCATCTCTTCCTCCTGCTTTAACACCCTCTGCATGCTTAGGCAGATCTACAAATGGATCCCCACTGAAACCAGTAGGACGGTCATCCAAGCCCTCGTAAGCAGCAAACTGGACTAAGGCAATGCCCTCTACGCAGGAACCATGGCCAAGCTCCAAAAAAGACTGCAACACATACAGAACGCCTCCGCACACCTCATCCTGGACATCCCCCACCACTGCCACATCATAGCCCAGCTGAGAGACCTACACTGGCTCCCTGTCAACAAGAGAATCACGTTCAAACTCCTCACCCACGCCCACAAAGCACTGCACAACACTGGACCAGAATACCTCAATAGAGGGCTCTCGTTCTACACCCCGATCCGACAGCTTCGCTCCGCTGACCTTGCCCTCACCACCACCCCACGCATCCACAGAATGACCACTGGTGGCAGATCGTTCTCCCACCTCGCCGCCAAGACGTGGAACACTCTTCCCACCCACCTGCGACAGCCACAGGACCTACTTACCTTCAGGAGACACCCACCCCAAGACACGGCTGTTTAATCAGTAGGCCCCCGCCTTTCGCCCCATCACCGCCTTGAGACCCTCACGGGTGAGTAGTGCACTTTACAAATGCTCTTATTGATTGATTGATGCATGCCAGACAGCATTTTGCCTACAGAGATCTCATTAAACTACAAGGATCCCAGAACCAACTAGGGCAAGGACAATTTATTTGAAACTAAATGTTTTAATTTAATGTTCGAATGCAAGCATTGCTTGGTTGGCATGTTGCCTGCACTTGCAAAGGGTTTTAATTAAAAGTATGCAAGCTGGTGTCCTGACAGACTCCTTGGCACTTTCAGAGGTCTCGAAACTCTGTGCTCCCTATGATACTGTTGGACTTGGCCCGTTCTGCTGGGTCATCCCCAGACTTTTTGCCACCCTCCTCCTATTTTGTTTGCTTAATTAGTTTTTGTTCACCTTAGGACTCTCTGCTTTTTACCACTGCGAACCAGTGCTGAAGTGCTTGTGCTCTCCTTAAGACTTGTTAGATTGATTTATACCAAACTGGCATATTTAATTTACTTGCAAGTCCCTAGTAAGGTGGCACAACTTGTGACCAGAGCCTCTAAATTAAATGCTACTGGGCAGCCTGTAGCACTAATTGTGCCACCCACATATGTAGCACTTTAAACAGGTCTCGGGCCTGCCACTGCAGAGCATGTTTGTGCAGTTTTAAAATGTAATTTCCACCTGGCAAAGTAAACCTTTTGACAGGCCCAAACCTTCCTTTTCAATACATACAAGTCACCCCAAGCTAGGTCCTCAACAGCCTAGAAGGCTGGGTGCAATGCATTTAAAAATCAGGACACATACCTTTTACGTTTTACATGGCTAGGTAGTGAACAACTCTTAAATTCGTTTTTCACTAATGCAAGACCTATCTCTCCCATAGAATAACATTTATTTATTTAATTTATTTATAGAGTGCAACATTTATCCCCGAAAGGATATCATGGGGCTAGAACGTCCACTTCCTTGCAGCATGCCTCACGCTAAATTATAGGGGAAATAACCAGGTCTTCAATCTCCTCCAGTAACTTGCATGTTCTGAGGTCTGTCAAAAATCAATAGGCAATGAATTCCAGAGCACATCAGCCAAATGGATGCAAGAGCAGCTGCCCATTTGAGTTTTTCCTATGTGTTTAGTGCTGACCAATGCTAAATTAGTCAAGTGAAGAGCTTGTAAAAGCTTATAAAAACACTCATCTACTCAGAATAGTCATTTCAGTGTCATTTAAAGCTTTGCGGAAATGACAACTTGAATTTAGCTCTCTTTTGAACAGGCAGCCAATGAAGTGAGTTTAGGCAGAAATGCTAAAATCGTGCAGTCCTACATCGGGATACTGCACTCTGCCAGTACAGAGATGAGAACCTTTAAAAATAATTGTGATCCCAACACCCCTCCCCCAGGTTTGCCTTCTCAATCATAATTAATTTTAAAATCCTACAGCTAGCTGGCACTGCTGCTGTGACCTCGGGGAGTGCACATCTAAGTCCAAGTTTCAGAAATAAGAACTATATCTGGTTTGGCGCCGTTGGTTGTGTCCCATTTCTCCAAACAGTGCATGGGTAGGGTTTTTGCATTAAAATAAAGGCATTTCAAATTTGACCATAAGTGTTAGTAACATACCATGCAACATTATAATGCTTCTCATCCAGCCACCCTACCCAGTTAGACATGGGACCACAGAAACAGCCATCTGGATTCCCTGATGCCCCTAGAGCAGATTTATCCTTCTTCGAGTTGGTGTGTGCCATTGCTATTAAGGTCTTATGAGCATAGCCCGATTACCTGAGGTGAAATGGGCAGGGGTCCTGGCATATGGCGGGCACAGACAGGCAAAGGTGGGCTTACCTTCGGCGTGCCCACACAGTTAAATAAATACATGCGTAGGTCTGTCAACTAGACCGCTGACCTCTCCCTTCCCACCACCAAGATGGCGGGAGAAAGACACTCTATGGCAGGATAAAAAAATAAACAAACAGATCGGTGTAGTTTGAACACACCACTGCCGAGACACTGCTCAATAAGTATTAGATTGCCAACAACATAAAAATTGCACATGATGTCTAAAAACAGGTTTAAAAAAAGACCCCAAAACAAGAATAAAGTGCGAGTTTGGTGCAAAGTAGTAAGTGATCATGTTACATCTTTGTTGTGGCTTCTTGCTATCTCATGCATTCTCTCCACAGTCTTAATGTTCCCTGCTGCTTAGCCACTGAGTGAGGGCACTGTATGGTTGGAACGTTGAGTGTTTGTGCTTGGTTAAGTGGACAGTTGGAGTGAGAAGGGCTGAGCACCGCCCCCACAGTAGTCTTATCCATGAACCTATTGCTCTTGATACGTGGTGATGCTCGAGGGTCTCTGGGAACCAATACAATGCAAAGACAAGGGCAAAAGTGTTCACTCATCTCAATGGGGCAAATCCTCTATGCAAATGATGCTTAAAATCACGCCGGTGCACATTTTGTGCTGAAGGAAACTGCATTACAGAAGAGACTGCGCAAGAAGCTGGATCCCCTCTTTAATACATAAGGCAAGGGAGCCAAGAAAGCAGCAGCAAATGACTAGTACACTCCTGAGGTAATTTGTGCAATATTGCCAGAGGGGGTTGAACCAGTAGAGGTAAACAAGCCAACGAATGTGTAAGCCAGAGCCAAGCGCAGATCCGGCTCAGATCTTAGCGCCCATGCACGAGCTAGGCCCTGAACAATGTTTGTCATGTAAATCACGCAATAAACCACGTAAAATATTATACTTTTCAAAATGCCAAAAAGTGTATTTCTTTAGCATGTGAAAATGTCAACATGACTACATCATCTTCTAGCACTGCACTGAGAAGTACTCATTAAAAGTTATTGTTTTAAACGTGAACTTCGAACCGTTCTGCCCCTACTCTCGCAACTGAGCTATTAGCGAATTAGTAGGCAAGAAAATTGTCATGAGAACCCTGTGTGTGGCCCAGTTATCTAGAGCAATATAGTCCATTAAATCAAACAAAATAAAGCTAATCTTTTCTAAAGTTAATTAGCTTTCTGCAGCTAATATTCTGAAATCAGATAGTTGAAGGTGCACTGAAATGCAATGATAACGAAAAAGGAGGAAAAGGTGGATCGGCGAAATAAAACAATTGCTTAAAATCGTGCAATTGGGTTAAGCAGGAAAGTCTTGATTACACCAAGTTTTCTGGCTTCTCTTTGTAGAAAGCAGCCACTACATGGGCATCTATGTTTCTAGCACTGTGACCTTAAATGTTAGTGCTTCATTGTTACTTTACCCGTGTGTGAGGGTAAGGTGAGCGTGACAGGCAAAAGGGCTCAACTAAAGGTGCAAAACAGAAACACATCATCATCTACAATGGGCATACGTAAAAAATAATGAGCCTAGAGACTATTAAAAACACACAACGTGACTAAAAAAAATTACTAAAAAATAATAGCAGAAGAAATAAGTTGCAGGAGCATGCATGGAAGAAGAAGGTTGTCTCCATCCGATGTACCTTCTGGCTGGCTGGGAAGCAAGAGTTAGCAACAGATTTACAATTTAAATTTCGTGAATCCGATTTGGCCAGACGACAAGGACCAGGAATATGGAAAGTTTAGTAGGTTTATTACAAATTAATAATCAATCCAATATAGGTTCAAATTAAAATAAAATTATAAAGGTACAGAATCAGAACCGGCAAGCTGAAACACCAAATGAATTCTGTCTCAATAGCATAGGGCATACCGAAATTCCAGTCACAATGATACAGATAATAAGAAACAGGAATTTACATTCCTTAAAGAAATGTTGGTTTACTTCTCCTAAACAAAAACAAATCTAAGGGCATCTAATTCAGGTCCTAAGCTAAAATGGGAAAGTACAGAATAAAAGTTTCAAAGGATTCGGGAATGGAGCATAGTTGGTGTCATCATCATGAAGACTCCAGAAGAAGTCTTCTAAAATGGGGATTCAGTGTTAGCATAAAGCTGTTCACTCTGAGTGCAAGGGAATGTGGCGAGGTCGGCACCTCTCCAAATCCAAAGAAATCTGCTGTAATTCTAACAATGTGAACACCAACTTAAAGTGGAAAGTTCCAGGAGCATCCCGTCACCAAAAACCCAATTATTTCCCTTTTTCACAGGGCGCATCTACAACATTCTTTGATTTTTCCATCCCATAGAGCTCGAACAACCAAGTTAACCTTGAACACCTTTGTTCCTGATACAAGATGAGAGACCACTCCTGATCTTATACGTCGGGCTAGATTTTGGTGGTTAAACACGTTCGGTGCTGGGGCACAAGTGTCTTCACACATCATGGCTAGACAAGTGGACTGGGTGGGCCCAACTGAGAAAGCAGTGGAGGAGGATTGCAAAGTTTTGAATTTTGACCAGGTGGAGGTAAGCAAGCCGTCTGTTGAGTCGTACAGTGAACACTCAGCCGATGGGCTTCAGGGTATTTTGGGCTATATTTATCCCCCCATGTTTTTAGGGTGTCAACGGTTACCCTGCCTCCACTTTAATAGTGGGAACTACGCTCTAATGGAGGTTAGAAGCACCCAAACTGCCACTATAAGTGTCCAACAAATACCTATCCCCGATGAATTTGGACCAAAATGACAGACTTATTGTTTCTTCTATAGCAAAGTCTCAATCCACGTGATTGGATGAGCGCGAGAAGCCCCCATCACCTGAGCCTGCCCGAAGCATAGTTAATCAGTCTAATACTTTAAATTTCCTTAGCTGGAACATGGGAGGGCTGAATTGGAAGCAAGAGGATGTAAGGTCGGTTAATGTGCTTTTGGACCAAAACATTGTATGTTTACAAGAAACTTCGGATGTCAAGCCTGCTTTTTTCTTGGATGGGTTTACTTCCTTTGTTGAGCTTGCTTTGCCTTCCTTGGTCAGTAGGGCCAAAGGGGGGTCTTCTCACAATAATCTCATTAAAACTTCCCTGTTCCCCTCAAAAGGTGGATGCTGGTTCCAGTAACCTCTTGGTGCTCTGGTAGTTCTTTAATAAAGCCCCAAACACACTGATATTATATTTCTACAATTCCTTTGTGAGGGTTAGCGCCACCGAGCATTTGTGGTATCTTTAATTTTTTTTAGAATCACTTTGGGGAAAACAGAACACTCCTTTTTCGGTTATAATTCCTGGGGTTTTTAATTTGCACCAATCTTACAATGGGTGTAAACTTTACGATGATCTGGATGTAGTCAGCCACCTGGGTAGACACTTTGAACATACCCAGCAGAGGGCGATGCTAGAGGAAGTCATTGCTGATTTTAATTTGCAGCTTTTGGGGGTGGGTGGGAAGGGGGTGGGGGCAGTATGACAGGGAAATCACAACCTTTTCAGGTAAAGGGGTGAACTTCACTAAGGATTATATTGTTATCTCTCCTTATCTAGGTGGGCATGTTTTCTCATTCAATGTTAAATTGAACCACTTTAGCAATCACAACCCTCTATTTCTGTCCCTTGTTTGGGCACCAGTGATGTGCTTCTGGTCCATCGAATTTACAGATCATTCAGCATGACCAGGACCGTTGACTAATGTGGACAAATGTTGTTCCGGACCTCCTTATTAATGGCCTCCTAGCTGATGGTGGAGTGGAGTTAGCCTTGTGTTTGGACAGCGCCACTAATGTGGAAGATCTTTTAAGAGCTTGCCACAAGATTTGCCAACAAGTAGCAAATAGCCTTACGATGCCCCCTGATAGATCTTTGGAGACTGGTGAAAGATGGTTTGATCGAGAGTACTCTGTTGCCCATCAAAAGTTGTTAGAAGCACTCAAACAAGAGCCCAGGGACAAGAATGTGCTAGAAATCGTACAAGCTTACCCTGGCAGCCCTCGAAAATGAAATTAAAGAAAGTGCTTGGTGTGATCTTTGGAAGCAGATGTATTAAAAAATAGAACAAGGCTCTGGGAAATCATGAATAGCCCATTTTTTACTGCCATTGTTAACTCTCCTATTGACTGATCTATTCCAACTGGGCACGGGTAGTCCATTTCTAGGGTATTTACAATTCTCCATGTGGCGACAAAAATGCCCCTTCTCAGGCATCGAATAAGGGTAATTGTGAATTAAATTTTACAGAGGAGGAAGTGCAATTTGCTATTTTGTGTATGTCCAAAGTCAAGGCGCCAGGTGCAGATGGGTTCCCGTCTCACTTGTATAAGTCCAACCTTTCGTTCTGGGCTAAACTCTTAACACGTTTTTAATGCTGCCTGCAATTCATCGTTTCCTTCGACCTGCTCACAGTCCATCTTTCTCCCGGTGTTTAAGGAAAGGGCGCGAGTTGACCCAAGAAGTTATAGGCCCAACTCCCTTATTGATTCTACAGTTAAGGTTTTAGGGAGATTAGTTTTATCCAGACTGCTTAACTGGGTGGATCAACTTAATATAATTTCGAATTTACAATTTGGCTTCCAGACTGGGAAAAGCACAATTGATCAATGTCTTAATTTTCACCTATTAATAGGAAAGTACACAGTAGCCAAGAGAGGGACATTGCATTTGGCTTTCATGGACTTAACGTCCACTTCTGATCGAGTTAACAGGTCAAAACTGTGGCCGCTCCTGCTTTCCATGGGGATGAATCATAACATTGTAAACTTCCTGCACGATCGTCACCTGAATCTCTCTGCTGTTGTTAGATACAACCACAGTGGGTGCATTTCGTCAGCTTTTAGTGTTCAGAGGGAAGGGAGACAAGGTTGCATTTTAGCCCCCCTTATTATTTACTTTGTATATTAATAATTTGGGCCCCAGCCATAGTGCTGCTTGTTGTGATGTTTCACAGGCAGGTAATCAGTTTATATTGGTCCTCCTCTATGCAGACAATGCTGTGCTGCTTGCCAGGTCAGCAGTCAGTCTGCAACGCTTATTGAACGCCTATTTGAATTGAAGAATATGTTGAATCAGAGCACCAACTTTACCAAGTCCCATACAGTGGCAATAAGACCAAACCATAGAACCCTGAAAAAGTTATATGGTGGAAGTAACAAGATATTTAGAGTCTCGAGCTTCTCTTATTTGGGTGTTTCCTTTGAAGAGAAGGTCTCTTGTGCCCCACTCCGGAAAGCAAAAAAGAAATGCCTTGTCAAGACCTGCTGATGCAGTCATTGACTTTGCTAAGAGACTGGGGAATAGACCATTGCAGGGTGCGTTGAAGAATTATAACGCAAAATGTGTGCCTATAGCCTGCTACGGGAGTGAGATTTGGGGATATAAGGATTGTGGGGTTTTACAAATGGTGGAAAACAATTTGTTGCGTAGGTTAATTTCGGTGCCCCAATCAGTTGCCTTATATGTTGTACACGAAGAACTGTGGATGGTGTACCTCTCAGACCAGGTGACTATCTCCACTTGTACCTTGGATTAGGATCTGGGCGAATTCTGTACTGGAGTTAAACCAGAAAATTGTTAGACATTGCTTGGCCCTAGAGAAAGCCAGCAGTATTCCCTGCCAGCACATTAAATCATTGTGTTAAAAACCTGTCCCACCATCGAGCCCTACTTACTTGGGAATATGAAACCTTACCATAGATTTCTTCTGACTAGGCTTAGGCTAAATCTTTTGCACTGGCTGTTAGCCCCTACCCCACCGGGGATATACAAACTGGAGGGTGTGGGCCCATGTACCTGTGATAATTTTTCTTTACAAGATACTCTCCATTTTGTTTTGTGGGCAGTATTATGTTGCACGTCAACAGTTCAGTTTACCACTTTTAAAAGGGAGGGTCTGTGTTTAATCCAGGCCTGCACTGATTTACCTCCAGATGTTAGGGGGCGCAAGGGATTCCTTTTACATTGCTAGTTTTTAAAAGGCTGTGATTAGATGCAGGAAAAGGTGAGGCCCATAAGGGCAATACAGGGGTCTACTTTCACTTAGCTGTGACTACGGTCTGAGCTGTTAATGTTGGATTACTTGTACATGTATTTAATTGAGCGTTGATTTTATTGATACAACATTTTCTTTTTGTATTCTCTGCACTTGTATTTAACCGGGCGATGTTTTTACACACCATGTGGTGTGTTTTTCTTACGTTGCATATTCATTTATAGATTACAATGTTATACTGGTGTGCTTTTATGGTTTTAATCATTTGAATAAAGCTGTATGGACTGACTGGCATCACAAAAAGTTAGAAAATGCCTCCGATTGAAAAGGTTGAACTGATTTCTCGGTATTATGTTGGAACGAAAACATACGAAGTCTCAAAAGGCTCCAAGTCATCTGCTGGACAAATCCGACAAACGCCACAATTCAACTCCGCTCAAACAGACCAGTAGGAGTTTCTCCATGCTCTGCCGCACGTTTTAACACTGTTTCCTTTCCTAGGCATGGCAACTGAAGAAGTCAGCAGTTGGAAAAACAAACACAAAATTGTCTGAAAATTTCATGACACCGCACTGTAGCACATTTGCAAACCACTGAATACAGAGACCCTTGAGGCCCTCACGTTGCTTGCGTGAGCTGAGTAACATCATCAGAGTTAAGAACAACACACGTGGGAACCTGTAATTCCCAAACAAACTTTCAGCTTTATTGTTTATGGGTAGATCCACTGGAATTATGTCTCTGTATTTTCTGCTTAATCATGGACTTACCACACTTGCCACAATCAATCATCTGCTAAAGAGTATGCAGATTTTACCTAAAAACTATTGTTCAACCTCAACCTGATCAAACGTTACTAAAACTCTGCAGCGCATGTGCCACACTGTGGAAGGCCTTTCACAAAGGTGAACTGGTCACATCCCTGTTGCATATTGCTGTATTTGTGTGGCAAACGTACTGAGATCAAACATTTGCTCAGATAGCGTTAACAAGTAAAAAAATAAAATAATGAAGTAATATCACAAAATGTGTTGCATTACGCTGCATAGTTTGCCTTTTCTTGCTGCATAAATTGGTCCTCCCCTGCTGCATAATTCCAGTGGCCCATTTATAGGGTCAGCCACTTTTGCCTCTCAGTGAGCAGGGGCACTACGTATAAAGATTAGGCAGAGACTTCTGAAAATCTGCATAATTTTATACAAGGGGTAAAGTATCCCCAAAAACACACAGCCAGAATTTCAAATAATTAGTGAGTAAGTAGGTAATTATAAAAATCGAGAACCTTTACTAAGTCAGAGAACTACGTATGTGGTTTGGGTTGCTATAATTCCTTATAATACACAGTTAAACAGAATCCCAAATTAATATACAAGGTCTCTCTATATATATATATATATAAAAAAAACAGCTTGGATGTTAAGAGTGTCTTGGTTGGCAGTGGATCAATGCATATGTACGTATGTTTTGGTAGGTCTATAGCGCAAAATCTATCAGGCTAACAAGGGATGGTTGTACCCTAGGATATAAACTGTCCAATCAGTTGTTCACATCACCCACCCAACCTATTCATTTGCAGTGTCTTGTTGCCCTCCTTCTCCAACTCCTCTCACCAGGGTGGCATGTTTGTCCGGGGACGCTGTTACTGTGGACTTTGTGGAATTCAGTGCTGACCTCACTGAAAAGAAGAAAGATGTAATCAGCTGATATGTTACTATTAGAATTTGAAAAGTAAATTAAGAAAGATCACTTCGGATTTAGTGCAGCCCTTCAATGAGCTTCAGATGGACTGCATGAAAGGGCACTGTTAATAGATCTACCAATAGTGAGTCTCAACCAGAATGAAAGGTTATGCCACCAGATTCTACCTAGCGCACTTCAGTAATGTGTATGGCCTTGTGCACTTTTGGAGTCTTGGCTGGCACCACGATTCAGAGATTTACCACTCAACTCGAGCCATGAATGTGAGCAGTTAGTTTACTTGGTTATTGAATATCGCACTATTTGATGTATAATAAAAAGTTCTTATTCATCCAGTGATAATGGATATCATACGTCTAGTTCTGTAAGTGATTTCTGTAGTGTATTGTGCGCATGTACACTTTCTTTAAGCTCACGAAGTGGATCCATTGACCTCTGTCCTGAATAAGATGTTGGAGCTAACTTGGGTGTGGCATCATCTGCTGCACGCAAGACCGTGACGTGCTGCTCTAAACTGCTCTATCATAGTGGTGCTGGAACCATTTTCTGAATGGGGTGCTGGCCAGGGACATCAGCTTGCTGGAATTATTGGAACAAACATATTATACTACAAGAAACGAAAACTGATTGAAAGGCCTCATTGTTTTCCATCATCTTTCTGATTTGCCTCCAGATCTCGAGGTGCTGCAGCACCTATGGGAACCAAGATAGAGCCCCCTTTTCCGTTGGCTCTGGGAGGTATGGTTGTGTGAGGATAAGGATCTGCAGTTATAAGGCAACTACTTGCCTACTACATGATTTTGGAGCCAGTGTGCAGGTATCATAGTGCTGGAAGGATCTAGCAGTTTGATGGAGCTGAAATGTATAGATGTATCAGATTCAACCGGACTGGCATGCTCTGTTTACTGGTGAGTGTTGTTAAAATCCTCATGATAACGAAAAGTATCTCATGTTTGAGGAGTGTAGTGTGTTTGATTATTTATGTCTACTCCAGTGGCCCTCAAACCTTTTAATGCTGACACTCCCTTCAGGTAAAAAAAAAAAATGGGGACCCAGAATGACATCTTTTTCCAGTTATTCTATACACTGGCAGATCTGAACATATTTATCAATAGAATCACTACAGTTATATTCAGTTATCACACATAAAATGAAAACAAATACATGATTGTAAACATGCTATGGATAGCCTGGTCTCTCTGGGTTCTACCACCGCCGAGCCCCAAATACCAAGAGAAGATCCTGATGGCCCAGTACAAAGCAGTTCACCTTCAATCTGTTTTTTTCACTAAAAACACAGCACTGTTTACAGCCTGATGCTCTTCTTGGTCAGTGCCTTGAGAAAAATGAAGATACTACTCCCTAGTTTGGAAACCTCTGGTCTGATGTGTGTGCTGGATGACAAAAAAAGAAATGGTAAATACACGACCACCAATGTGTTGTTAGGCAACAACACATTTAATTAGTGCTCCATGACACAAATATACACAATATCGGATGTAAATAGAACTAACGGCGATAACATTATACCATAACAATAGGGTAAAACGTTGATATTAAATCAAATAGGATGAAATGACGTGTTACAAAGCGACAGTCAGTCGGTAATCCCGAATCACTTAGTATTCTACAAAGAGATCCTAGCTGCTGTGGGTCACATTTGAGTTACCAGGATGAATCCTTGAATCAGATTTTTATAATTCCAAGGGTGTACTTACAGAACACATGGAATGCCTGTGGAGCAGGGAAGGCGTGTAAATAGGAACTGACCGAGGTAGGTCACTAGAAATTCAAAAGCTTTTATTCTCTCTTAATAATGTTCAACATATGTTGGCATGGTGGAATCTTATAATGTGCAGTTTGTCTTATGCTAAGGTCCTCTTTACAAGCAGCCTCTTAATATCATTTTGCCTTATTACGGCTCCTGTAGTAATTCTGCATACACTAAAGTCACATCGTTTTCCAGGAACATATCCTCCAGGTCGAGTCTGAATAACGTTCTGAAAAAGTCCTGAAATTCCAGTTTTGCATGCACAAAATAACAGCAGCTTCAGCAAGTTCTGCATGATTTGTCTGGTATTGTTCAATAAAATATTCCAACAGTAAAACTGTTACTCTTAATGAGGTCCTAATTCCGGTTTACTAGCCGAAAGATATTCAGGTTAGTACACCAAATCAATTCCGGGGCCGTGGCCAAGGCATCAAGATGGAGGCCTCACTTTCATAGTGCGCTGGACCCCTCTGTCATCCGCCTCCTGTAAGGAACACTATCCGTTCCCATCGGCATCGTCGTTGGTCCCCGAGGCTCTGCTGCCTCACCCGGGAACAAAAAGAGAGCTTCCCAACCCCCCTGGCCCGAACACAAGTGAGTTTCCGCTGTGGCCGCCAGCGACTAAGATGGCGGTCGGAGGATGAACCCGAGGCGAGGACTGCCGGAGATCGGGGCACCGCGGTGACTCGAACGCACCCGCGTGCCCTTCCGCGGCACGCCTCACTGCCAGAGGCGGGCAGTGAGTGAGATGGGCCAGGGGAGAGCCGAGACCTGCGGCCCCATCGCCCCTCCCCCCCCGGGGCAAACAAGACGGGGGAGAGGAGAGGAAAGATTTCTCCGGTCCGGGGCCCGGACGCGGGCTAAACAACGGTACGGAGCTGCCCGAGCCCTGGTTTCTGGGCTATAAATAGACGCCTCACCGCAGGACACGGAGACGCCCAGGGCGCTGCTGAGACCAATGAGCGCCCATTAGCCTACTGTGACGGGGAGGGAGTCGTGCCGCCACTGGAGACTGAATCAATGAGCAACACTGAACAGAGGTGAGCCGTGGGCTGGGGCGGTCACTCAGGATTTGAGGCACGGAACCCGCGCCGCTGGTTGGGAGGGAAGCACCCTTGTGCTCTTCTCCTCTCGCCGGGGTGGGAACCCGGCCCTGGATGATGGCACGCTACTGAACTGCGGGGACTGGCCTTCTCTCCCCCCCTTCCGTTTCCCCCCCCCCCTCGCCCGAGTGTGTGACTGGGACCTGAGGTCACCCGGGGGGGGGGGGGGGGTGATTCGGAGCACCGGCAGAGACTGGGGCGATTCCTGGAGTGAGCCAACCACCGGAGGGGGGACGAACTGGCTGTTGGGAGACTGCGATTTTTTGAGCCCTCAAAGCTGTTTGATTGATCCGCGGTGTATGGAGCGGCGCGGCGGAACTGGACGCCAAAAGAAATCACTCTTGGCCCTGAACTAATGTGCAACGGCCTTCAATGGGCTGCGCTGTTGACCCGGCCGCTGAAGCTCTTGTGGGGCTTGAACTGTGACCAGACGCCATGGGCAAGGGATAAGTCAGCGCAGCAAATGACGGCACAAACATGCATAGACCAGTTTACCACGGGTGCAACTGGGTCCCGGACAGAAGACCATGCCCCAAGTGGAGGTGGCGAACCACAGATGACATCCGGTGATCTGGCAGCGATCCTTCAGGCGATCCAGGCTTCCCAGGCGGCCGTTGAATCCAAGATAGGATAAGTTAGAGTGGACGTGGCCCTGGTCCGGCAAGATCTCCGCAACGCCACAGCCCGAATTACAGAAGCTGAATCCAGGATTTCCACAGTGGAAGACAATGTGACCGCTCTCAAGGCCCAAGTCTCAGCGCTGACTACTCGCATGTCGGAGCTGCATCGGAGAGCCGAAGACACTGAGAACAGGTCTAGGCGTAACAACCTTCGTATGGTGGGCCTCCCTGAAGCCACCGCAGAGTCATTACTGGCCACATATTTGGAAGACAAGTTCCGCTCCTGGATGCCAGCGGACCCCCTCACGCCATGGTTCACGATCGAGCGAGCCCACAGGTCTCTGCGGTCAAGACCCCCGCCAGGATCCCCGCCCAGGCCAGTAATAATTAATCTCTTTAATTTTAAAGACAGAGATGCAGTGCTACAAGAAGCGCGCTCCAGAGGGGACCTTCTCTGTAATGGAGCGAAGGTCCTCCTTTTCCCTGACTACACGCATGAAGTACAACAGCAGCGTCGCTCATTCACAGAGGTGAAACAGAAGCTGAGAACAATGGACATTCAGTACCGCCTCCTGTATCCGGCAAGACTCCGTGTGGTCTACAGTAATAAGACCTATTTTTTTTTTTAACAGCCGGCCTCGGCATGGACCTGGCTGACAGAGGAGGTCCCACTGGGTACACACAGGCATGGGCCAAGACCACTGCCCAAGGCGCTGCCAGGTCACCAGAGGGGGCAACAGCCCGACCGACGCCAGCGTACGCGCTCACGCGGCATAGGATGCAACGCTGATCCCGCTCAGAATCCCCTTTAGAGACCTGCCAGGTGGAACCGCGGAGCCCACGACCACTGGAGAACTCTGAAGACACTCGGGGGAGCCAAGACCCGCAGAGTGTGACAGTCCCAGTTGGAGCCCCTGGAGGACACGGACTTATCCTGCAGCCCGGTACTGTGATCCCACAAATGAGAAACATTTCTGGAAAAGAAAAAGACTGCCGGGAGGATAAACACTATTCCAATTCTAGCTCCTCACCGTTTACTGTGTTTCTATACTTGACCCGACACCATGGAGGGGTCCACCACCACTACCACTGTCCTATTAGTTGACGGTCCACCTCACCAGTTCTAGAAGTGAGGTGCTATATATGGGCGACAGATGCTTCTGGGGGGAAGTATGGGGAGGGTTGGGAGTTAGGGGTCAACGGAGTTCAGGCCTGGTTTCAAAGGCCAATGTTATGGTTTTTATGCTAGTGCAATGTTTATGCTTGTTAATTAATACACAGAGCAGGAAGCACAGAGACAGTCGACACAATGGGGGCACGCGGTCCACGGCGGCAGGGGCAAGGGACAGGTTTTTCAAAGTTTCAGGGCCTAATAATGAAGAGTCGTGGTATCCATTACGAGAATTTTCAAAATCACCCACCCCCATAAATCAGTCAGGTTCTCTCGTGGAACGTTAATGGTCTCCTTAATAAGATCAAACGTACCGCAGTGTTTGCCTCCATACACAGATATCGACCAGAAGTACTCCTGCTGCAAGAGACACATCTCCTGGGAGATAACTGCCCCTTCTTGGCCCGCCGGGGTTTTGATAGGGTATATCACGTGGGGTTTACGCGCGGCCTGTGTGGTGGAGCGGGGGGTGGCCATATTACTACACCGTACATTCCCCATGATAAACATCCAGATATGGAGGGACAGACAGGGACGCTATGTGGCCATCACCGGCAGAGTTGAAGGGGCCATAATCAACATGGTCAGTGTTTATGCTCCTCCCTCCTTGATCAGTAGAACTCTCCAGGACCTCACCAAGCTACTTTCAGACTTACCCCCTGGGCTTACTATGCTGGGAGGAGACTTTAACGCAACCCCGGACCCGACCTTAGATGTAGCCGGTCCGCTCTCCGCGTATAGGCACACATCAGCAGCGGGAATCACTGGATGGCTCTCTGCAACGGGGCTCTATGATGCTTGGCGGATATGGCACCCTAGACGGCGACAATTCACACACACTTCAGCGGCCCATGGCTCGCAATCCAGAATAGACCTGGTGCTATTCCCAAGTACGGACTGCACCGCCCTTTCTCACATTGAAATACTAGCTAGAGGAGTCTCTGTCCATGCCCGCTCCGGTTCATTATGGGTCCAGCTCGGTCTCAGTCCCGTCCTATGTGGCGGCTAAATGCGTGGTACCTCCAAGATAAAAGCTACACTGAGCAGCTGCAACAGACACAAAGAGAATACTTTAAACTGAATGAAGAGTCAGTGACCTCCGCGGGCATATTATGGGCGGCGGGCAAGGTGGTGTTGCGAGGCACGGCTAAAAACCTGATACAGGACCAGGAACGCGCCAAAACCCAGCATATTGCACAGTTAGAGCTCCGGGCGATACGTCTGGAAAACAAGAGTGCAACAAACCCAAGCGAGGGGGTGACGCAACAACTCCTCCTAATCCGGGAAGAAATCAGAGATCAATCCCTGGAGGCTGCGAAACACCTGTGGAGGGCCACCACGGCAAAAATTTACGGGTGGGGGGACAAAACCGGGAAAATGCTATATTGGCTGGTGTCCCGTCATCATGCCTCCAGGATTGTCCCCGAAATTTATGACGGGGAAGGGAGCCTCGTTGTGAGATACCCCGAAATAGCGAACTCCTTTGCCAGATACTACTGGTCACTGTACCAGGCGTCTGCACTGGTCGACCTGGGTAAGGCCTGTCGATTATTGGATGAGGTTCCCCTCCCACGGTTACCCACGGTGGAGGTGCAGATCTTAGAAGAACCTATTAGCGCAGAGGAAATTGGGGTAGCCATCTCTGCACTAGGTACGGGGAAGACGCCGGGTCCGACGGGTTCCCCTCGGAGTATTACAAAGCATTTAGAGAAGACCTAACTCCACACTTGATGCGCCTCTTTGCAGAAGTGGAGAAAGATGGATCCTTCCCCCCGAGAGTTAGACACCGCCATGAGTGCTCCCAAAAACCCAACCCCCATCGCTACACTGTGCGGAATATAGGCCAATATCGCTGATCAATACCGAAGGTAAAATTTTCACCTCCATCCTCGCCGCTCGCCTCAAGGGGGTCCTGCCTCAACTAATCCACCCAGACCAGCAGTACGCAACACTGTATCCGCCGACTATACGTGGCTCTGGCGGAGCGTCGCAGATTGCCCCGAGACCTTGCCCTTTTACTTATCGACTTTGAAAAGGCCTTTGACTTGGTTGACGGGGAGTTCCTCTTTTTGGTGCTCTGACGCGTGGGCTTTGGGACCGAGGGTCTGCCGTCTGGTCCAGGCGTTATACACCAACATTACGGCCTGCGAACAGGTCAACAGGGTCTTATCCTCTACTTTTGAGGTTCACAGGGGCACGCGGCAGGGATGCCCCTTAACACCCCTTCTATTCACCCTGGCCGTTGAGCCTCTGGCTCTGATGATAAGGACAGACCCAGTATATCGTAGTTGGAAATGGGGCCCCTCCCGAGAAGATAGGATAGCGCTATTCGCTGATGACGTCCTGTTGTACATGGAAGAACCCAGTATAACGGGCCCGAGAAGTCTCTGCCTCTTGCGGCGCTATGAACAGGCATCGGGACTCAGGATGAACTCTGCCAAATCAATACTGATCTCACTGGCTAGTTCGTGCAACTGCTTTGACTGGCAAGACACAATACCCCTACGCAGGCTCAGCTTTAAATACCTGGGCATCTGGGTGTCCCTCCTACCTGAAATGACTTGGGCCAAAAACCTGTCTCCGTTGCTGGCACGCGTCAAGACGGACCTACAAAGATGGCAAACCCTGCCGCTAAATGTGATGGGCCGAGTGGCCCTATATAAGATGATGGTCCTGCCAAGGCTCCTATACACATTTCAGAACTTTCCCCTCCCAATCCTGCACTCCTGGTTCAGAACTCTCGAAAACGCTACGGGACGGTTCATTTGGAGGGGTGCCAGGCACCGAGTAGCGACAACACTGCCGAAGATGGGTATATGACGGGGGCCTGGGTGCCTCGGACCCCTATCTGTATTATTTAGCCACCTAATTGATTGTGATCCACAATTGGTTCACGGGGGATGGGATGACCCGGCTTACCGGGTAGAATTGGAGATCCTGGGCTTCCCACGTATTTTTGATATGCTATACGGAACACCACTTCCCCGAGACATGGAAGAAATAACTAGGGTGGTTTTCTTGGCGTGGGGCGCCGCATTACGGTATACCCGCTGGAACACCGTTGTCACCCTTCAGACCCCGCTGTGGAAGGGGGAGATGGTTAAGTGCACCTGCAGCGCTGGAAGGATTCGCAGAATGGGACTTACTAGGCATTTCCTTGGTGGGAGACGTGTGGAGAGGGGAAGCTATGAAGTCATTTCAGGATCTGCAGGTAGACTTTCATCTAACTCAGACACAATTCTTCAAATACCTCCAGCTGAGACACACCCTGAGGGTCCACTTGCCAACCGCAGGCCCCATGCCAGAATTTAATCCACTTGAGGCCAAACTGCTTATGGGGAACCTGGAGGGGAAAGGCATCTCTCAAATCTATAAAATGCTAATTAACAACGCTCCCAGTGATTTAAGCTCAATTAGAACCAGATGGGAGTCATGGGTTGGGGCCCTGGAGGAGGCGGAGTTGAGGGAGGCCTTGATGGCACCCAAGGTACTGGCGGTGTCGGCTAGACTTCGCACAGTGCAATTGTACTATTTATACGGAGCGTATCTGACACCGTCCAGACTGCACAGGGCGGGACTCCGCCCCTCTGCCAGGTGCCCACGATGCTCGAGTGAGCCTGCACATTTTTTCCACATGGTTTGGACCTGCCAAGTGATACAGACTTATTGGGACAAAGTGATCCAAAAACTGGGTGGGGCCCTGGGACAAGAGGTGCAGAAGTCCGCGAAGTTAGTCCTGCTAGGGGTGATGGAGGAGATGGGAAGAACACGAACAAAACACGCCCTGGCTGCCACAGCCATGCTGGTCGCCAAAAGAGACATTGCTGCTGCCTGGAACTCCCCCGAGGGCCCCTCAGTCCGAAAATGGAAAAGGGGTGTTGATTGGTGTGCAAACCAAGAAAAATCGGTATATGAATCCAGGGCCTGCCCACAAGAATTTGAGAAGATATGGGGACTATGGATGGGCTTACTGCCATAGAACAAAGGGAGAGCACGGAAATGAATGTTGTAACAAGACACAAACTGTTGTCTGCTTTATGGTCCGCAATGCTGTCAATTGTCAATATTGATGATGGGTTGAAGATGGAACTCCATGTGTCGTATGTGTCTTCTGATCTGCACCTTGCCTTTCCTTTTTCCCTTTAAAACAATAAAAATTGTTTAGTAAAAAAAAAAAAAAAAAAAATCAATTCCAAGGCAATAATTCCCAGGAACACGTGTGTATAGTAGGCCAAAACATCTCTAGCAAAAAAAGTATAATTGCGGAGCTTGAACTTCAAGTCAAATAAGCAGAAATAAACCCTAATGGGCTAGACCTATTTTGCTAAAAAAAAAAATAATCAGACTATTGTGCTGCGTTTAATTCCTGTAGCAGAAAAATCTTCTGCAAAACCTCAACTGGTAATTTTTCTTTCGCAAGCTGTACATTTTTTCACATATTTTTAAGAAGTATACAGAAATAATTCCCCACATAATAGCCCAACTTTAACTCTGGTTTCCCACGTGCAGGGCACACCCTCAAAAATATCTGAGGAAGCCAATTAAATAAGCATTTAACTATTCCCTTTCGTACCTCAAATTGTTAAACACCGTTTGCAGCAATACTTCGAACACACATCCACTATTTAACTAAAGAAACACATAGGTGATCGCTATACCCAGCTACTGTACCAAAAGAAGCATTGGCAATGCAGATAGGACTCACCTTGGTGACCTACTGGCTTTGCAAATGCTTTTTTCCAGATGCAGCACAAAAAAGAGAGAAAAAGAAAAGGATAAGGGGTGCGGGAAGCAACAGAGGTTGGGGGTGCAGGAACCAACAGGGGTGGGGGGTTGAGGGAAGCAACAGCGGTGGGGGTTGGGGCAGCAACAGGGGTGTGGTGTTGGGAAAGCAGCTGGGAAAGCAACAGAACGGGTGGGTGAAGGAACAGGAGTGTGGGAGAGTGGGGGAAGCAACACAAAGCAACAATTGGAAGCAACAAGGGTGGGACGTGGGGGAAGCGACAAAGCAGCTGGGTTGGGAGGGTGGTTAATGAAACTTCAAGTATACCAAGGGTGTGAGGTTGGGAAAAGCAACACAAAGCAACAAGGGTGGGAGGGTGGGGAAAAGCAACAAGGGTGGGAAGGTGAGGATTGCAACACAAAGCAACACGGGTGGGGGGCGGGGAAAGCAACACAAATCAACAAGGGTGGGGGCAGGGAAAGCAACACAAAGCAACAATGGTGAGGGGGCAGGGAAAGTAACAGAAAGCAACAAGGGTTGGTGGGGGCGGGGAAAACAACAGAAAGCAACAATAAAGCACCACAAGAGAGAGGCACAGGTTGGAGGGTGGTGCAGGTGTGGGGGTGGTGCATGGTGGAAGCAACTGGGAGTGGCTGAGGGGGGTGGGTGGGAATCAAAGGGGTTTTGAAGCAATAAAGTTATGCAAAGGCATGTTTCGTAATGTGGAAGCCCAGGAGCAAATGTTAACAGCCAGGCTCTCCAAACAAACTAAAAGGAGTGGAAAAGCAACAGA
Source organism: Pleurodeles waltl (assembly GCF_031143425.1). Lineage (NCBI taxonomy): Eukaryota > Metazoa > Chordata > Amphibia > Caudata > Salamandridae > Pleurodeles > Pleurodeles waltl. The sequence continues at coordinate 632,600,497 of NC_090448.1, read as the reverse complement.
GGGATTGGTATTAGGGCCGAAGCACGTACACAAGAGAGAGAGTATAAGAATGAAGGGAAGAACACATGCATTCTCTTGAAGGGCTTAATGAAAATAAAAAATAGTTCCCTCAATGCAAACAGAGGAAGGATACAAGTCAGCAAATCGAAAGTATGGTAAAGAGGAGATACTCCAGGGGATGAATAAAAACAAGAAGATACCCAACAAATAAGGTGCATGTAAATGACAGTCACAATAAAGTCAACCAATGATAAGCAAAGAGTGGGTGCAAAGCCTACCGAAGGCTTTTGCTATGGTCCATGACAAGTAAATGAGACAGTTAAAAGTTGTCTGTTAGGCGAGACATGACACAGCGAACGTTCAGAAGAGAGCCCACTAAAGGAAAAAGATTTAACAACTACAGGAAAATACTGTCTGCTTGGGCAGATTGTATTTTTCTGATGGAAGGCAAATCTGAAGCGAAGGAGTATCAAATTGATCTCTCGCTGCTTTGGTTGGGTCATTTCGGCCTGATGGACCTCTCAAGCTCCATTAATAAACACCTATATATGATGGAGATGTGTGGTGCTCCACCAGCACAGGAATCTATCAGTCACTACACCCAAGACTGCCAGGGGTTTTAGGGACACCCAACCCATTCATAGAAGCCACTTGGTGACACACAATGGCACGGTCACAAACCGCCCAAATGTAGAAGAGCTAAAAGCTGAGGCATTTAGGGTGGGGTGTCCCAACCCTGCCTTCAAGGATGGCTGGTGCTGCCCAGGAACTGGTCACAAACCTGTGGTTCTTGGGGATACTCAACAATAGAGACTGGAAATATCCCACACGTATTCCACAGGTATGTTGTTTGCACAATAATAAATAATATATTTGAGCTTACAGTTGGAAAGGGAGGCAAAATAATGCTAAACTCATAAGTGAAGTCAGAGGTTGAAAGGGAAGAGATGGATTTGCAAGGAGGTCACCCTTTGACAGTTAAGCCATGCCAAAGGATGTTTGGCAAGTGTTTTCAATGCTCTTGTAAACAGAGTAAGTAGTTACATGAAGTGATTATCAATTGAATTAGCAACTGTTTAGATCTGTAATGATGTTTCAAAACTGTAGTCACACCCTGGTTTTGATGCAAAGGCTCATACAAACAAAAACATATCCAGTGATAACACTGCAGTTTATGCTACCAAACAATCACAGGATCACCTTGCACTGCCAAAATGTCACAGACCCAACAGATAGACCCCCTCAAACCCACCAGTCCGATGCTGCAACAAATCTACACAAGCAGTTGATAACTTCAACACCTGGATCACCAACGCCCCAACCAAGCTGCTCCCATCAGACCAGCAGAAACCAGCAGATTTACCAAACAAGTCAGCTGGTAAACACTGGAACTCAGTAAAATGAAATGCAGCTGCAAACAACTGGAGAGAAGATGGTGCACCAGCAGAGATGATACAGACCGAGCCACCTTCAAGTCAGCCCTCATCAAATACCCCAAACAATTCTGATGTTAAAAGGGACGCCCTTGTAGACTACATCGAGGCCAGTGCCAACCGCACCAAGGAACTCCTCACCATCAGAGAGTTCTCCTCCCCAACAGCCTTACTTACAAGAACTCAGAGGCACTCTTGTGAATCACTTCAACAAGATTTCCACCATATACAGGAACCTGGAGATCCAGCCCACCAACCTCCTCACTCTGACAGAAGCCTCCCCCGACCAACATCTCACCGCATGGAAACAACTCCATATTCCGGATACCACAGCCAACATGAACTCCATCCACTCGGGAGCACCCACCAACCCTTGCCGCCACCGCCTTTTCAACTTAAGAAGCAATGAGAGCAGCCATAAATTCACCACCATCCTCAACACATCCATCACCACAGCCACCTTCCCCGACACATGGAAACACACTGCGGTCTGACCTCTCGTCAATTAACCCTCCGCAGGCCCCAGCGAACTCCACAACTACCACCCCCTCTCACTGCTTCTGCTTCCCGCCAAGGTCCTGGAGAAGGCCATCAACTGACAGCTCACCGTAAAGTCAGAGTGAAACAACCTGCTGGACGTCTCCCAATCCTATTTCCAGAACAACCACAGCACCAAGACCTCCCATTCAGCACCACGTACAACTTCAACACCCTACTCGACAGAGGAGAATCTGCAGTCCCGATCGTCCTCAACCTCTCCTCAGCCTTCGACACTGTTTTCCACCACACACTTCAGAAGACTGCACCAGATCAGAATCAGGGGAGATGCAACCAGATGGATCGTATCAATCCTCACGGGTGGCACACAGAGAATCCGCCTACCCCCTTCACCTCGGAACTCACAAGCACCATCTGTGGCATCCCGCAGGGCTCATCCCTCAGCCCCATCCTCCACTACACCTACATGACGCCCCCAGCCGACATCGTCAGAATCCACGATCTCAACATCATATCCTATGCTGATGACACTCAACTCATCCTCTCACTTTCAGCTGACCTGGTCATCACCACGACCAACTTCCACAACTGCATGAAGAACATCACAGCCTAGATGAAGGACAACTGCCAAAAGCCCTGAGTGGACAAGACTAAGGCCCTCATTACAACATTGGCGGTAAAAGCCGCTTACCGCCGTGCAGAAGACCGCCAACACACCGCCGCGGCCGCGGAAAACTGCCACAGCTATTATGACCCACATTTCGGAATCAGCCAAAATTCAGACACCCACACAAGTCCGCCACACCAAAGGTCAGTGATAAACTGGCGAAAACAAAACTGACACAGTCACGCCAACAGAAATACGCCCACACTATCACGACACACGAATCCACGCGGCGGTCATTCAACCGCAGTATTCCATTGGCGGTACACACCGCTGCGCTCAAAATAAACACACATTTACAAAACACAGTCACATTGGACAATTCAAAATACACAGACCTGACGCACATACACACACCACTCCCACACACCCATTACAATATAAAACACACACCCACATCACCCACAAACCCCTACGACAAAAAATCCAGAAAGAAGGCCAGAGAGAGACACCACCAGCAAGAACAACAGCATCCACAGGCACACAATACCATCACCCACACAACTTCCACGCACCTCACACAACACACCACTACATATCAGCACACTTATCACCACACAATCCACCCCACACATCACCTACACCACCCCATGGCACGGCAAAGACACCCCAGGTTCTCGGAGGAGGAGCTCAGGGTCATGGTGGAGGAAATCCTCTGGGAAGAGCCACAGTTATTCGGATCACAGGTGCAGCACACCTCCATTGCAAGGAAGATGGAGTTATGGCGCAGAATAGTGGACAGGTTCAACGCAGTGGGACAGCACCCAAGAAATCGGGAGGACATCAGGAAGAGGTGGAACGACCTACGGGGGAAGGTGCGTTCTGTGGTCTCAAGACACCACCAGGCGGTTCAGCGGACTGGCGGCGGACCCCCACCTCCTCACCCACAACTAACAAAATGGGAGGAGCAGGTCTTGCCGATTCTGCATCCTGAGGACCTCGCAGGAGTAGGCGGAGGAATGGACTCTGGTAAGTCAAATCTTAACTATTACATCCCCCACCCTACCTGCATGCTATCACATACCCCCACCCTCACCCCCAGCACCCCAACTCCTCACATATGTCCCAACATCACAAACCACCCATCCCAACACCAAGCCCTGCATGCAACAACAGAGCAAGACACCCATCACTAAAGCATGCCCACTGCACATACCCATACAACCCCCTAAACCACCATCACACAAGCTCCCACACAGGAATGCAAGCACTGGGGTACACGGTCACCCACCCATTGCACATGATGACACATACAGATGTAATAACCATCCTTTTATACCCCTGCAGGACCCCTACCCAACGTCACCGGACAGGAGGGTCCACACATGTCCACACCACCAACAGAAGAGGCCCACAGTGATGACAGCACCTCTGTCCAACTGGATCTAGATGACCAGCCCGGCCCATCGGGGACCTCTGGACAGTCGGTTCCCCTCACACTGGCACAGGCCATCACAGACCTCCCCCCCTCTGGAAACACCAGCACAGCACCCACCCAGCGGGCCCATACCTCCGTCCGCAGGACACGTCAATCAGCTGTGTGTCCACCACTACAGGGAAACCAGGCTAACCCACCACCCCAACAACAACAGGGACCTGGGGGCAGTGGTAGTGGGCACACGGTCCAGGGGACGGAGGCCCAGGAACACAGGGGAACTGGGAGGGCTGCTGTGCGACAGAGGCCGGACAGGCCAAGGGTACCCACTCTCTACGAGGCCCTCTCCTCCATCATGGGAGCCTACCACCACTCCCAGGAGACAATGGCAACAGTACTGGCCAAGTTTCAGGAGACCCAGCGCCTGCAGGAGGAACAGTATATGGGCTTCAGGGAGGAACTCAGAACCATCAGCTCCACCCTGGGCACCATCGTAGGGGTGCTGAAGGAACTCGTGAACACCAGGAGGGACACTGTGGCACTACAAGGGGCCCCTGACACTAGCATGGACGATGAACTGCCCACCACCTCTGCCGGCGCTAGTGGACAGGACGCCCCGCCACAGGACCACCACACCAGCACCCCACCCCCTGCAGAGGGAGAACCACCCCGCAAACGGTCCCTGAGATCCAGTACAAAGACAGAGCACGATGCCAAGACCCCCGCCAAGAAATGAGACCACCCTGATTGTCATCCTACTGTCCCACTTTGTCACCCTGTCCATACTTAAACTGCCCCAGCTCCACTTCCTATGCCCATTTGGGCAATGCACCTGTGAGACTAATAGACTGGACTCTGCCATGGACATTCCTCCGCCATCACCCCTCACCATTTCACTACCCCCTCCAATATTGAGCACTTTTGCAGTCTGTCTGTTATTTCAAAATAGTGTATTAGCAATTACAGTGACAAAATGCTCTGTCAATTGTAATGTCAACATACCTATATCACACAGCTCTAGTCCATGTGGAATCAAAGCAGATGTCACACAGTGGGACCCACATCTGTGAAATCGTAAGGCAAAGTGACAACTCAGTGACCATACACTGGGTGAAAAGGACAGACAGTAGAGAGGCAGTAGTGTTTAAGTACATGTAGTAGGCAGGTCTTTACTCTTACCTGTGTCTCACTGGAAATATTGCTCGATCACTGAGTCCCTGTTGTTCATGTCTTCTTCCTCTGCTTCCTCGTCTTCACTATCCACAGGCTCCACACAGCTGCAACAACACCGCCATCTGGACCATCCTCCTGCAGAAAAAGCACCTGTCGTCGCAATGCCAAGTTATGAAGCATACAGCAGGCCACGATGATCTGGCACACCTTCTTTGGTGAGTAGAATAGGGATCCACCTGTCATATGGAGGCACCGGAACCTGGCCTTCAGAAGGCCGAAGGTCCGCTCGATCACCCTCCTAGTTCGCCCATGGGCCTCATTGTAGCGTTCCTCTGCCCTTGTCCTGGGATTCCTCACTGGGGTCAGTAGCCATGACAGGCACACACTAACCTGTAGGGTAACCCCAGACCCAGACAACCATTCCCACTGTCTTGCTTCCAGGTGCTCACCTAATAGCCACACACGGTGCCTCTGGAGTTGACCCATCACATAAGGGATGCTGCTATTCCGCAGGATGTAGGTGCACGGAGCCAGGGAACTTGGCATTCACATGGGAGATGTACGGGTCCGCCAAACATACCATCTGTACATTCATAGAATGATAACTCTTCCGGTTTCTGTACACCTGTTCACTCCTGTGGGGGGGGGGGGGGGTACCAAAGCCACATGGATCCCATCAATGGCACCTATAATGTTGGGGATATGTCCCAGGGCACAGAAATCATCTTTCACTGTAGGCAAATCCTCCACCTGAGGGAACACGATGTAGCTCCGCATGTGTTTCAGAAGGGCAGACAACACTCTGGACAATACGTTGGAAAACATAGACTGGGACATCCCTAATGCTATGGCCACTGTTGTTTGAAATGACCCACTTGCTAGGAAATGGAGCACTGACAGCACCTGCACTTGAAGGGGGATTCCTGTGGGATGGCGGATTGCTGACATCAGGTCTGGCTCCAACTGGGTACACAGTTCCTGGATTGTGGCACGGTCAAGCCTGTATGTGATTATGACATGTCGCTCCTCCATTGTCGACAGGTCCACCAACGGTCGGTACACCGGAGGATGCCGCCATCTCCTCACATGTCCCAGCGGACGGTGCCTATGAAAGACAACAGCGAGCACAGAGTCAAACAACTCAGAGGTACGTACCCACAGTTTACACAGAACACCAATCATACACAAAAGGTGGCCTGTATGTGTGTTGAGTCTAGGCCTAGGTATGTGTGACGCAGTTGGAAATGAAGCCATGTGGGCCCCTGAAATGGCGGCTGCCTGACCTCTAAAGTGGGACAATGGGATGTGAGGTAACTGCGCTAGCGTTGTACACCGTCGCGATAGGCGGCCGAAGACCGCGGCGCAATGCTGCATTGGTTAACATATGGGTCCCAGGAGCCAATGACGAAGTGCGCCGGCGGTGATGGTACGCACCGCCGTGGACGTGACCGCCATTTTCTTTCTGTTCAATCACTCGATACCTGATCTTCGAAGGAGAGGACCTACACTGCAAGTGCTGCTGTGTCCTCGGTCTGGAAGTGACAATGGCTCGAGTGTCTGGGGAAAGGGTCCCTGCCTTCACATCGGAGGAGTTGGAGAAACTCGTGGATGGGGTCCACCCCCAGTACACGCTGCTCTCCGGTCCTCCAGACAAACAGGTAAATACACTGTGAGCATGCTGTATGGGCTATGAGTGTGTGGAGTGGGGTGGATGAAAGATGGGGGGGGGGGCGTGCATGAAAAGACGGTGAGTGCATGTACATCATGGCAAGGGTAGGGATAGGGGCCAATCACTTTGACTGTGCAGTTGGTAATAGCTACTCTTTTTCCCCTGCACATTTCATGTAGGTCAGCGCCCACCAGAAAAAAGAGATTTGGCGTGCCATCGCCAAGGACGTACGGACCCTGGGGGCCTACTACAGACGGAGCACCCACTGCCGGAAAAGATGGGAGGACATTCGTCGCTGGAGCAAGAAGACGACGGAGGCTCAGCTGGGGATGGCCTCCCAATGTGGGAGGGGTGCCCGTCGCACCATGACCCCCCTGATGTTCAGGATCCTGGCGGTGGCGTACCCGGAGTTGGATGGGCGCTTGAGGGCATCACAGCAGATACAAGGGGGTGAGTACACTCACATTCTGCTGACTGCGCGCAGTGGAGTTGTCTGGGTTGGGGAGGTGGGCTGTGGGTTTCCCTAGGCCAGGGCGAGTTCCGTAGGCAAGGCCCCTCCGTAAGGCAGGCCATGTGGCACCCCAGCCCACCTCAGTAGAGTGCCAAGTACACCTAGTCATGCCCCTGTGACATCTATGTGTGCAGATGTCGTCCATAGCCTTGTAGGCCATTTCCCAGGAATTGAACAGTGGAGCCCAAGAGCGTGGCGTAGTGCAGGGGGCTTCTGTGTCTGTGGTGTCCGCCAACGGTATCGGTAATGCATGCACTCAACATGTCTCTCTTCTGTCTTCCCCCCCTTTTTGTGGTCTCCCTGTTCTTGTGTGCATTTGAATCATCAATCGGAGGAGCAGTGGCACCGGAGCAGGAGGGAGCTGCATCCCACATGGCCCTGGAGGGCGACACTACGGACTCTGAATTCACCAGTGGGACGGAGGGCGAGGGGAGCTCCACGGCGGGGACAGGATCAGCAACCAGCGACACAGACTTGTACTCTGATGGGAGCTCCCTTGTGGTGGCGGCAACATCTGTGCCCCCGCATCTACAGGTACAGCTGCCACCCCCCCTATCAGCACCGCCCTCCCAGCAGCCCCTCAGGCTTTGCCCTATGCCCGCTCACCCAGGAGGGTGGGCATCACCTTCACCCCAGGCACCTCAGGCCCTGCCCCAGTCACCCCTGCTGACCTCAGTGAGGAGGCCATTGACCTCCTCAGGTCCCTCACTGTTGGGCAGTCTACCATTTTGAATGCCATCCAGGGTGTAGAGAGGCAGTTGCAACAAACTAATGCATTCCTGGAGGGCATTCATTCTGGTCAGGCGGCCCTTCATCAAGCTTTTCAGACTCTGGCCTCAGCACTGATGGCAGCCATTGTCTCCGTCTCTAGCCTCCCCCCTCCAACTTCCTCCACCCAGACCCAATCCCCTCTACCTCAGCCCATCCCAAGCACACCTACAGACCAATATGCACACACGTCAACACCCAAGGGTAGTTCAAGCAAACATAAGCACCACACATCCCACAGGCATTCACGCAAGCATCACACACATGCAGACACACCAACATCCACTGCCTCCACTATGTCCCCCTCCTGCTCGTCTCCCTCCTCCCTCCCAGTGACGTCTACACTCACAACTGCATGCACTACCTCTACAGCCACTACGTCCCTCTCCAGCACACCCACTACCACACCCCGCTCACATACAGTCACCACCCCCACTACCATTCACACGTCCCCTGTGTCCTCTCCCAGTGTGTCTTTGACGCCCCCTCCCAAGATACACAAACGCAGGCACACACCCACCCAACAGACCACCCAGCCTCACGACAGCCTCCATCGCATGCACCTTCACCCAAAGTCACCAAACGTACACCTCCTACAACCACCACCTCTTCCTCCACTCCCAAACCCCCTCCAGCTACCCGTCCCAGTGTGTCCCAAAAACTTTTCCTGTCCACCCTTGACCTTTTTCCCACACCTCCCCCCACCCCGTCCATCTCATAGTTCCTGAACTAGAACCTCAGCCACAACATCTCCAGGACCAGTGGTGCCTGTAGTCACCAGAATCTGGAGTGCACCGGCCACCAGGGCAGCCAGTGTGGCACGGAGCCACAGCACAGACAGTCCCCCACCTGTGAAGCATCAGAAGTTGGCCAGGGCCCGGCGGGAGAGGGGGAAGACTCCAGCCACCAAAGCCGCTCCCAGGGGTCCTGGTGGGAGTATGGAGTCAGCTGTGGCGCCTCCCAAGGTGGGGAAGGGCCACAAGAAACCCAGCAAGTCTGGGAGAGAGTACCACGGCGGAGAAGACCGCCATCATGCCCGCTGCCCAGGAGGCCACCGCCAGCACCAGCCCAGCTGCCCAGGAGGCCACCGCCAGCACCAGCTGCCCAGGAGGCCACCGCCAGCACCAGCACCAGCCCAGCTGCCCAGGAGGCCACCGCCAGCACCAGCCCAGCTGCCCAGGAGGCCACCGCCAGCACCAGCCCTGCTGCCCAGGAGGCCACCGCCAGCACCAGCCCTGCTGCCCAGGAGGCCACCCAGCTGCCCAGGAGGCCACTGCCAGCACCAGCCCTGCTGCCCAGGAGGCCACCACCAGCACCAGCCCTGCTGCCCAGGAGGCCACCCAGCTGCCCAGGAGGCCAGCACCAGCCCTGCTGCCCAGGAGGCCACCGCCAGCACCAGCCCTGCTGCCCAGGAGGCCACCGCCAGCAAAAGCCCCGTTGGGCCATGAAGGACCGCCAGCAAAAGCCCCGTTGGGCCATGAAGGACCGCCAGCAAAAGCCCCGTTGGGCCATGAAGGACCGCCAGCAAAAGCCCCGTTGGGCCATGAAGGACCGCCAGCAGCTGAGACCCTGCAATGGAGACCGCCATCTCAAGCACCGCTGAACAGGGCACCACCGTCTCAAGCACCGCTGCACAGGGCACCGCCGTCTCAAGCACCGCTGCACAGGGCACCGCCGTCTCAAGCACCGCTGCACAGGGCACCGCCGTCTCAAGCACCGCTGAACAGGGCACCGCCGTCTCAAGCACCGCTGAACAGGGCACCGCCGTCTCAAGCACCGCTGGCCCATGAGCGGCAAGGGCACGGACGCAACTGAGTCCGTCACGGGTGAATGATGCACTCTGGGCACCATGCCCCCTCCAGAACCAGTGGAGATACATCCACTCCCTCTGTCCTTAGCAGGATGAAGCACTCTGGGCACAAAGCCCCCTCCAGAACCAGTGGAGAAGGCATCCACTTGAGATACTGTGGCTTTGCACTCCCCAGGATTGAACAGTGGGCAAACCACCCACTGTAGAGACTTGAGAGACTGGGGTTTTGCACTCCCCAGGATTGAACAGTGGGCAAACCACCCACTGTAGAGACTGTGGCTTTGCACTCCCCAGGATATGGCAGTGGGCAGCCCACCCACTGTAGAGACTTGAGAGGCTGTGGCTTTGCCCTCCCCAGGATATGGCAGTGGGCAGCCCACCCACTGTAGAGACTTGAGAGACTGTGGCTTTGCACTCCCAGGGATGGAACAGTGGTCATGTGGCCCCCTAGTGGATTTGTCGTTGTGCACTCAAGCGGCTGAGATGCCCCCCTTTCCCTCCCCCTGAGGTGCCTGGTTAGTTGCTGTCTGATGCCCCTGCACTGTTCTCTCCGTCATGGTCTGGGATCTTGTGTGGGCCTCGCCCATACCGTGTGGTCCCAGTGTTCCACGGACTTTCTTGATACACAACCTGGACTACTTTGCTTGGTATATATTATGTACATAGTGTATATATCTATTTCTGCCTACTTGCTTTTAATATATTACAATGGTTACACTCATTTTCTATTGTCTTTGCATTCTTCCGGAGGGTTTGGGGGGTGTAACTGTAATGTTTCATGCTGTATTAGTGTGTGTTTTGTAGTGGGTGAGGGTGGGGGTTGCGTGTGGCGTGTGTGTGTCCCTGTTTTTTCCCTCGCCCCTCCCCTGTGTCGTAGGTGCAGTACTCACCGTGGTCTTCGCCGCCGGCGTTCGTGCTCCTGGTAGAGGAGCAAGAAGATAAAGGTTGGGAAAATGTGAAGCTCTGGTTCCATGGCGTCCTCGTTCCTCGTGGAGTGTGTAGAGGTAAGCGTTTTTCCTTCGGGATTCCAGTTTCCGCCGTGTTTTTATCCGCGGTGAATCCGCCCTGGAAAAGGTGGCGGATTGGCCTGTCATAATAGTGTGGGCGGTACATTGTCCTCCGCCTGTCTGTTGGCGGTGACCACCGCGCTGTTTGTTTGTTTGTACCGCTGTGGCGGTCGGAGTGTTAAAGTGGCTGTCTTTGTTGGCGGTTTCCGCCACGGTCGTGATTCCAAATTTTTACCGCCGGTCTGTTGGCGGTCTTACCGCCGCTTTAACACCGACCGCCAGGGTTGTAATGACCACCTAAGTGTTAATCTATGGCAACCATGCCTACCTCTGGAACAATACCTGGTGGCTCGCTGAACTCTGACCCAACCCCACACCAAAAGATCATATGTGCAACCTTGGCATCATCCTGGACAGTGATCTGACTATAAATGACAAATCAACAAAGTCACTGCTGCCTGCTTCCACCTCTCTGTATGCTCCAAAGAATCTTCCAATAGCTCCCCATAAGCACAAGAAAAACATGCAAGCCTTAATCACCAGCCGTCTGGACAGGGGCATCACACCGTACACAGGAACCACTGCCAAATTCATGAGAAGGTTCCAAACGGTTGAGAATTAAGCAGCCAGATTGATCTCACCCTGCCCAACCTGAGAACCCTCCACTGGCTGCCCTCGTCCAGAGAAGATGCCAATTCAAACTACTGACGCATGCCTACAAAGCCCTCCACGACCAGGGACAAGCATACATGAACCACCCCCTGAAGTTCCACCAACCAGACACAAATCTTCGTTCTGCCTCCCTCGCCCTTTCACAAGCGCCACACATCAGCCACAGCCACACCAGAGTCGCTCCTTCTCCTACCTCGCGGCCAAGTCCTGGAACATCCTACCTTTCTCTCTCACTGTCAGACTTCAGGAAGAGAATCAAGACATGGCTTCTCGACTGAGCCCAGCAACACAGCACCAGGATACCCTCAAGGGTGATAAGCCACACTTTTACAACTATTGATTGATTGATTGATTGATTGGCTAACAGTGTGAAGAACAAGCCTCAGATGAAAGAACTAATTTTCATGTAAGGCCACACCACCACATATATACCAGAGGGCGCAAAAGTGTAAACTGCTCTGAAACAGAAGACAATGTATCACATTCTCACTGAGGATGGGTCACTGTACAATGGAAGGAGAGAATACCATGCTGGAGTGTGCCATTTCTTAAGTTAAGAGTGGTCATTTTCTGTTTTGCCCCTAAAGTATAAAACATTATCACCTACACATGAATATTATTAACATTCTAAACTTTAAAAATCCAGCATGTATTCTAAAAGATTACTCAAACTAATTTGGCAAATACTCCACACTAACAAAAGAGAGAGATGTAACATTTCCCTTCCCTGCCTCTTGCTCTCTGTATAAGACAAAACATAAATTTTTCCATTTACTGAGAAACAAAAATCAACTACTTATATTGCCACGTTTTCAGTGGCAAACATCCTCATACACAACTAACCTTCAACTGAGTAACATAGATGAGCAGGCCTTCTATTGAACAAGTTTAAAATGTCGTGCATCAATACGGTCTTCTCTGCAAAACAAAACTTTAAGACAAACCTACCAAGAGGACAGAAGATCACATGACCTACCTTTCTATTGAGGGCAGCTGTCAATTACTTTCACAGCAAGAACAAATATCAACTATACAGACAATGGAGAACACACAAACTACTTTTCTTCAGAGGACAATTAAAAGCTACTTTCAAACCAGGAACCTACAGCAACTAAATATCAACTGAAGAAATGTATCACCTATTTGAAACCAAGGTAAAACAAGTAACAAATAATTTGCTGAGGGCACTTATCAACTACTTTCAACCTAAACAGAAATAGCAACAAACCATTTACTGTGGATGCTAATCAACTACTTTTAAATTTCAACCAATTACTTTGCTACCAAATGAAACATGAACTACCCTTAGTTGATGTGTGACCAAGTAGTAATCAGTCACAAATCTACTATAATTTAGTATTAGGCTTAAGTGCAGAGTGATGTCGACCCGTTGATTCCTTAATGCATGCTTATCAATCTATCAACCACACTTTCATTGTGGAATACTAACTTGCTCTTCAAGGAAATACTGACATCAAAGATCAATCATCTTTTGTCCTCACCAAGAATATCACAAATCTTCTGATGGTATCACAAGGACTTTGCAGGCAACAGGAAATGTTTAACTAACTTCAATTAAAGTGCCTTGTTTATGACCTCAGCATGACAACATCTAATCAATGTTTAAGGGTAGCTTTTAAAGCTCGAGTGTGTAATCTGTAGAGCTGGTTATAATCTTTGTGGTGGGGGTTGGGGAGGAGGCTCAGACACACATTGGGGCACTATGAGTAGATAATTAACTGCCTTCTTTCTGAAATGAAGGCAAGGTAGTGCTGGACAAGTGAACATTTTTTTTTTCAGAAAAAGAAATCAAACATCAGAGGCAAGGCCAGCAGCAGCAAAAAGGAGGTGGAGTCAAAGAGGGCAGAGCCATGTGTCAAATAATCTGTGACAGTCAACTGATAAAACGAGAGTACATTGTTAAAATAAATGGGTGTTTTTGGCCTATAATTTACTCCATTGGGACGGCGACAGCTCAATCTGTCACTTATATTGTTTTTAAAGTCTACTTGTAATAATGGGAATTAAAATCCTCCCATCTCTAAATCTTATTTTGTCTAGGGAACAGATGTCAAATGGTGTTCAGTTTACTAGTCGGGGAAAAGACTATTATCTACATCTGTACTAATCGACAAAGGAACCATAATCAACTGGAGTAGCAGATTACCAAACACCTCCTTCAAAAACCGATGCTTAAACTATAACAAGGAGGCACCTTTTACTGAAAATTTTGGGAAACAGCATAGGGTTAAAAGGAGCACATTATGCGCCAGTAAGCAAGCATTTCTTTGAGAACGTTCTCCAAAGCTAGGTGTACCCAGAACCAATTATCTACAAAGAATAAGAACCTGATGGTTTAAAAGCCCATGGTAAGTCATGGTTTTAAATCTGTGTAATGCGGTTTTAACTTATAAATAATTTAATAGACTAAACCTGGTGCTTATTCTTGTTCTGATGTTTTTAAATGTACGTATTCACTATTTAGTCATGTCTTTAAATGAAAAATAACCTTACAAATCTCAAACCGTTTCTGCCACAAGATGGTGGCCACTTAAATGTTACTAGGATTTGTGATTTTTTGCTGACTCACGTAGAGACAAATCCAAACTATAGCTACACTGGAATTCTTCAAATTAAATTGTAAACAATGTTTTTGTACATAGTTGCAGCATAAACCAAGCATTTACAAAATAAGTATTAAGAGATTCTCAACTGGAGACAGAACATATAAACAAGTCTTAATCACTTTGGTAACAGGCAATCAAATTCTCATCTTTCAATGGCCAGTAATTGTATGCAAAGGCTTACAAAATCCCTGCCAGTGTATGGTGTTCATATGCAAGGAAAAGGGATGTGAAGACCATTATACCAAAGCTGGGTAATATCATAAAACAGGAAAATCACAAAATAACACATAGTCTAAGTCTAAAAATGGACTTCCCAAAAACGGTAAACAATGCAGGGGAATAGCTAAGTAAGGAAATATACCATCCATATAGAAGCTACCTCCCCTGCTGATGGGGGCATGTAGAGGGATAAGAAAGATGCTAGCTAGTGCCAGGAGCTGGGTTACTGGGAAAGCAGGTATCCTTGGTCAGCCATGAAAAGTTTGCATTTCTAATTAAGGAAACATCCTAGACCACACATGGTGGTTTATCTAAAACTGTGAAAGCAAGCATGTTAAATATTTAAAACATGTATTATTCCATTGTACAGCTCTCCCAACTCTTTGAACAATTGTCATTTGGAGAAGAGCACAAAGATTGGCTCTCCTAAACAACTCATGCCGTAGATGCCCCATTAAACTTAAGGAAAAAATGTAATGGCCTAGGCAGCATCATAAAATTGTAAGGGAAAGCAGCCACGTTCTCACTTTCAATTTGGCAGGTCATCTTATATTAGAACATTGAAATACTGGGAGCTCCATTGAAGACAATGGAGTGCTTCCAAACGTTCCAATGTTTTTCACACAGCAACACCTGTGAACATAGGCCTCACAGAGCCCGAGGAGATTTGAATTCCCTCGGGCTCCATGAGGCTTATGTTTTATTTATTAGAGCGTTCTGCCCTCTAGTGGCTGAATGTTCTCAGGCTTATTGCCCTTCATAGCTGGGCTATACCGGCCATTAAAGTCCCATTACCTTGTTAAAGGCCTTCGACTCTGGCCTTTAGTACTGAAGTGGGCATTTAATGGCCAGCATAGCCCGCTCCGGCAGGCTATAGTAGTGGATTATCCTGACAATTCAATGGTCTTCATATTCCCAACATTTTAATCAATGGTAGTCTAGCTCGCTTTATGGGTTAAGCACCTGCCTGATGCCACTACTTCTGCAGCCCCCGAGGGAATGGAAAATTCAAGGACTGGTTGTAGTAACTGCACTACCTAACATTGTGATCTTGCTCATGGCTCTTTCCCTATTGCAAGGTGTGGCATTTTGGGACAACATTGGTGTCTATTCCCACAACCAATCCACAAATTCACAAACCTCGGTAGAAAAATGTAAACATCTGCAATCTGTCATTGGTGGATTGAAACTGTGAATGACACGAGGCAACCAATGACTGAAGGAGGCTTACCCCCAACAAGCCAATGGCCAAGGGCTGAACTAAAGCCCCCTTATGTATGCTATTTGTACTGATGTTTTTCTAGAGTGTTATTTTTGTTGTGTTGTGAAAAGAGGTGTTTATCTGACAGCTATAGTTATTTATTGCCAGACCATTAAAAGGATAATAGTCCTCTTTCCCTCAGGGGTTGTATATAAAAAAAAAATGTGGAGTGCCTGGCAGCAAATGGCAGCTACTGAGCCCTCCACAAAAAGGGAGTCAAGCACCCTCAAAAATGGTGTCATGCCTGTGTGGAGTGGGAAGCATTGAAGGAACATGTGGGGTGAAGCGAGTGATAAAAATAAAGCGAGGCGGGAGGAGGAGGAGCCAAACACCAGGAAGGAGAGGGCAACATGAAGCAGAAGGGGGAAAAGGAGTAGATGAGAGATAACAGCATACAAGGGATAGAGCAACACGGAGCACAAGGGTGAAAGAGTAACACATGAGAGAGAGAGAGAAAAAGCAGTATGCAGGAGAGTCAAACACAGAGCGTGTGGAGATGTAGACGAACGGTAGAGCAGCATATGAGGAACAGAGTAAAGAGCAGAGAGAGTGAAGGTGAAGGTGAAGCACTCACAAGAGGAAGTAGCACACAAGAGAGGAAGTAGCACACAAGAGATGAAGTAGCACACAAGAGATAAAGCAGGACACAATAGAGAGAGACACTGTGCACATGGGGAGGCAGGTGTTTGGGGGGGAAAGCAGCATACTCAGAAAGAGCTAGAAAACACATGCAGTTTTGTGCTGAAAGAAAAAAAGCAAGCAGTAGAAGGATACAAGCCAGCCAATTAATAAGATGGTAAAGAGGCTATGATTCAGTAGAGTGAAAAACAGAAGAAAGGGGCAAGCAAAGCCATAAAATAAGAGGCAAACAAATTAAAGTGACAAGAAAGCCTAGCAACAGAGTAAACAATGGGCAGGTTAGAAGCCCACTAGGAGGTTTGCTGCCTGGTAGGCGAAACCTAAATAAGTTAAGGATGCACCCACCTTTTGGGGTGTACTTCCCCCAAAGACATCAAAGGCCTAAGCCCTGGACCCTTGAAGTTTTACATCCTTGAATAACCCATACACAAAAATATACTTTTTTTTTTTTTTTTTTAAGTATAGGCTGTTTGATATTTCACCAGATCAATTGCCACAGTAAATAAAAGGGACTCTTCATACAAGCTCTAATAATGCATTCCAGTATGTCCTGAAGTAATCAGAATTTGGAAGCAGATTACATACTTTATCATGGTCTTACTGAGGTAAAGGTTAACATTTTTAGCACTGGGGTTACATAACTAAAAATGCAACAAAACTTTAATCTTTATACCTAACTTGTTCAGTAAAGTGCAATCTTTCCAATTGAATGTCCTGTAGATGCATTAAATATTACTTTTAGTTTTGTCTTGTTATTTAGACCATTGATATTCCTATTCATAAACCCTCATCTTCCCAGTTCTATATCTTATCTGCAAGTTCACATGTTCAGAAGTTGGCACACCACCCACCCTCTCCCACCTGCCATTGTCACTCACCTCCTGATCCTTTTCCCTCAAAGCCATTGGTGTGCTTTAGGCCTTCTGATTTTACCCATTTCACAAGTCCTACATTATTAAGATATTTTACCGCTATGCAACCCAACATCCAGCATAAACACCACAATAACTTGCCAATGTTGTTTACCCTGCTTTTCCTCCATGCCCTCAGATGAACCCTTCTACATCAAGCTGTGCAAAACATCATCTGTCAATTTACATTTCCTCTCTTTAATGCCAAATAAAATAAAAACAAAATGATAATACACTTATACTTGGCAGAAATTAAATGGCTTTCTAAAATCAACATTTCTCAAATATTAAATTAAAAAAAATACATAATCCAGATTCTCTCCTAACCACAATGTATCATACTCCCATCTGCTGTCCTTGCTGCAGGGCAGGGTCATTCGGAATAGTGCTTGACCAGGATGCCTACAGCTGAATTCATGACGGTCATAATATACTAGCAATAGGCACTATAGGGCGCCACAGACTATACACACTACAGTATTATGCATGGTTGGATGACAAAAACATCATATTAAGTTCCACCCACATTTTTCCGGGAGCCTGCTTGTTCTCAAGTAGCTAAATATGCATTTGTCAATAATCATTAAGTCAGTCTGCCACAAGCTTGTGCAAGTGAATGGCCATTTCAAGTGCTTGGAAAACTTTTAACATCTTTTCATATGTCACTTTCTCTCCAGAGCTTCCTGGCTGGAGGCAGCCAAAAAATACCATATTTGTTTGTGTTAAAATATTGGTACAAAATTACCAATGTGTGTGAGAAGGGATAGTAAGTAGTTCAGTTAAAGTCGAAAATAAGGGACTTTGCACTATAGGTGTTATAACTTTTATGCCATGATTTTATTCCAGAAGTGAATATTATAAGTAGACTTCTATTGACCCCCAGATCAGATCCTTTCCAAGATCGTGACAACCCAAAGATGTTAAGATTAAAATGGCGTGATATTCCAAATCCTCAGGCTGTATTTGATTTTCACCACTCAGTGGTAGGCTTGATAATGTTCTCTTCTGTACATGTTACTCTGCCTTCCAAATCCACTGTTTATGAGTCAATGTTAGTTCACTGAGAGCCAATATTCATTTAAAAATGCTGAATGAATTTTACAAGTTTGTTTCTGAAAAGTTCTCAAGCCTGATTGATTTATGCCTTTAAATCAGCATTGAGTGCTGTTATCAAACCGCAGCCTTCAGCTACTGCTGAGTATTTCTGCTTAAAATGTTCAACTGAGCATTCAGAATTAATGTAAACTATAAATGAAGACTGAGTGGGTGTGCCAGTAAATGCTGCAACATTTATCTTTCTCACTTTAGCAATGGTACGCAGTTTCAACCTCCATTCTTCTCTCTGATTAGAATGTAATTCTGCCCCCCTGATATTCCTCAGTAAAAAAAAAAAAAAAAATAGTTGTCCAGAGATTTTCATTTTTGGTTTGTGTTTTTGGATGATTAGAGAAGTAATTTACCTTGGGTAGACATTGCTGATCCAGGTCATTTTTTCAGGACAACATTTTTAAAAATGGCGGATGTGTTGCAGTTATAATATTTCAGGAACCATGAGATCTATATATTTCATTCTGGTGTCAAAGCATATGTTTTGGGGGTTAGGTAGTCTTACAGAGACAGAAAATAACTCTTTAGAGCAACCCTTCTGCCATTTTCCAAAATGGCAGCTATAATACAGGAAGAGGAGACATATACAAATGAAAAAATTAATAATGGGTTTCCTTTCTTTTATGTATACAACAAACAATGTTTATGATCTAAATATGAAAAAAATCATGTTTATCACTTCTGTTTTAGACATTTTCATAGGTTACTTTGTGTTTCAGCAACCGCTTGTGGTGCATTTGCAGAATATTGAACATTTGAGAAAAGCATAACAACAGGGCATCTTTTTGTAGCAAAGGTTTTGCAAGTGCATGTACATGTAAGTTCTGTGGGTAGAAGCCTTAGAAATTTTGTAGGTTTTAGCACCCCGGCAAGCTCCAAGTGCGATTCACACCTTCTAAATATATTTTTTGTCAGGCCATATACAGGTGTAACATGTATCGGAATCCACTGCAAGTTAGCAAATTGTATGCCAACTGACTGCCAACTCTGGTGCTTTTCACAAAGAGATACAGTGCAAGGCCCCTTTGTAAGTAATTTTTTTCTTTTTTTGGCATCTTGGTGTTGGTTTGCAGTTTGTCATAGGTAAGTGTCCTCTAGAGAGCTCTGTATTGATGAAACCCCATATTGGTTGGTTGGTTGGTCCGAACAACATTGACTAGACCTTAACGAACCCAATAAAGTTGCCTTTATTAATCATGGCATACAAATGTACATTACTTAATTGGAGCATTGTACAACTTCTTATGTTTAATTTGCATGAACAGTTGTGTTTCCAGGGTGTTGTATACATTTTTATATGTACCCTGCACTAATATATATATTTAAAACCTTCAAGAGGGCATCTGATTATTCTTTTCATATGAGTAGTACCTTCCTGTTTGTGCGTCCTGCTACTGTGAGAATTGATGTTACTGTGCTGGTCTCTATTGAGAATTCAGGAGTATTATAGAAAAGAACCCTGTTATTTGAAATGTAGTGATATAGCCCAGGTTCTCCTGTGGTAGGGCTGCCTTCGTTTATATGTGTAAAATATTGATAAGTACACTGGGCATCTCTGGGTCAAGTTTCTTATACCGAATATGAAGTGGAATTAAGTGTTTTTTTTCTTAACGTATTCATAACTATGACAATCTTTGACTTATGAACATTACAACAAATCTAAGTAGCACAATAATAACATCGGTCTGATTTGACAGTGCAAGGACTCGATTGGAAACATTTCAAACAGCCCACTCAGCATGTAACAACACAAGGTCAGCTTCCTCCAATTTGCTGTTAAGTTCTTGAACAATATGGCTGCACAGGCTCAGCCATTTCAAAGTCGTTTCCTTGCTGCTGCATGAAATGAAAAAGGCTGTCAATATGTTTATTAAAACGTTCCCCTCTCATTCCCACAAGTTTGTGGTGAGGAAGAGTTTCACAATAGTCCATTAATTTTGAATTCATGGTAAGCTAGCTGCAATTGAGCAACATATTCACCTTTACGTGTCTGCCAAACAATTCCCTTGGGACTTTTCTGTGATCTCTAGATCGTCTGTTCCAGTTTCATATCATAGATATCATAGATATGCAAAACTTAATTTGTCATTCTTGTTCCAGAGAGCATTCCGACACAATGTTTCTATAGCCCCAGCTATGACAAGCATACCTTGTAAGAAATTAAGTTAATGAATTCCGCTCAATACTGACTGGACAGTTTTGCTTCCAAAGATTTCAGCCTCAGTAAGTGCACGGTCTATGCCACATCCACGCACTCCACAATGCAACTTTTGTCATGTGGAAAATGCCCATCACTGGATAAAGACCATCAGATTTTACTGGATTGCTCATAAGAATGTCAGCTACAATACGGAAAACACCTCCATCACAGAAAATTGGCACAACGGGCTGGTCTTCAAGCTGAGCACGCACATTTTGGAATTTTTTTCAGAGCTGTGTATAATGTTGCATAGTTTGTGACTGGAGATGGTATTACTGGTTAAAACCCAACCTTCTTCAGTGAGATGGTATTCTGGGAGATCAGAGCATAAATTCTAGCTCACGGAGGAAATGGCTTTTCTTCATCCTTCAGTCCGCACCGAATAAGCAATATGATAAATTCAGTTAATTCAGTTTTGTAGACCGCAGCATCAGGTAGAAGAAGATCGATGTCCTCAGCCACTTTGAAACTTTCTGGTAGACTGGGACATGCGGATGATGCCTTGTAGTGATTTTGCACACATTGGCAAGGCAGTTGGGTTATAAGTTTGCTGCTTCATTTGTTTATGCCTACAGCTGAACCAGCTTGTTTTTCCAGCAGCTACTTCATTGGTGTAGTCTTGAAAAAGCAACATGGCAGTATCATGTGTGCTGGATGTTCCGGACAAAGATGAGCGGTCTTCAAAATCACAATTATCAAGAGTAAATTATCAATTGTAAATCCTTTCCTGGTAAAGTGACCTTGAAGTGGTATGCTGTCAGATTCACAAACTTTTACAGCATGAGCTGCTAACAAGTTCCTGCTCTCTGCATGTCATTAAAACTTGTTGTTGCACCAATTCTATTCACTTAAGTGATTAGCTCTCTACTTTTGCACTTGTCTTAGATTGCGTGGGCAGTCATCATGTGTAGCGGAGTTTTCTTTCTGTTGTGATGTAATTCATAAAACATTATTTGGAAAAGAGAGTACATTTGAACAGCATAAGCCTGTCTGTTCATGGGATTGTCTTCCACTTCTTCGCTTACATCTTCAAAGCCATCATCAAAGTTGTCATCTTCTGTTCCGAACTAAAGAACTGTAGTCTGTAACAGCTTTGCTTTACTGATATTAAACAATGATGTAAAAAACAACAGGCATTCTTGTTAAACCCCATGATTTGTGAAGCTCTGGGGCATCACAAAACTTGTCATTAAGTCTAAAATCTAACTCTTTCAGGACATTTTTTAAATGGTTCCTGCTGATTTTAATGCATCCTGTGATCTTATTTTGGCAACAAAAACTTCAGGAGTCAAATCGGCTGAGAACATCATAAGTGGCTCATTCTTTTTGTTAGGCTGGCAAAACCAAATTCTATCATTGTACATTCTCACCAGAAAAATGTTAATTTCATTATTATGGATGAATACAGTTTTATCAATGTTGACCATTATTTCTCTGTTCTCACTGAGTGTGAACCCGTAGCCAGCAGACAAGAGTGGCTTTAAAACTTCATTTGCTTTTTCAAAGAGTGGAAACTTAACTGGAAGCTGGTGGTTATGTTGCTGCTGGGAGCTAATTGTAGATTCATATTGTCGAATGTATGCACGCATTCAGTTTGGGTGGGCATACAAATCTGCTGCAAATACATTCACCTCGCTGTTTAAATCAGCTACTCTGCTGAAAACGTCATCTTGGAAGAAACTAGCTGCAGATAAAAACAGGTTTGCCCTTTGAGACCCACAAACTCTTTACTTTGTTCTTTTGTCAATCCCTCTGACACTTGTTCTGGCTAAACACCCAGATAACAAACTTAAGATTCTCTGCTTTCTGATCAGTTATTGGAGGTGGACGAGAGGTAGCCATTGATCTTCTAAGTGGTCGGCATTGGATTTAGTTATTTTCGCTTTCTCAGAAGACTCCGATTATTCTTGTGATTCACTGGTTTCTGCCATTTTTTGACAATTTGTTTCCAGGCTTTTTTAACATTGTATACAACTTGTCGTACTTGTTGTTACAATGATAAATTATTTGATCCTTTCCATAGATCAGTTATAATCTTTTGTGAACTTCATCCTGCTGTTTTTCTGCAGTATCACAAACTTTTTTCTGGCCAGCAACAGTTGATGTCAGCTTTTCTTTCGGATTAGTTTGGCATATGACACATTTTTCTTTGCTGAAGGAGTCCTTAGATTTTGTAGTTAGCAACAGTCTGTCAAAACGTAAAGATCCTCTGCTCCCACCTGCTTTTCTCGTGTTTACTAATTTGAATCAACAGAAAACATGTAACAAAAACAATATCAAAATAAATTACCAATATGATTGCTAAAACACGTCATTATAGAGCCGCCAGTTTGGAAAATGGCGGAAAGGTTGCTATGATTTATTTTCTGTCTCTATAAGATTACTTGACCTCCAAAACCTACTTTTTGACACCAAAATGAAGAATATAGTTCTCATGGTTCCTGAAAGATTACATCATCACTGCAACACATCTGCCATTTTAACAAATGTCCAGAAAAAAAATCTGACCGGATTATGAATGTCTACCCAAGCTAAATTACTTCTCTAATGATACAAAAACACAAATCAAAAATGAAAATCTCTGGACAACAATTTTTTATGAAGGTGTATCAAGGGGCAGGACTAAATGATTGTATCTCACTTGAGAAAAGAGGACTTATGCAAACTCCTATTAGTAAGACTAATATGGACTGACTTTGTGGGTTCCTCGCAGTCCCAAGGCAATTTTCGATCATATAATGAGATTCTGTGTTGGGAATCTAATCTTCCCATGCTTCTCTCTGTTCAGAAACTAGTACCACTGCTGGAGCAATTTTCAGAAGAGTGACAAGCCTAGTGAAACTTCAAGGGCTCACTGTTTAATGCTGACAATGTTAGATGATGTTGAAGAGGGCATAAAATATTAATTTCTTCAATTCTCAACTAAATATTGTATATTTATCATCAGTCCATGTCGAGAGATAATACATCGGAGGATCAGACTACCTGACGACTTTGGTGGTCTTTTGGCAAGATCGCCACAGTGGCAGCTGCCAAAAGACCGTCATGATGGCGGTGATCCGACTGCTGTATTAAGAGTCACACTGTGAAGTCTGCCAAATAAAAACAGCCAAATTCCTGAAACAGCCAGGACACTGGAGGATGTGGAAGAGGTGGTTCCACCACCAGCTGGACAAAAATCCACCCATCACATTACAATCCACAAATCACAACAGCAGTTCTTCATGGCGGAAAACCACTGGCTATGCGAACCGCAGCAGTCTCAACTCACTTCTGTCAGAACACCACACCACATTGGACAGTTTGAATACCCCACACCTGATACACATCTGACAAACCTACACACTGCACTATATGCCACACCTCAGCACAACCCACAATTCTTTGCAATCAAAATGCCACACAACCACAGACAACCAACATCCCAGAGAGTTCAAAATAGCAAGAATAGAAACCTATTGACACTTTACTACACACACACATCACACACCTGACAACATACCTAACACACACATCAGTACCACACACTATCCACAATACCCGACACACACTTGCATCACAGCACCTACGCTTCGGAATTTTTCAAACTCTGCACCCATTCACCTAGCACACAACCACACCGTCTGCACAACCACTATCATGTCCCCACAAAAACACTTAAGTTTCACTGATGAGGTGTTGAGAGTCCTGGTGGATGAAATTGTAAGGGTAGAGCCACACCTGTTCAGAGCACAGGTACAACAAACATCTATTGCCAAGAAAATGGAGTTGTGGCAAAGGATAGTTGACAGGCTCAATTCTGTAGGCACTTATCCACGCACAAGGGAGGGCATCAGAAAGAGATGGAACAACCTCAGGGCTAAGGTCCGTTCCATGGCATCCAGGCACCAGCTCGAGGTACTGAAGACCAGCGGTAGGCCCACACCTCCCCCCCACAGTTCACATCTTGGGAGGAAAAGGTCTTGAACATCCTGCATCCTGAGGGCCTGACAGGAATACCTGGGGGAGTGGAGTGTAGTAAGTACCAACAACATCCATGTCACATAATTGTCTTGTCCTGCGTGCTCAGTCACCACCTATACCCGCCCCAATTAACACTCCACCCACTACAACTCTCTCCTAATCACCTAACACCCCTCCCTGGCATGCCACATTTCCACTAAACATATCTAGTCCCACAGGAAATGGCACATATAGCACTAACTGATTGGACTACAACTCCCACAATGCAAATTCTCAACATATTCAACACCAGTACACTGCACAAAATATTACTTGTCATGCATGTCAAACCAATACCCGATCTAACCCATCTTGATTATGCTAGTGTGGAACAGTACCTGGCAATGACAGCAATGCAATGGCTCACATATACTAACATCCCAAGCAAAACACAGCTATAGCTGAGTGCCCATATATAATGGCCACAGAATAAAGATCCCAAGCTACAAATATACTCACCTGGTTTGGAAAGTCAGATGGCTGAGTGGATGCACATGCAGTACAACAAGATACAGGTCAATGTCCATTGTAAACTCACATACTATGTTGCTACAAGTACACCACTGTGCATTCTACAGCTCTTATTTGTGCCAGCAATCATGCCAGACAGTTCACTAGGTAACACAGGTGAACAGCCACGTCAATTCAGACAATATCAGATGCCAACAGCTGTACTATCACTACCAACATAGTTTACCAGCATAAAACATGGTGTATGGAAATGGAGTTAGAGTTCCATGTTGTACCAAGTTACATAGAGCTGTCAATGTCATTGCTGGGGATCATGTCAAGGCACTGTCTGCATCTCACACAACTGCTACAATACCCCAATTGTAACCTGAACTCTGTGTTCCACTCCCTTCACAGGCAACCTTGCCATTGTAAGCATGGAGAGGATACCAGTGACTGCCACTACCCCTCTGGGCAAAGGGCCCAGTGGGGACAACACCCCTGGATGTTTGGACGCTGACAAATAATCTGGGGCCATATGTACAAACACTTTTTCCCATAGACACAGAATGGGTAAAAACCTTTGCTTCATCTGGCCCCTGGAGTATCAGGGACACACAGATTGGTTCTTAGTATCACCTGGCAAAACCTTATCACATACCCATGCCATAGCTTCAAAATATATATCCCATGGTAAAGACAAAGATCAGTATTGATCTACCCATAACCGGAAACTTTCACTTGCATTGGTCACATACCTGTAGACTTGTCACTCACTTATGTCAGTCCACAGTGACATGCACATTGGTCTGCAAAGTAGGAACACACTGACAGCTAGGTTCAAGGTAGGATACATAAAACTTTTACCATTGTGCAGGGAGAGGATATGGTATTACATTTACACATGAGTCAGACACAAATGACAGCTTTTGACAACCTCATGTACCCTACAGGTGACCTTGACAAGACAACACTTTTCCACCCCAGTGTCCTGGCAGTCTAACAATGTCAGTCATACACCATGTAATCATGACTCAAAATACCTGGTATCAGCCATGTCCACTTCTCAGGTCTGTCTGTAATTACCATCTGCTCCGACACTGTCTGTCGTTTGCCATGGTTGATCAGCCAAACAGGATCTAGGCAAATCTGTGTCTGTAAGAGAAGAGGAATGGGACAAAGCAGAACACACTCCTCAAATCAGAGAGGTCATGTCCAGATGTTTAACTTTGCATCTGCAATATCAATACATGAGACTGTAGACCACTCTGTTCTTCACACAATACAAATTACAGTTTGCATGCACAACTCACTCATAGGCTTTGGAGCTACCTACAACTCCAGAGATGATGCAAGATATGAGGTGACATGCTACCCTTTTACCTCAGGTTGCAAATCTATACCACAACATTAGGTCTACTGCACATACATTTTAGTCAGTTGTTGTACTGATTGATGAGATCTGCCCTAAAGTCTCCTGCTTCATCTCCCTCTGGCTCTTCATCACTTGCAAATCTGCATTTCCACCCACAGGTTCTGCTGGCTCCCCCTTATCTGGTATAAATAGCATTTGTCGCCTCAGTAAAAGATTGTGCAGCATGCAGTAGGCAACTATTGTTTGATATACCTTGTTAGGCGAGTAGAGGAGGGTTCCTCCTGATCTGTCCAAACACCTAAGTCTTGCCTCCAGGAGCCCAAAAGTCCACCCAATGACACGCCTTGTTCTCTTGTGGGCCTCATTGTAGCGGACTTCCTCTGGCGTAGGTGGGTACCTCACTGTTGTCAACAACCAAGGACGGTTTGGATAGCCAGAGTCACCTGTGAACAAATTGGTAGAACAACACACACATATATGTGGGACATCAAGCATTGTGACGGCAGGGACATACATTCCCAAACACACATTTCAATTGTAACTTACCAACCAGACAGGCCCTTCTCTGTGTGGAGTCGTGTCATCAGCAGTGGGACCCTACTGTTCCACATGATGAAGAAATCATGGACTGATCCTGGATACTTGGCACTGACTTGTGAAATGTACTGGTCTGCCAGACACACCACTTGAACGCTTATGGAGTGGTAGTTTTTCCTGTTCCTATACACCTGTTCATTTGCACTGGAGGGAACCAAGGCTACATTGGTGCCATCTATGGCTCCAACCAAACGTGTAACGTGTCTCACAGTATAAAACTCTGCCATCACATAAGCCAAAGCCGCACTTGAGGAAACCTGATGGAGCTGTCCAGGTGTTTCAACAATGCACACTGTACATCCCTCGAAACCAGACAGAACATGGGCTGAAACATTCCTGCAGTTAGGGCCACGAAGTGTAGCATCAACGAGACTTGAACGATAGGAGGTATGTTATAGGGATTGAGAATGGCAGGCATCAGTTCCGAGTCTGATGGGTCACAAAGATCCATGAGAGTATGGCTATTCAGCCGACAGGTCTGTATACAATGTCTCACCTCCACTGTGAGCAGGTCTACTAGTGGACAATACACTGGTGGTTGTTTTCCTCTCCTCATGGCATGAAAATTATGTGAAAAAAGTTCAAAATAGTATGCAACATGCAGCATGCAGACATCTTGTAGAGTCAGATACACAACTCACACATATCTGCTGTTGAGCTCAGTTACAAAGTCAGATATCTACAGTACAGCACATAGGTTTAAACCAGAGGACACCCTCCTTGGTGCACATTCCCCCAATTAACTATTGATCTACACATACATATTAATCTGTTACTATACACGGTTGTAAGTCCAACCAATTTTACATGTATTACCCATATTGTTGCACATTATCAACTTTTTCAAAGCACATGGGAACATCCAAATAGGTGTACATTGCTGTCACCACAGGTCCTCCAGTAACACTGCATTTATTGCACTGATGCACAATTTGACAACTAAACATGAAGGCAGTACTTACAGTTTTACTGCACAATATGGGGTATAGTTAATGATACAGATGATAAAACTCTTCCATACAGTTAATGTTGCTTAAAACGGTAGCGCCGGACCTACTGTACTGGACACATGGCAGTGACCTAAGTCCGCCGGCGGAAGTCATCATGGCGGTAGGTGGTCACAACTGCGGTGGAAATTGCCACTGGAAGACACTGTTGCCTTTAGCGGACTTAGGCCAATGGCGATGTCCTCCTCCAGCGGTGACGGTCATGTACGTGGCGGACGTGATCGCCATCTTCTGCAGTATTGTTCACTTGACTTCTGACACTGCTGCCAGCAAGACCTCCGCTATCTGAGCTGCTGTGTACTACTTCTGGGAGCTATCATGCCACGTCCTGCAGGTGGCAGGGCCCCAGCCTTCACCCCTGAGGAGCTGGAAAAGCTAGTGGAGGAGGTCCTACCCCTGTATGAACAGCTATGGTGTGCACCAGAGGAGCAGGTGAGTCCAATGCAATACCAATATGTCATAGGTGTGGTGAATGATGGTGTATCTGAAATGTGAGGTAGTTAAAGTGTTGATGCATGCAGATGATAATTTGTACATGTGTGTGAGTTGAGAGGATGGGAATGACTGCATACTTGCTGACACTGAAGTGTACTGTCCACTATTATTGATATGGGGCATGTGGACATGACTGGTTTTGTTTTGTCTGTGTCATGCATGCAGGTCAACACCCATCAAAAGAAGGGAATTTGGCGTGCCATCGCCCAGCAAGTGCAGACCCTGGGGGTCCACAGCCGGCTGAGCACCCACTGTAGGGAGCGGTGGGAGGACCTGAGACGCTGGGCCCAGAAGACCGCAGAGGCCTAGCTGGGTATGTCCTCCCTACAAGGGAGGAGTGCCCATCGGACCTTGACCCCCTTAATGGCCTGCATTTTGACAGAGGACCTACCCAGAGGTGGATGGGCATTTGAAGGCAGCACAGCAGACACAAGGCGGTAAGTACTAACAGTACCCATGAACTTGCCACTCATAGTTTAGTGTATGATGTATAAGTATTTTAGCTGTGATGATGTGGTAAGTGCTACAGGTATGGTAACTATTACGAAGACATGGTACTACAGTTGCCAACATACATACACAGATGTGGCCACTGTATTGTGCATGGGAACACGTTGTTCCCTTTTGTCTACCAAATAGTATGACTGCATGTGGAGATGCACATGTGAATGTGGCATGTGTGTGACTCTACTCAGCCATACATTTTTGTAACCTGCTGTGTGATCCTTCCCACCTAGTGTTCCCAAGTCCATGTACCCAAATGGTTAGTTGTATAGCTCTTTGGTCTTTGACAACTCCTAGTCCACTGGATCTGCTCTATGTGCAACACTGGGTGTGACAGATGTTTAAAAGGGCCAAGTAATCCTGTGTCCTTTAATAGTTGGACACTTCATGTGAGGCTGTCATCCCAATCATGCTTTTGGTATGGCCACGTTACTACACTCCCTATGAGGTTTGAGGAGCTGTCTCCATTGCCATGTCAGATTCATACATTGGGAAATGTAAAATTTGATAAGGGTGGACGTCCTACAAAGTGAATATCATGGTGACAATAAGACATTGATATTTCATGGTATTACATTGACGTGTACAAATACCTTTCATCCTAATGTATTTGGTGCTGAGAAGGTAAGTGGCTAGGCTGCTGATCCCTTTGGCCATGTTTTGATCCATGCTACATATGGCAATTTCACACCTATATGAGTGCAACATATGCTATTTGCTGCCTACATCATGTGTCAATTGATACTTCATGCCTGATTTGATGTTGAAGCCTCTATTTTCCCAGACTTACCTTAGCAAATCTGACACTGTTTGGACAGAGTTGGGTATGGTTCTGCACATTTCTGCCTGACTAAATGGTGTAGCAGGTGTGAAATTTCACACACACCTATTGGAGTGGAGGGATATGTTGTCATTGACTTGACTTGACTCTAGGTGTATGTGTCATTCATGGGTACATTAGTAATCAGTTGTGTAAGTGTTAGTTCTGGACTAAGGTAGTAGGAATCGCATGTCTGGACAGTTGTTATTGATGTAGGTCTTCAGATGTTGTCATGTTGAGGTTTCTATTCAGCATGTATGGTGGGATGCTATGAGCCCTTACTGCATATTGTTTGATTTCCATTGTATTGTTGGTATTACTATGCTCCCTGTGGTTGTCTGTGGCTGTATCCTATGTGATTGGTAGATAGACAACAATTCAATGCACTGCAATAGGGGCCTGACAGTGTATCAGATTAGTGGGTGCAGAAACCCCTAAAGTATCTTTTCCTAATATTATTAAGATATATATTTCAATGACAAGCTATGTCATTTTGTGATGCACACTGTATCTGTATGGGAATGTCACATGTAGTGTCTTCACCTGAGGTGTTTGCCACTGTATGAGTTGTGTAA
Organism: Pleurodeles waltl; assembly: GCF_031143425.1. NCBI lineage: Eukaryota > Metazoa > Chordata > Amphibia > Caudata > Salamandridae > Pleurodeles > Pleurodeles waltl. The sequence continues at coordinate 632,570,128 of NC_090448.1, read as the reverse complement.
AGAATGACCAGCTAGGTATGTGATCGGAAATCAACACGCTGTGTCGTATTTGAAGTGAGATGAGTTTACTTTCATGGAACATGACTACTGGTGATGAATTGGACAGGTGTGGAGTAGGGGTAGGCATGTTGGCTTATATTGTGGGTGAAATTGTGTTCATATAGGAAAGCAGGAAGTACTGTGTTGTGACATGATGTCGGAAGTGAATGGTTTCTATCTGGGGCTTTATTTGACACAGATGTTTTGTTACTGTTGTAATGTGTGTGTAAAGAATCTCTCTCTCTCTGTGTGCCACAGGTGAGACAGGATCCACGTTTTCAACATTGTAATCCTCCTCCAGTGGACACTCCCTGTCGGTAGCGGACCAATCTAGAACCACCACAGCACCATCTCTGCCTGCCACCACCCCTTAGCACCACCGCCCTCCCTGTAGCTCCTCACCCAGGTGGCCTTGCCTACTCACCCAGAAGGGTGGGCGTCTCCTTTGCTGCAGGCGCCCCTGCTATCCCTGCTGCCCTCAGTGAGGAGGCTATTGACCTCCTGAGGTTGATCACTATGGGTAAGTCGACCATTGTGAATGCCAACCAGTGACTGGCAACTCAAGTCCAACAGAGTAATGTGTTCCTGGAGGGCATTAACGGTGCACTGGCTGCCCTGCAGAGATCCTTTCAGGCTCTGGCCTCCACACTGGCGGCAGCCGGTCACCCTTTGTCTTCCGTCACCCTTACACCTTCCTCTTACCAATCCCAAACCCCTTCTTCCCCATCCCAGCGAAAGCACGCAGACAGACCAGCATGCATGCATGCACCTCAACATCCAAGGGTAGCTCAGTCAAACACAAGCACCACAAGACACACCACTGGCATGCACACAAGCAACATACATCTGCACACACATCAACATTCACAACCTGCCCTGACACCCCACTAACCCTAGCATCACACACAGCACACCTGCAGACACCACACCAACATCACAGATCCAACCACTACACCTATCTTACCCACAGACAGCACCACAGCAGACTCTCAGACAGCCACCCCAGTCACCACACCTGCAGACATCACAACCACTGACACTCCTACATGAAGCACATCGAGTAAACCTGCAGTCAACACCCCAACAGTCACCCACCCAGGCACACCCCAGCACCTCCCCCCTCAGTCCCATACACAAACACCCTCACTCACCCCACCCAACAGACAGCCACCACCCATAAGCATACCTTTCACACACATGCATCCCTGACAACCACAATGACACGTCAGATATCCACACCTTCACTTTTACCCTCCACTCCCAAACACCCTTCTGATGGCCATTCCAATGTATAAAAACAAAGTGTTCCTTTCATGTTTTGACCTTTTCCATACTCCTCTTTCCCCAGTGAGACCCCTAAAAGCTCTGTTTTCCTCACCAGGCCCATCCCTTCCACCTCCAAGGCCTCCCCTAGCCTCCTTGCAAGTACCCATGCTCCTCCCCCTCCACGAAGCCTGCCCCTGCAAGGAGAACCCAACCCTCACCTAAGCCTAGACCTAAGCCCCCCCCTTCCAAGCTCACTCCCAAAGTACCCCCCACCCCCCAAGCCAAAGGCCAACACCCTCCCCAATCCCTGAGGTGCCTGCCTACCTACCCCCTTGATGCCACTAACTGTGGAGGTTACATGGTAGTCGCGACTCATGTTTGGGGCACCAAGATGTGCATCAAGTGCATACTGCACTATTTAAAATTGGACTGGCCCATGGCCTTGGACATTATTTGATTAGTTCAAAATTGTAATATATGTGTGGACCAACCAGTTGTTGGTTTCAACATTACATATTTGCTCTGGATTTCTTTATTTTGGGCATATCTGAAAATGGCTGACATTGTATGTGTGTGACTATTTGGGTGTAAGTGGTGCTTGTGCTACCTTTTTTGTCTGGGCGGCATATGAGGTTGTGTGCAGTGCATTTGTGCCCCAGTGATGGGTGTGTGTTGTGTGATGGCCATGTGGATGTTGGGGACATGCTGTTGTCATGGTATTGAGTGGTGTTTATGTTGACATGTGTGTTGTATTATTATGTGGCTTTATGTTGTTTGACTGTGTGCGTGTTTGATGAACGGTATGTCAGATACGTTGTGATGTGTTTGCTGGGTATGTCAAATGCTGCGTTATATGGTTGTGTAAATTAGTGTGTTTGTTCCCTGATGGTGGTACATTGTGTTGTATGTGTGAATTGTCAATGGGTAGTGTGTATTGTGGGTGCTTGCCAATGCATTGATGGTGTTGCAGTTGTGGTGTTGTAGTGTTGGTTTGTGGTGTTGTGTTGTCTGTGACTGTGCTGTGTTTCTGGGAGGAGGTGTGTGCTTTTGATGTATGTATGTGTGATGACCGTAGTGTGTGCACTGTGTATGTGCTTGTGTGTATGTGGCTGTCTGTGTGCGTGTCAGTGTCAGGTGACATATGTGTGTCTCCCTCGCCACCCATTCAAGATTGGTATGTTGTGTGTGTGTACATACTTTCACAATTTACAACAGTGACAAGTAAGTGTGTGTACTTACAGTTGCTATTGTTGTCTTCTGTGTTGATTCCGGTGTCCCTGGGCAAGCAGGAGCAGCGGGAAAACATGCAGTTCTGGTTACATGGCAGCTCCGGGCGAGTATGGCTTCCTGAAGGTGAGTGTCTCCATTTATTCAGCTGTTTTTCGCCTGGGATTCAGTGGTGGTGCGAATTCGGCAGAAAACTTGGCTGTGTGCAACCTCGTAATCTGTCTGGCAGAAACATGGTCTCTGCCGGGCTGCAGGTGTCTATTGTCGTCTTTGGCAGCTAGACTACACTGGCGGTGCCGCCAGTGCTTTGGCTGTATTCTGTTGGGAATACCACCATGGTCATAATATGGAGGTCTTCTCCGCCAGCCTTTTGGCAGTGCGACCACCAACGTCAACATGGCGGTCCTGGAACTGCCAATGTCGTAATGAGGCCCTAAATTGGGAATTAGGAGTTTCTTCCTCTACTTTAAAAAAATACTAGTGGCTGCAGTCTGGCATGTCACCAGCTCTGGCACTTCAGAATGGATGAGGAATTTGGAGCCTCCACAGGATCTGTAGCGACAGTTCTTCTTGATTAAGAAAGGCCATCCGGCACTTCGATGGAGCCACAAAAACCATGCCTATTCTTGTAGCAGGAAGGACAAAGAAGACAACTTGCTCTGAGAACTTGCAGGTAGATGATCCTTATGAGTGGCTAGAGTGGAGTAGCATAGAGTGGAGTGTCGTGTCATACAGGAAAGTTGCATAGAGTGGTGTAGAGTGGAGTGACAGAGCGGAGTTGTATCGTACAGTGGAGTGGCACTGAGTACAACAGAAAGGAACAGAGTTGAGTATAGTGGCGTACAGTGGAGTGGCATGGCATAGAGTTGCCTACAGTGGAGTGGCATGGCATAGGGGCGTACAGGGGAGTGGTGTGGCGTAAAGTGGAGTGGCACAGAGTGGAGTGCCGAAGAGTTCAGGGACGTACAGTTCATTGACAGTGGAGCGGCAGAGAGTGGAGCAGCAGATAGTGGAGCAGCATAGAATGACACAGAGTGAAGTGGCATAGAGGGTGCTGGCGTAGAGTAGTATAGACTGGAGTAGATTGTGGTATAGTGGAGTAGTGTTGTACAGTGGAGATGATTATAGTGGAGTATGCATAGTGTGATAGTGCATGGCCATTACAAACAACACTATTTTAACTAAAATGACCATTACATTTGCAGGCACACAATTTCCCTGATAAATGTATACAGCGCACAAAGGATAATGTGTGGCAATCTGCATCACCTAATGTATTGATTTGTTTTGATCAGATTAAAATATTTGTTTCCACCATACTTCAGAGTTACAAAAAATGTTGCTTCATTTGTACTTTCCTAATTCTGATAAATTCTAAAATATTTGTACAGCTCATTTACTGGCATTTAAATTTTGTACCAGAAAAAGATAACCCTCCTCCTGCACAATCCCAGGTAGGCAGCACGATTGACACATAAATCCTCTCACTTTGCAGTCTCTGGAAGATAGAGCTTAACCTTTGACCTCTGTTTTTCCACATCAAATATAAAAACATAGAAACAAAATGTAGAGGTCTGTTTACTGCTCCTTCACAATTGACCTCCAACATGCTTATTTTGGGTGTTGCTTCACTAACCCCCACTCGCCTACTTACAGCATCTATGGCATGGGCCTGAAAGTGAGGAAGAGGATTGTTTAAGATATGCAACTAGTTAACAAGTTGGTAGACAGAACAATGTTTCTCACAGCCATGCAAGATTGGTGTACTGCCAGGGAAAAATAGAATCAGTCAAGCAGAGAGATAGCAGGTAGGAAAACCTTTTTAAAAATACAGCATGTTTGCTGCTGTAAACTAGCATACAGGAGACAACTGAAAACACAAACTCCACCAAAGTGCCTCACGAAAAAGAAAACAAGACTTCCCAGAAAGCGAGCACTCATGGAAAAATACACGGGAGTCAGTCAGAGGGGTGGTAAACAGGCTATGCTCCACGGGAGAGATAAAGACATGCTGGACATCCTAAACCAAGTAAAGCCAGTAAACGGAAAGCTAGCAAATGTAAGCTACAAAACACCAAGCCAATGGTAAGCAATGGGTGGAATGCATTCCTAACGAAGCTTTCAGTATGTTACCAATAAGTATTTGCAACCAGACAGTTGCGTTGAGTGGTAGGCTTCGAGCTAAAACGCACTCCTTAAAAACTTCACTACAAATGGGCTTTGTTTATCCATTCTGTACATTCAACCATGGTAAGACTAGTAAATTAACACTTCATGATAGGGCGTTAAATGCAGTTCAATTGTAGTTTCCACTGTTATGACTGTCCAAATACTTATTTTGATTTGGATATGCAGCTTCATATAAAGCTCTAAGGTAATTTAATATAAAGTGCACTTTTGGAAGCTTTTTATGTTGAAGATCACAACGACGGGCAGCTCTCCTGCAGTATATGAGAGGACCAAAAATCAGTGTGAAACTTTAAAAGGTGATTCCGATGTAATTGACAATTGGGATGAAAAATTATTTCAGTCTCATTAGTTTTGCTCCTTGGTACTAGAAGCATAATGGCCGACAAGCAAGTCTCACCACTGCTACGCTCCCACAATCTTTTGCAAATCTTTCACTTTCCATGGCCATCCACATCATACAATCTCATATCCTATTTTATATATCTATATATATATATATATATATATACACACACACACACACACACACAAACACACACACACACACACAATTATTGCACTCACTGCCTAATTTCTCTCACAGAAACGCCATTCAATTCAATATATTAGACCACTGGATCTCATTCTTTTGACTTCTGTGGACCCCCACTTTATCATCACTGGATCCAAGGGATCCCCACTGAATAATTATGGGAATCCAGGGAGCCCCCCCCCCCTTTGAGTCGGCACTGAAAGCTGGGGACTTAATCTGTTAATATTATTTAATTTTCTAAGCAGTCGCAGATCCCCTGAGGAGGCTTTGCGATCCCCCAGGGGTCCCCGGACCACAGATTGGAAACCACTGCATTCGACAACATACTAAGACCCATCCAACACTGCCCAGATTTTAGATATCCTTGTGTATAAACTACCTTGCAGTATGGTAAACAACACACAACTGTACACATTTCATAGAGGTGCACCGCTGAGATGATGTGTCTGCTACTGAGTAATCAATGTGATCACAATGGTATGGTACTAAATAACAGACACCAAACAGAAAGCATTACAAAGAAAATAGCAAACATATAGCACAGACCCCAGAAATTTCATACACCTGATTACTAGATCAGTAAGAAATCCTACCAAATTAAAGGGGCGGCTCTCCGTTAGGGTGGAGGAGCATCGCGGCCCTCCTCCCCCAGCAGCAGCTGCAAAACCTTTACAAGAAAATGATAATAAACTGTGTTTATTATCATTTTCATGTAAAGGGGCGGGGCAATGGGGGGTGACGAGCACTGAGGGGAGTGCACAGAGCACTCCCCTCAGTACGCATGTGTGTTTGGCCGGCGCAGTAGGCTCTCTCCAACCCAGCAACTCAGTTTGGCAGGCGCAGTAGGCTCCCAGTCTGCCTGGGAAAGCCCTGCCTGGGCGCTCCCAGCCAATCCTAACGCTGCTTTGACTAGCATAAGGACTGGTCGCAGGGCAGGCTGGGAGCCTGTGCCTAGAGGAACGAGGGACAGAAAAGCTGTGCGGCAGCAACGGAGGAGGTAAGTTTTTCTTTATTTTTATTAAATGCCCCTCCCCCTCCGTGCACCACACCCTTCCGCCCCTTCAGAGAGCAGCGAGTCGCAACTGCCGAATTAATCTGAACAGTGCACACACACCCAACACAACCTGCAGATGTAACTCACTGCGCTCACAACAGCACTCCACATTCATGAAACAAGATTCTTCTCCAAAGAATCACTCCCTCCGCCCAACACCTAGAGTGAGTTACACAAATACTGTGGACCCATAAAGAGCCCATAGTCCCAGTTACCACGTGCACATACCTGAAGCCACGTGCCCAAATTGGCAAAAGCTCCAGTTACCCACACTAAAATAAAACTACAACCAAATATATACAAACTACAACTAAATACATACAAAGAATATGAACAATTCCTGGGTAACATCTTCAGCAGAGAGCAGCAGAGAGCAACACCGAGGGTAATCATATGCGAACATAGCCCTTACAATTGGACACTGTAGCACTCCGCCAGCAGAACTGGTTCCCCATCCGTAGGTTTACGTACGAAGTGTGGATTTTGGCACAAATTTCTTTTACTCAAGTTTCACATGTGACGTATTCGCAGCGTCCATTCTAGAGGGGCGTCCACACACGAAAAGCTATCAACATCCGCAGATTACGTAAAAACAAACAAAAGACGTCCTGGAAAAACCTACTAGAAAGTACAATCACACTGATCCTACATCGTTCTCTAATCCATAAAACAAGCAATGGCTGATGCGAATGACTGGATGATGTGACTGGCAGAGACTGACCTTTTTGCCTTTCCCTCCATATAGATTACTTTACTTAGCAATGAGTTGTGTAAGCGCCATTTCTTCACACCTACAAACAGAAGCACTAACATACTTCTTAAAACATAAGTGTACAAAGAAACGTGCATGCATTTTGTTCTAACCCGCAAATTAAAAGAACCATTTAAGAATTAATGTTCTGACACACAATCAGGTCCTCTACATAAAAGTTCAAAAAAATAAATTACACACCTTTAGTAACACTTTCTGGTGGAAACTCTATTTTAGCCTCTGGTGACTATTTTTGAAAGCATTACGGTATGTGTTTCCCACCACATCTATAGTTAATCCACTAGAATTTAAATTTAGTCTGACACCCTCTATGGCAATGGTTTCCAACCTGTGGTCTGCAGACCCCCGGGGGTCCGTGACACATTCCCAGGGGTCAGCAGGCCTGGGCTGGGAGGAAGGCACTTCTCCAGCTGGGGACTCTGACAAACACTGTGCATGAGTGTTTTCATTTTTATTACTTCCTTTGTTGAGCAGTTTTAAACACACTGCAACACTCCTTGAACTACAAAAATAAAAGCGTCAAACTAACTCAAGTGATTAATGTATCTGCTGGAGAGAGATAGGAGTTTTGTGTAGTGGCAGTTTTGACTCAAAGGTAGCGCAGATGGTTAATATGCCTGCTGCAAAGAACGTGTATAATGCAAGAACAGTATTTTATGTGCATGGCACAGTGGGTTACTGATTTTGTCACAAAGATTCTTTTGTTACTGTGCAGTTCATAATCGTAATCTAGCACAGTGAGGTGTGAACCGCCATTAAAGAGCTGCATGCAAACCGCATGGCACAAATTAGAAAGTTGTTTTTTTCCTAGTCTCATTTTCCTTATGCTGCTAAAAAAGGTTTGCTTGTGTAGAAATACATTCTTATTGCCAACGTCATCGCTAATCACTGTGCTGTGTTCTGAATCCTACATTTGTGCTTCTGCGGACCAAGCACTCTTAGAAAATGCCTACCAGTGTGGATGACATGTGAATCCTACACCTTGTAGTCCCCTGTAAAGTGCCCTGACACCCTACGGTGGTATGAGAGGTGCTATAAAACAAATGAAGTACATATCACAGAGAGACTAAGGAGAGATGAGAGGCCCTTATGGTTTTTACTTCCTTTCCCCTTCACTTATTAATGTGAAAAAGCTTTCTCAGATCTTACATAACTAAAAAATAAAAACAGAAATCGCTCCGGAAATGTAGAATCTGACCTGAGGATTCACCTTTCCTAAATAAAAACAAACATTGAAAAGGTAGTTGCCGAGATGCAGCGCCAACCTTCCCAATAAAATGTTTCGATTTTTGCCTATTTTTTCAATATAAAAGAATTTTATCTTTAGTAATTTGAGTATTTGTTTGGTGTGTATTTGTTATATTTTTTGCGAATTACTGTTTTAATGTTTGAAAATTAATTTGTATAAATTGCTGGGGGTCCCTGGCTTCCGGTCTTGATTCATTGGGGGGTCCTCAGGAGTCAAAAGTTTGGGAACCACTGCTCTATGGTGTCTCACTTCTAACTGATGTACAGTTAATTCTGTATGTCTTTAGACTGTTAAACCTGCATCTCCTGCCATAATTATCACAGGGTCGGAATACCTCATTCTGGTCTGTCCGCCAAGGCTTGCACTGTTTTTCAAGCATAAACTGGTCCTCAGTCCTAGTCTATCCCACCCTTTATGCCATAGGAGGTGTGTACATCCAAGTAGATAAGTGTATCACTATTGCAGCTTTCTTTCCACCTTCTCGCCTTTCCAATGAATAGCTGCATTTCAAAATGCTCAACAATAAACGGGCAGCCTCCTATTAAATTGATTGAATATTACCAGATCAAGTGGACGGTCAGCTTTTCCTTGGTTACACTGGGGCGAAGAAGGGTAAGGTAGTGACAAAGCATCATTTCTCTTACTTGGTCATTTTAAGCATTAGGGCTTGTTACACATTGACTAATAAAGACCAAGGACCCACGAGCTAGCACTTTTAAAAAAATCTTTCAATAAGGGTGCACAGCAGCCACACTGTGGCTTAAAAAACGTCGACAAAGCCAAATATTAGATCTAGTTTGGTTTGTTGATCTTTTGCAGCATAGTTGAAAGTAAAAAAAAAAAAGTGCTGGGGAGGGTGGGGCAGGGCAGAAGAAGCAACATGAACTACAGAGGGGTAGGAGTGAAAAGGCAAGAAGGGCAAGGGGGTTAGGTTTGGAGGGAAAAAGCAACAGGTGCAACTATGGAAACAGAAAAAAACAATACCTCAATCAAATGTGATCAGCGGAAGGACAGTAATCAAGCTGAAGCAATCAGTGCCTGGTCCTCATTCAAGTCAAAAGCAGATGAGTGAAACCAGCACACGCAGAAGGCAGAAACTAAGAGTGACAATGAAGTTAACAAATGGTAAGCAATAAGCACGCTGCTGGCCCCTTGTTTTATACATTCTTTCTCACAAGAAAGAGAGTATGTCGCAGGAAGACCTAAAATGTTTCCACTTCCACTCTGTGAGGAGCTGCCACTGACTGACACTCAGCCCTGGGTATTTCAGGGCTTAAAACTGAAGCGCCCAGGTCTGAAGCAATCGGTGACGCTCCCCCTCGTCATGAGAGGGAGGGCCTCGAGGCACCTTTGCCAGGCTGCAGAGGTCCAGTAAGAGCTGCGACTTCTTCAGCCCAGCAAAGTTCAGCTCAGTCACTCCAGAGTCTGTGTTTAGCACATGTCCAGCTCCTGGCTGCCCGACCTGAACCAGAAGAGTATCTGTCAGGTTGAATTTTTTTCAGCTTGAAAGACACTCTTCATGTCAGGAAAAAGGTCAGGGCATAGCCTGTACGGACAGGCCACTGCTAGGAATAAGTATCCATCAGAAACAAGTGTATAAGCCATGTTAAATGTACAGTGCATAAAATTCGACAGAGAATCTTACTAAGATCAAGCAAGCTATAAAAGTGGACACACACTGGGAATTAAAGAAGGAATTGGTGACTACAGCAAAGACTGTGTACAATGAACACCAGCTTCAAGAAAGTTTGTTTTAGCACCCTCCAAATAGGATGTCCTTAAAAAAGATTATTTGGTATCCTCAAAACTCTAAAACAAATTGCTCCCGTCAAATCTTGGGTCCAATCTTATACTGATGAGTTCTGAGGCACTACAGGCAGGACACTTTAGCCTGTCAGGGACAGTCTTACATGTTATACTCCTACTTTAAGATGCCTCTTACTTAGCATGCTTATACATTTGAGTTAAAACAGAAAAGTTTCACTAAGACTTCCAATGTCTATTTGTGCTTAAAATTTCTTTTGTAAGGAGAATAAAAAGAAAGGAATGCTTAACCTGCTTTATATAAATGAGCCATAGTAATCTAGAGGACAACACAAAGTACTTGCCAACTGCCCAGGCCCATCTACAACAGAACGCATACGGTACTGCATATATGCACCTCCAGAACCATAAAGAATTAGGTCACCCAAAAGAGTAAAACAGGAAGAGGGGAAGAGAAGAAAGGAAAGGATGTGCAAGAGAAAAAGAAAAGAAAGTGACAAATCAGGACAAATATTAGGAGACTAATCGTCTCCTAAAAACTGCAACACAAAAAAGATTTCATTCATAAATTAATTAACACTGAATGCTGCAACTACCACCTTTTGTGTTGACATAAGAAATGTACTCATCTGCTACTTACCTGGGTGGAGTGGTTTCTGGTGTAAATAAGGTGCTATCACAGATGTTTATAAGCATCATAGGCATGTATATTATCTTACTATGTACCACTGACACATTTGCAAACTTTGTTCAACCAACCGCCACCTACACTAGAAGGTTCTGCCAATTTAACCAATACTGGTCTATAAATCTTTTTCCACTCTCTAACAGAAACCTACTCCATTCCCACATATTTCATTGTGCTGAAATGTGCCTAGCTTTTCACCTGCACACCACCCTTGCCTTGCTTTAACCTTTTCTATCCCTTTGTCTGGCACATTTACAACTCTACAGTCCAACACACTACAAACTTGAACTATTTTCCTCAGCAACTGAAATGGGGCTCTCTCAGTAGTGCTCTGAGGTTAGCACTGGTAAGTCCACAACTTCACCCCGAAACTGGTTCTAATCTACACACCACAAGCTACAACATATTCCTTCGCTAATTAGAGGCTTTTTTCTCTCCACAAACCAGTTAGCTTGTGGATTGTATAATGCAACCCTTTTAGGCATTACACCACCAGCCTTCAAAAGGATCTCATGCAATATGGTAAACTGAACACTCTCGTCTATTATCAAGGACAATGACTAACAATGCTTCCCGAACAAACACCTCCTGTAAAAAAAATCTCAAAACACCTTTCAGAAGCTGGAGAAGATTTAAAGACATATCCTATCCATTCCGAAAAATAATCCATAGACAATGGCAAAACATTAAAATGAGATTAGAAAGTTCACAGCTACTGTTCACTGTGCATCAACAGGTAAATCATAATCCTGTGGAGAGGCAGGCACCATCCACTGCTTATATGGGAATCTACATACCAGACAAGCAATGACTTACTCTTCTTCTTGATGATCCATATATTTCCCCCCAACAATCTTCCGTCATTCTGAAATTACCTTTATGCACAATAACAATTTCTAATGCCAGTCTTTTTAATACACTTGTTCTCCCTCAAAATAACCTTCTTTTCTGTGGATAATTCTTTGACTACCTTTCAAAAAGGGTGATTAATCTATGCCAATTGCTATTCACTAATCCAGAAACACTCCATGTGCTTCATAACTTCACCCAGAACTTTAGCCCATAACATGGTTTCCTTCCAAACACCTTGTTATAGTCTTCACATTATTTTGTCTGACATATTTCTGAAAATGATGACTGTGAAAGCCAATTTGCATGCACATATTTTACTGAAACAAATGTTTTTCTCTAAAATAATACAAATGCACCTTAGTTATGAACCTAACAAAACAGACCAAAGTTTGAACCCTTCCATCTCTTTTGTTTAAAAAAACCAATGCTTATGGGTCCAGGAACAAATATAAACTACAGCCCCACAAGAATGTCCTAAATAATGTAATAGTCCACTCAAGTGGGATAATGAGTTTCATCACCTTCTAGAGATCTTGAATGTAATACTAAAATATCTTCAGATCCATTAATAACTTGGGCAAAGTACTCCCTCAAAGCCAATAGCACTGGCATCAAGAGTAACTATGCGCTCTAGACCATTAACAAGTGGTTTCAGAGTAGGAGTTTTAATGATCATCCCCTTGATATGTTTCATGCATTTTGATGTCCTGGAACCTATAAGAACATAGTTTTTTATGCAAAGATATATTCACTGGTCCTGTGACATCAGAGAAAGCAGGAGCAAACCATAAGTAATGCTCACAAGCTGTAACAAGGGTTACAGCTGCCCCTTACCTGTTGAATGAGGAGCACTTGCATTGGGTAAAACAATTTCAGTTTGGATTTGATGATTTATTTTTCCCAACAATTATCCTATTACTTGACTTCGGGAATCAGGAAACTGTACCTCGGTTTCATCCCTCAGTCCTTTAAAAAATGAACTTTTTTTTTTTTAGAATGCAATTGTGTGAAGAAAGACAATTGGCAAAGATCAAGATGTCATCCTAGGAGAGAGCTTTCTTTAGTACATAACATATGCATTGGTGAGGACATTAACTGCACAAACCTACTTGTCCTTGGGTTGAGAGGCTATATAATTTGCAAGGTCTGGACTTCTTTTTAGTTTATCCACCTGTCACATTTGAAGTCTTTCTTTATGAAAGTATATTATGACAATGCACATCCTTTAACAACAGACCACACTCTGTGCATGCAAGAGTTCTGACTAGCAAGAGTCAGATTCTGTCAGTTACTCATTTTACAAGACCACAAATATGAAGGTCATATATTACTGCTAGGTCTCTGTCGAAGTATAGATATAAGCTCTGGTTAGGCCAGCATTTTCTTCACATAAATGTTTCAAATGCCAGTAAGCCAGTTCTGAACATGCCAGCATTCTGTGATAGGATTATTATGTTTACGTTAGTTTCTGAGGACAGGTGTTATCCGGCAGAGGAATCACATTTGATCTGATGCTTTCAAATGAATTTACAAAATGCTACTGTAAATAAACCCAAAGTTTAACTGTGACCAAGGAGACTGACCACAGACTAACTTTTTCTACTTGATCACACTGTGTTTGGGAAAACTCTTTGGCTTCACCGTCCCCTTGTTCCCATGCTTGCAAAAATTGTGAGCATTTATCAAACTCTATAAGGGTGTGTTTTCACAAACTGATACTCAGGGTTTCCTCACTCCCCCAAGAGATCCAGGCTATTTGCTTAACCAGACAGATTATAATCAAGTACTACTTGTGGTAATGGCAAAACTGTATAGCTTTCAGTTGAAGCTGGCTTGCCTTCCTAAAACTATAGGTCGTGGTAAGCACATCATACTAACTAAACATACAGCAAGGAAGTAGGCCTCGGTTTTCATCTCTACACAGACAAAATCTGCAAAGGAAGACCTATGTTAGTATCGAACTTGGCTGTACCCGACACTACTGCTGCAGGTAGATATGGAAGAAGACAGTCTACCACAAACGTCAAGGAACATAGACAGCTCTAGCACAACTTTTCTGTACTATTTCACTCAGACCTCCTTTGAATAGCAGAATTGGTATGGGACTAATGACAGCCTACCTGGAGGCATTAGAGTAAAGAAAGAAGCAGGTTCTCACGAGGTACTAAATTGTGGGATTCGTCATGGTTATGGCACGCGTTGGTCCTCAAAATATTTTTGGGGAATAAGGTCTGTGATTGAACCCATTTCTTCTCTTAAAGAAAGAGTTGGGAATAGTCTCTGTGGTTTAGGTTGCTGTCCCGTGGCTCCTTATAGTTTGGGCTAGACCACTGCCTGATACATCTGCCAAGGTGTTTCAACAAGGTAATAGATCTAAATACTTGAAACAAAGGTCATCACCTTACTCATTAGCTCGGTGACTAATGAAGTCTAGTCTCACTCTTCCAACATACACGGTTCTCCTTCCTATATCCCTTATGAGGTCAGATATTGGAATAAATGTAATTCAGAATATCTTAATGTCAGCAACAATCCTAATTTTACCCCTACAAACATGTGCTTGAAATTACTGCAAGGTCTCATTGATATTTGGATAAGAGGAATTTGTGGGTGTATCTTCCCCTTAAATCCCTTTATAGATGGGAAGGTTTATGGAAGATGCAAGATTTGTTCCCTATGTGCTACTTCACTGGAGGGGATATGCATTTTCTTGTCATGCCTTTTCAATCTTTAACTAAGAAAGTACTGGTTAAAACATATCTTGTGAGAGTATGGCTGGCATAATACGGGGTGTGCCTTCCAAAGTTGTAAAGGTACTGATAACATCAAAATCCAATTTTCTGCCTCTGATTACATTTGAGGGTTGTGCTAGGTGTGTGCAGAAAGAATGCAAATGTTCTAATACAAAACATTATTGCAGTTAGGTTGTAGACGCCAATTCTGTAATAGGTATAGATCATTCGAGCCTCCATTATCCTTTTATGGCTTAAGAGGTATTGAAACATACAATGTGAGTCATGTGTATATCAAAGCTCAACAACAAAGTTGCATTATGAACGTTTCTTAACAACTTTCTTATTATTTTGTATATATTTGTATATGTATGATTAATGGAACAAATGTATCTTCCGAAGTAAAACTTTAAATTGAAATGAATTATGCTAAGGATTCTACTTGTGCTGTGGACGAGATAGGAGAACTTGCTATCATTTGCCATAATTAATGTGCCCTCGGTGTCGGTGATAAGAATTCCACATGCCTGAATTTATTAGTTTAAAAAAAATGTGGAACAAAGAAAAGAGCAAATGCTAAATATTGAAACATGCCTTCAGGAGCAAAAACGGTATCCAAGGACCGAGAATCAGGGGCCAATTATATCTGATTGAAAGTAGGCTGGTATAGCGGTGTATTAATCCTTTATATGCACAAAATATGCAATGCAATGCCTTGCTCAACAATTACCTAAAGAATGCTCAAACCTAATGTAAACCCTATGCTTCTCCTTTATGCTGTTGGGTGCTTCAATAGAATGCCTTTCTACATCTAAAGTAAGTTTATCATAATCTGATGCACCACCTGCACAATGAACCACAGGTAGATGATGAAAGATGTCTTGCTCTTCCATATTAAGTGAATGAAACAAATGATGGTCCCATATCAAGATGAAACCCACAGTGAGTACAGATATCCTCCCTAAGCCTATATATGTCCACCCCATGTGCACGCAGCTCAAATAAACCATCCCTAGCCAAGATGTCCCTCCCTTGTGCAAGATAGGTATCCACTCAGGTGACATTTCTAAAGTTAGCCCTCAAAAAAGTCTATTCAAAGAAAGGCCTAACTTATTTGCATCTGCTGTATACAAGACCACAGCTTTCTACTTAACACTAAGCAGCTCAACAAATTATTTAGTCTAAATGCACTTAGAAACAAGACTTTGACGGGGCTTTGACTAAAACATCACCATCATGTTTTCTTTATTTAGGATCCATAGAGCCATAAAAGGTACAGTATAAAACATCTGATAAAATTGAAAGAAAAAAGAAGACATGCAGATTTGTATTCGAGAATGACAGTGTTCTTCTAAAGACTCATCAGATTTCCAAATCGCTGAGAATTATACTAAAAATCTTAAAATAACTAAATGACTTGCAGAAAGGCAACATAAAACACTCAAGGGGTAAAACATACACTGAAAACAATCATTAATACTTTACAAGCGCTTTTGCCTTGACATGCTGTATTGCTCATAGATATCTCGCAATTGAACAGTCTCCGGTATTGGTTTTGCATACCCCAAGAGCTGTGCGATAATCCCTAAAAACTAAACGTTTACAAAGAGGAATGATCCAACCTCATCGTTGTATGGCATAAGCCTTACAAAAAAATAAAACTCAATATTTTCGGTTACCAAACAACCCATCCTACATATAGTAGACATGTCTCCATTCCTCATCCAGAAGCAAGTGAATGCGTCCAGTGGTAAAATATCCAGCCTAAATTGCACATACACAGCACGTGCAGTAGGATTGATGACCATGTTTAAGTAAGGCTCGCACTAAAAAACAGACTTGAACATTAAGCAAGAGTCTGCCAAGGTACCTGGGGATGATGCGTAGATTTTCGCTCCTATGACAAAGTCCCAATAGGACTTTTTAACCTTATCCCAGCACTTTGGGGTAATGCAGAAGGCTGCATCCAAAAACTTTCTAAGTCCAACTCATATAACCAAGTTTTTATGTGTACAAGCCAGGGAATCCTTCCCTCGTGATGGACATCTAATATAGCTCTAAAACAGTCCCTATATGGGCCCAAATCTTCATTAATCCAAAGCCTTATCCAATATAAAATGGGTATCAGCTGGCAATATCAGAAATTAAACTAAGGTTTTCATCTGATCTGATTGAAAGTGTAGGTGCACTGGTAAGGAGTCTCAGGAGGGTCTTTATAAGGGCATTTTCAGCTTTATGAAAAGTGCCAAGGTTACAATATCCCCCAAAGGTCTGCCCCCTTACAGGGTACCCCCACAAGCTTGAAA
Organism: Pleurodeles waltl; assembly: GCF_031143425.1. NCBI lineage: Eukaryota > Metazoa > Chordata > Amphibia > Caudata > Salamandridae > Pleurodeles > Pleurodeles waltl. Next base: position 632,553,457 of record NC_090448.1, on the reverse strand, counting down.
CGTGTATATTTCCATAGCAGGGAAGATAGCAAAAGACCTATTGGAAAATCATATAATACACCCTGTTCTTTGTTTTAAAGTCAAAACATTTTTCTCTATTTGGGCTTCGCATCTATGGGAATCTTCAATTCTGACTTGCAAATAGAGAAACTTGTCAACCCTGCCTAGAACCTTGCCCCATAAGAATACCTTACTCTTAGTGGTTTTCTGTAGGGTACCAGAGACCATTTACTTTGCCTCTTACTTTTGCCCAACCAGCCTCTTAAGTGCTTGCTTCTGCGAAGTACATGCTGTGATTACATATTACTATAACTCCAGTTGTTGCTATTTCATATATTCATACCACTCGTTTTTCCAGCCCTGAAAGGATAAAAGGCGGAGTGAGCCACCTAGTGGTCAAAGCCTGTGACCAGCAGACTGCACACAATGTATCACGGAAGCAATGTTTATCTATTGGGCTGTTCCTGTGGCCTACGTCATGCTCCGAAGTTTGTGGAGCTGTGATTTGTGCCATTTATTTTATTGCAAACTAGAATGGAAGAAATTATAAAATGTTTCTAAAGAAGACAACAAAAAGAGAACGACTGGTATTGATACGTATCATTGAGTAGTGCTGCTTTCTAATGACAGGTAAAGAGAGCAGTGATTTGTTAAATGGGATGTTTATCCAGAATGCTTCCCACTATAGTCTGCAGGTCACAAATATCAATGTGTAACTCAGTTTCCCAATCCACATCCTGACTCAGTTGCAGAAACCAACCTTAGACAAAAATCATTCAAAAGATCATGCGCACAAGGTCCAATATGGTACTATTCTCACACACAACACACAAGGCTCGAAGATACCACAAACCACAATTCTACTTTTTTAATATTTCGAAAAATACTTGAAGAATTAATAACTTTTCCCAAAATCGTTTAGGACTGAGGTTGAAATAGTCAGTCAGTCTCCTGGAATATTTTAGGGAATGTTGTTCTTTCCTCAAATATTGTTGTACTGGATTTAGTAATTTATTGTCTATTATATCTGCCAATCCCACCACTAACCCTATGGCGCAGTTCAAGAAACACAGGCCCAAAAGAACACAGTTAGCGCCAGGTGAAGGTCCTGGACACAAGATAGACAAGCATTGGCAAAGTAGTCTCACCTATACAAGACATATTGCCTTTGGCAATGTGTTTTGAAATGTTGTACACCAGTGTGGTTGCTGTTCAGCATGGCAAAAAGTTAGTGGCCTGGAGTGTCAGAGTAGAGTGAGCGAGTAGAGTGCTGAGTGGATTTGTTGGAGTGTCGTAGAGTTGAGTGGTTCAGTGGCAGAGAGTGTCCTAGAGCGGAGTGGGTTGGAATAGGCTGGGAGTGGGGTCAAATAGGCTGGAGTGGATTGAGGTAGTTGGGCGGACTGAACTGGGATGAGATGGGGTGGATTGGATTGCAGTGGGGTTGTTTAGATTAAACTGAAGTGGGGTGGATTGGAGTGGGGTGGATTGGATTGCAGTGGGGTTGTTTAGATTAAACTGAAGTGGGGTGGATTGGATTGGGGAAGTATGGAATGGATTCACTGCATTGGAGTGGAGTGGAATGGATTGGAGTGTGGTGGACTGGATTAAGGTAGGGTGGATTAAAGTGGAGGGAGCTGGATCGATTGGACTGTGGTGGACTGAAATAGATAGTGGTGGGGTGAATTGGTTTGGGATAGAGTGTGGTGTATTAGAGTAAGTAAAGTGGATTGGAGTGGGGTGGGCTGCAGTGGGATGGATTACATTGGAGTGGGGTGGGGAGGGGTGGATTAAAATGGAGTGGTGTGTGTTGAATTGGATTGGGTGGAGTGGAGTGGATTGCACTGAGGTGGGTGGATTGGAGTGGGTTGGATGGATTGTACTGCAGTGGGATGGAAAACTGGGATGGGGTGGATTGTGCTGGGGTGGATTGGAGTGGACTGGACTGGTGTGGGGTTAGGTGGACTGTAGTGGGGTAGGCTGGATGGGTTGGAGTGTGGTGGACAGAATTGGGATTGGAGTAGGTGGTGGATTGGAGTGGGGGTGTTGGGCTGGGATAGACTGGAGTGGGGTGGATTGCAGTGAGGTGGGGTGGACTGGAGTGGGGTGCATCGATTGGTCTGTAGTGGGGTGGATCGATTGGTCTGTAGTGGGGTGGGGTGGATTGGGGTGGGGTAGACTGGGGTGGGGATGGCTGGATTGGATTGGGGTAAACTATGGATTGGAGCATTGTGGACTGAACTGGGATAGGTTAGGGTAGATTGGACTGGAGTAGAATGGAGTGGATTGGAGTAGTGTGGGGTGGAGTGGGTTGAAATAGGGTGGGGTGGGATGGACTTAAGGGGTGGATTGGAGTTGTGGGGTGGAGTGGATTGGACTGGGATGGGGTAGATTGGATTGGGGTGTAGTGAATGGCATTGAGGTGAGGTGGACTGGATTGGCATGGGGTGAATTGGATTGGACTGCGGTACATTGGAGTGGGGTGGACTGGAATGGGGTTGATCGGAAGGAGGTGGGTCGGACTGAGTGGGGTGGATTGGACTGAGCGGGGTGCATTAAGGTGGGGTGGAATGGATTGAGGTGAGTTGAATAGGGGCTGGTTGACTGGATAGTGGTGGGATGATTGGATCGGTGTAGTGGACTGGGGTGGGAAGTGGTGGATTGGGTGTGGTGGATTCGATTTGGGTGTGGTGGGGTGGACTGGACTGGTGTGGGTGGGTGCTTTGGATTGGAGTAGTTTGGATTAGAGTGGGGTGGATTGGATTGGAGTAAAGTGGATTGGAATGGAGTGAGTCGGTTTCAGGAGAGGATGTGGAGTAATGGCCAGAGCTGCTGACATTAGAGGTGGGGAACCAGATTCGAGTCTTAGCGTCGGCTCAACATCGTGTGATTCTGGAACAATCACTTAATCTCCCAGTTCCATAACAAAAAAATTAATGTGTCCTTGTGTAATGTAACTAGTGCTCATATAAAGCACTCCAATACCTTCAGGTCGCGTTTGAGCTATATAAAACTGCAAACAAATGGAGTGGAGTGGGGTGGATTGGGGTGGGGTACACTTTATTGGTGTGAGGTGGATTAATTGAAGCGGGATAGACTGGATTGGAGTGTGGTAGATTGAGGTGGTTTTGAGTGGCTGGACTGGAGTAGCGTGGATTAATGTGGACAGGAGAGTGGTGGATTAAAGTGGATTGTATTGGAGTGGGATGGACTGGAGTGGTGTGGGTGGATTAGATAGCAGTGGACTTGATGGGAGTGGGGGGACTGGGTTGGATGGAGTGTGGTAAACTGGAGTAGGTTGGAGTAGGGTGGGGTGGGATGGGTTGGAGTGTGGTGAGGTAGAATGGACTGAGATGGGGTGGTTTGGACTGGCCAGGAGTGGGGTGGGTTGGACTGTAGTGAATTGGGGCACTGGACTGGGGTGAGGCGTTTTGGACTGGGGTGGGGTAGATGGACTAGCCTGGAATGGGGTGGATTGGACTGGATTGGTGTGGAATGGACTGGATCGTAGTGGAGTGGATTGGAGTGGGGTGAACTGGGATGAAGTGGGTGGACTGGATTGGGGTGTGATAGATTGGACTGGACTGGGGGAACTGGAGTGGGAAATATTTTTTTGGATTGGAGTGGGTGGATTGGGGCAGGTTGGAGCAGGGCAGGGTGGACTGGGGCAGGGTGTTCTGGATTAAAGTGGGGTAGACTAGAGTGGGGCAGATTGTTTTGGACTGAAGTACGGCAGACTGGAGTGGGACAGACTGTTTTGGATTGGAGTAGGGCAGACTAGAGAGGTGGAAACTGAATATGGACAGACTATTTTGGATTTGGAGTGGGGCAGATTGAAATGGGGCAGACTGTATTAGGGTGGATTGGAGACGGTGGATTGGGTGGTAATGAGTTGGATGTGATGGGAGTGGGATGGACTGGATGGGAGTGGGGTGGATTGGAGTGGGGTGAATTGGGATGCAGTGGGGTGGATTGCATTGGGGTGGATGTATTATTTTGGCCTGGAGGGGCAGATTGGAGTGGGTGGTCTGGACTGGGACAGATTGTTTTGGGTTGGAGTGGAGCGAATTGGAGCAGGAGGGCTGGAGCATAGCAGATTGGAGTGGGAGTAGATAGAAATGGAAAATATTGTTTTGGACTGAGAGGGGCATAATGTTTTGGATTGAAGAGGGGCAGATTGTTTTTGGAATGGTGCAGACTGTTTTGGACTGGAGTGGGGCGAAATGGAGTGGGGCAGATTGGGAGAATCAGTGTGGTGGGTTGGGGTGAATGGGAGTGGGGTGAGTGGTCTGAATTGAAGTAGGGTGGATTGGTGTGGTGCCGGGTGGATTGTAGTGGGGCGGACTGGGCTGTGGTGGATTGGGGTGTACTTTACGATTATGTGTTAAAGCATCATTTCAGAAACTGCACATAATAAAGTAACAAAGTTGCATTGCAACAGTTAGAACAAGATAATTGTCACCTTTTGAGAACAGCGCCCATGAGGAAAAACAAAAGAAAACATGAGTGCAAACTCAGAAAAGGTGACTTGGAAAAAAAAAAGAAAGTTAGCTATAAAAAATAAAATTTTGCAATTTTGTTTGTCCTGCTGGGCATGTTTTTGCCAGTCACAGGCCTTCTGTTTGCAGGACACTAGAAGTTAAAAAGAACAAAATAGCACCTCAATTACATGGGGAGCAGGGGACGGGAACTGATTAAGCTGAATCAATCAGTGCTTAGTCCTTGCTCCACAGAAAGGAACGGAAATGATGCTAGGCCTGCAGTGACGAATTACAAGCCTGTAAAGAAGAGTGCCACGCAAGCCAACAAATGGTAGGCGATAGGCGGGCTCCAAACTCTTTACTGTATACAACAGTCTTGCAAGCAAGACCATCTGATAGCGCATGCACCTGCAGGCTCAACCCTAAAAAAACTCTGGTTGTCCTGCGGGGCATGATCTCTGACCATGTAGGCCATAAGTCTTTGATCCAAAGAAGTTCCACAGTGTGCAATCCATCTGCAGATGTGCTCATTGTCTCATCAGGTTTACAAAGGGAAAAATAAATACAACTACAATACAATGACTACTTACGGTATGGATCAGCCTGCCATAACATAGCTCCTGTATGTATTGATTTGCATTCAATTATTTTAGGATAACATCAGCAGTTACATTCAGAAAAATGAAATGAGCACTAGTCACCTATCTGACCACCCAGGAATAAAACCTTAATTGGTTAAAACTGTAAAACTGTGAGAGTTGCTACATGGTACAGCGGAATTAACTGCTTGGGTTTGGAGGGGCTAATGTTACACACAGAAGAACTTTGACAGGCCAGGCTACCAAGATGTGGGAACTTAGAATGAGGTGTGTGTTCGGATGGCAGTTCCCTGCACTCTTTCTCAAAGTTGAGGTGGAAACTGAATATGGACATTCGAACAAGGAGGGGTGACATAGTAGCGAGCTTTTCATGGAGATACAAGGTGTAAAGGGGGATACTGACTTACCCTACTACTGTGATCAAGTCTACTGGGAATGGAAGAATTTCTGAGGGTTTTGGTTACATGAATGGTTGATTGGGATATGATCCTTGGTGGATTAAAAGGAGAAAGTGGAAATTCAAGTGATAAACAATGAGAGCTTGGGTTCACACTCAGAAACTTCAGGATTACAGTTTGGGCAATAAGGTATGGAAATAAGAACAGAACTATGATGGATTTAGAGGCTGATGAGAGGAAGTAAATTGTGTTCTTGGCAGGTTTGGGAATGGGGCAGCAATTCTGCAGATAGCCAGTGAAGATGGAAAGGACGCAAAGAGATCAGTGTCATTAGCAAACAGGTAGTATGAAATGTCTTCAGAGGAGCTAATGATGCTGGTAAGTGAATAGGCGATGAAGAGCAGGACCATGTGAAACACCACCAATGGGCAAGAAGTGGAACCGAAAATACTAAGCTCAAGGAGACAAAGTAAGATCTATGGCAAGTACGTTCAACAACCAGCAAAGAGTTGTGCAAGTGGCGCTCACTGTGGACAAGGTTTTCCTGACTATCTCAAGGGATATGGTATTAAATGTGACACAGAGAAACGAAGAGATGGATGGATGAGATGCAGTTGTGGTAAATTAATATGAAGCTGAAAATGTGCGGAACAGCAGTCTCTGTCAAATATCTTTCACAAAAGACACAATTACATGAGCTGTCTATTTTACTGTGAGGTACTGAGAGACAGGTGAAAATGCTCTGTAGAGTGGGTGGAGGGGCTGCATAGCTTCTAGCATACATAAGTAAGACACAGAGGGAACAAGTTCAGTGAAGGATGGAGGCAAGCTCAGTCAGTTGGTGGTAAGAAGAAAACATGCAAGAGGTCTCACAGATGGTGTGGAGTAGGCCAAAGGTGGGGTAGTAGTAAGGAAGAGAGTAAGGACCTGGCCATCGGCCTTTTAGGTGAGTTGCAGTGTCCAATGATAAGTGAGACTAGGGGTGTTGGACAGAGGGTATAAATAGCAACGCTGGAAGATGGGTGTCTGTGAAGAGAACATTTGGCAAGACTAAAAATAGAGCTAAAGGCTCAGGAGGTTGCATGCTGCAAGCAATTCATGACAGTTATATTTCCAGAACTGTTGGGTGGGTGGACATTCATGTTGACAATGCAGATGTTATCCTAGGTTCACAGTGAGGCGTGAAGGTGCTGAATGTTAAAGAGAATCCAATTTGTAGGATGAGTTAGAGAATCCAATTTGCAGGATGAGTTAAACAAAAGAAAGGAATCAGAGATTGATTGGTGAACGCAGTACCAAGGTTTTGTCCTTGAAGCTAATTTGCACTTGGAGATTGGATTTAGGGGTTGCTACAAGAAGAGGGAGGGATAGTGACAACGACAATGTCAGAAAACTGGAAAGGTTAGTTTTGACGAAGATGAACAAAAGCATGTTAAGTTAAAGTTGATAGAGACTCCATTGAACATGTAAAGCAGGGAACGATCGAGTGATGCCATCATTGAGTGAGAGTAGGATAAGCAGGGGAGGTGAAGCCACAAGGGTCAATAATGAACCTCGTCATGTAACATAGGTACCTTACATTACATAGACAGAATAGGATATTCTGTGTTGGAGACTGTAGTTCTGAAAGTTTGTGAGATAGGGCAAGTAAAATTGTGGCTGATAAAGTTGCAGTAAAGAATAAAGCAGTGCAGGCATCAGTTGATGATACAATGGGAATGGGTGGAATACAGCAAGGGATGGATGTGTAGGAGGCTAGTAAATTGATAGAAAGTGGAAGAATGCATGAAAGAGATGTGGCCGAGTAGGTACATTTGGAGGGGTACTAACTGCTATTGGCGAAGTGTGTGTATTGAGCTCACCAAGATTGAGAGGAGTGAATGGCCGCAGGGAAGGAGGTCGTTTCATGTTGGGGATGCAGGATTTGGAGCCTAGGCCGCAAAGATTTGGTATGTTTGCAGAAGGGGCCTTATTGTCTTGCTGCCAAGTAGCCCAAAAGGGACACCTTCATCTAGAGCGTTCATTCTGAGTTTCTCTGAATCCCAAATGGGGTCATTCACGGAGGTTACCGCCTGCTGTAGGAATAAGGGATTCACAGCAAACTGTGGACCCATAAATATTCTCCAGAGAAAATGCGGGGGGAATGAGAAATTATAGGTGGGAGTAATCACACTCGTAATTTTTAATTGCTCTGGTAACTCAAAATTATTCTGCACCCTTCGAGTTAACAAAACTCCTGGTGTCATTAACTGCAGGGAAGCAGAATTACCACCCCCTCATCCAGGGCACTTGCACTCAGGTGCTAAGTGTATTACTGGCACTCAATATATGTCATTACCTTTGTTCAGCCATGCTGTGGACTTCTGATTTTGAAATATCTGTCAACGGTCATGGAAATGGCGAGAAGTGGCAGCTGCTTCTTTTAAGATGAGTATGACTCTTAATTATCAGGTACTACTCTGTGGTAGAGACACCTTTATAGATACATATACACACACACACATACACACACTGTGCACCTTTTGCCCAACCTCACATGCATAGTATGTTTCCATGAGGCAAGGGTTCGGGCATGGACCATGTCAAATTCACTCCCCATCACCTACAGTAGCAATGCAACTCTTTGGCCATGATCACGAGTATGAGGTGACCAACACCACACTGTTATTGATCCTCCTAATTTTTTGGTTCATGCTGCCACAATGACTCACTGGACCGCAACCATGAATCTTTATTTGTAGCACTGAAAAGCTATTTGGCTTTTTGACCAGAATGAACTGGAGCTTTTGGAAAATAGTACAGAAGAAGAGGATATCTGCCATACCTAGGTTGATTTGGATTGTTTCCGGTTACCGCCATATCTTAGAAAGTGGATTTAATTTTTTCTGCCATTTCCTGTAGCAAGGGCAGAAGGGCCACAACAAGAGGACCTCAGTCTAGCACCCAACACTACACTGATTTTCAACAATAGAGACGGCCATATCAATTCCGAAGCTGTCTATTTACAGACAGAAAAGGCCTTTCTTCTCTCATTGTAGGTTCCTTGCACCAGGCCCCCTGGAATGTATCTGGGCCTAGTGTCCATTAATAGCATACAAGAAGACGTCCACAGCATGATCTGACTCGTCCTGGCAAGGAGTGAAGCCTAGTGGCCATCCCCGACATACAGGTGACCACAGTGGTAAACGCTGACTGCCCTTCCCAATGGGGCAACGACATGAGAGCTTTTTATACAAAGGGCAAACTAATATTTAAGTACAAAATGAGTGCATGTAAGTGAGTGCATTTAATAAAAATGGTAAACCCATCTTTGAGAACAAAAGAACCACTTTTTATATTTGAACTGACAAGCCTTTCTTTGGCAAAAGAATCAGCTTATTTGCAAAACAAAAATTAGAACATAGTGTTGACCATATCCCTATATTTCCAAAACGACATGATAAAAATGGTTGACGACTAACTGGCATATGTAAGTCACTAGTATATGCTACCAAGGTGTACCCAGGCCCTGTAAGTTAGATGACACATACAGACTGCAGCCCACATTATGCCACCCTCTACACTGGCAATGTAAACAGGACTGCAGGCCTGCTACCAGTAACCTGGCTTTGGAGGTTTTAACTGCAAGTTGAAGAGCCCAAATAACCCCTTCACAGGCCTAGACCTTCCTTTTATAAGGCTGCAGCTTACCAGACAGCTCTGCTGTCTGGTTTACTAAAGACATCTGGAGGACCTTAAGATCGTTGACCTAGGAATACATGCTGCCCATTGCTTGCCATTGGCTTTGTGGTTTGTAATTCACATTTTCTAGCTTTGTATTTTCTGGCTTTATTTGTTTTAGGCTGGCCAGCAAGAGTTTGGTCCTTTGCTTGCCAAAACCTTATTTACAGAATCCTTTTGAGTGCTCCCTTTCTGTTAACAGGCCAGTAAATCTTGTTTTTATCTTCTCACGTCTGCTGTGCATTCAAAGACTGAAGTCAAATGCCAGACTCTGTGTTCCAAGCGTGCTTGTTTACTTTTCTGTCCCAGACTTAAAAATAAGAGGATTTATGGGACAATTTTGCTCGATAGTTGGGTAGGAAAGAGTTTTCTCTAACACACAACAACATTTAAATGAACTGTGTAAATATTAAAAAATATATCTGGATTATTAACTCACAAATGAAGCACATTTTGTTAAATTTATTTCTGAAGTGTGTTGGGAACAAATGCTTTATTATGATCAAAATGAATCATTAAACTAGGTGATGCAATTTCTACATTTTTTGTCTAGGCACTGTATAGTTTTATTAGTAAAACTGCTTGTCTGTGCAAACGTAATGGTGTTTTCAATTGAAAATGTGTTGCCTGTAAAGGCAGTGCGCTACAATATCATTCATATTCTGCTTTACGCCATTCCACTCTACTCTGCACCACTCCAAACCACTGCACTCTACTCCCCTTTACACCACTCCACTGCACTCTGCAGCCCTGTACTCTACACCACTGCTCTCAATGCCACTTCATGCTACATCTCTCTACTCTGTGCCACTGTACTCTATGCCAATGTACGCTTGGCTGCTCTACTCTACACCACTCTAGCCTAGACCACACCAATATACTCTGCACAGCTCCATTTTACACCACTGTTTTCTGCACCACTCTGCAATACTGCACTCTATGCCAATACACTCTCTTCCAATGCACTTTTCTCTGTAACACTCATCTCTATGTCCCTGCACTCTATGCCAATCCACTATATGCCCCTCTAATCTACTCTGCAGCACTGTACTCTACACTACTTTACTGCTCGCCATTACACTCTTTCCTGCATCACTAAACGCTACACCTCTTCACTCTGAAACAATCTACTCTGCGCCACTTCACTCTGAAAGAATCAAATCTAAACAACTTCACTCTACTCCACTCCGTGCCAGTCCACTCCACTCTGCACGACTCTACAGTGCACTCTGCACCACTCTAATCTACTCCACTCCATTTCTACGAACCTGCATTGTACACCGCTGAATTCAATGCCACTGCCCTGAATGCCACTCGCACTCTACGCCACTATAATCTGCAACAATCTCAGCCAATGCACTCTACGCCACTCCAGTGTATGCCACTCTAGGCTACTCTATACTATGCCACTCCACTATACAACAGTCTCTCCCACTCCACTCTACAACACTCTACTCCACTCTTCGCCATTCCATTCTGTGACATTTAACATGACTCTCCTCTATGCCAATACCTTTTAGCCATGCTGGTGTACAACATGGATAAAACAAATAGGCAAAGCCAATAGGTCTTACACAGGCAAGACATATTGGCTTTGCCAATACTTGAATTAGAGGGACAATTCTGTGTTGTAGTGAATACTGGCAAGCCTGTTCTACTCCCTTGACCAAGGGCCCATGGACGGGTCTTTTTCTACAAGTACTTGCAGGTTCTTCACTATTAAATCTGTGGTAGAATGCAGAATCCAACAATCCTGTCAAAGATCTGATGGCCAGATTGAATTTACCTCTGTTAAGCTTGAGGCAGTGCTTAATTTGCGCCATTGGTGCTCAGCACCACCACTTACTGTGGAACACCGGCTCATATGTAAGGCAGTATACCACTTGGCGACGCTGTCAGTCTATTTAAATTTTTTAAAACACACGAGTGAAGTGTTTAACAACAAAATATGAGATTTTAAATAATATTACAGGGGTTCTGAAGCCACTCTTACAGCTTTGCATCACCTAGTACAGTTCAAATTGTAATACTTGTAGTGCTGTAATGGTAAGGATGTGTTGTTGGTACTGGTATGTGGCAATGCTGGCAGGGACATGAAGTGGAACATGCAGCAGCAGTCTGTTGAGAAATGTTTTGGTCTCAAGCATTGGCTTGAGATAGGCTGTATCTGAGCAAGCAATGATTCTTAAGCAGTGTTTCATCCAATATTTATTTTCACAACTGAAATTAAACAGCCAAAGAGGATTTGAGCGTTGTTAGGGGCTGTGGTTTTTCGCAATGTACTTTGTCAGTGGCTGCATGTGCGTATTAAATAGAATGTAAGAATTCAAGCCTCCAAGGAGAAAGGGTTGGGCGGAGATCTACTTTTAATTTCTATCGGATGAAAAATATGTGGTCCTGCAAGGTAATCCAGTTAGCAAAATTATGTGATCTACTGTATCACATGATTCCGACAGCTTAAGTAGCAACAAAACACTAGATTTAATTACCCAGGAATTGCAGATTGGACGTTAACTACTCAGTTCTGAAGGACAGAGAGTGGGTATGCTCAATAGCAATTCAATGACCACCTGTTTAAACCGGTTAGAAAGTCTCTCTGTAGCAAAACAACAGTCTTTAAACCATTGTACAAGTGGGCAGATAGTTGCTTGTTGCTGAGCAGCAATCAATAAGAAACTAGATCCAGTGGATTTCTGTATAAGGGCTATGACCTGGTCGCTGCCAAACGGAAAAAGTGTTTCAGTCTAATTATTTTGGTACCTGTTCTGACTCTTAGAACTCCGAACATGGTAGGATAGGTGGGAAGGCTAGCAGTTAAACTCAGTTGATAGCCCTTGTTATACAGTGGAATTTATCATCCCAAATGATTTTGTTGGGGGGAGGGGGGGTGCATAGGTGAGCAGAAGAGTTTATGCCGATTCTGAATGATGGAAACGGTCTTAGAAAATACATACCTTTTAAGTTGTATCAAGAGTCATATTGTGTATTATAAGCATTCAGGAAGAAAGGAGTTGAACATCTTCACAGAGCAGGAACATGAGCATTATGACAAGGTTAGAGAGAGTTGAGTAGAACACAGAGTTTGGGATGGAGTTGGATGGGGAGTATCATGACTGAGAAAGAAAAGGCCAAATGGGGTCCTCTTCACTACACTGAAAGACAAGTATTTGCAATGCAATAGGTATCACATTTGCTTGAGTTAGAGCTATTGGCAGTGTAAATTCATATCTGGACTTTTCTTGCCACATAATTTGGTCAACCCTGCCTCATAATTTCTTCAATCATTACAATTATAGTGTAATAAGGATGTTAAATTGGCCTGATTCATGATCATAATTGTAATAAGGAGAGATTAGCAAAACATATACAATTATCATATAAACCTTTATCATGAATAAACTTTTGGCATTAGACTTTAATGCTCAAAACAGCCCCTAGAGGGCACCATAACAAAAACATCATTTGTAAGAAACACGGTGTTCTAACCATATTGTTAGCCCCTATGGGGCATTACTCCATGAAAAAAACAGGGGAAAGTAATGCAGTGTAACCATATACTTAGCCCATAGAGGGCGTTTATAGGCCTACTGCAATGATATTACAAACAAGGCCTTTAAAACAAAACACCTCCAAGCTGTAAAACAAAAGCTCTAGCCATAGGACAGCTTAGAAGACGTTGAATACTGGGAGGGGTTATTATGTTGGGGTCCTCACTAACCTTGGGTGGGGACCCAAAGATGGTCTAAACAGAAAGAGCATTTTGAAGGTGGTCCCATTGTCCTAGGACCACCAAAGACTGAGTTATGAGCAATAAGGTTTTGTAAAAGTATTGCTCTGCAAAGCATTATAGGGTGAGTTTGGTGCCACAAATATTATACTATGTTGACTGCAATGCTCAAAACAGCCCCTAGAACACCACAATAAAAATACAATTTGGAAAAAACATGGTCAGGTAACCATACAGTCAGCCATCAGAAAGCATAACCACATGAAACAAGAATGGGAGAATGTAATGCCGTGTAACCATATATTTAGCCTATAGAGGGTGTAGTGCATTACAAATTTTAAAGAATAGCAGGCCTATTGCAATGATATTACAAACAAGGACCATAAAACATAACTTCTTCCAGCTGTAAAACAAAAGTTCCAGACATAAAATAATTGAAAAAGATAATGCATGGTGGTAGGGGTTATTATTTTGGAGTCCCCACTAACATAGATGATGTAGACCGAAAGAGCACATTATGGTCAATGCAATGTTTTGAAGGCGGTCCCATTGTTTTAGGGCCACCACAGAGTTATGTTTTGTAAAAGTAATGCCCTGCAAAACATATGGGGCAAGTTTCCCGAGTGCAGTGAATATTGTCGTATCGGCTCTCCCGCTGTGCCCAGGGAGCCACTTTCGCTTTGAGGATTTCTGTTTTACGTAAAGCATTTACCAATTTCAAGTGTTTTAACAGGACAGCCACAAGAAATGACTGATTAGGTAACTGTGAACAAGGTGAACAGCGCTCCAATAACACTGTTGTGTCTGTTCACGCTGTGAACGCCATGGCCAAAATGCAGGCTGAAGGGGAGAGGCAAAGTTTTTAAAAATTGTTCGCCCACACTTGAGTATATCGGCAATCGTGCAATCATCCATGTAACAGGGGCAGTCCGCAAGGCGTGACAAAAACAGCCTCAAGGCTGAACAAATGTAGATCATTTACCAATAACATCAAGTGATTTTTGAAAGGCAAGCCCAGGAACAAATGAAAGTGATGGGCATGAGATGGGCGTGGTTGCAACGGGTCAAAGCGCTTGCGCACTCGCCTAAAAAATGGCAAAGGGTGGTCTATCAGGTACAAAGTTAATTGTCATGTTTTACTACCTGTAATGAAGAAAATACTCCCAATGAACATATGTAGAGAGTAACAAATGTACAGAATCTTACGCAAGCTTCCATGTTCAGTGCCACAGTAATGTGTCCAAGTTAGTGACACCAGCATTGATGTGCCACAAGAAGGTCATCTACATTTTGGCTAGTTTGAAAAGGGGATTTAAGGTTAAAAATATATTCCTTCATTTACATGGAATTCCAGCTATTATAGAAATCATGGATTATCTCAAATATAATTTAAGATTTTTTACTTGGTTCAAAATACTACAAGCAGGGCCGATGACTGCTTTTCTCGCACAAAATAATTAGTTAAAAGGGGGAGCATTATGCATGAAAGTGTTAATGGTAAGAGGTGCATCAAAAGTGAGAACGGAAGAGGGAAGGAGAAGTATCCTCAACAGTGGGGAAAGAGTTATTTAGATGATAGAGCTTGAAGAGCCCTGTATGGGGATTGAGAGCGAAGGGGAGCTGGAGAGAAAGGGAACAGAGAGAGACAGAGTGAATTATATGGGTCTCATAACTGGGAGGGAAAGGCAGAGCATCGTGACTTGGAGGACTGGAGCACAGGAGAGGACCAACTTGCCTGGAAAAGAGAGACTATTCTACATCTTATCTAAATCAGGTGCTTACTGTTGTGGAAGAAAGGTGTAGAGGAAGTTTGGTGTAAGGTAAACACACCATTCACGGTTAAAGTTCCTAAAGTCTGATACAGAAGTCAGGGGAATATCCAGTGAGTTAAGGAAACAGATAGGAATATCTCCAGGGTGGTGCAACCTTCATATGCGATATCTGGCTCTGCGGAAACCACATTACCTCCAGAAAGAAACTGTTCTCTCTACCTTGAGTAACTCACAAACTTATTTTTGATGTGTCCATTGAATTATATTCGAGGAGTGGCATGTGCTGTTAGCATAGTTGTATTTACCAAGCACACTGAAAAGAAATACTCTGATTTTAGGTGGTAACAAAGCAATTTTGTGAGTCTAAACGTGGCAAGTGACATATTAGAAGAAACTTACAACACTAAGGTATCATTATATAATCTTTGCATGTGACAGAGACTGTGTTAGCGGTGCAGAGCAGCACCTCTTCTCATTCATACAGGTAGAGAGGATCAGAAACCTAAAAAAGTTTTTCTGTCTGTTGATATAACCTGGGTATGTAATTTTACATGACTTCCTAAATACTCACAAACTTTCAGAAGTATCTTTCACATTTCTAAATTACAGTGTTTTTCATTTATTTTCTCCCTGTAAGATATGAGGTTATTACATGAGGAGGATAAGCACGTACCTTGAGTAATAATCATGATCCTTGACAGGGAGAATCACTAACGTAATTAAATAAACCGAGCTCAACCTCCTGGTAGCTAGGGTACAAAGCAGATGCAGGCAATCTGTAAAGTACTTATGCAGTACTAACACAGTAATAAAGCTGAAATGCAAAACAATAAAAGTCCCCAAGGAGACTTAGAAAAATGGAATAACATTTATTAAACAAAAAGACACCAAAAAAAACATCCAAAAGGGGAACCAAAGATAAGAATTTTTAAAGTTTTAAGTAGAAATAGTTCCAAGATGGTGAAGTGCAAATGGAAGTCAATGGTCATGGTTGAACAGGACTTAGGCTAATTTGTGGCTAACCATGATGGAGCATGCTTTGGGTGCACTAAACAGGTTCATCCTGGTCAAAAAATTACCTTTTAACTTTAGTGCTTTGAGACACAATCCACCCCTTGAGTATAATTCTTAAGCTCCCAGGGCCTTAGGTGCAGCACTTACAGACTCACTAAGTGGCAGGCATAGGGCACAGCAAGATGCAATCCAGGTCCAGTGGCTACTGGTCAACTGGACCATTCCAGGAAAAGGCCTCTTGTAGCTTATTGTAACCCCATACCTTTAACAGGAGCTCCACCTTATGGCCCTTGGAGTCCATTACTTTGTCCTGGGTACAGGAGCGAGATGAGTCTTTTAGGTATCTTCTCAGGATGCAGACAGCAGGTTCAGTACTTTCCTGATCTTCCACAGATCAGGAAGTGGGTGCCTGGAGGTGCCACGTTTATGCCTGGCACAAAGTAACAGGTACAAATGACTGCTGGGAACACTCTAAGCAATGGGGTAAATGTTCCCGTGGCTAGCCGAACTCACTATGGTCATTCTCAAGTTGGCCCAAGTCTTTGGCAATGCCAAACTTGGGCTCTGAGGGATGGGTGTGGGGAGTGTACCGACTAGCTGGTAAGACAACAAAAGGGTAAGGTCCAAATGTCAGCTAACATATGCCTGCAACTTGGGAGGCCCTTTTCGCCCCAAGCATCATAAAAAGTCCCAGCAGACCTGTCAAACAGAAGGTAACATTCAAGCAGGACCTAACACTGTTAATGTCGACAAGGAACCTTTCTGTTCCCCTTCATATTAATTCAGATTCACAGGGGTCTTCTCTTCCCATTCAAGTCAGCCAGTTGTTTTGCTCCTGGGAGAAGTTCCCCCTCATGGGCCTTGTTTAACTGCTAAATACTGGCTTCAAGGGGCTTCAGGCAGGGAAAAGTTGTTTTTTTAAAGTTACTTTTCTGTAAAATTTAAAACACATCTGACCATTGAATAGGATTTTTTACAATTATTAAAAATGGTTGTTTAAATCTTTTTCTAGCTAATCTCATTCCAGAGACACAGGATTAGTATCTACTATCACATCCCAGTGTTTCCTATAGAACAGTTAAACCTGTGACAATGAAAATGGCTTTAAGAGCATTTTCATTGGATGGACATGTGTAAAATTAACTTTTTACATGTCCTACTTTTAAATACCATGTACTGTGCCTTTATGGGCAATAAGGATTACTCTGAGGTTACCGCCAGACGTTGCAGCAGG
Source organism: Pleurodeles waltl (assembly GCF_031143425.1). Lineage (NCBI taxonomy): Eukaryota > Metazoa > Chordata > Amphibia > Caudata > Salamandridae > Pleurodeles > Pleurodeles waltl. The sequence continues at coordinate 632,536,515 of NC_090448.1, read as the reverse complement.
GGTGATTATGATTTTTTTAATTGCTTGTTCATGCACTTGCTAAATCTTTGCCATAAAAAGCTTTCAATAATTTTTATGATGCAAAGCTGTGGAATGGTTACCTGGTGTTGGGGCAATTTGAATTGTTGAATTTAACTGGGTTGGGGCCACTAATGAAGGGGAACTGCACTGAGCATGCATACTTTGGAGGCTTCTTTGAACATTTTGAGCCACCATTTCTTGAAGTGGTATAGTTGTTTTGGCCGTCCCTCATTAAATGAAGGACGCAGCACAGGAGTGCGCAGCAGGAATGCCACTGGTGTGCCAAAGCAAGCCCGTTTCTGCCCATCCAGGGCCAGGGACTATGCCCCTTCTACACAAACTAAAGTAACCTGTAGTTTCCAGCCAGCAGCGAGCACTCGAAACTATGTAAGCTGATGCCTGTTTTCACTCTATTTAGCTTAGTCAACCCACGCTGGTCTGTAATAGTTATGGACGGTATCCCCAGCTCAGCTTTAGTCAGTTGGTTTTTCCCTACAGTCTGGCACATGTTTCTAGTTAACTGCCGCTCCCCGGCTGCACATAAGTTGGATATCTTCTGTTTTTATTCAAATCAGCACCCGATGTGCTTTTCCTCACCAAAACATGGCTTTATGAGTACACTACCCACCATGTTGTCCAAGTTTGGCCTCTTGGCTATCATATTAATAGGTTAGACTGGGTGGGCAAAGAAGGTGGTGGGATTGCTATTATATAGATGCTAAAGGGCACATTTCTAACTCTTGAAATCTAGAATTGTGAGAGTCTGCTTTTTTCCTTGGACATTAAAACCCACCTTTACTTTTTCCGGAATTCTGGTGTGTAGACATCCAGGCCAGTGTGCCCATTTTCTACAGGATCTCCCCGATTTGGTTGCTGGCCTGACCATAAACAGGGCTAACTTCCCCTTGCTTGGTGATTTTGAGCACACATATGGACGACATCAATAGTGGTGCCTCCAGGAATCTTTTACAAGATCTTGTGTCTTCACAGGTAATGCAATTGGTGAAGTACCCGACCCATGAGGAAGGCCATACCGGTGATCTGTGCTAAGTAATAACATAAATTTTCAGATGCAGTGCCCCTTACCCTTAATGTGGTCAGATCACTTCCTACAACCCATCATTTTATCTGCCCCCTCTCCACCCCCCACACTTTACCGGCCAGATGGATGGAACGACATTGGCCCAAGCTGAACTATAAGGATTGGGCAGCTACCCTTGTGGAAACGAACCCAACCCATCTGACCAAGTTACCTTTCCCACCCGCAGGTTTAATGAGTGGATCACGAACTCAATTCACACCGTTTTACCAGCAATGTGGCACAAGAATGTCCTGCGATCATGCGAGATAATAAGTCCACCTGGTTCAACACACACCTTTTGACCTTTAAAAAGGAACGTAAGCTTCTGGAGGGAAGCTGGAGAAAGCCCTATCAGGAAGCTAGTAAACTTAAGTACAGGGGTGCTATCAGGCCTACCATGCATAAATAAAAAGCTTCTCAATCATCTTATGTTTCCTCAAAAATTTAACATTTTTCTAATTTCTCTAAAGAGATCTTCCTCAAAGATATCACAAAGCCTAAATTAGCTGGCTCGACCCCAGTAGCCTCCATAGTGCACAGCAACAATTTGGCTCTCTTCTTTCAAAAGGAATTAATGGACATCTATTCTTCTTTCCCTGACAGCCCAAACACAGATGACTCGCAATCTAGAAAGCCCCTTCTAGTGCAACCAGAAGGGAGTCTCACAGACTGCTAATCTCACAGTGAGTCTTCTTACAGACCTTTTAGGAACAGTACAATCGGGTTCCCCTCTTGATCAAGCTCTCCTTCATATCCTTTGTCAAGGGTCTGACAGTATCGCCCCTGCTTTGAAGGACTTGCTCAATCTTTCTCTTATCAGGAGGCAGGTCCCTCTGCAATGGAAGCATGCAGTCCAGTCTTGACCATCTTGTCTGAGCAACTACAGGCCTATCTCCCTGTTACCAGGAGCCTTAAAGCTATTGGAAAAACATGTCAACAAACAAACATCTTCCTAACTTCCTTGAATCCAACGAAGTCCTCCACTTCACTCAAATGGGGTTGAGACCACAGCACAGAAACAGCTTTGCTGGCAGTGGTTGAGGAACTAAAATATTTGTTGGCACAAGGTGGCTCGGCGGCCATTATCCTTTTAGATCTTAGTGAGGCTTTCGATACAGTAGATAATACCACACTTATCCGATGGATATCAAATCTTGGTATTGATGGCTGAGCACTGAAAATGCTTTCCTCCTTTTTGGAGAATAGAACTTTTCGGGTTTTAGATCAATCTTGTTACTCTGACAGTCTTCCTTTACAGTGTGGGGTGATGCCTCAGGGGTATTCCCTGAGTCCCACTCTTTTTAATCTTTATATGTACCCCACGGCTGGAACTGTGTGCGCCTACAGGCTGTCATTGTTCTCCTACACTGACGACACTCAGCTGGTAATATCAATCTCCCCTGATCCCCGTTCAAGCCACCTCAGTCCAGCCTCATGTATTCAGGAAGTAGCCAGATGAATGGCTAACTGTAGATTGAAGCTTAATGAAAACAAGACGGAGGTTATGCTACTGGGTAACAACTGTAGCATGAAGACTCTGACTTCTATGCCAGGCTGCCTGGACAGGTTTCCAGGCACCAAAAGTGCAATAAAGAGTACTGGGGAGTGGTTGAATTCAAGCCTCACAATGGATCACCAAATGAAAAAAACCTCTGCTGATTATTTTGGTATTTTGACACTTCTGAGAAAGGTTCTCATCTTCTTTTTCTAGCAAGAAGATTGATCATTCAGGCACTTGTAATTTCATGCCTAGACTATGGCAATGCCTTATACCTCAGGTCGCCTCAATAGGTGATCAAAAGTCTGCTGGTCATCCAGAACGACACAGTGTGGCTTCTTATGAACCTTCCAAGGCACCTGTCTGCTAAAAAGGCTTTTAAATATCTACACTGGTTCCCGGTGGAGCAGCGAGTGCAATTCAAGGCTCTATGTACTTTGTACAGGTCACTTAACAAAAGAGAGTCCCCTTTTGGCAAAGGCATTTAGACACCACATATATTCCTGGGATGTTTCTTAGATCTTCTTTAGCAAATCTGCAAAAGGTCCCCAAGATTCACAGGTCTCGTTGGGGAGGCCATTCAATGGCCTATTTGGCCCCCAAACTATGGAATACTGTTCCATTTGAACTATGTCAGTTGAACCTTGAACTTTCCTTTCATAAGGCCCTGAACACCTGGCTGTTTAGTAACTAATTCCTCTTCTGTTGCGATCCGGTAATCTATGATGACTGTTCTGGTGCTGGGAGACCTTCTGGTAACCTTGTGCCTTAAGAGTTAGATATGGAGTGACTTCTAAATATACAAGCATTGGCAGAGCAAATAGGTCTCACAAATGCAAGAGCTACTGGCTTTGTTTGCGTGTTTTAGTGAAGTGACACACCAGTGTGCTGCTGCTCAGCATGGCTAAAACTTAGTGGTGTGGAGAAAAGTACAGTGGAGTGTCGCAGAGTGGAATGGCAGAGTGAAGTAGAGTGTTGTACAGCAGAGTGACAAAGAGTGTTGTGTACCGGAGTGGCATAGTGTGAAGTTGCATACAGTGTCATACACTGGAGTGGAAGAGTAGAGTGGACTGCTGTAGACTGCACTGGCGTAGAGTGTTGCAGAGTGTAGTGGAGTAGAGTAAACGAGTGACCTTGGAGGACAGTGCCTGACACTTTACCTCTGTCTTTGAATGAACTGCAAATGTGACAAGATAAGAACAAGATTTAAGGGCCAGTTTACAGAAAGCGAGTTCATGGAAGAATACAGTAAACACGGTCCAGGCAACTGGAGGGACGAACTGAACCTGGAGAGCCAAAAGCAAGTAAAGCCAGCAAAGACAAAGCCAGAAAATGTGAGTTCCAAACCACAAGCCAATGGTAATCAACAGGTAGAATACATTCCTAGGTCAACTTTTTTGAAAGTCCCTAAGAAATATTTAGCAGAAGCAGTCTGGTACGCTGCAAACTAAAAAAAGCACCAAAAAGGCTTGGTCACAGCTGCAATGCAAAAAATCACAGCCTGGCTACAATATCGGAGTCTATACAGAGCTTCTGAAATACCCATCTGCAAAACTGAAATGGAAACACAATTTGGCTGCTCATAAAGAAACACACACAATGATTAAAGAAAATAGTTCCCTAGTTCCATGTCACCTGCAAGGGGCCCATGGCAAAACATAGTTCAAAATTCTTAGCACAGTCCCTGGGATTCTATACATATTGAGTCCTCAACATATGATGGACTGTGTGGTCAAAATCAGCTGATTTCTGTCTCGACCACAATGGAAAAATTAAGGCAAGAATGGAGAAAGACAGAATTCGAGTATTTATATCGTAAGAATGTAACTCCCTTAACATTCAAGAAAAATTGACATATTGCACGTCTTAGGTGAAAAAAATCTTTCCAGTTTCCTCACTGGTTCAAGATGTTTTTTGGTTTTCCTCAGCAGTCAGTGGTTTTGTTGCAAAAAGCACCACAAGTGGTGCGAGGGTCCTCTTAAACATTAATAAACTTAATAAACATGTTGCCAACTGTTACTCCTCTGTCCTCCATAGTTTGAAGCTCACTCTTCTATCTGAAACAATAAACGGGCGTGGCATCTTAACGTCCCAGCCATCATCATCTGGTCCCAGGAAAGGCCTTCCAGACTAGATGAGTTTTTATAGCAACTTGACATTGGGTGAGGGTGGACAGGTACTAAGCTTCCACTAATAGCAACAGAGAAGGCTGTTAGTGTCTGACTTTCACTGTATACCGTGGAGTGCAACTCAAAGGGGTGGCAGACATCTTCGCCAGGTACACATTAGATAAAGGAACGAAGGTATACATTCCAGTAGAAAACCTCTTTTGAACAGGCATTATTAAAAAAGCAAAACCTAAAAATGTTTGCCGTTAAGGGGAGTAACAATCATACGAGGCACGAATGCACTACAGAATGGGGTCCCGGGTGGACCTGCCGAAGAATGAGGTCTCCCCCCCGGGGTCTTTGGGGAGGGTGGTGCGGTCCGGGACGCCGAGGGGCTATTTTTGGGCGTTTTTTGGGCTACATGTAAAGGGGTATAAAGAGTGCCCATTTTGTTGCCGGCCACCATTTTGTCAGAAGGTGACACGGTGGCCGGTGTAGTGGGACAGCGCGAGAGCCTTTTTTGCATCTTTCCCGCGTTTTTTCGGTTAGGAAATTTTTGAGTATAAAAAAAAAAAAAAAAAAATAAAGAAAAAAAAGAGTGAGGGAGAAAAGGATTTGAGAGTAGGGGACCTGCCTGGGGTATTTATTAAAACAGGCACTGATTGCGTCAAGCGTGACCAGACGAGGCACTTACATCGGGCCGGCGTTCCTGTTGCGTGTTGCTGGCTTCAACGATGGATCCCGGTGTTGAACAGGCGCTTCTGCTGTTGGGCCGGGCCGGGCGCATGGACCTGGTTAACCAGGAAGCCCTGCGCGCGCTGCGCCCGGCCCGGAGAGCGGCGCAGGGGGTCGCGGCCGCCGTATTGGCGTGTTCTCCGCCGACCTCCCCAACTCGAGAAGGGCAGGTAGGCGGTCGGGGGCGGATGATTGGGCGGTGCCGCAGGAAGAATTTAGTGCCTGGAGCCGGTCGCAAGTCCATCAGGGCGGCCGGCCTCAGAGGGAGTTTGAGGGGCCAGGGACGCGCCCACAAGGGCGGGGTTAAGGCAGTGAAGGCCCGAGGGATTAAAATGGTGGTAAAAGGAGGCACAGGCTCTGGGAACCGAAGGGAGTCCGGCTTAGTTGAGGGCGGGGCTAGGGGGTCGGGTAGAGAAGATAGGAGTATGGTTATTTCTGAGGCAGCCAGCACGGGGGAAGGGAGCTGGGGGAGTGGGAGCCCCCAGGGTCCTGAAGGGCCCGGGGCTGCCCTATTAATATTGGAATCTGACAGTGGTAGTGAGCAGGGGGGGGTGGGAGATCTTGGGCAGGGAGAGACAGTTGACCCAACTATTCCAATATCTAAAAAAATGGCCCACGATGTTGGAATGGAGCACCACGGATAGTGAGGGGGAGGAGGCAGGTACAGGTCAAGGCATGAGTAAGGAGCATTCCCCTTCACCACCTCCTCGTTGTATACTTCCGCGACGGGTTTACGGGGAGCGGGTGGGGAGTAGCAAGGCGCCTCGGGAGCGGGGTAAAGGGGTTAGTGCGCAAAAAGGGGTACAGTGCAGGGGTAATGTTCTGCCCGGCACGCCGGACCTTTTTTGGCAGAGGGAGCGGAGCGTCGGAGTACAGCCAGGTGAGCCAGGGGCGGCTCAGTTACCTTGGCGAGAAGAACAGGCGGAGCCTAGTACGGCAAGCCGGTGTACTTCAACTGTCGGACGGAGGAAGAAGGAGTGGGCTGCGGACGCTCCTGAAGTGTGGTGTGGTGGTGCGGGTTTTGCGCCCGGCGGCGCCGCCATTCTTGGGGAGCAGCATCCGGGCCCGTCGTCTGTGCAGCATGGTAAGGATCGACGCCAGCGGGGCGAGGAGCCCAGGGGTGCGTGGCTCCCGCAGGACACGGGGGTCGGGTTTCAAGGGTTGCAGGCGGAGGAATGGGAGTTAGATTTTGAGGAGGAGAGTTTGGAAGAGGGGGTGAGTTAGTGGATGACAGAGAAGAAGAACGTTGGTGGGCACAGGGTGGGGCGGGGCCCGCTAATGTTTTGTCTAAGTAGTTGCAGAAATCCAGGACGGTCCAGTCGGTGGAAGAGAAGGTTGTGGAAGGAGCCCACATTGGTCGGCGGAAGGCTCAGGGGCGGCCACCGTCGTTGTCTGCAGGTGAGCGAAGCTCGGGAGGGAGTAAGGTATCTGTTGCGGTGGGGACGGGGGGGGTGCTGGGATCGGAGGAGGCGCGACTGGTCAGGGGCGTGTATGTGGCGGATGCGGCGGTAGGTACTGATGGGGCAGGAGTCCATAAAGGGTGAGGGTGGAGTGAAGCCGGGGGACAGTGTAGGAAAGGTCAGTGGGAAGGGAAGTAACGTGGGCACTGGCACGGAGCCTGGGGACAAAGAGGAGCAGCCGCAAACAAAGAGGGCCCGTTTGCCATACATGGGCAAATCTAAACCGTTAGGGGCTCATCTTATGCAGATGACTAAGGATAAGATTTGGAAGGGGGAATATGTGGAGGTGCTAAAGCTCCTACACAGGGAAGTGCGGGCCAAAGAAGGATCAAAAGAAGAGGAATTTGAGCTGTCAAAACGGCCGAAAGTGCCAGTGACTATTGAGAATTGGACAGCGGCTTTTTTAATTTTCGCCAGTGTTTATTGTGAGCGATATCCAGAGCGTTCGGTAGCATTTTTAAATACATGGATATCATACGAAAAGCCCACCTCAATTATGGGGGGTTTGCGTGGCGTCAATATGATGAGGAGTTTCGGGCACGCATGGCGGCGGATCCGGAGGTCCAGTGGGGGGAGATCGATGCTGATCTTTGGCAGCACACTATGGGCCCCGCGAAGTTTGGGAAAACTGTCTTTACGGCCAGTGGTTTGCCGATCACTTACCGGCCCTTTCGAGAGCGCCCCACCCAAGGGGTGGGGAGCAGGGGCAATCACCAGAATGGGACAGGCGCCAGCAGGACGGGGGCCTGTTGGGATTACAACAAGGGCATATGCCATAGGGAATATTGTAAATTTCGACACGAATGTTCGAAATGTGCAGGAAAACATCCCCTTACGAACTGCTCTGGGCAAACAGGAATGGGGTCCTTTAATGCAGGACAAGGGACGTGGGGGCGCGATCAGTCAGGGATCGCGGGACGAGACGTTCAAATCGGAACAGCCGGGCGGGATTCCCGGTTCAGACAAGGACCTGTGGGAAAGGGCTCGTACGCCGGTTAAGGTGGAGGTCTTGGCGAAATGGTTGCGTCGGTATCCTAAGGGAAGGGACGCAGAGGTATTGCGGCGAGGGTTCACGCAGGGGTTTCGGCTGGGGTATGAAGGTCCGCGGCAACGCCGTTGGGCAGAGAACTTGCATTCCGTGAAGGGGAAGGAAGAGGTGGTTTGGACAAAATTGGGGAAGGAGGTGGCTGAAGGTCGCATGGCCGGCCCCTTCTTGCAGTGGCCGTTACCCAATCTTATCGTGTCTCCCATCGGCGTGGTTCCTAAGAAGGAGAGGGGACAGTATCGTTTGATCCATCATTTATCGTGGCCCGAAGGTTCGTCTGTAAATGACTTCATTCCGGAGGAATGCTCTCGGGTGTCATATGCGTCGGTCGACGTGGCCATTGGTATGGTGGATGGGCTGGGCCACGGGGCTTTGATGGCAAAGACGGATATAAAATCGGCATTTTGTTTGCTGCCGGTGCACCCGGAGGATTTTGAGCTGCTTGGCATCCAGTTTGGTGGCCGTTGGTCCGTGGATAAAGCTCTGCCCATGGGATGCGCGAGCTCATGTGCACTTTTCGAATGCTTCAGTTCTTGCCTATAGTGGATTTTTACGGAAGTGTCTGGTCATGCTCAGGTCACGCATTATCTGGACGACTTCTTTTTTGTGGCTGAAGCCGCTTCTCCGAAGTGCGCGGAGATGTTACGGGAATTTCAAAGGATTATGGGGGACCTTGGTGTGCCCTTGGCCCCTGAAAAGACAGTGGGGCCTTGCACGGCGCTGTCTTTTTTAGGCATTGAATTGGATATGGTAGAAGGGAAGGCGAGGCTGCCAGAGGAAAAGAAGGTGGACATGATCCACAAGATCGTGCATGTGTTGGGTAAGAAGAAGGTCACAGTGCACGAAGTTCAGGTTTTGTTGGGGCACTTGAACTTTGCTTGCAGGGGGGTAAGGGCGGGGCGGACGTTTTGTCGGCGCTTGGCATTGACACTTGCAGGACAAGGAATGCCCCCTCACCATGTGCGGCTGGGTGTGGGAGTTCGGGAAGATCTCAAGATGTGTCTTGCTTTTCTTGAATCTTTTAATGGTATTCCCTTGAAAGCCTGGCAGGAGTGGGAATGGGATGTCCAGATATTCTCTGATGCGTCCGGAGCGACGGGATTCAGAATTTTCTGGGAGGGTAGGTGGTGTGCGGAAGAGTGGCCGGATGAATGGAAGAGAGGAGGGAGGAGCATTGCTTTCTTGGAGCTTTTTCCTCTGGTGCTAGCGGTGTGTTTGTGGGGTGCTGAATTAAGGCATAAGAAGGTGCTGTTTAGGGTGGATAATTTGGCTGTGGTCCATTTGGTGAACAGGCAGTCGGCAAAAGAGCCTCAGGTGCTTGGCCTACTTTGAGTTTTTGTACTGCAGTGCTTGAAGTTTGATATTGCATTTCGGGCGCGGCATGTGCCGGGAGTAGACCATGATATTGCTGATGCTTTGTCTCGTTCCCAGTGGGCCAGATTCCATGGGTTGGTCACGGGCATGGAGTTATGCAGGACGACAATGCCGGAAGCGCTATGGAGCATCGGCACGAGAGGATGCTTCAGCTGGTGATAAAATCGTTGGCCCCCTCTACGCATCGGGCGTATTCGAAGGCTTGGGAGGAGTTTATACAGTCGGGTGCGCGCAGAAGGAGCAGGCAAGAAGATGCGGCGGAGGATGTGGTGCAGTTTATATTGTCGTTGGTTGAGAAAGGTCAGTCTCGGGTGACGATAGCGGGGAAACTTGCGGCTCTCGGTTTCATGGGTAAGTGTTTGTGGGGATATCAGCCGTCGGCAGGGGAATTGGGGCAGAGGATGCTGGAGGGCTGGGCGAGAGAAAAGGGTGCGTTGGGGTGGGTGCGCCGTCCGGTGTCTTTGAGACTTTTGAAGGACTTGTCAGGGACGTTGGGGGAGGTTTGTGCTTCGGAGTGGGAGGTTCTCCTGTTTCGGACACTGATGTCATGGATGTTTTTTGGGGCATTTAGAGTGTCGGAATTACTGGGGTCGCAACGGGCCCCGGGTGTTTTTTGGTCACAGGTGCGCCTTGGTAGTAGCGGAGTGACAGTGTTACTGGGCAGTTCGAAGACGGATCAAAGAGGTGCGGGGGCTTTTGTCTTTCTTCGCCGTTACCCGGTTGAGGCGATTTGCCCCCTAGATTTGGGTAGGCAATGGATCATGTCGACGGGCAGTGAGGGCTCAGTATTCAGACACAAGGATGGCGCACAGGTCACGTCTTATCAGTTGTTGGCGGTATTACGTAAGAGCTTGGTTGTTATTGGGGAGGACCTTCGTGGGTTTGGTACACTCTCCTTCAGGATCGGTATGGCGACGGAGGCGGGTGGCAAGGCTGGTCGAAGGGGTCGCTTATGTCATTGGGCAGGTGGAGGTCCAGTTGTTTTAAAAAGTACATCAGGGGGCGGGAGGTCTCAGAAGGGGATGTGCATTAATTGTTATTTTTCTGTTTCAGGTGTGGTGGCCGGACCCGAGTTGGAGTTTGTGCTCATTTGGGTTGTTGGACATTCATTCGTAAAGTGGGCACAAAGGCAAGCTCGTCGGACAGCGTTAGGCGAGAATTTGGGCCTGGAAGCGAGGCGATATCAAGTTCGTTGGTTTGGAAAAGGGGGTATGAGATGGTCGGAGCTTTTGCCGCGTCTGCAAGGGCTTCGGGGGGGGCCACTGTCCTGACGTTTTGTGCATACACCTGGGGGAGAATGACATTGTGGCTACGACGGGCTTAGATTTATTGAAGGCCATGAAGAAGGACTTGGCGATGATTGTAGCGCAATGGCGCGGGTCGCATGTTTTGTTCACAGGTTTTGTTCCACGTCGGGTTTGGAGGGGGGCTCGGAAGCCGGGTGGAGTGGAAAGAGCCAGGCGAAAGGTTAATAAAGAGATGAAGAGCTTTTGTTTGTTAAATGGCATTACGTTTTTAGAGCATAAGGACTTACGTTTCGAGGACGTCGAATTTTTCAGGGATGACGGTGTGCATTTATCCTTTATAGGGATGGAATTGTACCTTTTACAGTTGAAGGACGCGTTGCGAACGTTGTTTCGGGAACCTTAACACGCTTGGGGGGGCAGAAAAAGTCGGGGGCTTTTCCTGGTGGCGGTGAGGACAGCTGCCAGGCAGCGAAACACGTGCGGATGGGCAGGATGGCAGGGCAGTTTTGATAGTGGGGGGGGGGTACAGCAGCAGGTCGCGACGGGCGCGAAGGAAGATTCAAAGTGTTCAGGAGGAGAACAAACGAGTAGGATTGTGAATTAGCTAAACAGGAATTAAGACAGGTGGCAGGAGAACCTGACAGGGAGGGGGGCGGTAGGGGAGGGGGGAGGATGGTTGGTTAGGTGGCATTGATGTCTAGTGAGGCTTTAGTTTTGTAAGGCAAAGGCCAAGGTAAAAATATGTAAGTGCACCTGTTCCAATAAAGCGGCCTTTACACACACAACCATGGGTGTTGAGTTTCCGTGACTCTCCTCCCCCATGGGGTCCCGGGGGGGACCTGCCGAAGAATGAGGTCTCCCCCCCGGGGTCTTTGGGGAGGGTGGTGCGGTCCGGGACGCCCAGGGGCTATTTTTGGGCGTTTTTTGGGCTACATGTAAAGGGGTATAAAGAGTGCCCATTTTGTTGCCGGCCACCATTTTGTCAGAAGGTGACACGGTGGCCGGTGTAGTGGGACAGTGCGAGAGCCTTTTTTCCCTCCCATCCCCCCCCCCCTTTTCTTTTCTTTTTTTTCCTTTTTCTTTGTTTTTTCCTTTGCAAGGAAGACAAATTAAAGATTTTTTCTTTTCTAGGTGGGGTTTTTTCTTTTAATTAGAGAGTTATTCAAAATTATCAGGTCGTTTTGAATTTGAACAGGTGTGCTATTTGGGGGCTTGTATATGTAACGGTTGGCGTCGCTGAGGAACAGGTGTAGGGCGGTGAGGACAGCTGCCAGGCAGCGAAACACGTGCGGATGGCCAGGATGGCAGGGCAGTTTTGATAGGGGGGGGGGGGGGTACAGCAGCAGGTCACGACGGGCGCGAAGGAAGATTCAAAGTGTTCAGGAGGAGAACAAACGAGTAGGATTGTGAATTAGCTAAACAGGAATTAAGACTGGTGGCAGGAGAACCTGACAGGGAGGGGGGAGGTTGGGGCAGGGGAGGGGGGAGGATGGTTGGTTAGGTGGCATTGATGTCTAGTGAGGCTTTAGTTTTGTAAGGCAAAGGCCAAGGTAAAAATATGTAAGTGCACCTGTTCCAATAAAGCGGCCTTTTACACACACAACCATGGGTGTTGAGTTTCCGTGACTCTCCTCCCCAAAAGTATATTATCCATTATAACAACGGAGACTAACATGTGCAGCGGGCTGTGAGCACAGACCCACGGTTTCACTCCACACTCCGGGGCCTTTGCCATTAGAGTCCCCTGCACGAAGGATTTTACAACGGACGATATCGAGTCCCCGGGTTGGGTGCAGAGCCCTTCTTATGAATTATAATAAGAGGCAAAAAACAACTGGTAAAGTGTTATAAAAGACGATGGGTATTAAACATCCATCAAGAGAATTAAAAACACAGAACGAAAAGGGAACAAAAACATTATTTTTTCAGGCACGTTCTATTGTGCTCCCTTATTTATCTCCAGGAAAGAGCTTTCTTAAACAGTGTTTTGAATCTGCGCTGGATTCATGTTAAGTTGGCTGAGAAACAACAAACTCCTTGCTCATCAACCTTCATCTTTTCGTGAAACAGCTAAATGTATGCAACAACCAAGACGTGAGCCCTTCCACAAGCTGGTGAAAATAAGAAGAGTCTATTTATTCATATACAAAACACTTTACAACACTAGTACTGGTCACAGTTGCGGCAGGCGCTGACTAAAAGGGGCGGGGTGACGCGCACAGGGGGGGAAGAAGAATTAAATTAAAAAGAATTGTTAAAAATAATAAAAAAACACTTACCTGCGCTCCTGTGCAGATCCTCTGCCTTCACCAGTCTCGCTGCAGGCAGGCACAGGTTGCCAGCGTGCCCTGCACACAATCCGGACGCTGCTCCAAGCAGCATCAGGATTGTCTGGGAGCGCCCAGCCAGAGCACTCCCAGGCTAACTGGGAGCCTGTGCAGGCTCTCTCCAGCCCAGCAACAGTGTTGCTGGGCTGGAGAGAGCCCTGTGCGCATGTGTGTTTGGCTGGCCCTAGACGGCCGACCAAACACACATGTGCTCTGAGGGGGAGTGCACTTGTTCGTCACCCCAGTGGCCCCGCCCCTTCCCAAAAAAAACGAACATAAACTTAGTTTATGATCTTTTTTTGGAAAAGGGTTGCAGCTGCTGGCGGTGGGGGGTGGGGATGATGCTCCTCCACCTATATGGAGGAGCCGCCCCTGACTGGTCATCGATACTACTTCAGCACTACCTGTACGTTAACAGGGCATCTGAAAACCACGTGCATGCAGGGAGTTGAAACAGACACTGTTTCTAGGAAGATGCCAGCACCTATTGCAGAAGAAAATCCATCTAGAACCCATCCATTTGGAGTGGGTTCTAGGGTTTGTGCAGCAGAACAATGTCAACCTTAGCATGCCCCTCTAGAAGCAATTGCTCCGATTTTCATCCTGGGGGCAACCCAGTTACGACTGACAGATAAAAAGGCTCTAACTTTAAAATATACTACTACCACACCTATTGTGCCTAATGTTGTTAATTCATTTTACAGCAGTAATATAATAGCATGCTGTGAACAATGAGCATTCATTTTTACGTGAGTTTAAAGAAGGTTTACACTGTTACATATCAAAATTCTGATACATTTTCATCACTTTCATGTTTTGATTAATTATCCACCGGATAACAAAAGAATAGATCAGGGTGTGTGACCTTTGCCAGACCTTCACCCACTCAACAAGACCAAAAGATAGTGCTTTGCACACTGTTTCGCTGTGCACCGGAGACTCTGGTAGCACTTGGTCACTCTCCTTATTTGTTAGGTCTTTAAGTTTGTCCAGCAATCCCCAGTTGTAGGGTATGGCCATTGGTGATTGCCAAATCACCAAACCCAGTGCTTACTGCACACGGTCTGCACCCAAGGCACAAAACCCCGCGACACAAAAACCCACTGCACATGACCTCTGGCACTGAGCACCAGGCGCTGTATATGCAGCAGGGCCTGTGGCCACAGGTGTTGCTGTGTGTGATCTTTGGCTCCATCCTGCACCCAGTACCTGCATCCCAGGAGCTTACTGCACACAGTCGTCATTTGTACAGAGTATACTCTGTTCACAGCTCGTGGTCCTCAGCCATTCCCTGTGGCAATTCAGACCGTTAACGTACAAAGATCTTTTCAGCGGGCATGGTATAAAGCTACATCTACTTTAACTACTAATGGCAAAAGGGCCTGTTGTGCACAACCTTAGGAAATGCACAGGAAGCAACGCATGACCTCTTCCCACATACCTCACAGTCATCTTACGAAATAATCCTTTTGCCTATGGTTGGCAAACCACTAGCATAGCATATCAGTTACAAGAGCAAACATTTCAAGTGATTACACGTAATCAGCATGCAGAGGTTAATAAACTGTTGTCAGATCCAAAGTGTGTCAGGGAGAAAACAACTGTCTCAGAAAATCAAACATGATTTACAACTCAAAACTTATACTCATAACATAGCTCCTGGATGCAAATGTCAAATTATTAAAAAAAATATATAAAAAAAAAGGCTCATTAAGCTAGCCTGGTATGTTTCCAAGGGCTCTGTAGATAAATACTAAGTGTCTATGATGTATTAGTAAAGGAAGAAAAGACAGTTTGTGGTAAGGATTGTTTTAACACAAACATGGAGAAAATGCATTTTACACATGTAATTACATTTTATTTTCAAATGCATTTAATTTTCAAAGCGCCAAGTCTAAAAAAAGAAATGATTATTCAGTAAAAGCATGAAGCACATAAGGAAGCTTTCTGTCAAGTTTCCCTGAGTTAGTGAACCTAACTCTTTGGCATAAGGAAATAAGGGAAGAGGCCACAAAAATGACAACATCGTTGTGTGCTGTACATTTTTAAAGACAGCAATTCAGATCAGTGGAATATATATATATTCACTTTAAAAAACAAAGGTTACATGCCGGCCCCACCATGCACAGTTTTCTAATAACAATTTTACAACAAATGTGACAGTGATATTATCAATGATGTTATAAAAGATGTCATGAGTGTTGGAATATCTGGGGTAATTAGCAGTGCATGGCGAGGGCACGAGTTATAGTTATCTCAGAGCAAGTGCTATAGTTACCTGAAATAACTATAACTGGTGAATTTCTAAGGTTTTATACAAGTAAATTTAGAACCTAACTATAATGTCCCTGCAACTTTTGCTTTTTCATTGAATTTCTGTTTTTTTTTTTTAACCTGAAGTAATTTTCATTGCTATACGTTAATCCAACCACAGCCGCGCAAGAACAAAAGGCAACGCAGGGTAGTGGTTGACCGCAGGGCCTGGCCTGTGGCCACCCTACTATAACCACCCACCCTTGCTCTGCGCGCAACCGAAGGCCAGGTGCAGTGAGGTTGGCCACAGGGCCAACCCTGTAACTACTTAACCCTCCCAGACAGAGAAAGCGAGAGAGAAAGTAAGAGCTTGAGAGAGAGCTGTTTGGCAGATCTCACGTGCACAGAGTGAAGTGTTTGCTCTGACTTGGCTGGAGCTGTCAAAGCTCCCACCAAGTCAGAGCAAACAGATATGTCCTTGGGGTCGGCACCCCAGGACATAGCAGGAGCCGGCCCTGGGGGGTGCCGGTCCCCAGGGCTATCTATGATTCCTCAAGGGGGATTGGGTGAGGGGGGGCACGCGACCTCCCTCCAACGATTCAATTAGCCCAGGGGAGGTGGCGGTCCCCGGGGCTGCGGGAGGGCCGCACACCCCTTGCATTATATTAGATTAAAGTTCCAGGGAGGGGGTGGCCCCTGGGGCTGTTGGGGGGCCTCGCAACCCTCAGCTTTGTAGTAGATTAAAGCCCTGGTAAGGTAGGGGTCCCCGCAGCTGTAGGGGGGGATTGTAGGGGCTGTCAGCCCCTCACATTATATTTGATTTCAGCCCCGTGGCGGTAGCGGTCCCCAGGGCTGCACTGGGCTGCATGGCCTGCCTGCATTATTTTAGATCAAAGCCCCGGGGAAGGCCTAGAGTTTTTTAAAGGCTAGGTACAGTCCGGTAAGGAGTACTTGCACTTCTTTGATTTGAAGGGGAGAGTACCTGCCCTTTTCAGCACTGCTGCAATTCAGTGGATGAGTATCGGCTCTTCTCAGGAGCAAATATGTACTCTAAATAGAGAGTACCTTCACTTAACATTCACATTTTAAGCACTGTGTGTATATATATATATATATTGTATATATTTTTTATTTTTTTTTAATGAAAAGCACAGTGGCAATACCCACTTTGTAACTATAGTTAGGACCGACTTGGCACATTTTCTATAGGACATGGATTACTTAGCTTCTTTGTGAAACGTTTTGTGGTGGTCCATCAAGTTATTAAATGACATTTTCACCTAACTATAACATTACATTAATCTTTGTCTTTTTCAGTGAATATGAATAACATACATATATAGCAATACAAAAGGATGATGGGCGGAGTGCTGAACAATGCAAACACTCACCTCCAGTCACAGATCTGGGTTTCACTCTTTTTCTCACCATGCCACCCCCAGTTTGGACCCAGCCATATGCAAATCAGACTTGACCCTGTTCCTCATGGGAACAGTCCCGCCCGAACTGCACACACCACACACAAACCCAGTATCTATACGTACACATACATTATACTCACATATATATCTATACACACATATATACATATACACATGTATTACCTAGTGGCGACTGCCACTAGGTAGTTATAGTTCGGACCATTTTTTCCATAGACAGAGGGCTTTTTTGTTTTGCAAATAACTTTGGTGCCGCTTGATGAATATTCATGAAATTTTCAAAACATATACTCTGGTCGGTTGAGCTGCTGTTTTGAGAGTTTTGGAGTGATCCAGGACATGGGGGCGGGGTGGGGATGAAATAAAGGGAGGGGCGGTCCCAAAACACTTTTTCTCCATTCTGTCTCTATGGAGATTTTGCATTTTTTAGACACGCCTACAACCCGAACTGCTGAATGGAATTACACCAAATTTGTCATGAAGCTAGATTCTGTTCCTCAGATTATGCTTTTTGTGGCGTGGTGGAAATCCACTGAGTAGTTTCTGAGATATTAGAGTTCTAAAAATATAAATATGTAGCGCCGTGGATTCAGATTTGCAGATTCTGGGGAAAAGCAAAGTCCTATTCAACTCGCCTTAATCTGACAGAAAATGTGTAGCTGCCATTTTGTTTGTCGCATCGGCTCGGGGTGGGAGAAGATGAGTGAAAAAACACAAAAGGGGTCAAGATACAGGTATCCTGACCCCATAGGACACAGAGGGGTTCCTAGGGCCACTCCTGGGCAAAAAAAGGTGCCCAATTATATTTTTTCTTCCAATCTGTGGATCCACAGGCGGATCAACAGATCCCACATTCGGGACAGGATTTGTGAATCCAGAGAAAAATTGTTAAACAAAAAAAATTTGAAGAAACCACCCACGGCATCCAAAATCATGCTGTACACGACCAAAGGTTTAGGTGCCTGCATAAGGTTTGGCCGCTGGGCCTGGCTATAGACCAGGCCCTGCAATCCCTGTCGCACATTGCCAAAGGTTGTGCTCAGTGCTGCTTATATTTACGTTTCTGCATGCTAAAAAAAATAAAAATTCACTGAAAAAAAACCAAAGGTTACAGGGACTTTATAGTTAGGTCAATTCAGCATTTACAGTTAGAGTTATTTCAAGCACTATCACTTGCGCCCTAAGGTAACTATAATTTGTGACCTCGCCTTGCACTGCTAATTACCCCAGATATTAGCACTCATGACAACTTGTATAACTCATTATTACAAATATAAATGAAACATTAGCAGTCAAATTACTGAAGAAAAAACTGTGCACAGGGCGCACGAGTTATAGTTACCTTAGAGCAAATTCAGAGCCTAACTATAATGGCCCTGTGACCTTTGTTGTTCCAGTGAAAGAAAAATATATATCTATATACATACATACACACACACACACACACATATATATATTACCTTATGGTGGTCACCAGTAGGTATAATTAGGAAATAATTTTCATTGGAAAAGTGTTATTGTTTTGCTAATAACTTTACCACCAATAGAGAAACCTTCACAAAATTTTCAAAACTAGTTTGCTGCTCACTTCAGCTGCTGTCTGGAAAGTTCTGGGGTGATTCATCAAGCAGAGGCTGAGAAAAAGTGTGTGGGGGGGCAAAAACATTTTCCCCATGCAATTTCCCACAGGAAATTAAGACACAACGACAGTGCCAACCGCTGAACTAATTACACCAAATTTGGCAGAAAGCTAGATCTTCGTCCAGAAAGATCTCCTTTTGTAAATTGATGTAAATCTGTTCAGTAGTTTTGGAGTTACAAAAGACAAAAGATATATGTATATCTAGAGACGTGGATCCACGTCCCAACTGCAAAGACGTGACTGGCAGCCTGCAAACTGAATGAAACTTTGGCGCTGCCATTTTGTGTTTCGGGACTCTGTTACAAGGAAAAAATAAAGCTGAAACGTGAAAGAGAGGACAGGGTAGAGGTACCCTGAACCCCATGGGACTGGTAGAGAGGTCTGTGAGGGACCTCTCATTGGCAAGAGACTGCTCAAGATCTTTTTTGGAGTATATGAGGATCTGCGGATCCTCTGCAATGTTCAGAACCTCCCCTCCCCTCCCCCCGTGTGAATCCACTCACTCCCACTCTCAGACCCACAAAACCACTCCCACACAGCCACTCACACACACCCATACACCCACTCACAGACCCACACCATGGTATTGGCTGCATGCGTCTAATTACCCCACATATTACATCGGTCATTACATGTTCTATGACATCATTATTATCATTGCAACATTTGCTGTAAAATTATTGATGGGAAACCTGTGCATGCTAGGAGCGAGTTGTAGTTACTTTAGGGCACGAGTTCTAGTTTACTGCGGAAAGTATAACCATAACTGCTGAAGAATAAGTGACATGCCCTGAATCATCCAGTGTTAAGCCAAGGTCAGGACTTAAGCCTGGTTCCCCGGTCCCTAGGTCTGCCGCTCTGGCCCTTGAGTCACACCTCTCCCCATGTTACCTGCATTGCACGCAGGGTGACAATTTGGCAGCAGCAACTTAGTGCAGCACCCCCCTGTCAGGCTGTACACCTATCTACTTTATCGCCCTCAATGCAGGTCGGGGTATGGGATGGGGTGGGAAGTGCTGGAACCTGGGGAGGAGTGCCAAACCCAGTCAGCAAAGCCACTTCCTGTACAGGACCATTCGTATATATTTTATGGCTCCAGAGGGCATCCCCTAAGAGCTAGACCGTACAATGATGGGCTAGCCCGTACAATGAAAGCAGCAGGAACAGCGGAGACAGCATTGTGGCTTCTGTTTGTTAGGAGATGGTCAGGCCAACCTAGTCGGAATTTGATTCTCACGTCTGTACCTTTTTATGGGCGAGCACAAAGTGCTCCGTCCATTCTGTTATCTCTCTCTGGGCTTGAAACCACACCCATGCCACACATCAGTCCCTTACATTAGTTCGTGGGCATGCCTTTTAAAATCCGCTTGTTTTCATTTGTGAAAGGCATGCATACGTCATGCCTTTTCCGGTGTTTAGCCCACCTACACAGCACCCCGTAGAGTACTAAAAACATACGAGGCACGATGTTTTCAGCCTGGAGTCCGGACTACTTCATCTGTTTATTTTCCACACAGCGCGATCGCACTGCCTTTTACACAGCGCGATCGCGCTGCCTTATACACAGCGCGATCGCGCTGCCTTATACACAGCGCGATCGCGCTGCCTTATACACAGCGCGATCGCGCTGCCTTTTACACAGCGCGATCGCGCTGCCTTATACACAGCGCGATCGCGCTGCCTTTTACACAGCGCGATCGCGCTGCGTTTTTTTTTGCTTTACATCGCTAATAGCTCTAACTCGAGCAAACGCGAGACCCGTTGCGTTGACAATGCTTGTTTATGATGGCATTGTTTTAAAGATTATATTGATACCCGAAGGTTCTCAATGATTATATTGGTCAGGCTGAGTGCACAGTTTATTTTGCCTTTCCCGGTCTATGAATTTTGATTTCTGCCTCTGCTTTTCTCTTGTTTTGTGGTGTGTTAAAGCTCTGGTCTGAGGATTTTGCTTCAGTTCTGTAATCTGTCCACCCTCCTACTCTCGCGATTAGCCCAATCGCCTCCCACTCTCCAGTGGGATTTTTTGCATACACTTTTGCCCTTAAATCGGATCATACAAGATAGCGCAGATTGCGGTTGTGTTGTAATTAATTGGGCGATCCAGAG
Organism: Pleurodeles waltl; assembly: GCF_031143425.1. NCBI lineage: Eukaryota > Metazoa > Chordata > Amphibia > Caudata > Salamandridae > Pleurodeles > Pleurodeles waltl. The sequence continues at coordinate 632,516,176 of NC_090448.1, read as the reverse complement.
TCTAGGCATCCCCTCCACCCAAATTCAGTGAACTCAATACCAGCGTGTGGTTAGTTTTGTTTTGCTGCAGGCGGCGCCTTTGATTGGGGGCTTCCCCATTGTAATTATGTTTTTGAGTGAGGATAAAGGAGTCTCTGTAGGTCCCAGTATGGGTAGAGCTTCAAAAAACGTCTAGAGCGCAGCAGAAACAAACATTAAAAGTTTTAGTTATAAGAGTGCTGTAGGAGGTGCGATATAGAGGATGTGCGTAATAGAGATAATTTGTATCACCTACTGGGGGTCAAACTATGGGGGCTCATTCAGTTTTACCTGTGGGACATAAAAAGTGGCTGTATTAGAAGGTGGGCCCTGTAGGTCAGGCTAGGGCAGGTCCCAGTGTTTTTGAGTTGGAAATGGCCCAGACAGGTAGTGGTAGAAAGAGTAAACTGTCCCTTTGCCGAAAAGCATCATTAAACTTTCTGCACCTACTTATAATTTGCACATGTTTTGATGATGGTAGAAGAACATTGTTGTTGCCGGTTTTTAGACCACTGCAGGTTCGTTGCACAACCAACTTAATGACAAAAATATTTAGGTGTGATAATGTATCATTGTGCTTTGGGGCATGGAAATGTTTGTCTGTTGATGAATGGCCGATTGAGGAAAATGGCCTATGGGATTAAAGGGATGGTGTGTAAATTGTGAGTTCCAATTATACATTGAAAGTGGGTCCATGTTGGTATATGTAGTGTCAGTTTGTCCTCTGCTTGTTATAATCAGCAGTGTTGCACAAATATACTTGGTTTTACCATGGTTTTATTTGGCATAAAAACAAAGGTTCTTTTTGGTCTTTTTTTACAATAGTATTTTTGTACATCTTTAGCATAGCTGTACAAACATACATGTATGTCATATAGTATAGTTTTATTCGGTATAAAGGCAATTGTATCTTTTTGGTTACCATGGATCTATTTTGTGTAAAAGGAATGGTACGGTGCACAAGGGGAAGGCCAATTTTGTTGATTTGCACTTTGCCAAACTTGTACTTTGCACCATTTTGGCTTTCTTATGTAAAGGTGGATGTGAAACTAGTATAATAACAAATGTTATATTGTCTTGTTTATGTATGCTGGAGACAAGAGTCAATTTGGAAAAGAACCCCTGTTTAAAAAGAATAGCTCAATCACGAGGATAACTGATATGAAATATGTGACTGATTGTAATTTGTTAGGCAGCAGGTTAAAAGTAGCATCTCTGTTTTTTTTTCATGTTTTGTGTACAAAAGAATTTGTTTTAGAATAATTGAAGTTGTATTTTAAGCAGTATGAAGTATTTTATGTGTATGTACATGAAATGTTTGTGTTGCCTTCATGGCATGATATCAAACAGCTAATAAAATCAAAATTTGGCAGAGTGAGGTTGAGGGCCATTTCTGAATAGATATGATCTCAATGTATTTTAATATTATGAAGTAGAGGCAGGCCTCTTGTGCACTGGAAGCTGACAGAGGGCAGCCATAAGGAAAATTGTTCAAATATTATGAGCGCTTTAGCTTCTGGGTGTACTTTCCAACGGAGTGCTGTTGCACAGGACTGGTGATACGATGGCACCAATTCACTTGTTCAAATCATCCAGTACGCTCCCTCCCTCTCATTCCTGTTTTAATATTCCCTTTGGCATTATAGGACCTCCTTAAGTCCTCCTTTTTGTCTTGCATATTGCCCACGTCTGTTGTTCTTCAGATAACGAACGCCTTCACCCCAGGAACATAGCTCATCCTGGGTTCACTGGTACTCATCTTTCTTTCTAAATTCTTGTCCAGAATTTTCCAAACGTTTGTAGTTTTATTGTGGTGTTAGTCTTCAGGTTTATTAACTCGTTGGCTGTTGCTGGAAACTGGGCCAGCTGCCCAGTGCCAGATGCCCAGCGGCCTGTGCCATAGTGTATGCCGATCTGGCAGGAACATTGTTATTCTGAATGACTAGGGGAGGCGTGGGACTTTCAATAATTGACACGACTTGGTTCTGTGAGCAGTGGTTCGTCAAAATCACACACAATTATTTCAGGTAAAAATTAATAACAGTGGGTGTGATAACCTTGGCCTCTGGGCCCTATTAATTTTGCATCTCCAATGTGAGTTGGGTTTGTGCAGTGTTGAATTCCTTGCCTTATTCCTGAATTTACAACCCTCCAATTAGGTTTGGCACCTCAAAGACATTTTAGCCCAGGAGAAGCGCAGTAGGGCCGGTGTGTTATACACACTCAGATACCCACCCCTCTACTATTCTCGGCGGTAACTTAGAGCAGCTAGCCACTGCATCTCTAAGCTTAGCATCAGATAACCAGATTGGGGTCATCTAGGCTTTTTAGCTTGCCTACTTATTGCAGAGGGCATCCCTGACCTCCAGCGATTAGGATGTCTTAACCTGTAACACAGCATCTACAAATAGACAGTTCTAGCCATCAGCGTGTTCGGTGCTGCTCTGCAGGACAAGTGGGTGATACTGTTATTGGTTTATGGTTAACGGATTTGGATTAGTTCAAAGAAATCACACGTAAAGTAGCAGATAAGGAACACTGGCGCACTTTTCTTGACTCCACAGGCTGCGGTCAGGCGTTGGGACTGGCAGCTGTCCATCACAGAGGTAAAGGTAACAATAATGTAATACCTTGAAGTAGATGGGAGTATATTCAGTGGTAATAATTGGGCAAGCGCTTGAGGGGTAAATAAAACACCAACTAGTAAACGAGGCACACCCCTTCATCAGCAGGCTGTCAAGGTAGAAAGGGGTGAATGGTTCACAGCACAGGCCTGGTGTCCCAGACTCTTTACTCACCAGGTTGTTCATTCGAATGAAGTATAGCAGTGTTAAGACTGGTTTCTGGTTTTGCAAGAATAGTTTTATGGAAGTACAGCGGATGGGCTCTCAGTTAACCAAAAGTTATATATATAGCCAAGCAGTAACCACTATGGCCATCCTGTGTCCTGACACTTCGTACACAGACAGGTTAAGCCCAAAGCAACAAAACGTATTTGCATTCACTAGTGCTGGGACACATTCCATTACAGCAGACCATTTAGGGAATCTCCGTATTTGTAAAATTCCTAGATGGAAAAATATGTTACAAATCGAGGTAAAAGGGTGCACCGTTTTTAAATCGCTTCATTATAGCTCTTTCCGCTTGTTGAAGGTTACAGGCCGGCCTTCATGGAGGGCCCCAGCTTTTAGCCACAGTGTTCGTAACTTTTTCAAACCAGGCTGCTTCAGCATCGTAGATTCCACCTTTTTATAAACAAATAAAACACCTGCTGTAGTGCGATATGCAGCATTTCAACTCACAGGCATCCTGCTGGTGCGTCAGGTGGGTAAGTGGCCTGCACCGCGTAAGACGAACCCCGGTTAGACAATTAGACGTTTACATTTCACAATAAGCTATTTAGTATACAACCACTAACACACGTCCGTGTAATTGTTAGGTGAAAAAAACCCATAAACTGTTTAAATCGTTGAAAGAGACAGAGAGCAGATTCGTGTCTCTTTAAGAGTAAACACATCTCGTTTACTTCAGTGTATCTTTTTTTATCTACATAGGCTAGTAGTCAAATTATACATACGTGTAAAGAATTTACACAAGGATGTTAACTTCACCAGTCCCCCTTGAACAAAAGTTGGGGTTGCATTTGTCACGAGAGCACCTTCTCTCACACACAGGCGTTTCTTAGAACGCGCTCGTGTGAATTTGATGCAGGCTTCAAGGTAAGGCAATGCGTAAGGAAAAGTCCTTGCACTACACCAGTAAACTGGAACATAACATGGTAATCGGGACAGAACGGAGTCGGACATTTGGAAATGAGAGAATCCACTCACTCCTTACTGAATACCTGGATTAGGTTTCAATAGGGATCCTTGGCCAGCTGTTAATTAGCCATAGAGTCACCCAAAACTGACAACAAAGCACATCTCTTATGCACTCGACTCTCAACAAGGCTCGCCCGGCTTGTGATTGGGGGTTTTGAAAACCAGAACCTGACAACACACTTCATTACACCTCATTAACCATGGCCCAGGCACTGCAGTTAATATTGTTGTCACTTTATGGTGCCGGACACAGGATATGTCAATAAGAGTAAAGCGATAGAATGCTTCTAAAGCAAATAAAACTGCCCACCATGCACAGTGGGACGAGCAGATGGAGCACACTGTCGTCTGGTAGGTCCTGGGCACACAATGGTTATCAGCCTGTGTATATTCTCAGGTCCATAGGTGTAAGACTCATCTGAGAAGCCAAAAGCATGCCATATAATGTGCCTGCTGGACCTGATATTTGCTGAAGAAACATCTATTTCCAGCAACTGGGAGGTACACTTGTAGGGTTATCAAGGTGCTGCTTTGGTAGCACTTGTCAGTTTCCAAGACGATTCCTGGCCCAGAGGACGAATGACGATACAATGTATTAGGAAACATTCTGTAATTTCAGGGTTTAGGGAAGTCCAGGTACATTTGGGCACGTTTTACTCGTTATTCCAAAATACCCGAGGTTTCTCCACTTGCTGGTGTTCCTCAATATCCTCATCAGCATTTTGCACTGGATTGCAAACGCCTGCATGGAAGGCATTTGCACTGTAACTCAACCTCAACATATTTTGGCTTTAGGCTGAGTGATGAGTTCCCAAGTCATTACAATCATGAACCTAAGCAGAAAGGTGGGGCCATCTTTATGGGACCTAGGGCCAATCTCACAGTTTCAGCTCCAGCCACGTATAGGTTTGGGTGAAAGAGGTACACCTTTATTGCTAGTGGATAGTTACACAGCTTTAATTGGATAGAAGACATATCAGTGAGTGTGCAAGTGGGTGTGGTAGTGGTTTTGTGAGTCTGTGAGAGGGTGTACGAGTGTTTGAATGGGTGAGTATGTGAGCGAGTGGGTCTGTGAATTGGTGTATTTTTTATTGGGTTCTGGATCAGCGGATTGGTCGCGGAGTCACATGGTGTGGGGGCGCGCTGAGCGCCACAGAAGATCTATAGATCCTTGTGTGCCCCAAAAACAAACTATAACTTGTGCCCCACCATGCAGTTTTCCCATCAAAAATTTACTGCAAATGTTGCAGTGATATTATCAAGGATGTCAAAGAAGATGGCGTGGCAGGTGTAATATGTGGGGTAATTAGCAATGCATGGTGAGGGTGTGAATTATAGCTACCTTAGGGCACAAGTTATAGTTAACTTGAGATAACTGACAAGAACTGCTGAATTTCTACGGTTTTGTGTCTGTAAACTCTGAACCTAACTATTACGTCCCTATAAAAAAAAAATTTTACATTTTTTTTTTGTGACTACCTATGGTTTTTACAGTCAAGCCTGCGAGAGCATGCACGAGCACATGCCTCACACTTTCAAGACTCGGTTGTTAACTAAAAAGGGTTTGGAGTCCACCTGTTGCTCACCATTTGTTGGTTTGCTTGGCACTCTTCTTTAAAGCCTCGTAGTCACGAACCCACTCCTCCACTGGGAAAATATTAGCTCGAGAGAACCCAACCACAAGGACTGCCCAGTGTATCATGGGTGCCCCCAAGCCCACCTAGAGTACCCACTGCATATTAAGAGGGGCAAGTGGCATGCAGCCACCCTCCCGCGGTCGCGTTTGGCCCCAGAGACCCCATCTCCTGAGGCCTAGACTTATGAAAAGAGAAGACCTGTCATACATTCCCCTACCCAGGGCACCCGGCTGCCCAGCCTGTAAGTGGTGAGTGCTCGAGCCCACCCAGTCTTTGAATTATACACGCCGAGACGCTCAGCGTGAAGTTTTGATTTGCGTGTCTCCGCTCTGTGGAGCTGGAGTTAACCGAGAGTCCGCTATATTAAAAGGATGTTACCGTCTCTGCCATTTCAGAGTAGAGACATAGTTTACTGAAAATTGGAACTAGTTAGATAATTATTTGAATCCATGCAACCTATATAAAGCCCTGATGAAGTCTTTGAGAACATACTTTCTCATATGACGAAACACGTGTTGGCTGCTGTTGGACTGAAAAATTGAATTTCAATGGATCTGATATTTCAAGATTAAACAGAACTTTGATTGTTGGTGGACTGTAATCATTATTTCCGATGGATGTTATATTTGAAGAGCAAATAACAAAAAACTTTCTCTGTACACCCCGGTGCGAAATATAGATGACGATGTATCCACTTTGTATACTTATGGTGGTCTGATTATTATTCATGAGTGCCCTGACACCTGTTGAATTGATTTCGAGTTTCCTAAAGGAAACGTTGGAGGAAAGAAGATGATCCTCCTGCCAGGAGCACCTTGTTTCTTACTGGACATATTTGGTGTACTTGATGACAAACTGCTGAGCGCTGTTTCCTATATCTTTCTTCCTCTTGCTTGAATTGTGCCACCCAGGGCACCCACTGCATGTTTGCTGGGGCCACAGGGGAAACCCCAAATACCCCACGTTCCCAGCCAACTTCCTGGCTCCAGCGGGAGCAGGCATTGCTTCAGCCCTCAGGGAGCTGCTAAAAATGCTGATCCCTGTGGGCAGGAGCAATTTTTTCATGTTTTCCCTAAAGAAACAGAAGAAAAGTCTGTGGCTAGCAAGCAGGAGGATTTTTTATGCTTTTGGCCACTGACAGTGGACTAAACGTTTACTCTCTCTTGGCGGGAGCTTTGAAATCGCTTCCACCAGGTGAGGACAAACACAGGTTTCCGTGCCAGCACCACCGCGGCCTGGGAAACCATTATGTCCCAGGGGTGGGCACCCCGGGACATAGGTGAAGCCCAACTTTGTGGGTATGGGGTCCCCAGGGCCATTAATTGCTCTGGGGGTGGGGGATGGTGCAACCTCCTCCTTTTTTAGACACAGCCGGGCCCATGCGGGTGGCAGTCCCCATGGCCGAAATCAGCCCACGAGAGGGGCCACCTTGCCCCACCTGCTTATTTTCATATGTGGCTGGGCACTGGGGGATGGGGTGCCTGGAGCCATAATTGGCCAGGGGAGGGAACCCTCTCACCCAATATATAATTCCTCCCCGGTACTTGGCCCACTCAGGGGAGGGAGGTGAGGAGCAAGCCTGAGTAACCGTGCTTGCCTTTCTTTCGAATTTTCCCACTGATCCTCCACAAATTCACGGGAACATTTTAAAAACAATAAAAAAAAATGTTTCTGGCCCCTGTGGGTATTCTTACCCTGCCCCCTTCTGTTTTATTTTTCACTTTTTTGGCACTTTTTTGTCCCTTGATGGCTGCCATCACTTCCTGGATGAAGTGATGGCAGCCAATTAAATCTTATTTTGAGATATCTGGACTCTGTGGACCCTCCGCGTCCCTAGGTATACATAAATCTTTTTTCATTAATAATTCAAAAACTACTACAAGAATTTTCATCAAATAGCAAAAAGCACTCTTTGTGGACCAAGATCTAGCTTTCTGACAAATTTGGTGAAATTCCGTTCAGTGGTTCGGGTTGTACTTGTGCATAAAATGCCTATGGGAAATTCTGTGGGGAAAACACGTTTTGGGACCCCCCGCTCTTTTTCTCGGCCCCACTTGACTAATTACTCCAAAACTTTCAAGACGGCTGAAGTGAGCGTCAAACTGTTTCGAAAATTTTGTGAAGATTCTACAAATGCTGCTATAGTTAAAGGCAAAACAAAAAATGCTTTTCCTATGGTGAGTAGGACCTAACTATAACTATCTACTAGAGACTGTCAGTAGGTAAAATTGAAATAGATTAAAAAAAAATATATATACAGGGAGTGCAGAATTATTAGGCAAGTTGTATTTTTGAGGATTAATTTTATTATTGAACAACAACCATGTTCTCAATGAACCCAAAAAACTCATTAATATCAAAGCTGAATATTTTTGGAAGTAGTTTTTAGTTTGTTTTTAGTTTTAGCTATGTTAGGGGGATATCTGTGTGTGCAGGTGACTATTACTGTGCATAATTATCAGGCAACTTAACAAAAAAAAATATATACCCATTTCAATTATTTATTATTACCAGTGAAACCAATATAACATCTCAACATTCACAAATATACATTTCTGACATTCAAAAACAAAACAAAAACAAATCAGTGACCAATATAGCCACCTTTCTTTGCAAGGACACTCAAAAGCCTGCCATCCATGGATTCTGTCAGTGTTTTGATCTGTTCACCATCAACATTGCGTGCAGGAGCAACCACAGCCTCCCAGACACTGTTCAGAGAGGTGTACTGTTTTCCCTCCTTGTAAATCTCACATTTGATGATGGACCACAGGTTCTCAATGGGGTTCAGATCAGGTGAACAAGGAGGCCATGTCATTAGATTTCCTTCTTTTATACCCTTTCTTGCCAGCCACGCTGTGGAGTACTTGGACGCGTGTGATGGAGCATTGTCCTGCATGAAAATCATGTTTTTCTTGAAGGATGCAGACTTCTTCCTGTACCACTGCTTGAAGAAGGTGTCTTCCAGGAACTGGCAGTAGGACTGGGAGTTGAGCTTGACTCCATCCTCAACCCGAAAAGGCCCCACAAGCTCATCTTTGATGATACCAGCCCAAACCAGTACTCCACCTCCACCTTGCTGGCGTCTGAGTCGGACTGGAGCTCTCTGCCCTTTACCAATCCAGCCACGGGCCCATCCATCTGGCCCATCAAGACTCACTCTCATTTCATCAGTCCATAAAACCTTAGAAAAATCAGTCTTGAGATATTTCTTGGCCCAGTCTTGACGTTTCAGCTTGTGTGTCTTGTTCAGTGGTGGTCGTCTTTCAGCCTTTCTTACCTTGGCCATGTCTCTGAGTATTGCACACCTTGTGCTTTTGGGCACTCCAGTGATGTTGCAGCTCTGAAATATGGCCAAACTGGTGGCAAGTGGCAGCTGCACGCTTGACTTTTCTCAGTTCATGGGCAGTTATTTTGCGCCTTGGTTTTTCCACACGCTTCTTGCGACCCTGTTGACTATTTTGAATGAAACGCTTGATTGTTCGATGATCACGCTTCAGAAGCTTTGCAATTTTAAGAGTGCTGCATCCCTCTGCAAGATATCTCACTATTTTTGACTTTTCTGAGCCTGTCAAGTCCTTCTTTTGACCCATTTTGCCAAAGGAAAGGAAGTTGCCTAATAATTATGCACACCTGATATAGGGTGTTGATGTCATTAGACCACACCCCTTCTCATTACAGAGATGCACATCACCTAATATGCTTAATTGGTAGTAGGCTTTCGAGCCTATACAGCTTGGAGTAAGACAACATGCATAAAGAGGATGATGTGGTCAAAATACTAATTTGCCTAATAATTCTGCACTCCCTGTATATATATAAAATATTTTATATCATCTGCTCCTGTGTCCTTTTCCCAACGGCATGGCCATCCTTGGGCAAGGTGGGACAGAGCCCAGTGGTCCCGACCAGTCAAAGGTACTTGTGTTCAAAAGCCCATTTCCTACTCTCGCAACCTCTCCAACAGTATAGGAAGAAACATTTATAAATGGGAAGATTTACACTGCCTAAAGAAGTGAATGGAGAGCAAAGTTTCTCATGGGAATTGGCATGGGAAAATCAACATTTCAAATATCCCCCCCGCCCCTTCTTCTTGGCCCTGCTTGACAGATTGATATACCAAGTGGCAGAAGAGCATGGTAAGCGCTGCCCATGGTGGAACATAGTGTTCCAACTGGTCACATGCTTTTCTACTGCCACATGGCATTACCCAACGGGCCCCATGGGCAGGAGGAATGTGGCACACGGTGTGCCTAGGAAAACTATCCGCAGGGACACTGGCCTTAAAGTAGTGCTACTAGGAACGAACCATAATATGACAAAGTCAAGGAAATTAACAGACAAAGGGGCACGTTCTGCCAATATGAACACAAATCTTTAAGGTGAAAGTGCCTTTATGGCTTAGATCGTTTATCTAAACATCTCCGAAATGCCCAAGCTATGCAAGTTACCTAACAATATATTTTCGTATGCACTGCTCGAAATCTGGCATACATTTCACTTTAATCTTTGATAATATTGATCAAATCAGATATGACATCACCTGTGAAATATTCAGTTGCAGTACTGGCGTGACAAAAATCTACATTGTTCATATACTTGCTACCACTGAAAATATAGCCTTCTCTACAGATTCTCTAGTAGATCATTTAGTTAGTGCTAGTTGCACAGCTGCCTTACCAATGCATGTAGCATCTGTGAAGCTCTTATTTGTAATGGTCTCGTCTCTGCATGTTCTGTGATGCCATGAAGCTGCTGACAGTGGTAGAAGCCTTGAATCCGCTTTTGCTATCTGCGACAGTTCCTATTACTTCAGCATATTACTGCAATACCACTTTTGATTTACAAAATCACTGCAAGTACATTTAGTGGCCAGAGGTAATTCAGCAGCTTTCCGTCTCTGTTTAAAATCTATAGAAGTATCTACTGTGAGTCAAATGGCAACAGCCTTTCCACTCTAAATCTCGGTTAATGCATCTTGTTCCTAGCTGTAAAATAGGAGATTTGTGCCTGAATGGAATAGTTAGAGGTTTAATGGAAATGTAGGCATTCTTTAATATTTTTTCTGGGTGCGGGTATCAGGTTGCCGACCGTGGTACATCTTTAATGTCCAGGCACTCTGTATGCAGCCGCTTATTTGTTGCCTGTGATGGCATCTGTTGGCTGCTATGTCAGTTAAATCACAAATCTTTTGACTATCTGAAATCTATTTGAGGATTTAAGTGGGTCTGTAGTCATGGCTGTAAAGTTGTGGGGCCTAGATCCCCATACTAAAGAAATTATGACAAAGGCACCATATATATATATATAGTTACTAAACTGGCCCCGGGCACATGCCCAACCCCTTTTTGTGTTTTGCCTGCATGCACACACTTGCGCGCTGTGCTTACAAGATCTTTTGTGGGTTAAAAAAAAAAAAAAATCTTAAAGGAGGCTTCAAACGTGCCCTTACTTACCTGAACTTACCATTGGCTTAATCCAACATCCCTCTAATGTATGTGCTTCTGACTGGAAGCTAGAGCCCTCACACACCCAAAGGGTGTCATGCTTCATCATCGGGAAGCTCCTCGTCAGACCGGCAGGTGCAATGTCTGACGGGCTCCCCTTTCGGGGGCTCTTTGCCGGAGATCTTTTTATGTATGGTGGCTGCCGTTGAATCAAGAAGGTCAGGCACTCAATATGGCAGGAGAGTAGAGAAAATATTAAGATTGATTAGGGACCCCTCAACTGGTCTGTTTACTGGCAATATAAAGGGGTCACGATCAAGATTAAAAACATAGTTAAGTGGACAATGAGAATAATGCTCAACCACTTAAAAAAGCCTGGAGTACTGGGAAATTGTCACCTGACCCCTAGGGTCTGGTCAACATGTTTCGCGTAAATGTGGTCATTAAAGATCCTCTAACGCTTCATCAGGACCTATATCAAATTAGACTTCTCCTGGCTATATATAGATGAACTCACTAACCTATTATGTATGTGAGAAAAATTAGGTATCAGTCACTTACATTTTGAGTAAACTGTCCCGTCAAAAGTCTCAAACAAAAAACGGGTCGCCCTAGAGAAAATAGAAAGTAGAAATACAAACAAAACTGAAAGCACGGTTAAATGACCAATCACACCCAATGTGGATCTGTGCACAAAGTGATGTCAAACAAAAGAAAACTATGCTTACCCGCCCTCTTCGTGTGGGGGGCCCCTTGGGAAGTAGCACGGTCCAGCCTATTACTTATAGCAGAGGTTAAACGTTGTCAGCACAATGAAAAATATATCTATGTAATTATTATATGCAGTGGAAAATTCCCTCTCACGGATGGTATTAGTGTTGACAATCATCAACATACAATGCAGTGTTAACTCACAATATATTGACATAATTACTAGATAAAGGAAGTGGTAACCACGTGTAGTTTCCTGCTTATCTACAGTAAGTATCTGTCAAATCAGCTGAATCACCAGAATGATCTAATTACTGGTTCAGTACAAACATTCAGTCATGATCAAGCTGGAGTAAAAGTCGGAGGAAAAACAAACCCGATATGAACATATTAGTAGCAGTGAGAAATGATCAATACAGTAAAAATCCTCAAAGCGATGTGCCCAACAGACTTACTTTTAAATAGGCGTCCTCGATTCGGGAAACCTACCCTCGGCGTGCTCTCCCCGGAGACACTGTGCCGAGGTTGGGTCAGGGTATTTAAAGCCCAGTGCGGGAGCTAATTGCTTCTGCGTTGCCTGGAGACTGATTTCATTGAAAGGGGAAACGGACTCGCGAGACTCCAGATGGTGAGCTCGCATTGGCTTTCACTCTACTAGAATGGCGGCCAAAAATGCTCAAAAATTAGACTTCTACGTCATGGGTATTGAAAAGGAGATATAATGTCAGCATTATGGATAGTGATAACACGTAATAAATTAGAAAAACTCAAACCTAAATCGGGTGACTCCAAGTAATAAGTGGCATCGAGTAGTTCTCTGCTTAGTATGGCGGCCATCTTAAAAGGGTAAAAAGGCTCAACTCAAATAACTTAAGGAGGTAAAGAGGGAACACTTAAACACTAGATATATTTTATAGTACTAGGTCGTGATTAAAACATAACGAAGTGATCCACTGTCAGGATCAAAGCTTATGATTGCAGATAGTATCTCGTGGTCAAATGAGGCTACGAGTCGTAATGGAGAGAGATAGATATCAGGTCCAAGACCCAGAAAGGTTGCAGCTAAGTCCATCGTTAAGGGCATTAGGACGGTTGTAAGACAATAGTCCTAACTTTAATGTGAATAGGTCATTGGTCTCATAAGGCTATTAGCGAGACAAGGCCACCCAAGGGATGTCGTCGTTCAGCCCAATGGTGTTAGTGTGTAATTTAAATACCCAGCGTTGTTCAAGCCTGAACAGTGATTGAGATGAGTCATTAATAAACTTAGGAGCTTCCAAAACAACCCAGCGTAAGTCATCTGGATTATGGGGTTTCTCAAGGAAGTGAGCACATAGTTTGGTGGTTATGCGGCCACATCTGATGTTGCTCCTGTGTTCATTAATCCGTGTCTTGACAGGTCTAGAGGTCATTCCGATGTATCGTAGACCGCATGGACATGTTATCATGTAAACACAATTCTTTGTGTTACAATTGGTATGTTTGGTCAAGTTCCATCGGCCGATGGGTGCCAAGTCGAGTGTTTTAGTCTGTTGTGTCAAAAAACAAACGTTACATTGTCCACATGGATAATGTCCTGACACTGGAGGGAGATTCCAAAGTGTCGACTGGGTCTGGATAGTATTTCTGGGACGGGTATGAATTATCAAGTCCTTGATGTTCTGTGACCGTTTAAAAGCAAATAGAGGTCTAGGAATAGTACAGCCGCTGCTGCTAAGTATTGACCATCTTTTCAGGATGAATCTCTTGATCTTATTAGACAGAGGGGTAAAGGTGGTAACACATGTCAATGACTTGCTGTTATTCCTAGTGTTCGGTGCGAGTAATGCTTCGCGATTATTATTCCTCGCTCTTTTACGGGCTCGATTGACAATCTCCCTGGGATAGTTGCGTGCTAACAACTTGGTTTGGAGGTCATCAGCCTGGGTATTGTAAGTGTATGTTGAGCTGCAGTTGCGTCTTAGTCTCAAAAATTGGCCAAACGGTAAGTTATCGCGTAAGGATTTGGGATGATGGCTGTCGTATGTGAGAAGGCTATTGCGATCTGTTGGTTTGTGATATGTGCTGGTGATTAATTTACCATTCTGAATGGTAATCAGTAGATCCAAAAAACTAATCTCATTGGTAGTCATTGTTGATGTAAATCTCAAAAAGGGGTTGAGTGTATTGATCCATTCAGTAAAGGTAGAAGCAATATCCAAAGGACCATGCCACACTATCAAAATGTCGTCGATGTAACGACGCCATAATTTGATGTTGGCAAAATATGGATTTGTGGGTGGTAGAATGAATTGTTCCTCAAAATTGTACATGTACAAGCATGCCAGGCTGGGAGCAAAAGTGCTGCCCATACATGTCCCCCTTATCTGGTGATAGAAATCATCCTCAAACTGAAAAAAGTTTTCAGTCATTGCTAGGTGCGCACATTGCATGATGAAGGAAACCGGTGACGTGAGGTCCTCACTATTTTCTAAAAGAGTTGTTTCAACTACCTGTAGGGTTGCATCCTGTGGGATGTTTGTATACAGCGCTTCAACATCCAAAGTGATTAGACCGTGTACATCGACCGTCTCATTAATTAGATCGATCAAATTTAGTACATCCTTGGTGTCTTGTAAATAGGTGGACGATTTTTTGACCAGTGGTTGTAAAAAATGGTCGCAAAATATGGACAAAGGTTCCAAGAGGGAACCAATACCTGACACAATAGGCCGTCCCGGTGGTGGTGAAATGCCTTTATGAATCTTGGGAAGGCAGTAAAAGTATGGAATTTTAGGGTGAAGTGTGTCTAAGAAGGCAGCTTCTTTTGGAGAAATCCAAGTGTTATTAGTTGCTTCAAGTATCATTGACTTAATCTTGGATTGTAATCTAGGGGTAGGATCCCTGTTGATTTTAGCATAGTAAGTATCATCACTGAGTAACCGTAGGCACTCATCCCGGTAATCTCCGGAGTTCATTATCACTATCGCTCCTCCTTTATCAGCCTGTTTAATGACGATAGTGGTATCTTCATTCAGTGTCTTAAGGGCCTGCCTTTCAGTAGTGGAAATATTGATAAAAGGGCGTTTAGGATGTATTGTCGCTACGTCGGTTAAAACCGCTTTCTCGAAGGCTAACACCTCGCATGGAATAGTTGGAGGTGGCGGAGTGAACGTAGATTTAGGCCTGAGTCCCGAGTCGGTCTGGACACTGTCAGATGGTATATCTGAAAAGTAGAATTGTAATCTAATTTTGCAGAAAAATTGTGAAAGTTCGCAATTTAACCTGAAAAGATCTTCAGTCGGTGTGGGCACAAAGCCCAGACCTCGATTAAGGACCCTGGTTTCTATCACAGAGAGTTGTCTGGTAGAAAGATTCACTACTAGGTTCTCGGGGGTTGGTTCTTCCCCTGGCTTCTGGTGATCATCTGGGGTTCTTCCATGGCCCATTGAACACGTCTGCCTCTGCCTCTTCTTCTGCCTCTGCCTCTGCCCCGGCCTCTGCCTAAAAAAGGCATGTATGGCATAAAAGGGCGAGGTTGGTAGAAGGGATAGGGTGGCTGCCATGGTACATGTTGATTTACAGGGTAAGGAGAGTAGTTATAGAACGGTGGAATGGGTAAATTCTCATCCGTGCTCCATCCATCGGAGGATGAACTATTACTGATTTTGCGTGGTTTTTTGAAAGAAGATTGAGAGTCATCTGATGAGTGCGACTGTCCGTCTGTCTCAAAATCCTCAAGAGTATAGGGATAGATTTTTTCTCGACTAAACCTGGTGATGTCTTTTTGAAGTTTTGTGATCTTTTGGTTCGTCAAAAAGACTTTTGTCTCATTTAGTTCTGTATTGATCTCGGCTAGCCGAGTCTTAAATGCCGCCAGAGTCACGGTGGTTCTTAATGTGCCTTCTAAAGAATTAATCTGGATGGTAATGGAGTCTGCCAACCGTCTGGAAGTATTGATGATAAGTACTAACCAGTCTCTGGTGCATTTCCACGCTATCTGAGCCCAGTCTTTCCTAAATGCAAGATCTTGCAGGAAGATCCTGGGTATATTGGACACTAAAAGGCCATTGGGGGCGATATTGGCTCTCAGGTATTCGGTCATTATAGTCCCGTGCATAACAGTTTTAATAAGGTCACGCTTCAAGGTAGACAATTTGTCCCAATCTTCTTTAAGACTGCCCATAGGAGCTGACCCATCATTGTTTAAAATTGACGGTGTTTGCAAGATTGCTGCAACCATTTCATCGTCAAAACTCAAACCCTGGAAAGTGTCCATTGTGTCGGAGACACTGGGTGAGTATTAATGGCTAATCCCACAGTAAAAAACTGTGCAGAAGTATCGACAAAAAGGAGGGATCGGGAGAATGATAGGTCCAGTGTACGTACTCCCAATATGATAAATGAATGCAAAAAGTACACTGTTCCTAACTCTAGGGTGAACAATTAAAGTTTAGAAGCTAGAGCCCTCACACACCCAAAGGGTGTCATGCTTCATCATCGGGAAGCTCCTCGTCAGACCGGCAGGTGCAATGTCTGACGGGCTCCCCTTTCGGGCGCTCTTTGCCGGAGATCTTTTTATGTATGGTGGGTGCCGTTGAATCAAGAAGGTCAGGCACTCAATATGGCAGGAGAGTAGAGAAAATATTAAGATTGATTAGGGACCCCTCAACTGGTCTGTTTACTGGCAATATAAAGGGGTCACGATCAAGATTAAAAACATAGTTAAGTGGACAATGAGAATAATGCTCAACCACTTAAAAAAGCCTGGAGTACTGGGAAATTGTCACCTGACCCCTAGGGTCTGGTCAACATGTTTCGCGTAAATGTGGTCATTAAAGATCCTCTAACGCTTCATCAGGACCTATATCAAATTAGACTTCTCCTGGCTATATATAGATGAACTCACTAACCTATTATGTATGTGAGAAAAATTAGGTATCAGTCACTTACATTTTGAGTAAACTGTCCCGTCAAAAGTCTCAAACAAAAAACGGGTCGCCCTAGAGAAAATAGAAAGTAGAAATACAAACAAAACTGAAAGCACGGTTAAATGACCAATCACACCCAATGTGGATCTGTGCACAAAGTGATGTCAAACAAAAGAAAACTATGCTTACCCGCCCTCTTCGTGTGGGGGGCCCCTTGGGAAGTAGCACGGTCCAGCCTATTACTTATAGCAGAGGTTAAACGTTGTCAGCACAATGAAAAATATATCTATGTAATTATTATATGCAGTGGAAAATTCCCTCTCACGGATGGTATTAGTGTTGACAATCATCAACATACAATGCAGTGTTAACTCACAATATATTGACATAATTACTAGATAAAGGAAGTGGTAACCACGTGTAGTTTCCTGCTTATCTACAGTAAGTATCTGTCAAATCAGCTGAATCACCAGAATGATCTAATTACTGGTTCAGTACAAACATTCAGTCATGATCAAGCTGGAGTAAAAGTCGGAGGAAAAACAAACCCGATATGAACATATTAGTAGCAGTGAGAAATGATCAATACAGTAAAAATCCTCAAAGCGATGTGCCCAACAGACTTACTTTTAAATAGGCGTCCTCGATTCGGGAAACCTACCCTCGGCGTGCTCTCCCCGGAGACACTGTGCCGAGGTTGGGTCAGGGTATTTAAAGCCCAGTGCGGGAGCTAATTGCTTCTGCGTTGCCTGGAGACTGATTTCATTGAAAGGGGAAACGGACTCGCAAGACTCCAGATGGTGAGCTCGCATCGGCTTTCACTCTACTAGAATGGCGGCCAAAAATGCTCAAAAATTAGACTTCTACGTCATGGGTATTGAAAAGGAGATATAATGTCAGCATTATGGATAGTGATAACACGTAATAAATTAGAAAAACTCAAACCTAAATCGGGTGACTCCAAGTAATAAGTGGCATCGAGTAGTTCTCTGCTTAGTATGGCGGCCATCTTAAAAGGGTAAAAAGGCTCAACTCAAATAACTTAATTAGCCTTATGAGACCAATGACCTATTCACATTAAAGTTAGGACTATTGTCTTACAACCGTCCTAATGCCCTTAACGATGGACTTAGCTGCAACCTTTCTGGGTCTTGGACCTGATATCTATCTCTCTCCATTACGACTCGTAGCCTCATTTGACCACGAGATACTATCTGCAATCATAAGCTTTGATCCTGACAGTGGATCACTTCGTTATGTTTTAATCACGACCTAGTACTATAAAATATATCTAGTGTTTAAGTGTTCCCTCTTTACCTCCTTAAGTTATTTGAGTTGAGCCTTTTTACCCTTTTAAGATGGCCGCCATACTAAGCAGAGAACTACTCGATGCCACTTATTACTTGGAGTCACCCGATTTAGGTTTGAGTTTTTCTAATTTATTACGTGTTATCACTATCCATAATGCTGACATTATATCTCCTTTTCAATACCCATGACGTAGAAGTCTAATTTTTGAGCATTTTTGGCCGCCATTCTAGTAGAGTGAAAGCCGATGCGAGCTCACCATCTGGAGTCTCGCGAGTCCGTTTCCCCTTTCAATGAAATCAGTCTCCAGGCAACGCAGAAGCAATTAGCTCCCGCACTGGGCTTTAAATACCCTGACCCAACCTCGGCACAGTGTCTCCGGGGAGAGCACGCCGAGGGTAGGTTTCCCGAATCGAGGACGCCTATTTAAAAGTAAGTCTGTTGGGCACATCGCTTTGAGGATTTTTACTGTATTGATCATTTCTCACTGCTACTAATATGTTCATATCGGGTTTGTTTTTCCTCCGACTTTTACTCCAGCTTGATCATGACTGAATGTTTGTACTGAACCAGTAATTAGATCATTCTGGTGATTCAGCTGATTTGACAGATACTTACTGTAGATAAGCAGGAAACTACACGTGGTTACCACTTCCTTTATCTAGTAATTATGTCAATATATTGTGAGTTAACACTGCATTGTATGTTGATGATTGTCAACACTAATACCATCCGTGAGAGGGAATTTTCCACTGCATATAATAATTACATAGATATATTTTTCATTGTGCTGACAACGTTTAACCTCTGCTATAAGTAATAGGCTGGACCGTGCTACTTCCCAAGGGGCCCCCCACACGAAGAGGGCGGGTAAGCATAGTTTTCTTTTGTTTGACATCACTTTGTGCACAGATCCACATTGGGTGTGATTGGTCATTTAACCGTGCTTTCAGTTTTGTTTGTATTTCTACTTTCTATTTTCTCTAGGGCGACCCGTTTTTTGTTTGAGACTTTTGACGGGACAGTTTACTCAAAATGTAAGTGACTGATACCTAATTTTTCTCACATACATAATAGGTTAGTGAGTTCATCTATATATAGCCAGGAGAAGTCTAATTTGATATAGGTCCTGATGAAGCGTTAGAGGATCTTTAATGACCACATTTACGCGAAACATGTTGACCAGACCCTAGGGGTCAGGTGACAATTTCCCAGTACTCCAGGCTTTTTTAAGTGGTTGAGCATTATTCTCATTGTCCACTTAACTATGTTTTTAATCTTGATCGTGACCCCTTTATATTGCCAGTAAACAGACCAGTTGAGGGGTCCCTAATCAATCTTAATATTTTCTCTACTCTCCTGCCATATTGAGTGCCTGACCTTCTTGATTCAACGGCACCCACCATACATAAAAAGATCTCCGGCAAAGAGCACCCGAAAGGGGAGCCCGTCAGACATTGCACCTGCCGGTCTGACGAGGAGCTTCCCGATGATGAAGCATGACACCCTTTGGGTGTGTGAGGGCTCTAGCTTCTAAACTTTAATTGTTCACCCTAGAGTTAGGAACAGTGTACTTTTTGCATTCATTTATCATATTGGGAGTACGTACACTGGACCTATAATTCTCCCGATCCCTCCTTTTTGTTGATGTGCTTCTGACTGGCCAGCACGTTGCCTGCTTCACTTTGTGCTCTCTGCTTCTTTGCCTTCCTACCGTCATGTGGAGTTGCGATGAAGTACTCCTTCCAGTCACTGCCACAGGTTACTGGCCAGTGTCCTTCCACATACCATATGCTTCCCAAAGTACTTTTTGTGGTGTTCCTACCATAGATTTTTATCTTTGATGCTCAGCTGTCGCTTTACCCTCGGGGTTCTCCGTGGGGGAGGTTTACCTCTTGACATGGGTTTCATTTGAAATATATGAGCCCGTGCTGCAGGGATGCAGATTCCAAAAAGACATTCATTTCCAGCACTGAGAGGTACCAGTTGCTGCCTGGGCCATCATGACTTTTGCCCAGGAGGGGAAGGCGAACAGCGGTCAGACGTGCATTCAGGAGGGGGAAGGCGAACAACGGTCAGACGTGCATCCAGGAGGGGGAAGGCAAACAGCGGTCAGACGTGCATCCAGGAGTGGAAGGCGAACAGCGGTCAGACGTGCATCCAGGAGTGGAAGGCGAACAGCGGTCAGACGTGCATCCAGGAGTGGAAGGCGAACAGCGGTCAGACGTGCACTGCAACATGTAAGTGCATTTCTAAGAATGTCTTTTGTTGCTACTTACCGTAGAGTAAGTTACTGTAGCTCTTCAACACCTTATGTTGCTTTTGAGGTGCAGGCGGGGTTAGGGAGAAAAAGAGAGCTATGCATAATGAAACAGGGGAAACAGAGAGTAGGAAGGGCATGCATAAGCTTGAACTGCAATACTGGCACTGTGTTTTAAAATGTTAACATTTTACTGCCTATAAGACTCTACTGTATTGAATGCTTTCAGATTGTAAGACATATTTGACCTTAATTTAATGCGCAAAGTGTATAAGATCTTCCTGTCCTGTCCGAAAGGAAGGCTGCTTAACAGACACACACACACACACACACACACACACACCAGCACCGCCATGAGTTGCATGCACATATGTCACACATGCACTATCAAAGATAATGTGTGGAAAAAGGGGCATGTGCATTGTTCCTCTGCAGTTAGTGAATGCCGCAGGGCACACTAGTGTAAGTAGACAGTGAACCTGTAGGTGCTCCGTCTGTGAAATGAGGCGACGCTACCATTAAAACTCAGACTGTCCAAGGCCTTTGCCTGTGTGTCTTGAGCAGAAGGTTTCAGCAGACAGCCATCTACATATGCAGCGCTCGCTGAGTGCTCAAGGCACTGTGAAAATCAAGAGGTACCCTCGGGCTGGAAGAGAGCTCTTCATGTTTCGTGAGACCCAGAACAGCGCCTTGTTTAAACAATTTCCTCAGTTCAAGACGCATAACCTGAATTATCTACCGCATCACCGTTGATTTTATTACTAAGCACCAAAAAAACAGCTTCACTGTGCAAGACAATTTAGACAATTGTTTCACATAACATGTGAATGTAAACGTATTCCAAAATCACGAATCCTATCATTTCTGCACACCATCCCCTACAAGGTGGTTATATTAGGTCTTTATTTTTAGGTTTCACCTGCACGCTATGACACGGACTGCGACAAACCGATTAGATTTTGCATAAGCGAAACCTATTGGCTTTACCAATGCTTGTATTAGCTGGGTCACCTTGACTGGTGACGCCTGTGTTGGTTGTGTGGGGACTGTGTGTTAGCACTGCCCCTAAAGAGGGCTCCTGCATGAAGTGTCCAGGAGGACACTGATGAGAACATGTAGAAATTGTAAACTTATTGCAGTCTCTTCATTTATAAGTGATGTACAGCATGATCACTTCAATCCGTGCCATCACGGGTACAGTTTTCAGTCATGACGGTTTGTATTTCTGACTGGTGCATTCTGGGCGTTGTAGCCTTGCCTCCCTTCAATTTTACTAATTCCACTCGCATCTCTCATCAGTGAATTGTAGGTGAACAGTTAAGGACTGAAGACATTGTCTGCGATTACGTGGAGCGAGTCCGTCCCGCTAATCGCAGCGATCAGAGGTCGGCGCTTGTTTATTGAAGCTGTGAAGCAAGAGAGAGCAGGACGTGGTCACCTTTGTTGAGCCGAACCGCTAGCGAAGTAACTGATGCGGCCGCTTCTGAACACACAGCGTGAAACCCAGCAATACACGCAACACTGGGTCGTATGCACAGTCACGGGCAGTGCGCTGACACAGAACAAGCACAAACGGACGCCTGCAGGACAGGTGGCAACATTTGCACGCAAATCACGTTTCAATTCGGAAATGTTGCACACGTGCCCATGCTTAGGGCGCGCACACACCTCACTGCACCAGCGGAAACAGAAGGGGTTAAAATAGATGTCATCTGCTGCTTTGAGACCTAATTGTAACCTATTCACACGCGTTGTTTAAATAAAAAAGTGCTTCTAATAAAGCGCGTAGTGACTGTGTTCTACCTATTCTGCGCTGAATATTTGGCAGAAATGTGAAGCGGGGCACAGGTAAACCAAGCGAGCTGCGCACAACTGCACAATCTGTTCAAGGTGGGAGCTGGGTAACTGGGGCTCTTTGTTCCATAGTAAGCAACTTGGGCACCAGCCACGGGGCCACCACTTCTCCTTAAAATCATTGCAGTGAACTGCAGGAAAGAAATAACACCGTCTGCCTTTCGGTACAGCATCCCGCACTTCGTACGGCTGTCCGGCCAACGTGGGGTGTTCGCGGCCTCGACTTGCAGGCGTTTGCTTCGCAAAATATAGACACACGTACTCAAAAACAGGAAAGAGCCCTGCCCTGTTACGGCTTCGTGCAGATCACCGGTGCTTGCACATAGTCACGCACGAGTGCGCACTTACATGGTGGCAAAGGTATATGGGCAGGAAATTATAAATGTAAGTCTTGGAAGTCTGAGGCCAGCACATAAGTTATCACCAAACACAATGATCTGCAAAGTGTGCAGCTGCATTAAAAATCAAGAGGGCCGCGGAGGCTGACTAGTGGCGTAACGAAACTGGAGCCCCTACACCCACCCCCCTCAAAGTCCCTTGAGGGGTCTCCCTGGACCCAGTCAGGGGCCAGTCGCCCGCGCACAGTGTACTGTACTGTGCACAGTGTACCTTGGAGTTCGCCCCACCCCCTCCCGCACTGCGGGGACCTTTGTTACACCACTGTGGCGGTGACTTGGATGGAGTACGACTGAAATCAAATGCGACTGTTACAATCGCCGTTTCGTTAAGGCATATGCTTTCGATTGCTTTCATGTACAAGCCCACATGGTTCTGAAATATTCATAATACAAACGGGCAAAACTTTAAGTGTTCCACGTAGTCAGTTTGTGCTCTGGCCGTTGGGCTGGTATATTGCAGTTTCATGAAGACATCTTCCACGGTCCTGGGATGTTAAGGTCTCTCCCACCTGACGGCTCAGCTGTCTGCTTGTGAACGACTTTGTGAACTAAATCAAGAACTTATATAGGGCTTAGAGCCCGTCCCTTGCTTCTATTCTTTTAACTTTACTGTCATTCACCTGCTTGCTTCTTATTCAATGTATTTTCCTCCTCTTATTGCATGTGTCCCTCCCCTGGAGCATTATCTCGTTACCAACCTTTCAGTTGTCTCACTTGTATCCTTCCATTGCAAATTTTTTGGGAGTAATTTTTTTTTTTGGCAATGCACGCCATAAGATTGCATGTGATTCCTAGCTCATGTGCTTCCCTCTGCCAAATTTCCACCGCACTCTTGCGCGCAGTCTCGTGTTGCTTTTTCCCTTCCACAAACGGTTTTATTCTACCCCTGCCGCTTCCCCAATCTCTTGTTAGTTTCTTCCACTCGCTAACACATTGCTCCCACAGCCTTCGCAGTACTAGAGGGTAAAAAAAAAAAGAAAAAGAAAAATGTTTTTTTTTTTTTTTTTGAGGACCTTGCAGCTGCCATGTGTTCCACTACAGCAAAAGTCTTTTAGTGTACCTAATTATTTACCGAATTAAATGGAGTAAGCCATCTTGACTCAGGTAGTAATAAGAAAAAAGAAAAAAGCTAAGAAAAAGGCGCTTACATCATTATGTAGGTGAATGCATGCATATAATTATGCTCCCTGGGAGTAACAAACATAGAAGAGGAAGGCAAGCCCACATAAGGTAACAAATACAATGCTAGCTAATGAGAGTGACAATAAAACCAACCAATAGTAGGCAATGGGTGGGCTCTAAGCTTACTATGTTCCCAGTAGGTCTTTCACAACGAGCATGCGCTGTGTGGTAGGCTCAACCAAAAAGAGAAATTCAGCTCTATAAAAGTAAGCAGGGGAAGAATACTAGTCAGCCAATCAAAAGGATAGTTAAGAGGTTATGCTCCAGCAGAGAGACAAACACAATGGATAAGGCAAGTCACTGAATATGAAGCCTGCAAATATGAGTCAATAAATGGTAGAGCCAGCCAATGGTGAGTAATGGGTGGGCTTTAAGCCCAATGTTTTATTTTAGTAAGCCAACAATAGGTCTTTTGCAACCAGACAGCGAGGCAAGGCCTAACAAGGGAAATGCAAGAGTACAAAACATGAAAACGCACACAAAACCTAGCAATGCAGAAATTAAAAACATGTGGATGTAAGAACCAAAAACAGAAGGAAACCTTCAGGTGAGTCTTGGATTTAATGCAAAACTAATATATTGTTATTAATCATATTTTTTAAACTTCCTTTATTGAATATTGTCTGAACATAACAAGCATGGTAATGCTATCTATTCTTAAAGGCCCTTTGTTGAAAACTATCTGATGTGTCATATTAGTTTTTAGAGCCAGCAAGGATGACTACTTGTAACTAGGAGATAATCCATGTATAGCGGCCACCCCCTTCGTTATGGAGGTGGGTGGCGTAAAATCTGTGATATGGGTACCTGCTATTAGAAGCCCGCAGTCGGAGTCCCGGTGGTGAGGGGTCTGGGTGTTTTACACTATCCACTATCGTTTCCCACGCTCTAGCCAATTCCACAGAACGTCATCCACGCCTGGTTTCTCTTATTAGCATTTACTCCTCATAGCTAGCCCACCTGTCAAGTTCCTTTCACCATATCTCCACCCGGGGACCTCTCACCCTTCCAGTTTTGAACAAGCTCTCCTTTGGCCAACAGGAATACCAGGTCTTGGAATATATTCATGGCTTTAGGTTTAGCCATATATGGGAACCAGCCAAGGAGGCAACGCTCTGTGGTACAAAGGACCTTTCAGTGGCATAATGAAACTTGAGGGCCCCCACCTGCAAAGTCTGTTGAGGGAGGCCCCCGCCTTGGATCCAGTCAGGGGCCTGCCGCCTGTGCACAGTGCTGAGGTGGCCCCCTGGAGCTTGGGCAGGGGCATTTGTTATGCCACTGGGACCTCTCTCTTAATAAAAATAGTGAATATGTTTGACCAATAGGGTGTGAGTGACATGAAAATCCAGAACATATGTATAAAGTCAGCACCTTCTTCCCCGCATTGTGGGCAGCCAGCAGTCGAGGTGCCAAAGTATTGGTTAATACGTCCTGGTGTCAGGGGTGTCCTGTAGAATACATAGACATTTATCAACTTGAAACAGGCATTTATGGATACTTTAGGTATCCTCTTCAGGATTTCCGTTCAGCCTTGGTCTGGTATGAGATGCCCTAGATTCCTTGTCCACTTATCTCGGAGAGCCGTCAAAGAAAGCAGCACATTCCCCTGCATTGTTCTATATAAGCAGGTGATAGCGATGTGACAATGCATTGGCAGATTTTGTGTTGTTTTGGCGGTGTAAGTCCTGCCACCCCCCTCACACCCCAGTGATTACTTACATCCTTCGTCACTGCCTTATGCAACAAAAAATGTCCTCTGGGCAAATTATATGTTGTTTGGAATTCTTCGAAGGGGAGGACTGCCTCATTTTTAAGTTGCGCATAGCAGCGCACAAGTGCTGCTTATCTGACGTGTTGGTATGTATGTGGACTTTTAACCACGCCCACGTCACGCCGCTCACTTTAACTCGTTCGTGGGTTGCCTTTCAAAAATCTTTTGATGAGATTGGTAAATGCTTTTCATTTGTCCCACCTTTGGGCGGTTTTGGTACCACCTTAAGGGCTGACCATGTTACATGGATAATTGCATGTTTGCTGATATGTTTGACTGCAAGCAAACTTCTTTTTCCTTTTGCGTCTCTCTTTCGCGCTCAAGGTGGCCTTGGCGCTTTGAATTGACTTGCTTATGTCAACTGTTTTACTTTTCATTTTCAATTTATGTGGCAAAAAAGTCAATTTAGGAATTTACAACACTAATAGCTCTAACTCAAGCAAAATTGAGACCGACTGTATTGTAAATGCTTGTTTAATAGGCCGCCCAGCCTGGTTGCACCCACCTCTGCCCATCCTGAAAAGTCCCTACCAACTGCCACCATGAGGCAGCACGTCCAAGTATGTCATAGGGATATTCTGGACATACAGAGTTTTCGTCTTGGTCTTTTGTAACAAGGAACCCAACATTTGTGCAGTACGCAAAACTCCTCTGAGTCTCCTGCATTCAAGCACCTAATTGTTATAAGTGCCTTGAGGAGTGTGCAGGCGTCCAGTACGTCTGGTCTTGTGGCATATCCAGGTGTCCATTTGCTCACCATCCACTGTATCAGCCACTGGAGCTACGCTGCCCGATAGGAAGACTCAAAGTCTGGTGCTGCTAGACCTTCTTCAGTCACTGGCCCCTGTAAGATGTCCAGTGCTACACAGTGTCAGCCCGTTCCCCATAGGGAAGTTACTGAGATGGAATCTATGTCCCTAAACATAGTTCAGGGCATCCATACTGGGAGCACCACAAAGAAATAGAGAAGCAGCAGAAGCACTATCATTATCAATACTGCAACCTTACCTGCTACTGAAAGGGGGAGCTTTCCCCAGAACTCAGTACTCTTCTTGAAATCTTTATTTGCTTTACCAACATTGCCTTCCAAGAGATACATGCAGTCATGGAATATTTTGACACCTAGATATTGGAAACACTGCAATTCCCACTGTAGCCCCAGCACATCTGGCGGGGGCGCACAGTCCACTATGATCAGAAACAACTGTGACTTGCATCAATTAACCCTCAGCCCTGAGTGCTGACCGAACCAGGCTAGAAGCTCGCAGGCACCCTTCACTGCCATTGATGTATCACATAAGAACATCAAGAGATCATCGTCTTATAAGGCGATATGTGTCTCCCCCACCGCTGTTGATACCCTGATAGGCATCTTACTTCCTAGAATGGGCAGCTAGTGGTTCCATCGTCAAAGCGAATAGTAAGGACAAGAGAGGGCAACCCTGCCTGGTCCCCCTAATCACTCGATAACTCTCTGAGACACATCTCCCCACTCGATAACTCGTTAAGACATATCTCACCCCGTCCTCCACCCTCCCCACCCACGTGCACACCGTAGGGTCCGTATACAGGAGCCTGGTCCAGGATATTAAGCTATCACCTGTTGGAAGTGTCACATGACTGTACAGAGGTAGGCCCACTCCAGGCTGTCAAAGACCGTCTCTATGTCTACTGCGAAATTTTCAGTCTGTGAGCGATTATGTGTGTTATCATCCAGTATTGCGAGCAGTCATCGTATGTTAGTTGCAGTGCTCCAATCGGCCATGAAATCCACCTGATCTGTGTGTATTAGTGTAGGCATGTGGTGGAGAAGCCTTGTAGCAAGTATTCTGCTAAATATCTTATAATCGACATTCACCATGGAAAGGGGGTGATAGGTCCCCTTTTCACATGCAGGTTTCAGTAGAGGGAATATCAGGGCTTAATGGGTGGATGGCAGCAGCATGTCTAAGTTCCTGGGTGTGTTAAAAAGGTTTACCAGTTTAGCAGCTAGGTCCTCCACATAGATGGCACACAGCTCCACTGGAAGGCCATCAGTGACTAGTGTTCTCCCATTGGCCATAGCAGTTATCCAGCTCGGATCTCCAGCAGCGTAGTCTCACCTTCCAGAGTTTCCGCCTCAGCAAGAGGCAGTGTTTGTAGGGTCAGGGGTGTCAAAAATGTTCTATGACTGCAGAAGCGCAAGTTAATGAGCTACAGTAGTGTGGAGTAGTAATCCTGATAACCTTTATTAATGTCCCCATGTGTGTATTGTTTATGGCAAGCACCGGATTCAATTTCTAATATGACAGAGCCCCATTTAGCAGGATTCGCCAACCAGTTTGCAACGTGCCAGTGAGACCTCATTCTGCTTTAGCTCTAGTCATGTAGGCCTTGTAATCAAAGCACCAAAGGCAATCCACCTGCTCAGCCACTGCCTCCTTGGACTCCAGTAGCTCTACCTGCATTCCCGGATTACCCAGTCTTTGACGCTCAACCCTAAGCAGTACTTCTGCAAAGGTCAAGGTTTCCAATATCTCACCCCCACTGACTCAACTATACACATCAAAAACAACAAGTGATGGACGGAATGCTGATCATTGTCAAACATTCACCCCCAGTACAGTGATCTGGGCCCAAATCCATCGTTTTGTTGCCTCCCATGCCATTCCAGTTCGGACCCAGCCATATGCAAATCAGTCTTGACCCTGTCCATCATCCTTTTGTGTTGCTAAAGATGCCCCAAGTGGGAAGGCTATGCCCAGACGTGGGTCCCTTGCTCACTGTGCCACTGGAATCAAGCTAGCCTGGCTGAAGAAGGGTGATACCCTGAAACCGGTCCCAGGATGCTTGTTTCCGGTCCAGGGAGGACCTGGCCTGGCAGATCGGGCTGGACTGTTCCCATGAGGAACAGGTTCAAGACTGATTTGCATATGGCTGGGTCCAAACTGGGGTGGCATGGTGAGCAAAAGAACAATGGATTAAACCCAGATCTGTGACTGGGGGTGAGTGTTTGCATTGTCAGCACTCCGTCCATCATCCTTTTGTGTTGTTAAAGTTGCCCCAAGTGGGAAGGGTATGCCCAGACGTGGGTCCCTTGCTCACTGTGCCACTGGAATCAAGCTAGCCTGGCTGAAGAAGGGTGATACCCTGAAACCGGTCCCAGGATGCTTGTTTCCGGTCCAGGGAGGACCTGGCCTGGCAGTTCGGGCTGGACTGTTCCCATGAGGAACAGGGTCAAGACTGATTTGCATAAGCTGGGTCCAAACTGGGGAGGCATGGTGAGCAAAAGAACAATGGATTAAACCCAGATCTGTGACTGGGGGTGAGTGTTTGCATTGTCAGCACTCCGTCCATCTTCTTTTTGTGTTGCTCAACTATACACATGCCACTAAGGACTACTTTAAAAGCACCCCAGTCTAAGAGTGAGGAGACAGAACACTTGTTATCAGTGAAGTATTGTCTAATATGGTTTCCTATATTTTCCCAATATACTTGGTCTTCGAGATATTCCAGCTTCAACTTCCATAAGGGGATGCAAGGACCTGTTTTAACCACGCCAAGACCAATAAGATTGGGTTATGATCGGGCAGATATTCCACTGTCTTCACAGAGCTTTGAATATCAGGGGTGCAAAGAAATGTGTCGAAGCACACGTAAAGTTCATGCAGTGCTGAATAAAAGGAATAGTCTCTCTTCCGAGGGTGAAGTGAGCACCAGTAATCCACATTCACCTATGTCTGCCAGTAAGTGAATGTGTGAGCCAGTTTGGTAATAGGAGAGTCACATAGTGGGGTGTGAGAGCAATCCAGGTCTGGGTTAGCATTACAATTGAAGTCTTTCCCCCATGATAACGGAACCTGCCAACTGAGGGGCTAGTTCGAGTGATAATTCGGCAAAAAATTCCTTTTGATCTATATTGGGGGCATAGATGCTAATGAGTGGGATATCCTTGCCACTCAACCGACCTGAGACCAACTCATATCTGCACCTTGGTTTACTAATATTCCTGGTGTGTTGGAAGGGAATTCCAGAAGGCTGAGTAGGTGATATAGTACGCCTGCCCACTTCATCTGTGCTGCAGTGCTGCACTTTCTTCAGCAGTTAGACGTGTCTCCTGGAGGAGCACTATCTGTATTCCCTGTCTATTGAGGTACGAAAATACCTTTTAATTCTTGGTCATAGTGAGCATCCCCCTGATGTTCCAGAACATAATTCTGTGTGTTAAAGGCAGCTCCATCCTAAATGGGAAGGTACATGGAGCACTCAGCCGTGTTGCAAGCAAGACCACAATCAACAACATCCATTTGCCAAACAATGTGGTAGGCACAAACGGGGTGAAGGCACATTTAGAATCCCCAGCCACCAAACAACAAACTTCTCAACTCCCACACCCCAGGACAAGCAGGCAAACTTCCCCCCCCATCCAAACGATCACTCATAACAAACGTGTGTGGGTGCACCCATGTCAACTACAATCAGGGGCGGTGGGGAAAGTGATGGTGAGAGCATGCGGGACCCACCACTGCCCTCCCCACCCTAAAAGAAACAATACAATTTACAGGCGTAGGCTCCAAAGGGTTAGTTCACCATTACCAGAAGAGTTGTTCCCTGATTTCCCCCAACACCTGATATTCACAAGGACATAAAAAAACCTTACACTATGTTTCAGTCGCATGGTCGCAGCAATGCATTCAGAGTAAAATGTCTGATTCCTAAGTCCTTTCAGCAAGGTGAAAAATTGACTTTTTTTTACAACAGATCAGGAATGAAGCAAGCCCATGAAATCTTAGTCAGGATCCAATTGCCCTCCCAGTTTGATTCTGGGGGAGAACCGACTAGAAATGGCCTGAGGGGGCCAATCAATCCATTACCACACTTTTTGCAGGGCTCTTTGAACTGTGTGCCGTCTGGCATCAAATTTTGAGTCTGGTGGGGAACAACATAATGTATGACACTCCCATTTGACTGAGGTGCTTCTTGGCTTCCAGAAACGTGGTATGTTTCTGTACTTCTTTCCAGTTTGAGCTTGCCTTTCTGTCTAGCTTGGACCAATATATGATCCTGGTCTTTGTAATGTAGGTGCCTGGCAACCATGGGTCACGGAGGCGCACCCAGCAGTGTCTTCTCAGCAGCACTCTGGGGGCCCTTTGTAAGGCATAGAATTGTGAAAGCCCCTCAGGTACTACTTTACCCTTTAGCAATTTCTCCAGAAATGTCATCATGTTGTTTCTTTCAATGCATTCTGGTAGGCCCGGAACAGTTCCTCATAGATCTGTTTTCGGCATCCTCCGTTCGAAGTTCTAGTGCCAGGATCTTCCCTTCCATAGTAGTAAGCATCTTGCGGAGGGACGTGAGGTCTTCGGGGACCTCCATGAGTGTTCATTCAGCTGGCGTGACTGGCTCAGCCAGTCGCCAATGATCATCTTTAAAGGATAACTAGATCTGCACCTAGAGTGTCAATTTTAGTCTTAAGAACTTCTCTGGAGGCTGTGATGGCCTGGAGGATATCTTGTAGAGTGGGACCTTCCATATGTTTTTTGATAGCATGGTCAGTCTGTCATCCTTTGTTGCTAGGGCAGCGCCATTCAAGGGGAGTCCTGCAGTCTCTGTGCCCCATTTCCTAGTGGCATTGCTCATTGTAATATATCCACAGCAGAAACCAGGGTAGATAAAGCAGGTTGTCACCTCTCCTTATTGATCCCCTCAAGGGGACACCCAACGGCTCTTTAGAGGGAGCCGTTAAATTGGGCCCGCTCTTGTTGTGTGTCACAGCCCCTCAGAAAGCACCCTGGGTGGGTCTCCCACTGGTTGCTCCAGTTATGGTCCTTAAAGCAACAGTTGCCAAGAAACAGGCCAAGAAAGGTCTCAATGCCAGCCGATAAGTGTGGTGACCTTTTGCAGGTCCAAATGGTAGGGGTGCTTAGGTCGTTCCTCAGCCAGGTTCTCAATAAAGGGTTAAGCCAGGGCACCCCCATCAATTAAGAACAGGTGCTTCCCTAGAAGGGGCAACAGCATGACATGCTGTGATTAATGGAACCCTCGAGGCCCCTGTCCAGCCAGGAGTTAGATCTTTTAAAAATGTCACAATGTAAATGGTGCTGTGGGGGCAACGCCCCCCTGGCACACAGTGCTGTGCCCTTTTTCAAGTCACGTAGGTCCCCCAGGTCCGAGGGAGCAGTGGCCGAAAACCGAGGGTATACTGCTGTGGGTCTCGCCCACCTAAATATGCGCACATCGCTTCTGCCTTCTTAGGTAGTGGTCTGTGGGTCGGGCAATGTCCACCACTAATCCCTGGCCCCACCGCATTGTCCATGTTCAAGCTGAGGGGCGGCAGTCCAGACTCCACTAGGCCCTCCTCTGCACGTCTCCTGAAGCATCCACTGGAGAGTCCAGTCGATTTAAGTCGGGACAGGGACTCCCAATCTTTGTCCAGGTTCTCCTCAGGAAAAATCACCAGGGCGCTGCAGAGCTCCCATGGGCTCGCCAGTAAGGGCGTCACCAGGCTTTGAAAATGGGGATGCTGCACCCACAGGTTTAGTGGCCCAGCAGCCGCCTCCAATAATTAGCGAGTAAGCATGCAGGAGTCAGGCACAGCACTACAGTGCATCCGTGCTGTGCTCTTCTCACATGCAGCTTGCCACACAGGTGTCCCACAGCGAGCACCCCAGTCAGTAGAGCAGCAGTCCTGCAGGTGGTCTCTCACTAGGCCTCCGCCATGTTCCTACGTACTTTTCCTCCACTCCTGATGGTGATGCTGATGCTGCACGCCCTCACTTGACCTGCGGCCACCATCTTCTGAATTGCGAGGTCCTGCAAACTCGGCGCACGAGCCACCACAATTGTTTAGGGAGCTCCCCTGGGCAAGTTCGATGTCAGATGGGGTTCAGGGGGGGGGGGGGGGAGGGGGGGGAGGGATGGCTGATGGCCACCCCTGGCCTTTTGTGTTCAGCAGGATGGGAACGGATAAGAAGGGAGCAGCAGGAGCCTCAGATGAGCGCTCCTTTCTCCATCACTTCGCGGCCATGCCCCCCACGTCACTGCACTGCAGTAGAAAAACTAGCAGTCAAAAAACAAGTCCGTGAAAGGTGATCTCTCCTCATATAGAATGCATGCAAGCAAACTAGCATTATCATCATTTTAGTGTTTCTCCTTATGTAAAAGTACGACAGCGACACACCTGCTCCACATATTGGACTAGACTTAAAACTGAATTATAATTTGGGCACGTTTCTATGCCTTCAGTCTGCTTTTAAAAGAATGCACCCAAAGAATGGCTACTTCCAGTAAATAAAAACGTAAGTGAAAGCATCAACAGTTTGAACAATGGCCAAGTAAAAGGTGTCAAAGAACCATGAACTAGCAAAAAACGTCCAAAAAATAGCTAGAGTCAAAGGATGGGCATTTATCACTGGTTGCAATGCACCTCGCAACTGGAGAAGTGTGCATGACAAATTCAGCTTGCAGCTTATGCGTTTAATGTAAGGGATGCCAAATGGAGAAAGGACATAACAGCCCAGACACGCTTTGTCCCTGCTTTTCACCAATACCACTGAGTACTAAGTACAGTGCTTCAAATGGGTAGGCTTTGTAAGGTACTCAGTACCTGCACTTCTTTAATTTTACTTCTGTTCACTGCTACAATACATTTATTGTGAGACTGCAGGAACTTGCAAGTAGCAACTATTCGATCAGTGTGAACCTGCACTTCTATACTTCCATTCCAGGCAGTGACTAAGCACAAATCACGGACATACTGGCTGCCACCATGAAGAGGTAAGGATCTTCTGCAGGAGTGTCGTACGGACCGTACGGTCACTCTTCATAGGCCATCCAGTAAGCAGGCGTTATCAAAGAGTCATCATGAAAGTGAGCTGGAAACCATTACAAGTAGGCCTCCAACTCATATATGAAGGGTCTGCACTTGCTGTCTTTTAAGCCATTGCGGGATTTTAACATTCATCTCTAGGAAAAGAGAGATGGCCCCACATACATTTGTGCGCGCTGTTGCGGAAGATGTGTTGCTTCTCAGGAAGTGGCATTGATGCAAAGCCCCGCCCCCTCTGGTGGGCCTGCTCCTAAAAGATACCTCTTCCTCCTTTGTAGTATTACGAACTTTATTTCAAGGAATTAATTCGCAACAAACAAACTAGCTGGAATTGTCCTAGTCTAGCTGCTTAAATTACTGCCGGCCTGCATGTCAGTGCTACAGCTTCATTCTTACAGACTGCAGACTCTCCAGACCAGCGTAAAGTAAAATAATATACCATGTGCTAAAAGCCATATTACAGTTCACAAGTATAGCACCATTCCTCCTGACCAATTTTAAACCGATAGTACAGACACAAATTTATACAGACTTATCAGAGAACCCTATTGAACTGGAAATTATGTTTGTCCTCGCTGTATTCTCCAGGTTACAGTACCTGTGGTTCTGTACCTAGTAAAAGAAAAACAAAAATGCAAGAACCTGAATGCAAAGAGAAAATGGAAATGGAGGAGCTTGTTACAACTGACATGTCACTTATTTTATGCGAGATCAGTGTTCAAAGTTGATCCTTTGAAGTTTGCATCATATTATATGATGACCAGCACAGATCCCTTGCAGCAGTTATTTTTTTAGTCCAGGTTTCCAGTAAGATCATTTGCCAGTGGCCCCAGCATGTCCCATTGTTGAAGGAACAGGGGCTTCAACTATCCCATAAACATGAACACTTATTCTATCACCCTGAAGTAACCACGGAGAGACACATAGCATAATAAACACTCATAAATTGGTAATATTACTAAATATAAATAACGATATTGTTTCCTTGAAGCACACTGTGGCAGACCACTTGCCAACCTATGGAGATGTGAAAGCAATGCGTTCTCTAGTTTTTGGTCTGGTGTACCGTTAGGGTTAGATACTGCATTAAGGTTTTTACCACCAGCCATTCTCAGTTTCCTGAGCAACAACCCAACTGTACCACTTCCTATTACAAAAGCTGCAAGTCCATTGTGCTAAACAATCCTCAGAAATGTGTGCAGGCTCCTTGTCATGTAATACCGATTCCCCGTGGCTTGCTATTGGATTCTAGGCACCATTTTCTAGTTTTATATTGTGGTGTTTTGCACACTTTAAGCGGTGGGAGTAGTCTTCACCAGTACACCGTCAGAATCTCATGTGCAGCTCTTAATATTACTTCCGTTTAGCGCTAAAGCAGTGCAGTGACTTGTAGGACAGTGACCTGCAGGCAGCACCTGTGCATGTTCTGAAGCGCTGCATTCTGGTTGCAGACTACGTTCTGGACTGGGAACACTTTTCACGCCTGTGTCTTGAGAGAGAGAAGGAAAATGGTAATGTAAATCCGGAATCTATCCTTTGTCTTTTCTCTTCCAAATCCAAGTAGTCTTCCCCTTAGGTGAACTAAAAGTCACGCTTTCAAGGGCTTGGTGGCATCCAAAATAGTAGGGTGGGATGCCTGGAGAGGCCCCTCACTCCCCAGATGTAGGATGGTTGTAGTAGGCAGGAATCTACCAGAAACATTCTACTCGCCCAGTTTTGGAGAATGGCATGCACTAGTCTGGATTCTTGTGTCTTGAACAGGAGCCTAGGCACACTCCTACCACCAGGACATATTCAGTCCTCCATATAGCTGAAAGTGGCAGTCTACAGCTTTGTATTTCAATAACATAAATCTGAACCCTCAGTTGTTTGACTAAAAAGTCCTATAACTAGCCACTTCGAAATATTCCTACCTTGGTTGCCCTTACAGCTTTTACAGGAGGAAGACTGAACAACTGTCATAGGGTTACCAAACCACATGTTCCATATCCTTTTAAATAACATAGAAAATGGTTACAGAACGATTTATAGTAAGAAAGTACCCTGCTCACTTTGTACTTCTTGGCAACTTCAAAGATCCTGACTGATATCAGAGTGGCCTGAGGTGGACAGAAATGTTTTATGTTGGTTTGGGTCCAAGTTTTAGTGTGTCTGAAAGATGAAGCTGAAACACGCAAACGATTCTCATCTACTTTGACTCTACCGACAGTGATTACCTCCATTTAAGATTAAAACGTCCTGGTCGCTGACATGCTACACAGGAGCCTACATCTTCAAAACTCTCTTTACATAGGATCAATGATTGCAGTGGGCTGACCCTTGGTGTATGGTGTGGAGACTGTAAGCAAAATGTAAATGAAAGTTAACCAGCCCACCTATGTATTTCTGTGGATTATTTTTGTTGTTGTTAATTACACAAAA
The DNA here is from genome assembly GCF_031143425.1 of Pleurodeles waltl. Lineage (NCBI taxonomy): Eukaryota > Metazoa > Chordata > Amphibia > Caudata > Salamandridae > Pleurodeles > Pleurodeles waltl. The sequence continues at coordinate 632,480,631 of NC_090448.1, read as the reverse complement.
CTAGATTCATGGTTAAAGCTGCCTCAAGCAAGACCTTAAAAAATAAAAATAAATAAAAACAACCCTGTTCCAGTGAGGGAGTGCTTGACGTACTCATAGTAAAATTCACTGATGCAAGAGATTCTTTTCCAAGGTGAAGTGTGTGACTGAACCTCTGATGTTTACTAATGGCATTGGTAGTGGCAAAATAGCTACTACCTCCATCTACCCAAAGGCCTGTCTCAGCAAGCAGCTGGGTAAATGAGGAAGCATAAAATGAACAGAGGATTATCCTCCTCTGAAACGTCCAAATGAAGAAAGCTCAGCACTGAAATTTCTTCTTTACTGTAATCACTGTCAGGAGGCACGTTCATCTGCCTGTAAGCCAAAATGTCTCAAAACTCTTTACATTCAACAGCAGAGTAAACAGATGAAAACTTTAGTCTTTCGTCTGGGGGAGAGAGTCCTTTCCACCACTCATGTAAAGATACTAAAACACATTTGTTGGGGTTATACACTTAAAACAGAATCATTAATATTCATTTGTTTGTTTATCCTCATACAACCTTCAGACTCATGGTCTTGAATGGAGAACTGCAACAGTATCATCCAGGCGGGCATTCCAACTCCACATCTCCAGAAAATCTATGTTGCAAGCTTAATGAAGACTGCTTCACTGGGTATAGTCTTTGGACGTTCTGGATAAGTCATCTGTTTTAAATCGTAGTTGAAAAGGAGCCCAGAATGTTTGTTTCTTTTCAATTTATTCATTAAGTCAAGGTGGGTTTGACACTGATTAAGTCAAACTGCCTTGAGGCAATCTGTTCCTATCTGCAAAATCATTCGTTCACTTTCTACAAGTTATTTTGAGAAGTTATTCAAATTCTGGTAGAGCAATCTATGTAGAGTGACAATCTGCACACCTTAGACACCTGTCCGGTACTTGGTAATTTCTGGCTGATCATAGGTATTCTAATATCCAGCACTCTTGACAAAGACACTGAGGCAAGAAATGTATTACTGTTCATTGGCTTGGTGGCGGGGGTGTTGGCCTAGAAGAAAGCAAGCCTATTGTTCCATTTTATTTTGATGGATATATGTGGAACGTTGAAGGAGTGGATTGTAAAATTGCCACGTAGTATAACTTAAAATAAATAACATACAGCAAGGAGCTTATCCCGAGCTTGCACGCAATCTTGAAATGGCTTATAGGAGAGAAAATGAGTATGAGGTACTATCTAGGTCAATCAAGAAAGTTTGTGTCATAAAGACTTAACCCATGCTGATCCAACATTACAAACTCCTAGCAATTCAAGTAGTGACTTATGGCAAGGGAATACGTTTGTGGACGACCCTAAGTTTCTGACCCTTCCAAACTTTTGTCCACACTTTTGACATCAATTAAGTAGATGTACAGACATTCTCTACAAATATCCTGAAGGCCTGAGTATACAGATCATATCATCCTGGACAATAAACTGGCAATGCAAACAAAGCAACTGGTTATATTAAGGTAAAACAATGCAACAGTGCCAGTATGGATAAGCTGGATGAATTAATTTGAGACCAGAAATATCACTGCTCCATTATTTTAATATAAACAAACCAGGTGCGCCTCCCAATCGCATTCCCATGAGAGGGAGATTGTTCTAGCTTTGCAAGAGTTCCATTCCAGGGTAAAACCAACCAGTTCCAGGACAGGCAAAGTAATGTTATAGTTGCTTTTAGGTCAATATTCTGCATGGCAGAAATCTTATTTAATTTTAGTTATGCCTATAGGACAAGAGTAAAAAACAAACTTTATTCGGCAATTGGCAAAAAAGATATAAAATATACCAACAAAAATAAAAACAGTATAAATCACTTTATAAAAACACCAATGCACAGTCTTAAACCAATATGTTAGAATAATAAAAACAAGGTAAAATATCATCATATCTCATAATTCTAAAATAGAAGCAGCTAAGAGACGCCATAAGGTGCAGATCATAAAGTTTTCTGGAGCCGCCATAAATTGCAGATCGTTAAATTCAATGGAGGAGCATACACACTCCTACACGAGCGTGCTAAATGGGACTTGCAAAGTCCTTACAAATTTAATAACAGTTAAAAAGCACAGTTCAGCACATATAAAGTAAAAGTTAACCGATCAGTTGGAAAAAAAGCCTTCTGCCAACCCTCTAACACCTTATAGTTCATGTGGAAGCCCACCTAGGGACTCCCATATTGCATTTAAAAATCACTCTACAGCACAGATAACATTTAAAGTCGCATATTTACAGCAGGCAGAGGGGCTTGCTCCCGTTAGTAATGTTTATAAAAAATAAAAACTGGCTTTAAAAACTATTTCCATTCACGTAGGAACCACAAATAATCCAGTAAAATATGTAAGTCCACTACATTTTACTTTCAGACCACATGTACACAGGTCCTGCGCATCTATCCTTACTGCTCTTATTTTCATGCCTGCACAGCATGGATTACCCTAACCCTGCATTTTAGCACAGTATTCCTAAACTTCGGACTAGGCAGGGCCTCTATATAAGGGAACATGTCCTCATTCTTCCAGCCTTTCACCAAAAACTGTGTGGATACTTTGCCCTCCAAGCAGCGCAAATCCTCCACTATAGCGCTTTCACATAGAATGGCCCGCAAATCCTGCTTAGGTGTCTGTTGTGCTATCTTCCACTGGTCGGCCTATAGGGATAGCTTAACACAAGTTTTCTTTAGCATACATCTAACTTGTGAGGCCCAATTCAAATCACTTTTCTCCATTGCCTTTTTAAAGAGGTGTGCTATTTTATGGTTGCCTCCCCATTTATCTCTGCCAAAGATTCAATGTTGCTTGTATCGCAAGAGAACTCCATGCCTTAAGTTGGCATTTGGCCTCATGGCATGGATCATGTGTGAAGGTGGGAGTGCAAGCAAGCATTTCAGGCGTTTACCATCTTCAATATTTCATCTCAACTTCCAAGCTAGAGTTAAAACTTCCACCCCAAATTGAAATTGGGGGTGTGCCATTACATTAAAGGCAGACAATATGGGGCATGGGGATGGCCCTCCATATTTCTGACTGAACTGTTTTAAGCCACATACCGCTGATAATGTATGAGATGTTAGCAACTTGATATGTTCTCTCCAACTTAATTTGGAATCCCCAGATATTTACATTTATCGACCACATCAACTTTGTCCCCTCCCCGTGCCAAGTAAATATCCCCCTTTCTTTCCCCAGCACCATTATTTTTGTTTTACCCAAATTAACAGTAAGTTTTTTCCTTGAGCAATATTCATAGAAAGTGTCCGATTTCCGTTGCAATCCCAGCTCCGTCACATCAACTATCACTAATTCATCGGCATATAATAGGCAAGAAATAAGAGTCTCGTCCATTTTTGGGCATAGACCGTTGACTTCATTTAGTTTGTTTAGCAGGTCAGACAGGAAGAAAGAGAACAATAAGGGAGCCAGAACACAGCCCTGCAGTAGGCCATTTTTTATTTGGATTCTCTTTGATGAAGTCCCTTGGGTGTCTAAAATCGCTCAGACCCAATTTTGACTATGTAATTCCTGAATGAGAGAGCGGTGCCATGTTGATTCCGAGCTGCTTCAACATATCCCACAACAGATTCCGATCAACCAGATGAAAGCGGCCTGGAAGTCAACAAAGCAGCAGAATAACTGTCATCGCAGTTCAATTGACTTCTTTGCCATTGCCCATAAACTAAGGCGATGGTCTATTGTAGAATGGTCTTCCTTAAAGTTGCCTTGCTCTACTGGAATTACATGATTTAATTCCACCCAAGACTTCATTAAATCTGATAACACTTTAGCAAATATTGTCTCCCCCACGTCCATCAGGCTTATTAGGCGCTAAGTCTTAGGCTAATTCTCAGGCTGCGCGGCATCATCCTTCTTGTATGTTGGCCTAATTCTTGCCCCTTCCCAGCTCTCAGGAAAACTCCCAGAGGAAAGACTTTTTTGGAAAGTGATGTAAAAAAGCCTTGCCCACCAGTCCACATTCTGTTTTGTTGTAACTGCCGGAAGGTTATCTGGGCAAGCTGCTTTAGTTAATTTAAGACACAATGGTTTCTCTTATCTTCTGGAGGGAAACGTACAACTTAATATCAGCAACAACCTAAACTGTAATCTCCAAATCCTCCACGGAAATCTTACCCCCATACAAGTTACCCAAATGCTTAATCCAATCATCTACCCCCTACTAGGCACCTCATATCTCCAGGCACATTCCCATCCTGCACCAACTGCCATAACTTCCTAATATTATTTTTTTAGCATTTTCAGCGTAATTTGCCAATTGATATTTATGTACTCCTATTTTCTTTTCCTCAACATATTTTTGTACTCAAGTTTTACTAATTGAAGGTTCTCCATGGTTACCTTATCACACCTTTTCCTAGAAACTATTTCTCATTTTCGTACCTTTAATTTCAGACTCCTACACTCATGATTCACCCAACCATTTCCACTGTCCCACCTAACATGACCCTGTTCCTTACTCACAGGAACAGATTATGTTTTACCCTCAGACAGTTTACTACCTGCTCAATCAACCTATCGTACCCTACAAGCACTTTATTCTGATCCACGGCCAAGCTGAGTAACTTATAGTTCACCATCAGGACACTGAGCAGCTTTAAACTGTCCTCTGTAATCCGGATGGTTCTTCATTCTCTGCCCCGAGTCTTAGCTGTAAGGGCCAATGATCACTACCCTTCAATTGCAACACTTCAAACCCCTGTACTTCTGCTAAGTGTCAGGCATTTATAAAAGCAAAATTGATTGGACAGATCTGGTTATTCGAAAGGTCTGGTTTGCAGGGCAGTCTGTATCCACCCGTCCGTCCATTGATGCAAAACAGCCCTATAGAGCCTAGGCTTTTTACTAAAATCACATCCTGTGCCATAATATCTGATCTAGGAAAAAAAAAGTCACCTGTGGCACTTGTGCAGCAACCAACAAATCTTTGTTCATTTTATCGCTAACAGTTGGGTCTAGTTTGTGAATAAAGTCTCCTAGAGAGATGAAGGAGGCCATCAATAAAAACAGTAAAAAACAAATGCCACCTGCTACCAGCCTGTTGACTTTAATAACTGGCTTTGTAAGTGATATGTCATAAAACCAATTGATGTTGTCCAGAAGCCAAAGACTTGCCCACATCAAGGTCCAGCAAAGCAGTCACTGATTTTAAAATGTGAGCCTTCTGCCCCACAAAGCAGTTTATCGTCCTTTTTTGTGGATCATGATGTATCAAGGGAGTCTGATCGTCACAAGTTAGGGTCAAGCCACCCCCTATTGCATGAAGACATGAAAAAGGCAATAGAAAGATCTTAGATCTGAATCCTTTTCTGATGGAAGACTTTTTCCAGAGTAGGGACTGAGCAATTAAGGAAGAAAACAATTCCCACTGTCTTCCTCTTTAAGGTGTTCAATGTTTAGGACCTCAAAGGTAAAGGTTAGATCAACAGGGAGAATAAAGCGACAGAGGCAAACTATTAATGATGAAGTAGCAAAGCTAGAAATATGCCTCGACAGATCCATGCCCACTAAAGGAGGAGCTTAAAATAACCATCTATCGGTTTTGACAGGGACAATCTTCTTTATTTCCTTCTGAACTTCTAATCTCCTCTCCACCATCAAGAAAGATGGATTAGGGCATTCTCGTCCGCATAAGAAATTCTCAGACCAAACTAGTACAACAACGCCTATTTTTTGACTACTTATTATTTGAATATTTCCAGTGCAGAAGAGGTGGGTACCAGTGTACGGGTCTAATTTGAAATATGCTTTCCCCCTAGAGTTGTTCAGAAGGAAGAACCAGAAGGTACATCTCTTGGGCAAAGAAGTTTCCAATCAGCATGGGGGTGGGTCTCAGGAGGTGGAGGAAGACACTGGTGATCACTGGTGATTAATATATGTTTGTTAGTCATTGTTGACTTGCATAATATTACCAATTCCTCATCCCATTACCTTTTTAGAATGTACATTAAATCCACCATTGATTTGGCCAAGAATAAGGCTGTGCAGGTGTGGGTGGTCTTCAGATAACAAAAAATTCAGGAGGTGCAGACAAACCTGGCAGTGAATACAGGCCACATAAGGATGTGGGTAGAACATAACGCTGATCACATGTGCCAACACACAATACAGGGGAGCCTCTGTGGCCTGACTGTTTTGAACCAGTACTGCACTAAAAGTTGCCCACCCGCTCTAAAAACACTTGCAGAATTCGAGGAAGCCAAGTGCTTGCCTACATATTAGTAAATACTACCCAGGTTGGCAAAAATAATTAAGTCAAGGAAAGCATGGAGAGATTATTCATTGGTTAGGCTTGGAAACATGTAAGTGGCATAAATCTCTCTCCACTACATGCATTAGGTCTTTTTGACTTAAAACACATGTGAATCCTCATGAGAATTAAATGTGTGCGGATTACATATACCACTTTTAGGTTTCCACACACCTCGTCAATTTCTGATCTTTGCAGGCAAAGTGTTTTTATCAAATATCTATGCAGTGTTCATGCTTGCAGTTAAGCCTCAATATAGGTTTATTTAGAATTGATACTTGATCAAACCTTCCTTCCCCATAATTAGGTAATCAAAACCGTGTGCAACTTTCTTATTTTCTTCTGCCGCATTAAAACAAAAAATTGTCTTACTTTTCGTCACGTGTTACCAATAGTTGTTCTCAGCTTGACAAAAAGGTGGCAGTAAAAATCTAACTATTTGTTTCTATCATGTCACTAGTGTTGGATGCGTTTGTATTTTATTGCAGATTTGTACAAGCCTGCAATAATTTAGAGAAATAGGTGTGCAAGAAAGGTAATAAACTGAAGACAACCTTCACTGAATTTTTAAAAAGTGGTTAATTACAGCATTTTTTCCACAACGCCTTTACACAAACGTAGAGTAATACAAGATCATATACGGTAAACAGAAAATGTGTGCAGCGAAAGCTGTTTTACATGATATAATAATATCATGAATACAGGGAGTGCAGAATTATTAGGCAAATGAGTATTTTGACCACATCATCCTCTTTAAGCATGTTGTCTTACTCCAAGCTGTATAGGCTCGAAAGCCTACTACCAATTAAGCATATTAGGTGATGTGCATCTCTGTAATGAGAAGGGGTGTGGTCTAATGAAATCAACACCCTATATCAGGTGTGCATAATTATTAGGCAACTTCCTTTCCTTTGGCAAAATGGGTCAAAAGAAGGACTTGACAGGCTCAGAAAAGTCAAAAATAGTGAGATATCTTGCAGAGGGATGCAGCACTCTTAAAATTGCAAAGCTTCTGAAGCGTGATCATCGAACAATCAAGCGTTTCATTCAAAATAGTCAACAGGGTCGCAAGAAGCGTGTGGAAAAACCAAGGTGCAAAATAACTGCCCATGAACTGAGAAAAGTCAAGCGTGCAGCTGCCACGATGCCACTTGCCACCAGTTTGGCCATATTTCAGAGCTGCAACATCACTGGAGTGCCCAAAAGCACAAGGTGTGCAATACTCAGAGACATGGCCAAGGTAAGAAAGGCTGAAAGACGACCACCACTGAACAAGACACACAAGCTGAAACGTCAAGACTGGGCCAAGAAATATCTCAAGACTGATTTTTCTAAGGTTTTATGGACTGATGAAATGAGAGTGAGTCTTGATGGGCCAGATGGATGGGCCCGTGGCTGGATTGGTAAAGGGCAGAGAGCTCCAGTCCGACTCAGACGCCAGCAAGGTGGAGGTGGAGTACTGGTTTGGGCTGGTATCATCAAAGATGAGCTTGTGGGGCCTTTTCGGGTTGAGGATGGAGTCAAGCTCAACTCCCAGTCCTACTGCCAGTTCCTGGAAGACACCTTCTTCAAGCAGTGGTACAGGAAGAAGTCTGCATCCTTCAAGAAAAACATGATTTTCATGCAGGCAATGCTCCATCACACGCGTCCAAGTACTCCACAGCGTGGCTGGCAAGAAAGGGTATAAAAGAAGGAAATCTAATGACATGGCCTCCTTGTTCACCTGATCTGAACCCCATTGAGAACCTGTGGTCCATCATCAAATGTGAGATTTACAAGGAGGGAAAACAGTACACCTCTCTGAACAGTGTCTGGGAGGCTGTGGTTGCTGCTGCACGCAATGTTGATGGTGAACAGATCAAAACACTGACAGAATCCATGGATGGCAGGCTTTTGAGTGTCCTTGCAAAGAAAGGTGGCTATATTGGTCACTGATTTGTTTTTGTTTTGTTTTTGAATGTCAGAAATGTATATTTGTGAATGTTGAGATGTTATATTGGTTTCACTGGTAATAATAAATAATTGAAATGGGTATATATTTTTTTTTGTTGAGTTGCCTAATAATTATGCACAATAATAGTCACCTGCACACACAGATATCCCCCTAACATAGCTAAAACTAAAAACAAACTAAAAACTACTTCCAAAAATATTCAGCTTTGATATTAATGAGTTTTTTGGGTTCATTGAGAACATGGTTGTTGTTCAATAATAAAATTAATCCTCAAAAATACAACTTGCCTAATAATTCTGCACTCCCTGTACATGCATTATTTGCACATTGCAGATTCTTCCATTAAGATGGCGCAATTGGCAGCAGTTGGTTGTGGTACTTTTTCCACCGGCCTAGGCTACTGAGACTGCTTTTTGATCACATAATTACAATCGCTACTTAGCCTTGAGAATATAATGTAAATGAAAGGTATGCAAAATTCTGAGTAAAGAGGTAGGCCAGGTATCAGCTCTAGAAAAACAAGCATTTGCAACGCAATTGGTCCCACATTTGCTTGAGTTACAGCTATTGGCATTGTAAATTAATAACTGGACTTTTCTTGCCACATAAATTGGTCAACCCTGCCTCATAATTTCGGCTTTTCATGCTATATAGTTCCGTTGACCATGCATATAATGAAAGCACTTCCAATTACCTTTTCCTCTATCTGCAGCAAAAAATGAAAATGTTGCCATTTAGCATCCTTATTTAAATCTGCCATGCCAAGAGAATACCACCTGCACCACCCCACCATCACAGTTGCTAGCTGGCTACCACAATTTCCAAAAAAGATACACAAGACAGCCACACTGGAGAAATAAACTACAATGGTCAGCCAAACATATCACGAGTGTTCAAACAGTCATAGTGTAATAAGAATGTCAAGTTGGCCTGAATCATGGGCAGAACTGTTATAAGGAAAGATTATTAATACAATTATCATATAAACCTTATCCAATACTGCTAACAAGGCCTTTAAAACAAAACTTCTCCGAGCTATAAAACAAAAATTCTAGCCACGAGAAAGCTTAAAAGACATTGAATGGTGAAAGGGGTTATTACTTAGGGGTCCCCACTAACCTAGTGTGGGGACCCCGAGATGATGTAGACAGAAAGAGCGTTTTGAAGGTGGCCTTATTGTCCTAGGACCACCACAGGCTAAGTTATGATCAAAATGTTTTGTAAAAGTAATGCCTTGCAAAGCGTTATGGGGCGAGTTTTTGTGTTGCGAGTATTATAGTACATTGACTGCAATGCTCAGAACAGCCACTAGAGAACACAACAATAAATATAGCATTTGGAAGAAATGTGGTCATGTAACCATACAGGCAGTCCTAAGAGAGCATAGCCACATGAAAAAAAGAACAGGAGAAAGTAACACAGTGTATCTATATATTTAGTCCCTAAAGAGGGAGTGTATTACACATTTTGAAGGATAGCATGCCTATTGCAATGATATTACAAACAAGGCCCATAAAACATAACTTCTCCCAGCTGTAAAACAAAAGTTCCAGCCACGAGAATGCTTAAAAAGACATTGAATGGTGAGAGGGCTAACCTAGTGTGGGGATCAAGAGATGATGTAGACAGAAATAGCATGTTGGTGTGAACAGTTTGGTTGTGGTCCCATTGTCCTAGGACCCCCACAGGCTGAGTTATGGGCAAAGATGTTTTGTAAAAGTAATGCTCTGCAAATCATTATGGGGCAGGTTTCCAATCTTTTAGTATGTTGATATGAATATAATGTTTAGAACAGCCCCCAGAGAACACCACAGTGAAAATAGATTTTTTTTTAAAAACATGCTCATGTAACTACATAGTTAGCCCCTAGAGGGCATAAGCACACAAAAAGAAAAACGCAATAAATAATGCACTGTAACCATGTATTTAGCCTCTAGAGAACATTGTGGAATATACATTTTCAAGGGTAACAGGCCTATAAGGTAACGGACCAATATTACAAACAAGTCCCTTAAAGCACAAGCCATTCACAGCTGTATAACAAAAGTTACAGCCTTGAGAGCACTTGAAAACAAACTGAATGATGGTAGGGGTTATTATTTTGGAGTCTCCACTGTCAGTGTGCGGACCCAGCGATTATGTAGACAGAAAGAGCACATTGTGGTCAATGTTTTGAAGGTGGTCCCATTGTCCTAGAACTACCACAGGCTGAGTTTGAGCAAAAATGTTTTGTAAAAGTAATGCCCTGCAAAGCATTATGGGGCAAGTTTCTGTGCCACAAATATTTTAGTATGTTGATATGACTGTAATGCTTAAACAGCCCCTAGAAGGCACCACAATGAAAATAGCATTTGTAAGAAACCTGGTCATGTAGCTATATAGGCATCACCTAGAGGCCATAACCGCACAAAAAGAAAAATGACAATAATTAATTCAATAGAACCATATATTTAGCCCCTAGAGGGCATAGTGCCTTACATATTTTCAGGGGTAACAGGCCTAATCGAATTATATTATAAGCAAGGCCCTTAAAACACATGCTATTCCTAGCTGTAAAACAAAAGTACCAACCATGAAAGGGTTTAAAAAGACACTGAATGGTGGGAGGTTTTATTATTTTGGGTCACCACTAACCTAGTGTGGGGACCCAGAGATGATCTAGACAGAAAGATTACGTGGTTGTGAACTTTTTTGTGGTAGTCACATTGTCCCAGGGCCATCACAGGCTGAGTTATGAGCAAAAATGTTTTGTAAAAGTAATGCCCTGCAAAGCATTATGGGGCGAGTTTCCCGAGTGCAGTGAATATTGTAGCATCGGCTCTGCGGCTGTGTGCCGGGAGAGTCGCTTTCGCTTTGAGGATTTCTGTTTACCCTAAATCATTTACCAATTTCAAGTGTTTTAAGGGGAGAGCCACAAGAAATTACTCTGATTAGGTAAGTGTGAACAATGTGACCGGCACTTCAATACCGCTGATCGAGTTCAGGCTGTTTGCACCGTGGCAGCCATGAAGCATAAAAGGGAGAGACAATAGGAAAAAAATGTGTTCACCCATGGTGAAGTATATCGGCAATAGTGCAATAATCCATGTAACAGTGGAAGTCTGAAAGGCGCGGCAAAAACAGCCTCAAGGCAGGACAAACATAAAGCATTTACCAATTACATCAAGTGATTTTTGAAAGGCAAGCCCACGAACGAGAGAAAGTGATATGCGTGAGGTGGGTTAAAAGCCCACAATACTTACAACAAGTCAAAGTACTTGCACGCTTGACCTAAAAATGGGAGCAGACAGAATGCACTTCATCAAAGAAGAAGTATGGGAAGAAAATCAAGTTTTCTCTACATGTGAAGAATGCACTCCTTTTACAATCACATGGAAATCGAGTGCCACCAAAGAATGTCTAAGCACACTAAATTTCCACCCTCCTGGAAAAATTACTACCATTGATATAAGGTCTTATAGCCTACGGCAGGAGTCTCCAACATTTCCTATGAGAGCTACTTTTGATTGATTAAAATAGTTCTGACTGACCATTATTACAATAGCAAGCACATCAGAGAAAATCACAACAGTCGCTAAATATTGATGCATTACTAGTAGTAGTCATCCAGATCTATGTCACAATACTAAGTGATGCCAAAATATAATTCAGAATATTCACTAAAGACTTATCAAGAATGTACGTGTAAAGGTAAGTATAGATTTACAGTTCTAAACTCCACATCCAAGTACCTCGAATGTATACATCTTCAAGAGCAAGACAAACAGATGTGGAGCTAAGAATGGGAATAAAACTATGCTTACCTTTGCATTCTTACCCTTGTGATAGTTTTGTAGCATATGTGCTGCATACAATGTTTTGGCTGGGCGATATTTAGAATTCAATATTGTAATTGAGCACCAACCACTGCAATGCATAAGACAAGGTTGGCAACAGCAATGTCAGGAACAACTTTATCCACATGACTAATTTCTTAACAGACACAGCAGTAAGTGCCCACTGGCACACAAAAAAATAGTAGGTTATAAATCACCACAACCGTGACTGAACTATCATTTAAACAGCAGGAGAAAAGTGTTTTGGATGTTCAATTGGTTTGTTTGCAAACCTCAGTATATATCCGTTTCTAAATGGCCTCCTTTCAAATTTACACTTCACATTTTGGTTTAACACACTAAAATAAAGCACTGTGTTTTTTGCAAAGGGGCCTTCTTTAACATGGCTAGAGTATACCTGAATTAAGTACTGTTCTGGCTGCACTTAAGAGAGCTACTCCCAGAGTAGTTGTGAGCTACCAGTAGCTCCTGAACTTTTTCACTGGAAAGCTCTGGCCTACAGTATATGGAAAGAGACAATAACCGCCAAGCTGAGTATGTTTTATGCAAAATTTTGCATGTAATTCTACAACTTTATAGACTACTGTACAACAAAAACAATGAAGACGTTCACAACAACCATGCTTCCTCCAAACTACTAGCTTGCTTTAGTCTGGGTGTGGAATTAAATAGACCAGTTATTCAATTTCAAGTGTCTCCTTTTTATACTGAAATGCTTAAAGGGCAAGGTATAGTTGGCAGGTCCAGGCTGCAGGCCATTCTTCGGTGCATCTTACCATACACTGTGGTAGGTCACTTTTTACCTCCTCTAAAACAACCTGGCTGCAATAAAGTTTTTTTTTTTTTTTTTTTTTTTTAAATCAGGGAATTTACAGACTACGTGAAACTGCCCATCAGAATCAGCACACGAAAACAATAGGCTAAATCACTTTTCCTTAACCTGTACTTTAAATTATCTCTGTTCTAGCTTTTTGACATGGCCATTGATGCCTTTAGTGACAAATGTAACAACACGTATCAGTTCTTAAAGGGGGGGGGGGGGGGGTTCATCATGATCCACCTCAGGCGTCACGTCTATGGAGTCATGGCCCCCTTCCACACTCAACAATGGTAGTAAATGGCAAATTAACACGTATGTGCGCGTGTTGTAAATTAAACACTCCCGCCAATGCTACCACGAGTTGCAAGGGCATGCTGCTGATGATCCTAGCCTTGGACAGAGGGTGCACAAATGCCCATTTCATCTCCTTAAATCGTGCTGTGCTGTACGAATGAGTCGAAGCAGCAGTTAGAGACTATTTAGGAAAGTGAGCTTCAGTCCTTAGATTAGATGGTCGGTGGAAAAATGAGCCTGCAAGACACTGAAATATACGCACGCGCCGATCTGCTTTCAAAATCGGGACAGGACAAACCTTGAAAATCAATTTGTCCAAACTAATCCAGGAAATCTGGTCACCCAACCACTGTCGCAATATTTCCATTCTGAAGGTGGTGGTAGTGGTGGTGTTGGGGGGGGGTGGGGTGCTTCATCGCCTAAACACAATTAGGATGCTTTGATTCTCCTCACTCATGCACTGGTGCATGTGGTACATTGTTTATGTACCACCGTGCATGCCTAAATCTTTCCTGGGCAGTTGTTGTTATTCCTGAGTAATTTTACACTAATGCCACACACAGCTTTGTGTGACTACATCTGCGCCCTCAAACTCTAGGGAATGCACAGGCTTTATTTTGCCACCTTTCCCCCACTACCCACAAATGTTTGCCCTGCGCTCGCAGAATCTGGCACACGCAGGTGTTTGCCCTAGCGCTCCCTTTCTTTTCACAGGTGGTTAAAGTCCACGGCCCTGGAGCCTATCCACACCAGATTGCTGTACATTGCTTGGATGAACGCAACAACATCGTCACACTACCTACATACTGAACGCGTCGTTGAATTAGCGCTACACTAATGAAGTACAGAGCTGTTACCTCAAGTCTCAGTGTGTTCAGCTCAACGCCGCAGAGTTCATGCTTCCTCTGAAAACACTGTAAATGCTTTAGCAGCCCCACATCTATCCAGCACCACAAGCACCTCGTGCGCATAAACATTTTTGATTCATTATACTTGTTGAATTGATTTACAGTACAAGGTAGCTTCATTCAGAAATTACAACGTATAAACACACTGTATGAAATGCATTATATAAAACGCTGTTAATCCAAACCATTCTAGTAGCTGAGTAGCTAAAAACATCAAAATGCTTACACAACTTAAATTCATTAGTTAATAATTTTATTGCAATCGGAAAAATAGTGGAACAAATCACAGAGCGCCAAACAGTCGCTCGAGAATGGCAGAGTCAGGTAAGTATCAAGAATCAAAGACTCGGCACACCTTCCACCCACGGCGCCTCCCTCAAGACAAACTGATATTCTTTTATAAGTCACGGAACGCTACCATGCTTTCGATTCTGCATTACTACGATACTCTTCCAAAATATAATCTCGTTTACGAAAAGAACTAACAATATAGGGAGGTAATATATTTAAAGAGGAGGTCGCCATGGTGCCGAGAAAAAAATCATTAACCCAAAATAAACAAGACCCTATATGATTGTGTAATCTGTTTTACCTAATTTAAGAGACAAACTAAAAGAACTGCAAAGAAAAAAAAATATACCTGGGTGTGTTTAACATTTATACCTACCAATATTACTGTCAAACCGCACAGTAAAACGAATCAACGTGAAGAGCCAACATATCTCAGGCCCTGAATCAGAACTCGTTTGCATTCTGATAAAGTGGAAACCACAAATATTACCGAGACGTTTTTACACTTACACTTACACCAACAAAAGGCAAACACAAGTTCACCTACCGGGTCTTAGTGCAAGAGGCTATAAGCGTGGGCCAACAAAAAGAATTATAAAACCAGGCCCTCTTCAGGCATGATGTTTGTTCCGTCCATGCATACAACACAAACATATTTTTTCTGACGGTAAAATGATGTCGGTCACAAGCACTCTGGATAGACTGCAATACTTACTTACTGCCAGCATTAGGATGCCCAATATTCCATATTTGTGGTGATCCTCAGACATTTTGGCTAATCATTACCCCTCACACCATAAAGAAGATTGCCTCAGTGAAAGACGGCGGCGAGTGCTCAATATTTTAATTGTAGCAGCATTTGGTATCAATTTCCACTTACTGTAGAAATCCCAATAGACAAGTCGATTAAGCTAATTGTCATGTGTGGCAACACATGCCATAAATGAGTTTATTTTTGCAAAACCACACTCAGAGGAAGAAGTGCAGCAACATTATAAATAACGTGCGCCTCACAATTTTTAAGACAACTGTGTCGAGCAGGAGTGGTTAGCAAGCGTAAAGATTAGGAAAACATAAAGCGTTAACAAATGGACTGAGGTATTCACGAGGAGGCATACGCCTCAGTGGATAAGGTGGTAGCCTGGGCTGCACATGTTCATAATATCCCACAGATTCTGCTTAGGAAGGCCCTTTTAGGTCATGCCTGTACGCAGCACGAATGTCCTGCTGTCACCCGACAATCTAATGTATATTCAACATTTTTGTTTTCTAAAAAAAAAAAAAAAAAAAAACCTTAACAGGGGCCTTCAGGCTACCCTTTACTTACCATTCATTGGCATCTACACTCTTCTTAACTGTCTTCTAATTCACAGCGCATCCCAGGTGTCAGTACCTGTCTCACTTCCGGTCTTGGTGTGGCGCATGGATTAAGTACAAATTGATTTCTCTTATTTAGTGCCTGTCTGCTGCTCACTTTGTGATTGAGCTAATATTGCTTCTTCTTTTTTAAAGTTTTTTTAATAACACAAACTCTACCCGACTGGAACGCTTTACATGAGCACAGATTACATTACACAAGGTCAAATTCATTTTAGCATGTGCTTTTGGGGGCAGAGTTCCAGGAGCTTTTTACTGTACAGTAATTGTGCACAAACTGCTTCTTGTGTGTGCATTTGTTTTGTCCTTCTTTCCACGCCACTCCACTATATTCCGCTCCACTCAAATCCATTCCGCTCTAACCCACTTTGTACACCACTCCACTCCACAATACTCCATCTACGACAGTCCACGACACTCCACTCACTTTTAGCAATACTGAACAGCAGCCACACTGGTGTAAAACGTGGCTAAAATACGTCACCAAAGCCAATAGCTCTTGCATAGGCGAGACTTATTGGCTTTGCCAATGCTTGGCATTAGACAGTGGCTTCTTAAACGTTATGGGCATAAATACCAAAGGGCTGGTTTCACAGTTGTGTGTGGGCTAGTTTTTTGGTGGTGTGTGGCCCTTAGGGTCCGGGGCAGTGGTGCTAGTACAGTTTTAGACGTGAGGGTGCTGCCATCAATGTTATGTCTATGAAGTTGTACGGGTTATGAAAAGCCCAAGTGTGACACAAAGCGTAATAAATGAGCTGCACTCATTCAGCAGAAGAATGGTCAGGGAGGGGTGTTCGTCCAATACTGCATTTTGGGGCATAGCGTCCTAAATAAATTGATCAAGAATGACGCATTAGAGCACACTTTCCATTGAAATGGCCACTAAATGCGCACGAGTCAAGCCGTTTTACATATAAACCTATGTTGTGCACAAACTATAACATGCAGAAATGTGATTTCTGTGCATGTTTATCATTTGTGCATTGCACAAGTAAAGTGTCTTGGTTTGTTTGGATCGTATTAAAATCTTTCTTTCAATCACACCTCAGATTTACAAAAAGATGTGCCTTCTTTGAAGGGCTTCTGGTTTTCTTGCTGCTG
This sequence comes from Pleurodeles waltl, assembly GCF_031143425.1. NCBI lineage: Eukaryota > Metazoa > Chordata > Amphibia > Caudata > Salamandridae > Pleurodeles > Pleurodeles waltl. The sequence goes on along the minus strand of NC_090448.1, from coordinate 632,463,763 downwards.
ATGTAGTCTGAAATACTTGTAAAGTTAATTTGCAACTATTTAAACTTTGTTGTGTGTTAGAGAACATTTAACATCTTTCACACTTCCTCGACCCCAGCAAGATTGGCACTTATAACATTACCCCACTTTCCACTCAAAAAAAGGAAAAGGAAACACCAATTTCATGTAAAAAAAGGCACCTTTGTTAGAAGATAGTGCACAGCACTATATCCTTGTCTTTTAACTCGCACAAAATTAGACAAAACAACAACTAAACTTACAGGCCGGTTTTTATCTTTGATTTCACCGATATACACATACACTGCCTGCAGCAAACACAGACGCAGGCAGTCTCCCGTATCTAGCGAAACACTTGTACTGCGAGTCTTTACAAGTTTGGAACTGTCCTGATTTGCAAACGGGGTGGGGGCACTTAATCAGTTACAGGAGCATATTTTCTGTCCCACTCCGCGTTGCTACATAGATCATTTCTAGAACGTTGTTGTGGATTTCTGCAGATTTTTTTCTACAAATTTCAATAGTTACTATGCTAAATTAGCTGTGGAAGGTGCTTCATTGCTAAAAAAAAAAAAAAAACTGACGATTTTCCCAAGACCGCCTTAGTAGAATTAATTAATGGCAGCAGCTCGCAGCAAACCCAGGCCCGGGTCACTTCTTTTGCAGGACGGCAGCATGAAGTAAAATCTTGTGTGGCTAGGGGCACACTGCTATTTTTTGTGTCCACTCGACACGAAGTATACATTCCACGTGTAGCTTTTAGATATTTAGGTTTGGGGGCATTTCGTGTTCCGAAAGCCCAACTCGGAGAAGAGGCAACATGAAAGCACTGCATATCTCACTAACTGGAATGCCGACGCGATTTTCAGAGAGTTGAGAAATGTGCTACTCGGAGCACCAAATATTTTATTATACACCCCCGAGAATGGAATACATTTTACTGAACAGAGCAATGGGAGGGGAGGCGCGCCGCACTCCTCAGAAAACGAGACACATTGTAAATCTCCGATAACGATATACACTGCACACCCTTCAGAACGAGATGCGTTGCACAAATCCGATAAAAAGAGTCGTTGTTCATATTTGGAGTGAGATGCAAGAACCCGCTAAGTTGTATACGGGCATATGTTATGCATCAGTGTGCCAATAAAGGTAGCAATGTGTAGGTAACCCATGAAACCCAAACATAGTCAAAGACTGGATGTCAAAAATATGCAATAAATGGCAAAACAAATAGCTCCCAAGAACACTTTTTTAAAGCGGGTGTGCATGTCTGATCAGACACGTGCTGTCACTCAAAGTATAATACAGCCAATGGCTGAAGTGGGCAGACACTTTCTCCATGCTGCAGATGGCTGTGAACGAAAGCAAAGTGCGAATAATTCTTGGACAGATCAATAGATGAAGATGACATGACAATGAACATATATATAACATTTTATTTCTTATTTTTATCACTACACGAACGTGGCAAAAAAAAAAAAACTATCTCTAAGCCAGGTCTAAAAACCAAGCACTGGTAAATCCAATTTATGCAAATACAGGCAAAGGTGCACGCTTTATTCTCTGTGGAACCCTGGCTGTCTCTATGTGTGCTCTATTTTTCCTCTCAAAGTTTGTGGTGCAGCACGGCACTAGTGTCAGCTTTATGGAGTAAGAAAAGAGTTGAGGAAATAAAAGCAGTCCACAGATAAAGCAGGCACAAAAAGAGGCAGGTGCTCACGCACTGTGTTCCCTTCCATGGGTGCAATTATAGTTTAACTGTAAAAATAGATACTTTTGCACAGTATGCGAGTACAATTCTATTGCATGGACACTACCAACATATAAAAGCAGTTGTAAGCTGGTTTCTAAGATTCTGAGTGATATCAAATAGAGACAGAGAGCTTAGATTTTATGTCAATTAGAAACCCCTGTTGAATAAAAACCCTATTATTCACTTTTTACCCATCTATAATTATAAATGTTATTTATTCATTATTATTTTTGTGAATTACAAGAGGCTTGAAAACAGCAAACAGTTTCTCTAGCCAGACCTACCAAGCACTGGCAAAGCCAACAGCTCTCACTTATGTGGGAGCTATTTGCAGTGTCAATGTCTTGTAGCCATGCTGTAAAAAAGCGCATCTGCTATGCAACACAGCTGAAAGCAAAGAAAAAAGTGCTATGACATGGTCGGTGCTGGCTGCTGTACAACACAGCTAAACAATGAAGCAAGCAACAACAATGAAGCAAGCAACAAAAAAGAGGCGCACAATAGCAACGGGTCCTGTAACAACAACACGGAGGAGTGAGGGTCAGATTAAAAACACAAGCACTCTTATGGAATGTAGAAAGAATTTAAAATACAAAAAAGTGCCTCCTAAAGCACACAAGCAGTGCAAGGATACAGAGCGCTGCCAGGAAGCAATACTTGGGCCACGCTTCAGGAGAGGAATAAACACATGAAATGGAACTGAAGCTGGCATGCGCAGAGCATAGAGAAGCTAGGAAATGAGAGTGATGAGGACACCAACTAATGATAAGCAATGGGCAGGCTCAAAGAGGTTGAGGCCTTCACCTTTCTGAACTGTGTCCCAGACAAGAAGGGCAGCACAGAAGCCAACGTCAAGGGAAAAATCCGCAGAGTAGAAACTTGGAGGATAACAGTGGCCACCACCAACAAAGTTCAGAACTTCATCAACACCTGTCAGATGTAAACCCTCCAGATCTACTGGCCAAATACCATCAGTAACGACCTATGGCCTCAGACATTTCAATTCTCTACTCATGGAAAAAAAATAATCATACAAAAACGCTGGGGCTGAATATGTCACACCTTGCACGAGCCGGCATCAAACACAACCAAGCAAGTCCTGAACTGGAACCCTCAATGGAAAAGGAAAAACGGGGAGGTCAAGAATCACCTGGAGCTGAGGCCTCAAGGCTAGCTGCAAGGAGATGAGTTATACCATGAGTCAAAATTAAAGAAAAGCCTAGGGCAGAGATGGCTGGAGAGTCCTGGTTGTTGGCCTACACCCCAGGGGAGGTAGTAGGCATAAGGAAGTAGGATCCATACCTCCTGTAAGCTAACAAAATATCTCCAAATCAACAGCATAATTGCTAAGGCGAAACCTAAAAAGGGCTCAAACATTCCAGTTATATATCAATAGATTTCTCATTATTTATTAATCAGTTGTTTCCTATTGCAAGAACAGCACCCACTGGATGACAGAGTGCATTACATAATAGTAATTTTCAATTGCAATTTAGAATTTGAAGGCATGTCTGACGAGTTACAAAATCACAAGGTAAAAGACAAACAGTGACTAAAATGTAATGTGAAAAAAGAACAAGTACTGATAGTGCCAACAGGTCTGGCTTCCAGTAATGTTGTTTGGTAATGTGAAGCATTACATCTAAATAGCATGGGAATGGATATTTATTTTTGTGAAAGCAAAGAACTGTAAAATAATACTGGTGCAGCTTACAAGGTCAGGTGACTGTTGCGCTGTCAGGCCAGACCTAAATATCCCTGTTGGGTAATGGTGGTCATCATCACATCTGTGCCACTGCCAGGGAAATAACAAATGATCTAGTCATCTAAGAAACTTTAATAGCACTAGTGACATAAGTGTCCCCCTCAAAGTTCAAGCTCAGGCAGCTGGATAACGAAACAAAATGATCGGAGCTGTGGGGAGGGCAAGCACTCTTTTGTGGAAGCACACAAAGTCTGCCCAACCAATACTCTACCACACTATGGATCCCACTATGTTTGGGAGGGAGTTGGGGGAGGGGGGGGCAAATTCACTCTTTAATTATGCACACAAAACTGCTGCGCTATCAAGCCAGGCCATAGAAAGGCGATGGTAAACCCAATGTCCATACCTAATGGAACAAAACTGTTTATGGGATGCATTAGCAGCAGCAAAAAAAATCAAAGATATAAATGATAAGTACGGTGGGGGTAAACATAACAATAGTGAAAACACCATGTCAAATGGAATAACAGTGTTTACAAAAAGGTTCGCAACAGCAATAAATCCAACAGAAATGATAAATACTGTGGATTATCGTTACAAATAATTCAAGTACAACTTAATGTTCCTCCCCTATGCCCTCACAACATCAGCATTCTTCTTCATCGCAGAGTACTAGGAAAAACGACCACAGCTGTTTTTTTGTTTATAAACAACATATTCCAGATAAATGAATTATAACCACATAAACCAATTCATAAATCTACTGACAATATTGATGAAATTCATAAAATAATCACAAAAAACACAAGACTTTCCAGCAAATAATTGATGGAGCCTTCATAATACAACATAGAATATCACTCCTTTCTTGAGCTCACAGTCAGATAGCAAAGGGTAGAAGGTAGAGTCAAACTAACAATTAACTAAAGGTATTCTAGTGACATCGCATAATCTACAAAACCTAGTGCAGCAAATTGAACCATGTCAAGAACCTGTTTCCTCCAACAACATCAAATGGCCCAGTCTAATTTGTATTAGCTTCTTCTTTATATTCAAAAATATGTTTAACAAAGCATATTTTAGGAAAAGGTACTCTGGGGTAAATCTTACAGTCTGGTATATACGTGTTTCTATGCCAGTAAATCAAAGACCACCGCAAATGAAATAATCTACATTGTCTTTTTGAATATTAATGTAAATGTACTGCACATATGCAAATATCGGAAAACACTACTGCTATAAATACAACTACATGTGGTCTTGGTGGGAAGATAAAGTCTAATCCACCAGTCTCAATGCTGGAAAACTCTACAGAAAACATCTGATTGGATGTAGTGTAACTCAAGTTGGCTTGAACAGGCACCGAGGTGGTCTTCACACACATTTCCTATCTAAACAACTCAAGAGAAAGTGCTGCTTACTCTCAAAATATTCCTTTACATTTTACTTTCTTCAGTGGTTAATTTGAGAAGTTGGATGTTAGTTGTCACTCATTTTTGGGGACTGGGCTCTACTTTTCAACATCTGACTTTGACTCAGAGCAGTAGGGAGAAAGACAGAAAAGGAACAAGCTGTGGCAAAGCCAATAGATCTCACCTAAGCAAAAGCTATTGGTTTTGCCAATATGTTTAAGCTATGATGTTCACCAACATGGCTGCTATTCAGTGTAGGTAAAAGTTATTAATGTGGAGTAGAGTTGCGTGGCGAGGAGTGTGGAGTGGCGAGGAGTATGGCATGGCAGAGAGTGGTGTGGCAGTTGAGTGTCATAATATAGAATGGAGTGTCATGGCGTAGCGCAGATAAGCACAGAGCAGCCTAGAGTTAAATGGTGCCGTGTAGAATGGAGTGGTGTATAGTAGCATACCATGACGTAGAGTGGAGGGACATAGAGTCGATTAGAGTCACAGTGGAATATATTTTATAGCACAGATTGGAGTTTTGTAGAGTGCGTGGAGTGTCAGAGTGGAGAAAAACAGCATTGAGTGCAGTAGTGTGGTATGGCATTCAATGACAAAGTGTGGTACAGTGTAGCGACAGAGTGAAGTAGTGTTGTGGAGTAGCGCAAAGTGGCATAGAGATGAGTAGAATGTAGTGGCATAGTTTGTCAGAGTGGAGTGTCAGAGTGGAACAGTGTGGCACAGAACTGAGTGGAGTGTCAGAGTAGGGTGTTGTGGAGTAGAGTAGAACTGAATGGAGTGAAGTATCATGGAATGGAAAAGTGTGTCAAAAAGTGTAGTGTAAGTGGAATGGAGTAGAGTGAAGTGGTGTAAAACAGTGGAGGCGTGTAGAACTGTGAAGGGGTGCAGAACAGTGAAGGGGTGGATAGTGGAATCAAGTGTTGTAGAGTGAAATAAAGTGCCCAAGTGAATTTGGGTAGTATGGAGTGTGAGTGAAGTAAAGTGGCATGAAGTGTAGCAGAGTGGCACAGTGTCGTAGAGTGGCATACAATGTGATAGTGTGTGATGGAGTGGAGAAGCAGAGAGTATTGTGGAGTGGCGTTAAATGTTGTGGAGTGGCGAAGAAATGAGTAGAGTGAAATGGCATAGAATGTTGTAGAGTGGATTTTCAGAGCGGCACAGATTGGAGTAGCATAAACAGAAGTAGAGGTGAGGGGCAGTGTGGAGTGGAGAAGCTTGTCGTAGAGTCGAGTATAAAAGAGTGGAGTAGAGTGGCATGTTGTAGAGTGGAGTGGTGTAGGGTAGAGTAGAGCGGAGTGTTGTTGAATGAAGTGTGCATGGTGTGGTAGTGCACTGCCATTACAGACAACACATTTTCAATTGAAATGATCATTACCACTAACTGATAACATTATACAGTCAACACACGATAATGTGTGAAAATGGCATCACCTAGTGTACTGATTTGTTGTGAATGTATTAAAATATCTGTTTCCACCATACTTCAGAAATACAGAAAAGTGCCCCATTAGTGTTTTGCTAGTTCTAACACATTTTGAAATATTCACACAGTTCATTTACAGACATTTCCATTTTGTTGTGTGCTAGAAAGAAAGCCTTTCCTTTCACACCCCCAAATGGTCACATAAATCTTCTCACTTTGAAAACAGAGAAAGAAAAATAAACACCAAGCTCCCTCGGAAGACGAAGCCTGACGTTTGACCTCAGTCTTTGAATGCACAAAAAATGTGACAAGATGAGGACAATTTTAAAGCCCTGTATACAGAAAGCTAGCACCTGTGGAAGAATACAGTAAACACAAACCACAAAGCCAATGGTAGGCATTGGACGGATGTTATCCCAGGGAAGCTCTGAGAATGTCCTTAAGATGTCTTTTCGCAACCAGACAGCCGCACTGCGTGGTAGACTTTGACCTTAAAAGGAAACTGGAGCAAAAGAAAGAGAGACAGTGGCAAACAGAGAAAGCAGAGAAGAACAAGCATTGGTAAAGCCAGTAGATCATGCTTTCATAATTAAAGTACTGAGCTGATGGCTTTGCCAATGTTTGCTAGTACAGTAGTGCTGAACAAGTCTTTAAAAAAAATAAAATGATTGGAAGTAAAGCAAATATATCTTGTCTTAAGGTATCTCAAAACTGTACACTGAATTTAATGTTTCCATCTCTATAAAGGGCATGGTTTATGTTTTTTAAATACTTTCACGTGGGGAACTCAAAATAGAGTTTAAGGAGAATAAGGATATGCCAGAATGAAAAGGGAAGCTTTTTCCTAAGCCCAACATACGTTCCACATGATTCAGCCATTTGATCCTCTGTAGTTGCCCAGGGAGCGTAATTATGGGCTTCCAGGGAAGTGTCATGCTACGTCCAACTTCTGCATCAGACGCCAGCTAAGTGCAGGAGATGGCCCTTCCCCCCAATACAATAAAAACATTTATGTGCCAAAGATTGAGCATTCATGCAATATGTGGGAGACAGTATAAACCACCCCTTGAATTCACTTCTTCAGCCATACTGCAGCAAAAATATCTCTGGTGGTGTGCTTATAAAAAGACAACCTGGGAGGGATGGGGAGCAACACAACATGGGAGACATGTATTTCAGGAGGGAAGCGGCATAGAAGGGAGAGAGTACTCCTTAAATGCTGAATAAAAGAGAAAAAAAATAGTTACTTAAATGTGTGCAGTGGGAAGATACAAGTCAACAAATCAGAAGGATTATAACGAGGCTATGGTCTGGGGCAGAAGTGGCAAATGCAAGAAGAGGAAGGCAAGTCATCAAATAAGCAAGGAAACAATTAGGACCATATTAGAAGGACAACAATACGAACCAACAAGTAAACAATTGGTGGGTTGCAATTGCACTGTAAATTCACAACAGGCCTTTCACAAATTTGAGCGGTTTGGTGGGCAAGACCTAAAAGGGGTTTTCTAGAAACAGGAGTGAGTTAAAGAGATAGGGAGGAAGACTGATTAAGAAATAAAAAGGCAGTATAAAACATGAAGAAGCCCACCAAGGATATGCAAGGTAAAATTAAATTACAAAAAAATAAAAAAGCTGCTGCCTAAATGTGGTGCAGAACTGCTGATAGGGAAACTCTACATTTCTCAGAACCTAGGCAGATCAATATATTTACAAGTTGTTCTGTGTGACTGAATTCAAATACATTTAAATATTTTGTTAGGGTTGTTAGGAGAGCCTTAATCATTCCTCCATATTGATTTACATTCAATACAATGACTAATGGCCACCAAGCTCAGCATTTCATTAAAAATATATTGTCTAACTCAGTTCAACAATATTTAATGTTGTGAATATAACACAATTGGACAGTAAATTTGGGGAACATGTGTGCTACTGCAATGGTGACAAATATGGTGCTCATGCAGTGCAGTAAAGTGTTGTAAACACTTTCTTCAATGGACGTTTACGAAGATTTTTTTTATTCTTATTTTTTTTTTTTTTTTTTTTTTTTTTTTTTTTAACATTGACGTGGCTACGGTCCATTTGCCATCACCCTTATAACAGTCAGGCATTGACATTCCCTTTCTCCCAACTTAGTGTTAGTAGTCCAAGTGCTACTCTATAAAGTGTAGACTCTGGTCTAAATGTGGTGGGCATATGTCTGGAATGAAAAATCAAGCAAAAAACGCAGTGGGTTGCCATCCAGGAATAGTGTTGTGTATAGGGTATCACAGTTCAAAAGTTCAAACAAAGTAGATAAGTTTGGACTGGTAAAATACTGATGCAATGTGAACGATAACGTTGTAAGATAGGTGTCAGACTTAGAAGCAGTAGTCCCAGATGATGAGCTGCACTACAGACGAAAGAAGAAAGAAACTGGCTGTTACTCTATTAAAAAATATCAATAAAAAGGAGAAGAATTGAAACAAAGGGCACCAATAAAAAGAGAAACTGGAAAACTAAAGGATTGTCCCACAGGAACTGGTACTTACTTTAGTGCATTCATTTACAGTAGGATGCGCTCATGTGCTTAAGAAAAAAGTCAGGAATCACATGGTAATGGAGCCAGATGCTGACATCGGCTGAACCATTACCTTAAGCTTTATCCTGTCATGGGCAGAAGTTTGAATGTCAAGGAAGGTCAGCTTGTGCGAAGAGCGTTCTCCCAGTACCAGATCTTAAAGCTTTTTTCTGTTGATCACATGAATTGTGGCAAGGGCTGCACCATCAAACAAGACCAAAAAAATGGAAAAGGAGCAGACACAGAAAGACAGCTTGGCAAAACAGCCAAGTTTAGAAAAATGTCATGAAACTCAGTCAGGGGGCCTCAGCGCACAAAAACAATGGTAGAAAGTGTTGGGCGTTTCCTGCTACTATGGACAGGTCCAATCTACTAAGGCACAGCCTGGCCTTGGATACATTGAGTGCTTACTGGGCCAAACGTAACAATCATCCAAGTGTGTGGCATCTAAAGGTAGATGCCTGGAAATAAGGAAGGGTAACATATGTAGTCTGTGCGTGATGATCATAGCTTTGGGGGGGCGGGACTCTGATCCATGCCATGAAAAGTATACTGAGTTGTAGATACGTGATCATATCTGGACAACCCGATAAGCAACTGACTTCTGAACCAGTTGTAATACGGAGGAAAGTTTCACTGGTCCCACTTAACAAATGCTGTCTGCAGATGAAACATGTGCAATAATCTTCTTCCTGCTTGCACTATGTACTAGATGGTATAGAATGCAATGCGGCTGGGAAGGGAAAAAAAAGAAGGAGGGAGGTGAGATGATTGGCTCCTTCACCTACCACCTACGTTCATCCCAAACTGTTAGCCTCCCATTAATACTACAAAGCTTCCCAAAATCTTTGCAGGACCTACGCACCATATGCCACGAGTGTTGGTTTAGTGCTATAGGGACTGGAGCTCATTCTCTTTCAGCAGCCTCCCTGACCCTCCTGACACAGCCCTGTATGTGAGTAAGGTAAGAGAGAACCAGGGCACAGAGTTACTATTGCAGACAGTACCTGGGCAGGAGCTGCAGGGGTATATACAGGGCAGCACGTGAGAACCAGAGACAACAGAGAAGCAGCAGATGAGAAACATTTCAGACTGTAACAAGGCATATAAGGCAGTGCATGGATAACTAAACTGTATTTAGCACAAGATGGCAGCGCCTAATCATATAACCAAAGCACCTGGGTATAAGACGAGATACCTGGGAACGTGAGGTCTGTCCCGAGGTTAAGCGGCCTTTGAGGAAGTGCGTGCAATATGGTGGCAGTGTCTGAGCATATTGCTCGGTACAGTATTTACATTTAGATAGTGTTTCATTCACACAGCGAGGTACTGGAGTGCATCAGCAGACAGGCAGCTCTGAGGGACAGTGCTTGGTTGTGAGAGTTTTGAAATATGAATACGCATTTACCTTAGGAAGGCAGTATATGTTTATGCAGAGTGGCCATTTTGGTCTGAGCTTTGGCATGCGAGGCCTCATATGGACATGTGGCGGTGATATAAGAACCTGTGAAACTCGTTGCTTCTTGAAATTGCACCCCTTTCACAGCTACGATTCCCCAATGTACCACAGCCTGCTTCACCCATGCAGGTCCTCATCCCAATCTCGCCTGAGGCGCTGAATCCTGGCCGGCTAGAACTGCTGTGCATTGGGGTGACGGCTTGTGCTGGTGTCTAGTCCCTCTGGCTCGGAATTCATGAAAGCTTCATTCTGAAGGAAGTGCAGCGTTTTAGGCCAAACACCCACAAATCCTAATCGTTAAGGACATTGTTCCAGTACACTGCGATCTACCCATCTGTGACATCATAGGACTTGGACCGTACCTACTTTGGGACAGTGCTGTTAGGTTTCCTGCTTTCCTTGCTGCATTTTTGGGATTGAGATTATTTTTGTTCTTCCAGCACTACATTACTCTGAAATGATTGCCAACTTCTTGTTTACCATCTTTTAGTATATTCTGTACCTATCTGTGACATTTTGAAAGGTACATCAGATCTTAGCATTAGTTAAGTCTAGGGTTTAGCCACAATGGATTTCTGGATCCAAAGTGTTAGAAATGGGGTCTCTAGTTGGCAGTGGTTTGCACCCTGTTCAAGTAGGAACCTTCACTCTAGACAGGGTAAGAGAGGCACACAGCTAAGATAACCCCTGCTCACCCCTTTAGTAGCTTGGTTCGAGCAGTAAGGCTCATCTCAGAGGCAATGTGTAAAGTATTTGTACAAAATAGCCAATATTTATTGGAGTAAAACAAGACCAAAACAAGAAAAAAAACTTGACGAGTCACTTCCAACAGTCCGGCGCCACCCGCGAGAAATCGCAGCCGGCCACGGACCTGGGTAGACCCCAGTTACAGTGCCTTGGAAAACAATGAGGAAACAAAGACGTTACACGGAGTCTCGGAGGTGAGGCATCGCTGGAACCACTGCGATATTTGTTCTTTACTGTCACTGGGGAGGTGAGGCATCAGTTCCTTACTGCTAGGCAGGGGAGGTGAGGCTTTGGTTCCTTACGGTTGCAGAAGAGATGATGTGGGGCTAGCTGCGAGTCATGGGTTCCTTACTACAAGGCTGGGGTCGATGAATCCAGCAAGTCAAGATGCGAGGCGTCAACTTTGCTCTGTTGCAATCACACAACAGAACCACAGGTTGCAGAGTTAGGTGCCACGGACGCTGGTGAAACTGCACTTTAGACTCACGCTGTAGCGGGACTTCGGGAGTGCTGCAGCACTGTCGGGCCTGCGTTGTAGGTAACGTTTGTCGCACTCAGCAGGAACCACAGCTGTGGGCAGGTGGGGGCTTGGGTCAGAGAGTGGTCCCGGTTCCGAAGTCATTCCGGAAGTCGATGCTCTACTTTCTTCCTTATTGCACCAGAACTCACCCCAAGGAACTAGATATGGCACCACTTGACAAGTCAGGACTCACAGCAAGAGAGTACAGGCACTGACAGATGAAGTATTTGTTGTCCTTGGGACTTCTTAACAGGAGGCAAAGCTCAGTCCAAGCCCTTGGAGAACCTTTAGAATCAGGATGTAGAAAGCCAAGTCCAGTCCTTTTACTCGCAGGACAGAAGCAGCAAACTGCAGGCCAGCACAACAAAACAACAGATAGAGTGGCATTCCCTCCTACAGCATTGAGTTCTTCTTCTTGGCTGAATTTCCTCAGTCTAGAAATATTTTAACTATGTGGTGTCCGAGGTCCAGTACTTATACCTATTTCGGTCTTTGAAATAGGAAAACCTCAAAGAGAAGTGTTTCTAGTGCACAAGACTCTGCCATGGCCCCAGACACACTCCAGGCTGTTGGAGTCTGCTTTGTGTGAGGACAGACACAGTCCTATTCAGGTCCAAGTGTCACCTCCTCCCACCACTCTAGCTCAGGAACACCCATCAGGAAATGCAGGGCACATCTCAGCTCCATTGGTGTGACTGTCTAGAGTAAATTCACAAACAGCCCAACTCTCATCCTGACCCAGACGTGTATTTAGGAGACTGGCAGAAGCATAGAATGGTTAAGCAAGAAAATGCCCACTTTCTAAAGGTGGCATTTTCAAACATAGTGAAATAGTGCTAAAGTCGGTTTCCACTATCAGGACATGTAAAGCACACCAGGACATGTCCTACCTTTTTAATACACTGCACCCTGCCCACTGGGGCTGCCTTGGGCCTACTTTAAGGGTGACTTACATGCAGTAAACTTGCCAGTATGTGTGTGCACTTGCTAGGTCAACATGGCGGTTTAAAACTGCATACACAGGCAATGCAGAGACATGTTTAGAGGACTAGTCAAGTGGCTGGCATACTAAGGGGTGCAGGCCCACTAGTAGCATTTGATTTACAGGTCCTGGGCATACATAGTGCACTTTACTATGGACTTACTGGTTCAGTTTAAAAACAAGATTTATTTGGCCATAGCCCTAAAACGTAGTGTACGTCAATTAAAACCACAATTAAATAATTACTTAAAACACAATATACTCAAAATATAAAAATAGAAGTGTCAGCTCATGATTTTAATAACACATACATGACAGAATGATACAGTACCAGAGCAATCCTCGTGACACCTAAAGATGCAACTGATTGCATTTCTTGGGGGTGCAAGCCTTCCTAATCCCAAGTACATATTAGATAACAATTGCATATTCCTTACCATATAATCAATAATGAAAAACAAGTTAATCCTTGTAAAACTACCTTTGAGCAGTTAAACATCACATACCAGCGCTCTCACTCTTTGCAAGGCTTCAGAGATCCTGATTAAGGAACGCCGTATTTCATTTAAAAATCGTCCGAAAGGCACATGTCACGTTCAAGAATCTCATATCTACCAGCAGGTTGAGAGCTTGAACCCGGTTAATAACATTATATCCCCTAAAAATTGGCTTTAAAAAAAACTTTCTGTTCTTCTAAGAACCACAAGCAATCCAATAAAATATGTTGGCCGCTAAATCTTATGTACATAGGCCCAGATCATCCCTCATTATGGCTCTTGTTTTCATATCCATATAGCATGGGTTTATAGCCCAACCCTAAATTTTAACACTGCATTCCTTAATTTGGGATTAGGCAAAGCCTCTATATAGGGAAACATATCCTCATTTCTCCACTCACCCACCATGAAATGGGTAGATATTGTACCATCCAAATAACATAAATCCTCTTCTCTGGCACTTTTTTAGCATGTAGCACAGCTCGTGCTTAGGGATTTGTTCTCTGCACCACTGATTAGCGGCTAAACCCAAAGTAACACAGATCTTCTCTAGCCTACCTCTCACTTGAGAGGCCTAATTTAGATCACTTATCCTTATTTGCTTTTTACACAGGCACACAATTTTGGGGATACCCTCTTCAGACAGCCTCAACCAAAATTTCAATGTGGCTTGCATTCCCAAATAACTACACACGTCAATTGGCATTCAGCAGTTATAGCCTGGATCATACTTGAGGGGAAGCGTAAGCAGTTGTTTCACACATTTACCCTCTTCCGCATCCCAATTCGACTTCCCAGCAAGAGTTAAAACTTCCACCCCATATTGAAACGGAGGTCGCACCATAGCATGAAAGACAGAGTACAGGACGAAGAGACAGACCTCCATACTTCCAACTAAACTGCTTTCATCCCCAAACCGATGTTAATGCAGTGGATTTTAGTGACTCGATATGCTCTCGCCATCTTAATTCAGAGTCAAACCAGATATTTATATGTATCAACCATTTCTATTTTTTCACCTCCCAGGTACCAGGAAAATGCCCTCTTCCTTTTTCCCCCAACACCATTATTTTGATCCTATCCAGGTTACCTTTAAGCTTTTTACTTTGACAGTAGTTATGAAAGACACATACTTTTCTTTGTAGTCCCATCTCCGTCATGTCAACTATCACTAGGTCATGAGTGTGTAATAAACAAGATATATGGGCCCCATCTATTTTTGGGCATAAACCCTTAGCCTCATTTAATAAGGTCCGAAAGAAATATGGCAAACAATAGGGGGGCCAACACACAGCCTTGTCGCAACCCATTCTTTATTGGGATCTTCTTTGATAAAGACCCACAGATATCTAAAATTACTTGGGCCCAATTTTGCATACATAGTCCTTGGAGAAGAAAAAGTATAGGGTTGACCCGAGCCTTATCCCACAACAAAGCATCTCAAAAATCTACAAAGCAACAAAATAGACAACATTGTACCTCTATTGACTTTTTTGCCAGTGCCCAAAGACTAAATAAAATAGTGGTCTATTGTTGAATGACCTTCCTTGAAGCCACCTTGCTCTACTGGAATCAAATGATGTAACTCTACCCAGGACTTCATTAAACCTAGCAATAGTTTAGCAAAGACATTTTTCCCCCCACGTCTAGCAGGCCAATTAGGTGATAATTTTGCAGTTGCGTTGCATCATCCATCGTATAAATTGGCCTAATTATTGAGCCTTTCTAACTCTCAGGGACTCTCAGGGACGCAGCCAGAATCAAAAATGTTATGAAAGGTAACAAAGTCTTACCCACCAATAGAGATTATTTTTTATTACTACAGCTGGAAGGCTATCTGGGCCAGCTGGTTTAGGTACCTTATTTCTTTTTTCATTAGAAGGAAGGACCTTTTGTCACCACCTACCTCAACTTTATTCTCCAGATCTAACCCGACATCCTTCCTCCCATATAGACTGCCTAAATGCTTATTCCAATCATCTTCTCAAACTAGAACCTGCATATCCCCAAGGGCCTTTCCCTTCCTCACCAACTGCCATAACCTCCTAATATTGTCGGTTCATATCACAAGTAACATAACTTTCCAATTTGTATTTATGTACTCCCTTTTCCTCAGGATATTTGTATTATCTTGTTTGGCTATATAGAGATTCTGTTTAGTTCCTTTATCATGCCTTTTCCTAAATATAATTTCCAACTTCTGCACCTTCAACTTCTGGATCCTACACTTGTGAATAAACCAGGTATTTTTATAATCCCTTCTAGCTTGGCCCTGATCTTTATTTGCATGCATTATTTTAAATTTTACTTTCAAACAATCAACCACTTGTTCAATTACTCTTTCATATCCCATAAACACATCATTCGGATCTTCAGCCAAGCTGAGACCCCTATAATTTATCATCTAACAGGTCACTGAGTGCTTTGAAGCTATTCTCTGTGATATGGGTGGTTGTCCAACACGGAAACTGTACTTGCACTGCTGCCACTCTTTTTCTTTGATCCTTATTCCCTGCCCTAAATGTTGTTAACTGTAGGGGCCAGTGATCACTACCCTCTAGCTGCAAGACTTCAAATCCCACCACCTACTCAAAATGCCAAACATTTATGTAGGCATTGGGCAAGTCTGGTTAACTACTCGGAAGGTCTGCTTAGCAGGGCGGTCTGCATTCGTCCGTCCATTAAAACAAAACAATCCTAGAGAGCCTAAAATTCTTACTAAGGTCCTATTACGTGCCGCAACCTCCAATATAGGGAAAAAAGCTTGCACCACATGTGCAGCGGCCAACAACTCTTTATACGATTTGTCACAAAATGTTGGATCTAATTTATGATTAATTTCTCCTAAGATCAATACCAGATTCTCTACTTCATTCATACTTATTGCCTCCAGATCTTCTTCTAACAGACCCAGCTGGGTATCATAATCTGCTGTCATCCCTAGCTCGATATATACATTAATTACAGTGAGGTTCTTCGACCCTTCAATATCATTATAGAGGTCGGCCCTACCAGCTAATAGCCAATGACTTTTTTATCTTTATAAATCGGTTATCAATTTTCGTAGGGGTCAAAGTGATTAGGCTACACGAAGGTCGTCCTGGGCCTAGATGCACGACATCATTAAAGAGTCTTAGAAAGCCTTCTACTGGTTCAGGTTCTTCGCACAGCCAGGTTTCCTGGAAACACACAATATCATACTTTCTCAACATCTCTTTATATGTATCTTGTTTTAAATGTTTTTTATCCTCCTAAATTCCAGGAAAGAACCAAAAAGCTATGCGAAGCATCTAATCCCTAGTCCAAATCACTCAACTCCCCTAAACTATAATCTTCAAAGGAGTTTGAAAGGGTCTCAAAACGGTTCCTCAATATTGGGCCCTTTAGGGTTGGCTACTAGGGTCACACACTGCCTGCCCTTGCTTCTATCCACACACATCCTTGGATTTTGGACACCTACTAAACTATATTGTACCTGATCTGGAAGCAGCCCTGCGTGACAATTGAGGGCTCTATGACTTGTCTCTACGTTCTCCAACTCCCTCAACTGTTCCAATCTTATACCCTCCTTCTCTTATTCCTTCTCTACCCTCAATATCAATTGCCTAATGCATCCTGAGTAAAAAAGGGCTTTTGTCACCTCACTCCCTACAAGATTTGTCATGAACCCTATTCGCCTTATATCCTCCAACCCGATCTCACATAAACTGGGACATTTACCCATAAATTCTAATAGATGCGAGTGTATCAAGGGCTTAAGCTTCTTCCGCCGCTTCCTCCCAATGTCCCTACCCTAGGGTTCCAAGTATACCCACAGACGCCCACTTCCATTACGGCCCTCTATTTTCCTCATTTTCCATGACCCTTAGAGGATACTGAGGGACCACCCTTCCTAGAGACTTGCTGGTAAATCAAATATGCCAATCATGGATAAACCAATCACCAATACTATTTAGACAGAGAGCACTTGCACTTTAGCACTGGTCAGCAGTGGTAAAGTACCCAAAGTCCTAAAGAGAGCAAAAAAAGCCAGCAAAAACTGAATTAATTACAGGATCAAACAGGAGGCCAGAAGCAAGAGCTGACAGGTCTAACACAAGATTTGAGTTAATTGTATTAATTCCCTGCATTTTTTTTGGTGTTCTGTTTTTCCCTGGTGTATTGATTCTCGCAAACTCAATTCTCTTAAGGAATTGAGAGGGGATTGACTGTATTCTCCAGTTACGCAAATTAGTTAACTATATTTGGGCTGCTTTGTTTCAGCATTGGAGCACCCCAGTCGGGCGACTGCCAAAAACCATTCTAGCACTTAGGTCTTGAAGAACCGGGAAAGGCAGGCTCACCTCTCCCAGCGGTGGAGGGGACACCCTAGGCCTTCAGGGTCTCTTACCAGCAAAGAACACAACAGGCGGAGTCACGACTGATGAGGAAGAGAAAAGTTTTATTAGCAAAACAGATAATAGCTCGAACTGAGCACAGTGTCCCAGGACAGTCTGAATGACTTTCCTACGGAGGCTGGCTGCTTCATTCTGCAGCGTACAATCTTATATAGTTAAGCTGCCCCCCTTCAGCCAGGAAGCCACCCCTCCATATCTGGCGAACACAAAAGCTTCAAACAGTTCTCCTTTTAACCCGAGAGCATCCTGCTGACGTACATACATTTGATTAGTCTTTCCTGCTTGTACTCCCACTGTCTCGGGAGTATCCTGCTAATACACGGCAAAGTGACAGTTCATTTGTCAAATGTCAGTCTTATCACAGTTGGTTTGATAATTTACGAGGATATCCCTTGCAGGAGGCCCCTGGAATGCGGTGGGAAGAGGTACAGTTCTGTTCGTGCACAATGATAAGAAGGATACAGCTGTGGCTCGGTATCCTGAAAGTCAGCTTGGTTAGATAAGTGAAGAGGCCCAGAGAAGGAAATGGTTTTAGACGAAAACTGAGTTCACAGGGAAGTCAACTTACACAGTTTAAATGAAGAGTCAGCTTTGTCGAGCACATGGCAATATTAATGGAATACGCAGAAATAAAGTCTGAGGCAAATACATCTCGGATTATTATTTAACAATCCCTCCTTTTGCCATTGCGAGGCAAATTTCTGTTCAGTTCACTTCTATCTTTAGAAGCTCATCAATTTGTTGTTGAAGCATTAGTCGCTCAGTATGCTCTTTGATATTGGTCGGTTTGGGTGTTAACATCGAAGCACAGACCCCACACAATGCAGGACCACATTGTACGCATAGACAGCATGTGAAGAATGTGGCAGCTATGATAGCCAGGAATATCAAAACCTTCCAACCCCAGGAGACCAACACCTGCCACAGACCTGAAGTCCAAGACCAAGGCGTACCGTTGTCCCCATGTATAACCGATGCTATTTTATGTAATCTTGAAATGGCTGCAAATACTGAGGGTGAATTATCTGGTATATAAACACAGCAGCTGGCCCCTATGATGCGACAAGCTCCACCCCTATCTGCTAGTATGACGTCAAGCACCATTCTGTTCTGAAGAGCTACCATCCTGGTAGCTTGGAGTTCTGCGGTGTTATTGGCAAGTGCTCCAGCTGTTTCATTTATCGTAGCCTCCAAGACTCGCGTTAGTCGTCGTATTTGCAGACTGTTCACCCAGGGCCCCCAAAAGGGTAGCAGTCCTTTTGTTATATCCATGAACAGCTGTGCGGAAGTGTCTGTTTGGTCTACAGTATCTCTTTTTTGTCGATGATACGTAGGTGGCTTGTTGAACGTTGGTGGGAGAAGGAAGGCAATATAGCAAATGCCGCTCCAACCAGGTGGCAGCCAGGTGTAGGCCTTACTCCCACATACAAAGTATAGTCCTGTAGGTGCATTGAGGTAAGGGGTGGAGGTGTTGTACGTGATGGTCGCATTACAGACACTGACTCCGACAGGTATGCGTCCTTGTCCGCAGATACAGAGCGGGGCCTGCCGAGGTCTGATAGATATTGTTTTTGGTTTCATGGAGACCGGACCAAATGTATATTCCATGAGTGGATAGCGGGGCAAGGTCATGATCCTACGCATTGTTGGAGAATCCGTACAATTGCACGCGATGTGTATCTTGGCTTGAAACTGAAGGATAAAGTCTTCAAAGAGTGTGTTGTTCGTTATGATACCGGGTCGTCTCACAGGCCTAGAACCGGGTAGGGGGGTCTGTATTGAAACATTGGACATTAAGGAACAAGTGTAGGCAGCCGTTACAGGAAAGACTGGAAACTGAAATGCATGAGCAGCCGTGTGAGGAAAATGACCACAAACCCAACAGTCTGTCAAGTTTGTAACAAGTTGATGTTGATGTAGCATCTGGATGAACGTATTATTGTCATATTCTTGTCTCCTGGCATGTATCTCAGGTGGTAGAGATACATGTGTATGCATGGGCGCAGACGTTGGCGTAGGAGGCTGTCTTTTCTCTGTAGCAGTGTGGATGGTCCAGCCAATGCACGCTAATATGACAAGAAGCACTACAATTATCGCCAGACACGTTGTACGTGGACCAAACAATTTTTTTAAATGTTTAATTTTTCTCAGTTTCTGTCTCTGTACGCTCTTCTCGTAATCTGAATACATAGTCCTTTTCCTTTCTCAAGTCTGCTCTTCTCACTGGCAGTGATCAATATCAAATTTAGTTATTCAGTACCTGCGTGCCACTCAGCCTCCCCTAGGTGCTGCCCGTGACTGGTGGTTGCTCCACCGGTGGGTGATTCCAGCAGTCCTATTGACACTCTCTGGTCCGCCACACCGGACAAAATCACGGCCCTGCAGCGAATGTTTGGCTGGATGCAACAGGTAAACGATGAATCATCTATTCAATGTTGGTGACGTTTGCGGAGGTCATATCTCGCAGAACCAGGCTCAGTCTGATCCGGAAACAAGGGAACAACTGGAACACTTTCAGGTGTCGCTCCCCGAAGGACCGAATCACTCTCCTCCTGGGTGGCTGTCCACTCTATCTGCGCGTCACTGAAAGGAACAAAAGTGGGTACTTTCTCGCATTCGTCGTCACCTTGACCCTCTTTCACCCACTGATCGTATGGTAAGGGCAAAGGTACCCTTTTGCAGTGTGAAGCGTGGATCCAATTCTTTGCTCCCTCGACTTTCACAGCAGTCCTGGTAGCAAGGAGTACTTGGCGGGGGCCTTTCCACCGGGGCTCGAGACTCTTTTTGCGCTGGAAATTCTTGGTGAGGACCCAGTCACCAGGCTCGATACAGTGGCCTGGAGTAAGAGGTAATGGTGGCAGAATATCCTTCACCTGCTGATGAATGAGACGTAAAGAGTTAGTGAGTTCATTGAGGTAATCCATCAATACAGGGTATGGTAAATCTGAGTATTTCTTTGGCCTTGGAACTCCCCACACATTAGCCGGTCTCCCCATGACCACTTCATATGGCGAGAGACCTGACTTGGAATGTGGTGTAGCCCGAAGTGACAACAGGGCCAGGGGGAGAGCATCAGGCCACGATATGCCTTTGTCAGCACATATTTTGGACAACTTCAATTTGAGTGAACCATTATATTTCTCAACTAGTCCTGCAGCTTGTGGATGGTTGGCAGCATGGAATTTCTGTCTAATTCCCAATCCTTCACACACCTTTTTCATCACCTGACCTGTAAAATGGCTGCCATTGTCTGACCATGCAATTCGAGGCATTCCAAACCGGGGAAAGAACTCTTTCAAGAGTACCTTAGCAGTTGTAAGGGCTGTGTTATCCCTTGTAGGATAGGCTTCTACCCATTTGCTAAACATGCAGACGACCACCAATACATACTTCAAATTGTTACATCTTTCCATTTCGATGTAATCCATCTGTATAGCTTCAAATGGATAATCAGGGGGCGCGAAATGGCCGGGAGGTACTTTAATGCCCTTGCCAGGATTGTGTTGCATGCAAATCATACAGTGTTTAACCAACTTCTCAGCTGCCTTTGGAATGTTTTTGTTGTACCAGACAGGGGCAAGAAGTTTGCATATCCCTGCTGGACTGATGTGTGCTGGACCATGAGCCATTGTCACTACAGGAAGGACATACCCATCAGGAAGCATCCATCTCTGGGCTTCTGACAAGTCTGTCCAACACCCTGTTTCTTCATTAAACCTCGCGTGTGTCTCCTTCCATGATGCCAATTCAACTTCCGTCGCTTCTGCCTGTATGCTTTTCACACTCTCTACCGTGTCCTCAAACATCCCGTTATCTGGGACCCATCTGGCTGGTCCCGCTACATACATCTTGTTTTTCGTCTGACGTGCTGTTTCCTTCGCTACCTGATCTGCAAAGGCGTTCCCTTTCCCTACGTGATCAGTGATCTTTCTGTGTGCGCTGCATTTCACAATGGCCATGGTCCGTGGCAGGGCTAGAACGGAGAGCAGTCTGTGTATTAACCCCCCATGTTGTATGTGGGTGCCGTGTGATGTGAGAAAGCCTCTTTCCGCCCACAATCTGCCAAAATTGTGTGCCACTCCAAACGCGTATTGACTGTCAGTGTAGATATTGACATCTAAATCTGTGCTTATTTCACAGGCTCTAATCAGTGCCACTAACTCAGCCGCTTGTGCTGAATTATGTGGTATCCGACGTGCTTCAACTACTGCCGTTAGTGTTGTGATAGCATATGCAGCTGATGTGGTGCCATCAGGTAATTTGAGACATGAACCATCAATGTACAAGGTGCCTTGGGGGTTACTTAGAGGCGTGTCTTGCAGATCTACCCTTCCTTTCGTTTCCTCCTCTGTCCTGATAATGCAGTCATGTATATCAGTATGTGTATCTTCAGAGCTTTCAGTCAGGGGTAATAACGTTGCGGGATTCAAGGTAGTGCATCTTTTGATGGTGATGTGACTGGCAAGAAGTGTTAACTCATAACTGGTCAGGCGGGCATTTGTAAGGTGTTGTGTCTTAGTTTTGTTAAGTAGGGCATCAACGGCATGTGGGACCAACAATAATAATGAAGTATCCATAACTATTCCAGCTGATTGGCGCACTGCTACTGCGGCTGCAGCTACAGCCCGTAGGCAGCTTGGAAGAGCCCTGGCAACAGGATCCAGAAGGGCTGAAAAATAAGCACATGGTCGCTGTTTGCCACCATGTTCTTGTGTCAGGACTGAGAGAGAGCAACCGTTATGTTCACTTACAAACAATGTAAAGGGCTTATGATAGTCAGGCGTGCCTAACACAGGGGCTCAACAGAGAGCGTCCTTCAAATCTTCAAAGCTGGACTGGCATTCAGTATTCCAGACAACGGTGTCCGGGCAGTCTTTGTGGGTGAGTGCTAAGAAAGGCTTGATAAGGAGAGAAAAATTAGGTATCCATTGGCGGCAAAAAGATGTGATGCCAATGAATCCCCTGACCTCCCTCTGTGTTGTGGGGACAGGTATATTGCGTATGGCTTGTACCCGGGCCGGGGTAAGTGTACGTCCCTCCTTCGACAGCAGGTGACCAAGATAGGTAACCTGCTGTTGACAATACTGTAATTTAGTGAGGGATACTTTGTGATGGTGTTGGGATAGATGAGTGAGAAGTGCAACTGTGTCTTTTTTGCAATTTTCTTGGGAGTCAGAAGCAATAAGGAGATCATCAACATATTGTACCAGGGCGGAACCAGCGGGGAATTGAAAGGAATCCAACTGTCCCTTGAGCACCTGGCTAAAAACACTGGGTGATTCCGTGTACCCCTGAGGTGTGCGACAGAACCGGAAACTGCGACCGCCCAGGGAGAATCCAAAAATGTGTCTGCTGTCCGGGTGAATGGGTATGCTAAAGAATGCATTCTTGAGATCAATTACAGAGAACCAGGTAGCAGTGGAGGGTATCATTGTTAGGAGGGTGGTAATGTCGGGTACAACAGGGAATTGAGGCTCCACTACTTTATTAACTGCTCGAAGGTCAAGCACAAAGCGTAGGCCGGGCTGATGGGAAGAATCAGCGGACTTTTTGAGTACTGGGAGTATGGGGCTGTTACATGTATTACCTCTGGTCTCTTCAACAACCCCTTTATCAATCAGCTGCAATATAATGTCCTTGAGGGCCTGTTCAGTGTGATGTGGTAACTTGTACTGTGGCAGAAGGGGAAGTAGTGCATGCTCTTTTAACTTGATGGAGAAAGGGGGGATATCAAGGCAGCCCACATCTTCATTGTTTGAAGCCCAAAGTGTAGCGGGGAGCATCTCTAGCTCAGGCGGGAGTGGTAACGCTATGAACTGGGTGGGTGTCACGTGAGGACCCATGGTGACGTACACGCCATCAGGGGAACAATATATAGTGGCGTGTAATCTTTTCAGTAAATCGAGACCTAGCAAATTTTCACTACAACCAGAGGTAAGTATTAGAGGAGAATCAACAGTGTAGGGACCAATTGTGAGTTCCAGTGGCTTGGATACGGGGTTAATCACTGGGACGCCTGAGAATCCTACAGACACGTTAGTATTGCTGGACAAAGGGACCCCAGGGACCGCATCCTTCATAACAGAACTCTTAGTGGCTCCAGTGTCAATTAAAAAATTCTTAGAAGTACCATCTAGTTGTACTTCTACATGTGGGCCATTCTGTTTAACTGGGATTGGGACGGGTCCTATCCTCCCTTGTCCTAAGCTGTCCTAGCAGGAATAGAAGCCCTGACCTTCTTCCGGATCATAATTATCATTATAATACTGGCGTTGGGCAGAACTATTGTCAAAGTAATTTTCAGCGGCTGCTATATTTTGCTGTTGATGGGCTCTATTAGGTCCCTGCTGTGGGGGACCTCCCCGTCCTCTACCTCGGGGTGCTCCACGGGGCGCTCCTCTACCTCTTGTCTGGGGCGCAAACCCGTTTTTATTTGGGCAATCATTTTTCCAATGACCTTCCTCTTTACAATAGGCACACTGATTGTAGCTCAGGGAATAGCGGGGCTGATAACTGTTGGGACCATTATTTTGGTACTGAGGTCCACGGGGAATTGACCTATTCTGGGGGTACGCCTGCTGTACTAGAATTTTAGTTTTTAACTCTTTTGTTTGTTTGTCTTTTCTGTCCTTCTCTTCATGAACCCTATTCTCGTAATATTGGGCCATATTAAGTATCTCAATGGGAGTGCTTGTCGACCAGGTACTCTCAGTCAACCAAATTTTTGAGGCCACCTCAGGTGATATGCAATTTACAAATTTATCTACAAACAGCCGCATACCACCTTCGGTAGAGGTGTCTTGTCCACTAAAGTCAGTGTATGCCCTTTCAAACAGAGAGAAAAAGTCAGCTATGTGTTCATCTTTCTTTTGTTTACATGTATCTATTCTATCCCAGTCTACTAATCGCGGGGGCAAGGACTTCTGTATAAGCGTAAGAAGTCTGTCAGGGAGAGCTACTATTAAGGCTCCCGGCTTGTCACCAGGCTTCCTGTCTTTGTCCTCGTGGTCCAGTTGATCCCAGGTACCGCCTAGCTCAACAGGATAGTCTTTCTGTATGATAGTCTTCCAGATATCCTGTGGTACAAGGGTACCAAACAACATTTTAATGTCCATGAGAGTCAATATTTGAGGACTTATTATTTGGGGAAAATTCTTTATAGAAGCCGGCAGGATTCTTGCGTGGGTCAGGCAAGTGGGCTTTTAGCGCTAGGACCTCTGTTCTATCCCATTGCTGGTACACAAATTGTTGTTTCCAGTGAGCGGGCACTACCGCGGCACCCTCTCCTGTGGCTGGAACGTAGCTGGGTGGGACTTCCCTTAAGGGGTGCTGTGTTGTGTGAGTGGAAGGAATACGTGAAGGACTGGCTGAACCTGTTTCTTTATCCCTCTTGTGGTGATAGTTCTTCCTATAACTTAACAGCTGACGGAGGTAGTCCTTAAGGTCCTTTCCCTGATGATAGCCTGTGGCTACCTCCTGTTTTATTCTGAGTACCTGCAAGGGGGGATTGCTATCTAAATTTTCGTCCCATTTTTCCATTAGTATCTCACACATACGTTGTATCATGTCTGCCTGTTGTACTGCTTGGAACTGAGCAAAATTCTGCCAAATAGTCTCCAGGCTTGGCTGTGTTAAGATATATTTATGCAACATTGTGTTAATTTTCCTTTCTTCTGTCAGTTTATTGCGTCGTGGACGTCCTGGGGGAGGTGATATTGTGAGGCCATCATCGTCTGAGCTCTCGTCTTTTATTTGTAGCAAGGGGGCTGAAGTGCTTGGGGGGTCTGACCTGGGGGTCACTGGAGCTGATGCTGGGGGTCTCTGGTGTTCAGATTGTGGTGGGTGGGCAAATGTTACTGCATTCACTGGTGAACCTAATGGCTGGGGCATCTGAGCAATTGGGGGTAAAGCTGGATATATTGTCGGGTATAAACAGGGGGGCAGTCTAGGACATCTTGCATGAGAGGATCCTTTTCGGAGTCTCTTTTCTTTTTTTCAGGTGTTTGTTGAACCACATATATCCTGTCTGTATCTAACTGGTGTCTTCTATCTATCTTGGCCCATCCCTGCTCTGCATTCTGCCGGTCATATTCTTGGGCTTTCTCAGCATCTGATTTTGCATTATGTCTCTTAGCATCCTTTGCTGCTTTAATTCGTTTTTGTCTACCCTCTTTCTGCCATAACCTGAGTGAATCAAACATACCAGGCCTACTTTTGGTTGCAAATAATCTTTCTTCTAAAAAATCAATTTTCAGTTCATCAAAAGTCCCATGCAGTGGCCACTGTAATTCAGCACTATGCCTAGTCTTTTTACGCCATATGTCAGTCCATATTATACTTCCCACCCCGTGTTTTACATACATTTCATGGCAAGGAGTTCCAATTGGAGGAGCCGGACAAGACTCCTCCAAGCGGGAGTCCGCTTGACAACAAAAACAGCACCATTTCCTTAATTTACTGAATGCCGGCATTATTTTAAACAGACAGTTGTAACTTAGTATCAGTGGATGGAAAACAGAAACAACGGAAGCAAATATGCAATCTATATATTATGACAGTTAATTATTTTACAAAACATCCACTGACTTCGGTCTTTGCAAAGATCGAATAACACCTACCAGACAGACACAGAAATGACAGGGGTTAACCCTGTCCTTACCTTACTCTTGTCTTCCTCCTCAGTCAGGACTCCGAACTCAGGGCCAGCTATGTCAGGAACTCCAGTCAGGGCAGAGCCGCCGGCGCCCGTTGAGACAAAGAGGGGGGAGCACCGCTGGAGTACCGCAGGTCCACGAGGAAAAAGATACTTCCCAAATCAGTTGTGGGGCGCCCCCTTTGGTAGTCCTGCAGTGAACCTCCTCCTCCTTCCGAGTAGACGGCGGGTGCCACTGATGGAGTCCCTGTTCGGGCGCCAACTGAAGAACCGGGAAAGGCAGGCTCACCTCTCCCAGCGGTGGAGGGGACACCCTAGGCCTTCAGGGTCTCTTACCAGCAAAGAACACAACAGGCGGAGTCACGACTGATGAGGAAGAGAAAAGTTTTATTAGAAAAACAGATAATAGCTCGAGCTGAGCACAGTGTCCCAGGACAGTCTGAATGACTTTCCTACGGAGGCTGGCTGCTTCATTCTGCAGCGTACAATCTTATATAGTTAAGCTGCCCCCCTTCAGCCAGGAAGCCACCCCTCCATATCTGGCGAACACAAAAGCTTCAAACAGTTCTCCTTTTAACCCGAGAGCATCCTGCTGACGTACATACATTTGATTAGTCTTTCCTGCTTGTACTCCCACTGTCTCGGGAGTATCCTGCTAATACACGGCAAAGTGACAGTTCATTTGTCAAATGTCAGTCTTATCACAGTTGGTTTGATAATTTACGAGGATATCCCTTGCAGGAGGCCCCTGGAATGCGGTGGGAAGAGGTACAGTTCTGTTCGTGCACAATGATAAGAAGGATACAGCTGTGGCTCGGTATCCTGAAAGTCAGCTTGGTTAGATAAGTGAAGAGGCCCAGAGAAGGAAATGGTTTTAGACAAAAACTGAGTTCACAGGGAAGTCAACTTACACAGTTTAAATGAAGAGTCAGCTTTGTCGAGCACATGGCAATATTAATGGAATACGCAGAAATAAAGTCTGAGGCAAATACATCTCGGATTATTATTTAACAGTCTAGCTGTCTGTGCCAAAAACCATTCTAGCACTTAGGTTTAGCTGTCTGTGCCAAAAAACATTCAAGCACTTGGGTATAGCCGTCTGTGTCTTACCAACTTCTCCTTTCTATCAATCGATGCAACCTGGTGCACAAAACATGCTTGTGGAAAGAAAGGTGGGGTATACTTCTGACGAGAAATAAGTTATAGACGAGAAGTCTGAAGGCAGCATGACAAAACTTCACTTGGCATGAGAACATACCTGGGCATGTTCAACTGTATCAGAGCATATATGACTGCTCCTGACTGATCATGTTGGTGTCCCTGGCATATCACATAGGAAGTATGGCTTCACACTAAATGGCATAACTGGTAACATAAAACAATATTTATGTTCTTAAATCAAACTTTTTAATCATGTTATTAACTTTACTTCTATTAAGGGGGACGTGGCCAAGACTCACATGGAGTAGGCAGCGAACCACAGGAGCTCTGGGACCCACGACTGCTTCTCCTCCTCCATTACTCATCTTGACTTGAAATTAAAGCGGGGATTATCTTGCCCATCCCCCCGAGACCCTGGGAATTCAGATGGGAATCCATGGGGTTAAAATTTTAGCCCCGAATTAACTTTTTCTTTCGGCCCGCGGCACATTCAAATTGGAGGCCGCCATTTTGTAGCGAGGGCTGATGACGCTGCAAGGCAGTGCACCCCAAGAGTGGCCGAGGCCCCCAGACGCCGATACCAGAAGGAAGCAAAGATTGTGGAGCCCTTGGGAAACGGACACAAGAACCAGAACAAATTCCCGGTCCGACCGAGGCGGTTGAGCGCGGTCGCAGACGAGAGCGTCGGAGTCATACGGAACGGAGATTAAGAGGCGACAACCCAGAGAGACAGGAGCCCAGGCACTGGGGTCCTGTACAGAGACACACATCCAGTGGGATTGGACCGGCGCCACCTCGGCTCGAGCGCCTGATTCATGGCGCATAGTGAGAGTCATTAGAAGCCGCGGGGAGCGGGTGCCCCGGACGACTTTACCGGTAAGAGGGGAGTATGTCGGCGGGGCCCGGGACTACCTGTACTACTGCAGATTAGCACATAACAGGGAGGGCACTGTTCCCCTGGAGGTACCTGTGACAACTGACACCTGGGATCCATATAAAAAGCTCCTCATTATGGCTGGCCAAGGATCACAATAAGAGGTGGAAGTGCTTGGGAACTATGAAGTGAATGCGGCTGAGACCTCCACTGCAGACTTGGTTATTGGTCCCTAGGACCAGTAGTTGTGCTGCAAATACAGCGCACGAGACACCGCTGCCGTCCATTGGGCCCCCAGGGATAGACAACGCATTACACATACAGAGTACTTTCTAACTTTCAAAAGCGCAACGTCGTGAACTCCCAATTTTTACTGACCATTCACTTTGCTGCGGAACTCCACCACTACATCACTGTATAACCCAGACTCACGACAGGTGAGCGAGCATTGAGAAACAGCCTTGGCACATAAATGGGGAAGACCCTTAAAAAAAAGAGACTGCGACATGGGTGCCCCCTTACATCCCAGACCACGTACAGGGGGACAGACTCGGTTACACATAATATACCGGAGGCGGAATCCACCAACCCTACTCTCCAAGATGTGCTTCAAGCCACAGCGGCATCCCGAAGGCACTGGAAGTTAAGATTGACACGCTAAACATAGATCTGGGCCTCCTACGGGACGATCATAAGAGACTGACAGAAAGAGTTTCCACAACGGAACGGGACCTGGCGGATGCGATTCCCACCCCAACGCTTGCGAATAACAGGCTGAATGCCATAGATAACCGCATCAAAGTACTGGAGAATAGGGCGGAAGACGCAGAGAACAGGGCGCAACGCAATAATTCAGAATCGTAGGGATTCCAGAAAAGGGTGAAGGCCCTGACACGGTGGAATATCTGGGGAACTGGTTGCACACGGTTGTTGCCCTGGAGGGCCTATCCACTTTCTTCGCCCTGGAGAGCTCACAGAGTGCCTAGTAGGGCACCACCTCCAGGAGCTCCTCCGAGACCTGTGATAGCGAGACTTCTCTATTTCCGAGATAGGGACCATATATTGCATCAAGGCCGGCAACATGGTGAGATGACAATAGCAAACAGTAAAATTTCCATCTTTCCAGATTTCTCCCGAGAGGTGCAACGACGACGAGCAGACTATAACTCAGTGAAGCGCAAACTTCGTGACCTGGAGATTCCTTACTCAATGCTATTTCTGGCCAGACTCAGAGTAGTTGCCCCGACTGGAACAGAATTCTTCTCTACACCAGAGGACGCCTGGGTCTGGCTAGAGTCCTGCTCGGTTCCAGATCCGAAAACCAACTCGCAACATAGTAAGAAGCAACAGCGCCCTAGGTCGAGAAGACGACAGACAGCACATAAAGTTGGTCCACCCTCCCCAGACGAAGTGCAGGAAGAAAGATAACAGGTGATGGAAGCAGTGGCACTATTTGGCAGAGGTCCTGGGGGCTCAGATGTGGTTTCATCCCTGAGTTCACAGAAAGAAGATGGACATTCGGACTCCGACAACGAGACTGCGACCTCTACACAATCAAGCGTAATCCTACCTACGATCACCCCTGGAATGGCTGATGAAATAATTTAATTGGGGAACGCTGAAGCAACAAGTCTACATTACCACTAAACTGAGTCACCTAACAGGCAAACTCTAAGATAGGATGGTATGACGGATGGAGTGTGTGTAGCCCACACCACTCAGGCTGACAGGCTACTTGTGGAAACATCAATTTGCTCTACCTGCTACATCACTGAATAGCGAGGGGGGGCTGGACCGGTGGCGTCCCGGAGCTCTCGACTGTCAGATACTGAGAATACCACCCCAACAATTGCTGTGTGTTACACAGTTGAGACTATGATCAATGTTGAAATGCTGTTGTTGTTTAATAGTTTGGGCGAAGACACTATGTCCTTTGCTCTGGGGATGGGGAGTTGGGATTTCAGTTGTTTAGTTATATCTCAAAACACGCTGTGTTGCATGGGCAAATTACATATTTTTAGATTAAGGGACACCACTACATGACTGATGGATAGTCCACTGAGCTTGAAAATTCTTACGTGGAATGTTAGAGGGATGTGCTCCATGGCCAAATCTCACAAGGTATTTTTCTTTCTCACTCGACGGGGATCCACATAGCGATGCTCCAGGAGACACATCCAGATGTTAAATCGAGTCACGCTCTCCAGAAGCATTGGAGAGGTCAGGGTTTTTGTACCACCTATTCAGCCTTTGCTATAGGGACATGGATTTGGATTAGGGTGGGGGTTCCTTACTAACACATGACGACCATTACTGACCCACTGGGTCACTACGCTGTAATTTCAGGAAAACTGGATGGTAGAGAGATAAAGTTGGGAAGTATATATGGCTCTAACTCAGATCAGGGAGGTTATCTGGCCTCCTTGTTGTCAAAGCTGGCAGGGTACCTAGCAGGGCCAGTAATATTTGAGGAGACTTCCACTGTATAACAGATATAACGTTGGATAGATCAAACCCCCCCTTACCTTCATCTCCAACCATCCGAACATCCCAATCATACCGGTCATGGCAACAAAACTGGGGACTAGTAGATACTTGGCGTGTCCAACACACAATGGACCGAGACTATCCTTTTTACTCACCCATGCACGATTTACATGCCAGATTAGACACCTTCCTCTCCTCACCGGATATACATGGACTGGTTCATGCAAGCGAATAACTTGCTCGCACAATCTCAGACCATAACCCACTTCTTAGTCAGAGATGGTCCCGGGAATGGACCCCAATACCCACGTGGCGGCTTTAGCCCTCTTTGCTAGAGGATGAAGCGTTTCAACAAGCCATTGGTTTGGCAATGGACCCTTATTTTGAAAATAACTTGGGTTCGACTACTTCTAAGCTGTTAGAGTTGAATGCGTTTAAAGTGGTCATCAGAGGGAACTGTCTTTCTGCGGTGACCGGTAAAAGACAAACGCTACTGCATGATATAGGAGAGGCTGAACGGATCCAGAGAGAGACAGAGCGGCAACGCCCCAAGACCACAGACTTGAGCATCACTCTCATCTGCAGGGAAACAACCATAGCGACAATAGACCGACTGCGCTGTTATGACTATAGGGCCTTTCTGACTTGAACACATGCAGAGGGGGACCAAGCGAGGTCTCTGCTGGCATTGCTGGCGAACCCAGCAAAGAGAGGTTCAGTATTAGCAGAACTCACACAACCCGGAGGTAATTGTA
This sequence comes from Pleurodeles waltl, assembly GCF_031143425.1. Classification (NCBI taxonomy): domain Eukaryota; kingdom Metazoa; phylum Chordata; class Amphibia; order Caudata; family Salamandridae; genus Pleurodeles; species Pleurodeles waltl. The sequence continues at coordinate 632,432,372 of NC_090448.1, read as the reverse complement.
TTGGTTCCCAATCGGCTATTAACGGCGAATTCCGGAAATATTATGCAGATCTCTACACTAGCAAGGCACATCCCTCAGTTGAGGAAATACAGGCCTTCCTACGCCACTTACCACTCCCTACAGTATTGGCCCTGGACGCAACTGTGCGGGGTGCACCGATTACAGTAACAGAAGTGAAAGAAGCTATAACTTCTATGGCACGCAACAAAACACCTGGCCCAGACGGGATCCCAATAGAATTTTATTTGACTTACTTATCCAGGCTGGGGCCTAGGCTGACAGAGGTCTATGAGGCGGCAATCGAATATGGGACCCTCCCAGTCTCTGCCCAGGAAGCCCTGATCATTCCACTATTAAAACCGGGGAAAGCTCCGACAGACGTGGCTTTGTATCGCCCACTATCAATTCTTGCAGTAGATTATAAAATATTGAGTAAAATATTATCACTTCACCTCATGCGTCATATGCCTCATCTGATACATACAGACCAGGCAGGATTTATACCAGGGCGCCAAACGGCACAAAATACATGTCGCCTCCTAGCCTTAATGAATGGCGATGGGTATGATAAACATGAGGCTGCGGTCTTTGCCATTGATTTCGAAAAAGCGCTGGACAGTCTGGAATGGCGCTATTGGTATGAAGTTCTTCACAAGTTTGGAGTGGAAAGTCACTTTATAGCCTGGACAAAACTGTTATACAGTAGGCCGACGGCTAGAGTTCGAACAGGTACTACTATCTCTGACAGTTACGAGGTGGCTAGAGGAACTAGGCAGTGTTGCCCTCTCTCCCCTCTGCTATTTGCGCTAGCAATACAGCATTTAGCCTGCAAGGCCAGAGAGGGTGGAGCTTAAAGAGGTATCACGCTGGCGGGCCAGACCCATCATATAGCATTGTACACCGATGACCTCCTGCTCTTCCTGAAGGATACGGAAAGTGATTTGCAAGGGGCTCAGATGTTGCTAAAAGACTTTGGTGACTTGTCTGGGCTGAGAGTGAACTGGCAGAAATCCAGCCTTTTCCCAACTATGGAGGGAAGAAACCCTCCCCCGAATAGAGGAGAATTACAATGGGAACCCAGATGTATTACATATTTGGGTGTCCATGTCTATCATGATGTTCAGAACTTGTTCAAGGGCAATATACAGCGGGTACTGAGGGGCATTAGGGACTCTATGGGATTCTGGGCTACCCTGCCTATCTCAGTTGCAGGCAGAGTGGCACTCCTGAAGATGATAACCCTCGCCAGACTACTATATCTTTTCACAACCTTACCTGTGTCTATCCCAGGGAGTTTCTTTAAAGACCTGAACTCTATGATCATGGGATTCATATGGGGAACGGGCAGGTGGAGATTAGCGCTTACGGCGCTACAAAGGTCTCCTGAGGAGGGGGGGGGGACTGGCTGCTCCACATTTCGAAGCTTATTACTTAGCAGGTCAACTACAATGGTTGATCAGATGGATGGCGGACCGTGTGACGCCCGGACATGAAGTATTACCTTTTAACCCAAACTAACCTCATTGACCAGGGATATCTTGGGTCTTGGCCTTCCAATGCCCCCTAGACCTCAGGCATTGGAAATAATCCATAAATGCTGGAGACGCCGCCTACGTAAGATAAGATGCCCCAGACCTTATGCTCCTGATACACCGATGCGATGTCTGTTAACACTATCGCACAAGGGAAACTGGGGTGGAATAAGGAATTGGGAGAAGGCGGGACTACCACACTGGGAACCTTATACGAGGCAGACTCTAAACTACCCTTCGAGGACTTTCGAAATCGGTATCATATTCCAGCAGGGAATTTCCTCCTTCACAGAGCGATTACATATGATGGGCAGGTACTGGCGCACCGGGAGTACGGAACCCCCTACTTCGGAGGTGACCCAATACCTCGTAAGCGCCACCGGGACACATAGGGCGGTGACCTACCTTTATAGAAAAATACGAACCACAATGACCCACCCATTGACAAGCCTTAAACAAAAATGGGAACCAGATTTGGGGGCCGCTATTGAGGACAGAGATTGGGAGGAAATACTGACTTGGATCCCGAGAGCCTCTAGGAACACTCGATTTAAATTGATCAACACATATGTTTTACATAGAGCGTATCAGACCCCGGGTAGAATCAAGAGGCACTTTGGGGCCCTGGGGGCAGGCTGCCCCAGATGCCATGAGGAAGGTGCGGAATTTATCCACATGTTCTGGGTCTGCCCAACATTGCAGGAATACTGGCACAAAATAACACAGCTCCTCACGGACATTGTTGGTCGCGAAGTTCCTGACAACCCCAGACACTGCTTGCTGGGAGGCTATCGCCATCAGCCCAAACATAAATATACAAATCAATTTCAAGATTTGGCCTTAGTTTTGGCCAAAAGGGAAATTGCAATGACATGGAAAGCAGCAGCAGGACCACAATTACCCACGTGGAAAAGGGAAGTCCTCAAATGGGCTAAAGCTGAAGAGACAATTAGACACCAGGAAGCACGGAGGGGTCAGGGACCAGTAGAAAGAGCTAGGGCTTGGAGCACGCTAATAAATGATTGGGAACAAAGAGAGGAGGAAGCATTAGGCCCATGACTGCTTCATAGGGCTACTGACCAGGCAATGTAATCCCTCAAAACTACCCACTCCTCAATAAAGCAACGATATATCGAGACAGGGATACACTGATCACCTTCATTAAAGGGACATAGAAACAGTCACCTCACAAGGAAACAGAGTGACCTAGAAATCTGTTGATACAATGCACTATCTAGGCACACGAGCGGCAAATGGGACGGGCGTAGGGGAGAGGGGGAGTTTGGTTCCATCAGAGAGAGGCACACTTCATAGCAGTAAATGGAAGGATCCCTAGATTACTACTTGATACTGAACTTACCATTAAAGTGCTTTCTGGCATAATTAGTGACTTTATGGATACAGCAAACTACATGTCAACTATAACAATACAACTATCGAGTGGGCACACTGCCTTCAAAATCTGCTATATTTCCCCATTGTTGTATTCCAGTGCTCCCTCTGAGGGGAAGTGTTTTGTATTCGTCATTGCATATCAAAAACCAATAAAAAGTGTTTAAAAAAAAAAAAAAAAAAAAAAAACTTTACTTCTATGGATAAATTTGGTATACACTTTCATATGATCACCTCATCTTAAGTCCCAAGTCATTTTACGCCATTTCCAGTTATGTCTTAAGTAGCTATGGTGAAGTCACTTTCACTACGTCTTATATTTTTGGTAATTAGCATCAATTTTCTGTTGACCACATGTGGTGAGGCACCACCAGTGTTCTATAACCAGAACCAAAAAGGGCTCTGTGGGTGAGCTAGATGCTTCCTGCTGTGAAAAGCACAGAGGAAGTGAGAGATGGACACACCATGCACCATCTTGAGGAACAGGCCACCCAAGATGCGGTGGTAGGGAAGCTCCTGATTAACGTTTCTTTTTTGACAACCATCACCCATTACAGTTTTCAACTCCCATAAAAACATATACTGCCTCATCGGGGATGGTAAGAGCTGTATAAATACATTTACAATTACTTATCGGTCAGTTTGTTGGAGTTCTCTCATTGCAGGTCTGCAAAGAAGCTTCCAAGTAGCTCCCTCAGGCATGGAATGACACTGGCTTCAGCAGCAGAGAGTGACTGGACACTGCAGCTTGTAGAATACAAGGGCCTACATGCACTTCAAAATTTAATAAAAGCAGGGAGCAATGCAGAGTCGAGAACCTCAGATTTAAAAGCTTGGAGGGTTGTGTGAACTTCCTTTTCTGTAACAGCACTCAAAGGTAAAGCGACTTACATGTATTCTCCACACACTATGAACACATAAGAGGAACAACATGCAATTATGCGATGTGTCAGTAATGAAAGGGGATTTCTTCAATAAAGGTGAAAATTACAGATGCTGAACAAGAACTGACTTGTGTGCAATATCGTACTTCCTGTCTGTGTTGCCAGGTTTAGGGCACTACAGACAACCGGAAACATAATACCAGTTCCACTGTTCTAAATCTGTTGCTAAGGAACCATATAAACCAGAGTCACATTCACCACTTTTCTAATGGTGATTGCACATAGACTGCTGCAGCAGGCAGATTAGCCAACTGTGTTGGATTCGTGTCTTTCACAATACAATTATTGTTCAGCTGTGATTTCTAGTTGCGACTGTTTTCTTTCTATCGAGTATAAACTGCTTTTTTGTTTCAAAGCAGGGCCACAGCTGGGGTCACTGATGTGCGACAAGCGTACTGCTATTGATACTTGTGGCTTCTCTGAGTTCTCGTGCATTCAGTTGTTGCTGCGGCTGTAACGGGTAAGGCCAAAACGCTGCTGGAGGACTGAAATAATTCGTTTTGTAATCCAGCACTAAACGTCCTTGTGGACAAACCCAGCCCAGTATAATTAAAGCATTCTGCTCAAAGGTTTGGTTTGAAGGTTTCATGCCCCTTACAAGGCCCAAAACAGTTTCTGGCTGGTCTGTTCGTGTTACTTATGTACAGCTTCAGACCTCTGGTAAGCTTACAAACACTACGATTTGCATCAGGCTCCAAGGAGTACACTGCAGGAAACCGGAGACGCCCTCTGGACCTCAGAGAGCATAAGTGACACTTGATAGACTCAGTGTCAGGAAGCCTAGACTCACAGTACACAATCTCCCCCAGGTACCTCTTCCCACCTGAATCTCCGCTTTAAGGATCCCCTCCCACAAGCCTCCCAGCTACAGCTGTCAGTTTGTGGCGTGTACAGTGATAACTTCACACCATGTAATCAAGGTTACCTAAATTCCATTGCTAACCTGTTAGTTTGATTAGTTCAAAAGACACAAATCAATACTACAAGGCTAAGAATGCAATAGGCTGTCACACAAAAGTCCAGGACTGGCAACGCCGCCCTTGCTGGCATGCAGTGAAGTGGCAACGCTGATGTTAGATGCACCCTAGATAACAGGTAGAATAATTCACTGAGGGTCTGGGGCCTAGGTCTGGCTAGCTTCTGACTGCTTTCATCTTCAGCTCGCTACAAGGCCGCCTGACGCCCCTGACCCTCCAGAGTGCGCTCGCCTCTTGCAGTACAGGCAGCACGCTTTGCGCCTCGGAAAGAGAAACATAGTGTACATCTGAGAACAAATCTCGCCATAGACTCTCCACCGAACTCAAGAGTTAGTACTCCCGAGAGAAGTGGGGCTGGTTGAACAGCACGGCCAGTGTGCAGTGCAGGCTTTGGCGCCCGCTTTGTCACGCTGGGAGTTGTCGGCTCAGGGCTCGCGGCCTTATACTGGCAGAGGGAGATCTCTTTCAGAAAGTGACCGAGCGTGTTAAGCGCATACGCACCCTGCCTGCCGTGAGACATGACCTGCTCCTGGGACACGTGCGACGTCATGGTCGGCTGACTTTCGGGCAATGAGGAGACCGGTTTCTGGGTCCAGACGAGGTGTGTGCGGGTCGAGAGAGAACTCCATCAGCAGAAACATGCCCTTAACACTGGAGTATGCTATAAATAAGAGACATCAACCATATTTCATGAGGTTTTTATGGCGATATGTGCTCCTAACACTTGTACTGCAAGGATGGCACGGTGACGGAAATATCTGCATCAGCTCCTCCTGGGGTTCATCACTGCGTATGAGGAGATGTTTCCCTCAATGCCCAGATGTCACCTCATACGCCAGAGTTCAACTACCATGACCACACAGCACCCAGGATTAACCAGGGTTGAGACAATGGAAGAGGAGAGGCAACATATTTCAGTGGTTAGCTGAATGAAGCAGAGAAAAAGTCAGGGGCGCAGTTTCCCAGTAGAGTGCAAATGTCATCATGGCATATCTTAGCCAGAGAACTTTAGGTGAGGAGCCAGGACTTTCATATTGGGTCAATACCAGTCAATACTTCCATACACCGGCCACTACAAAATTACTGACATCTGAACACTTCCAGCATTTTACCACATAAGTGGGCAGAGCAGACAACAGTTTTTCCCAGGATCACACAATTTCCTGAAGTGAGGAAGAGAAGGTTGAAATCTAGGCCTCCTCACTCTCATATAACTAAGCAACCTGCTATTCTACACCCTTTTCCATTTCACCCCAACCTAAACCACTTACAGAATAACTAACACCAAACTGCAAGCTTTACCATTCTATGTACCAACTGAAGATCTTTTGGTAAGGCACAGAGGCATAGCAACAAATGCATTAATCTGCTATTTTCCCCCAGTAAGCACATTTTCAACATTTAAATTCTGCATGATGCAAATTCGCTATATTTTCTGAAAATATTTCTATACTTGCGTAGTGAATGTTAAGTCTAATTCTTTTTTTTGTATTGTCCACCTCCTTAGTATGTCTTCCTGTACAAGTAAACATTATTTGCAGTCTGAAAATCAGTGGGGTGAAAGAGAATGGGAAAAGTTTTTATCTGTATACAACTTTTACTTTAAGTGCCTTTAATGAAGCAAAACACTTCACCTGCTGGATAGAACTCGCCTCTGTATAAGCATTCTAACCAGGCTCCGTAGAAGATTTTTTTTAAATCAAAATAAGCTTACTTTGCAGTAAAGTGGACATCTGCAAAGACAATTTTGTAAGAGTCTTAACTAAATGTTGTAATCATTAAACTCGAGGAAGTGTTCTGTTACTGCAAAGGTCCAAGAGCACACTACTGACACACAATTAGCTGAACTATTACCCCACAATGATCCTTTCGCTCTCTGTACCTATGTCTGTCTACTAGGGGGAGACATAGGGCTTCTCCTAAGCTTCCCTGGGAGCACCCATCATGGTGAACCTGCTGAAGAGGGAAAGGTTGCTACCATATGGACCACGATCAACCGAGTGCTCAAAAACTCTGTGGTTTAAGAGGATGGGCATTGGAGAGGTAATGGAGGGGAAACTTGCAAAAGTTGGAAGGATCCTCAGGGCACACTCCAAGACGTGAAGCCTCAGGTCTTACTCCAGCCACCTTGTGGTTCTGCCTAAACTCGGAGAGACCTACTGTACTTGGTACAAAGATGTATTGATAATCTCCTAAACAAGGCCGCACACAGAAAATGTTTTCCAATCAGAGCAGGCCTTGTGCTAGCTCTATAAAGGGTGTTTCACAACCCTCTCTTCCCAGTGGTGAGGTTAATATTTGGTTACTATTTCCATTAGCTCACTATGGCCAAAATGGCCTGAACTTTCTGAGGCACCCAGACACTCTCCAGGTGCTAGTGTCCTTCCTATTGGGGGAGGAGAGGTAAAAAAAAAAATCCCTGTTCACTGTCTTTTCTTCAACTCCACTCTCCTGCAGCAGAAGCACTCCAGCACATTAAAACATTACACAGTTACAAGTGTTCTGCATGTACCTCTACATACAAGGGTACACTACCAAAATCATGTTCAGGTTCACTACAGCTGCAGCAGAAATGTGCTTAATAAAGAATAGTTGCACAATCCTAGGAAGAAGCTCGTTCAGCCTAGTACCTGTATGTGCTGGTTTGGTGCCATCTTCATCATTCCCATAGTACTGCATCATACGGGAGCCACTGCTAGTATTAAATGAAGTGTCAATCAGATTCTGTGTCATGAGATGACTCCTTTAACTCCCTCACCACGTGCAGCACTGTGCCCCTCTATCCTCAGGTTTGTGTGTCCTTTGGGATCTTTGAAACACTTCGGTTTTCCTTATTTCTCAGGGCATCGACCTCCTGCCAAATACAATGAGCACCAATCATTTTTCTAAATGAGTGGAAGAAAAAAAAAAAGTAGGCTCAGTTCCAGCCCAAAAGCTATAATCAGAGCACTGGGACCACTTTCGACCATAGACCCCAGTTTACCAATGAACACAACTACTGGGCTGTAAAACATATACATGCATCTCTAAACCTGACCTAGACTATGAATTTCACCTCCCCTGCTCTAGAAGCAGGGCCCGGGAAGAGAGTAATGCCCAGAAGACCACTACCTAAGCATGAGGGGATTAACTCCCACAAATATTCGGATAGGAATTCTGGTCGGCAGTTACCATCTATCTATACTTTGTGTTAGAGGCTGCATTATCATGACTATTCCTACGATGTGCTCTACTGCATTAACCAGTTCACCTATAGCCTACTACCTTCTACTCATTAGTGGATAGAACTTCCCGGGGCAAAATATCATGCTTAAAACACCAACAAGGTATGTAAAAGTAGGCAAGTATATGTTTATTTCACTTAAACCCACATATGTATTTTAAAAATATATATTGCTGTTCAATGTACGTACATAAGGAGTTAATAAAGTTAATCTATACTTACCTACATGCATTTATTTTCTAGATATTTTGCCTACGATATTATAGCAGTGTGATATTGATGAAATACAATCTCTAGGGGGTCCGGACAGCTCTGTCTTTTTTTCTTTAAACCTTTATCTATAGTTTAGCTCTTCACATTATAAATTAAATCATATGAGCATCAGAGAGAAATAAACAGGAGAGGATGAACTACACTTATGAAGTGACCATTTGAACTTTCTGTACACCATACATACGCACGCACCCCAGTACAGGGAAGCCAGCGGTGGAGCGGGAGGGCTTGCAAGGCTGGTGTGGGGACAGCCAGCAGTGGAATCATAGACACCTCCTGATGCAGAGAGACGTAACAACCGCCCAGTGCTTTACAATAACCCAGACTGCATCCAATCGATTTCAGAAGACTTCTGGACACACTTATCTAACAAGAAATCGCTTACCTACATCATTGACTAAGACACTCTTACCGGAAGCAGTTAAAGAACCACACATTTACCACTAATGATAGATTGAAAAGACAATTCAGATATCGGCCTATGGTGGAGTCATCAAATGCAGAGTTGCAAGTTACCCAGAGGCCTTTAGCGACAAAAGGGCTGTATTAATGACAGACTGTACACTATACAAATGCCTCCACCACAAACCACCTTCAGTGCCGCCTAGTAAGTGTTTGCGGGTCTCACATTTTCAAAAATCTTAATTGTTTTAAAAGTCCACAGCGGTCTAACCAGGGAATAGAAACAACAAAACTAAAGGAAAATACTCAAATTCAAGCAACATACCTAGCGGCCTTCAGACCTGCTACATCCCTTGTTAAACAAATGCCATCGTTATAGCAAAACAATTAGATGCACCACATAAAACATATTGAATTTAACAACCCATTCATTGTCCTCATTCATCCACAGCCCAGTCAACAATAAATTATGTTTAATGCTCCTACTTCAGTTACGTAAATTATAAACTTCCCACAGATATGCGAGCATTTCAATGTTAACCTTAAAGTCCAAGCAGCCAAAATCTCATGCCTGCAGGCTTTTAGAAATTGAAATCAAAAGCAAACGCTGGCAAAGCCAAGGGGTTTAGACTGTGCAAGCCTGCAAGGTCATGTTTATCCCCCCACAAACATTCGCATTAGGCATAAAATATTTACTAGATATAATACTACTGTCCTAAGGGTGACATGCACAGGTTTGCAAAATCTAAAAATGATCCATTACAAAAATAAATTAAAAACAAAAAACATGAAACTGAAGCAGAGGCTGGCTAACCAGCCCCGGCACCAGGGGCGGCTCCTTCACTATGGCAAAGGAGCATCACCCCACTGGCTGTGCCAGAAGCAGAAAAATAAAACGATAGCTTACTATCGTTTTATTTTTCTGCTTCTGCCACTGCCAGCAGTACAGGGTGAGAGGGGGGAGGAGGGGAGAGTGCACCTAAGTGTGAATGTGTGTGTTTGGCCGGCCGTTTGAGGCCAGCCAATCAGACATGCGCACTTAGGTTTCTCCAGCCCAGCTGTGTTTAACAGCTTGAGAAACTGCACAGACCCCAGGGCTGTGTCTTCCGCTCAGACCAATCCTGGCACTGCTTTCATGCAAGGTTTTACATGAAAGCAGCGCCAGGACTACTGGGGAGCTTGTGCTGGTGTCACAGCAGTGAATGGGACACCAGAAGAAGAAGAAGAAGGAGGGCGGCAGGGTCTCCATCCCCAACCCCACCGCACCTTGAGTTATGTGGCGGCCGACCCTGCCCAGCACTAAAGTGGATTCGTTTTTAAATCAGAAGTGTGCAAGCAAAATATACTCACTCACAGTAAAGAGAGTTAATGGCTGAATGGGTTGAATCACTGCCCGAACCCGGGCTGGGATTGGTATAAGCAAAATGTGAATGACACCAGAGCAGACCACTGGATGAAGAAGAGATATTTTTTTGCAGCAAGAGAAAGAAAGAGGGAGCGAGCATGAGCACAGATGCTCAAGTGTCAGGATATAGACAAATAGTTGGTGTGTGTCAATTATAATTAGCATTATTTATACTGCATTATCCCATGTTTGTTGTTTTTTTATGTAATCCTGTGTAATGACAACGATGTCTTATAGTTTGATGTTTTCACATCCCTAAACCAGGGGTTTTTCTGGTGTGTGCACGCTATTGAATAAATAAATAGAAATACATATGTATGTATTTTCAATGTTGTTTTTTTGGCAAAACATGGGGCCTGAGAGACGACAAAAGCTCTCCCTGGGCCAAACCGAAGTATTGTCAATGCCAATAGGTCTGACTTTAATGTGCTGCACATGTGAAGAGTATTTTTAACCCTGGGATACTGGGAATAGCAGCGAGAACCAAAAACGAGCATCTGCTTGCTCTGGCGTGATGGAACATGAGCACAACTAAGAGTACCTCAGAAGAGAACAGAAGCATGTGACAAGCAGTTAGGACTGAGAATTGAGAAACACCAAAGTTCCTAGTGCACCATGCAAAGTAGCTTAAACCAGTTCCGTTTATTCACTGCTAACATCTTTGGAGGAAGTGCAACTTTCATTTAACAAATGCACAGTGAGGTAAATTAAGTAACAGACAGGGCAGCAGCATTTTGTACAATTCTTAGAATACAATAAAATATTCAACTAAATAGAGTAAAATTACAGTTCTATAATCCAAACAGGATGATATTCTTCCTTCAACTCAGAGGCACGGATAGATTTTCCTTAAACTCTTCAACACAGAGTAACACTTAATATCAATCTTGTCGAAACGCAGGCAAAAGTTAAGATCAACGCTTAAAGTAACAAAAATATTTTAGTCATGGACAGCAGCGGGTGTTCAGAGAGCCAGTGCCTATGAAACAAATATCCAGATCCAAGGATGTTGCCGTAGAACTAGAAAGTCCCTTTTCTCTGCATGCAACTTATAAATACTATTCGTCATCAAACATACAATTAATGTAAGACATTCCTGTAGTTTAAGGCATTGCAAGCTTATTGTTGTATCAGGAACTGAATTTCAACAGCATAGAAAAAACTAAATCCAAAAACAACAAAAAATCAACTGAGATTAAATTAACATTAAAAAAATCGCACAAAGAGCACAAAAATGCTTAACTACCCAATGTCTAAAGTTTTTACTTTAAGAAGAAAATGCACTTCAAAATGTACAGAACTAATAACTAAGCATTAAATTACAAATGGTCACAATGAAATTGAGACCTTTCTAGCACGCCCTGTACTGGAGCACTATGTTGCTAGGCCTCTTAATGTCAGACAATTGATAGGCCCCCTATGTGGTGTTTGTTGTGTTGGTAACAGGAAGTTCATGCTTTTGTAGTTGTCACAGAGTGGCAATATAAAAACAATTTACCCTTGCATTTCCCACCGATTTTTACTTCTAAACCCCATGCCAATGTATCTGTCAAAGAGTTTACAGGGGTAAAACGCTGCGGATTTCACTGTATTGAGAAGTAGTAAAAGGTGAACTTAGTGAGGTGCTCTGGGCTAGAAAATCAGAACTGAGCAACAGGAAAAACGTGCATGATAAATCAAGTCCAACTTTAATGCACACATAAATAATGTACTCTAAATGGCAAATATTTACAAGATGTTACGTAGAAATACAAATTTGAACCCATCCCTTAGTGGGCAGCAGCTTAACCACGGTGGAAATCAAGTACCCTAAAGAAATATCACAGAAGGAAACTAATCCTGTAAGTGGAGTCTGCTCCTGATATCTGGCAGGTACTATGTGGCAATATATGCTGAGAAGGCTCTAATGCTAAGAACCACCATTGCCCCTATTTGGGCCTACTGAAAGCATGAGACTTTTCACAATCAAAAAAGTCAAGCCTACAGACTGAAGAGGCTACTATATTTACCACATTTAATAATCTATCAAGCACGTATGTTGGATTTAGAATGAAAATAAACATGACCTTGTGGTCTCTGCCTTAAAAACCCAAACATTTTAAGAAGTATCGTTTGACATGTACCTTAAATCACCCTCTATAGATATTAAGCATTTTTGAGCCAGACCAATAAAATGAACATAGGTATTAAAGCCCTGCCTATTGCTTTTGTCAGAGTTAGATGTGATTAAGTCACTAAAAGCTCTAGTCAGATGCTTAGCTCTGTCTCAGCTCGAGGTACTCTTGGAATGTCGAGCCCATATCGAGTCATGCTTTTATGAGAAGCCCAGTGGCTACAGCTGCTGACCATGTTACATTGTGACACTGGTTTGAATGTGGGCCTCCTCTCACCATCCTGTGGATCCCTGCAGACCTTGCTATACAAATAAAAATGTGTAACACAGTCTGTGTCTCTTGTGAAGCACTCTTATATCCTTGGGTAAGGTTTGCGTGAAGTAAAACCGTCACAAAATGGGGATTCCACCCCTCAGACACACTCTAATCACATAGGTCAACAATAAAAGCAGCCTATTAAACTTTTTATGTCAAAAAAGGATACCCATCTATTCAATGAACTGCAAAGTGTAAAATTTGAAAATCTGGGTTCAGTCCCAGTTTCGCTGCTTGGACAAAATGTGTGATTTAGGGCAAATACTTCATTTCACTGAGCCTTATGATCGTTATCACCTATAAGATTTCCCCACATACACAAATTCAGGTTGGTTACTGTAAAAAAACTCAGCTCCAAGATGGCATGCATGAAAAAGATTGGTACTATTCTTTAGAGAAGTAGAAAAAAGAGAAGTAAAAAGGAATGGGAAAGGGTTTTGGGACTCCCTAGAGCTTTGATGTGCTTGAGGTATTTCAGGTCTGAATATTAGTCGCCCTGACTGGCTAGGCTGGGAATCCACCCCATCCCATGACCTAGAGGGACATGCCCGTCATGAACCTACGAGGATGTTGGTTGGAGCTTGCGGTAACATCACTAGGAGGACCAAAAAAAATAAAAGGAAAATACCTTGCTTGCAATTGATTCAATAGATTATAATGTTGCTCCGCCTATAATAAGAATCAAGGCCACACAAGCCCTCTGACTTGCCTCTTGGTACACTAACAGCACTGTCACCAGGGCAACGACAGAAATGTTTCTCTGTTTAAGTTGAAAAACTCTCACTTGTATCAAATATTTCTCAAATAGTCTGATGTTCTAGGGTGAAGCTCTTCAATTTTAAAGCAACACACGTTTTGGAATTTTGAACAGACCTTGTCATATTCTCACACCATCTTTGTTGCATGATTTGCAAGCAAAATATTTTGAAGGCTGGTGCATAGGCTTTTAAGGGCAGACCAACCTGTGGCTCGGCTCGAACTTGGCTCTCTCTGGTAATTTGTTGGCTCACCCACCTCAAGTCACACAGTTCACATCATACCTCTCATTCCTTTAGAATTTGTCAGAGTTAAAATGGAAAGACATTTCCTATGGTGTTTCTCCTGGAGTTAAGATATAAAACCCTTTCATACTGTATTTGCCGGAGAGTTCACCAAGCAAAACCGTTTTTTGTTGCATTCGCCAGAATTCACAATAATACCTGTTCCTGTTGTATTTGTCAGAGAGTTCACAATGTAAAAAGCCTTTCAGATTACATTGTAGAACCCTTTCCTACTATATTAACCAGTGCCAGCAACCGCATTCTTATTGCATTTGTCAGAGAGTTCACAATGTACATCTCCGATTGTATTTCTCAGAGTACACAATAGAAACTCCTTCCTATGTTTCTGGCCAGGTGTTCACCCGCTCCTATTATATTCCAGAAATCAGGTTTGAAATGCCCTAGAGCAGTCAGAGTCGCTGGTCCTAAATGCCTTTGCAATCTTGGGGCCTCAGTTTTCAAGCTGGCGACCAAGTACCCATTTTAGCACTTGAACCCCAGTGTTAATGTGGAAAAACAGTCTCAGGCTGAATGGTGATTTGGGGGGGGGGGTAGGTAATGGCTACAAAAACAACAATAAATCAAAGTCTAGCCTATACTTCTTTAAAAACAAAAAATCCTGCAACGAACTAACAACTAAATGCTAGGCAAAAATTTACATTTAGTTAAAAAGTTTCAACAGGAATTGCAAACTGAAAACCTACCTAAAATGGACTCTCAAAAATCACAGGATGCACATCATGTACTCCAAAGAAATAGTGAAGGGGCAAATAACTCGGTGCATCTATTCTGCTTCTGTTATCTGTGTTGTAGACAGTGACTATTTGCTCGCCAATATGCTCTAACCCCATAAACCAGCGGTGCTCCTCAATGGGCCTCTTGCATCACAAACCTTTTCACCATCAGCAACTTTATCAGCACATATAGCCATCAATGAAATAAGACTCTTCACTTTAACCTAAACATAAATATCACCATTTGGTTATTGCCAAAAAAGAACCATCAAATATTTATGGCAGACCCAAGAGGTACTTTGAGATTAATATAGTGTCCCTATAAAACACCTTGCGTTCACTCACGCCAGGCAAAAAAATAAAAAGAAAAATAAAAGGACCGGAGTACTGAAGTCCTTCCTGCTGCATCACAATGTAAAACCACTGTTTATGGCAGTTCAATGTAAAACCCACCCCCATAATATGCCAGAGTTCAAAATGCGAAAACCCTTCCCATAGTAGTGATCAATGGGTCACACCAAGAGAAGACCTTTCCTACAAAATTTGACGTGGGGCCTTTGTTAATAATGTCCATTTCAGTTATAAGCAAAGGAACTTTTCTTTAGGTAGACTTACAAAACTATTTTTCAAGCAAATGCTTGTAGAGGAGACCACCATGTGGGGGAGTCACTTCCACTTTTTGCTGCTACTGCTTACAGCTCTTCTTGTGATCACATAAGCCCTCACAGACTGTTGTAATGCAAAGCTGGGTTTAAAAATACAATGAAATTTAAATTAAAAAAAAAAAAAAAATTAAAAAAAAAAAAGAAGAAGAACAGAGTCTGTTAGAAGGTGTTACCAAAAAACGTGCCTATTAAATTAATCTGTGGGAATCTATATTAAAAAAACACCTGTCTACAGGCTTTAACAGAGTGTAATACTAATCCACCCATAACAGTCTATGGACTTTAACATGTGTGTTTGCAATAGATAATTCCAGCCTATTACCTCTATCATAACTTTTCAAAATGAACAGATTTGACCTATTTCAACTGACATAACTTAAACCAGCTGGAAAAAAAGAAAATCAAGCATACAGCTTCAATGAATGGCTTACCACCATAGCCAACCTAAGGTCTACTGTATGGCAGGGGCGGCTTCTACGTTAGGGCGGTGGAGCAACACCCACCTACCAGCAGAGGCAGCTGCAAAACCTTTAAAAGAAAATGATAATAAACTTTGTTTATTAATGTTTTTATTTAAAGGGGCGGGCCATTGGGGTGACGAGCAGTGAGGGGGAGCACTCTGCCTCGCTGCACATGTATGTTTGGCCGGCTGTCTCGGGCAGGCCAAACACACGTGAACACTAGGCTCTCTCAGGCGCAGCAACACAGTTGCCGGGTTGGAGAGAGCTTGCACAGGCTCCCAGTCTGCCTGGGAGCGCCCTGGCTGGGTAGCTCCCTCAAGCAGGGAATGACATTGGCTTCAGCAGCAGAGAGTGACTGAACATTGAAGCTTGTGGAACACAAGGGCCTACATGCATGCACTTCAAAATGTAATGAAAGCTGGGAGTGACGCAGTCGAGAAGCTCAGATTTCAAAAGAGCTTGGAGGGTTGTGTGACCTTCCTTTTTTTTTTTTTTATAAACAGCACTCAAAGGTAAAGTGACTTACATACATTCTCCACACACTACCAACACATAAGAGGAACACAATGCAATTATGTGATGTGTCCATAAGAACATATAATACTACAAAAACTGTTAATCTCTGGTCTGCAGAATCTTGGGGGTCTGCAATTTTTTAGAATATGAAATAATTTTAGCAGATTAACAATGTGGATATATATGATAAACCAAAATGTAAGAAGCATTTGCAATGCAACAGGTCGTGCATCTTTCTAACAAGTTAATTGTCAGCTTTTGACAACAGCGCTCGCAAGCAAAAACAAAAAAAATATAACAAAAATAAAAACATGAGAGGAAACTGAGAAAAGACAACTTACCAAAATAAGATGAAGTTAGCTTTAAAAAATAAAACTTTGCAATTTTGTTTGTCCTCCTGGCCACCTTTTTGACAGTCACAAGCCTTCTGTGTTAGAGGCACTGGAAGTTAGAACAAAATAGTACCTCAATCCCATCGGGAGCAGCGGATGGGCACTAATTAAGTTGAAATCAATTAGTGCTTGATCTTGGCTCCACAAAGAGGAACGGAAATGATGCCAGACATGCCATGATGAATTTCAAGACTGTAAGGAAGAGTGCCACGCAAATCAGCAGATAGTGAGCGATAGGCGGGCTCCAAGTCCTTTACTGAACACAACAGCATCTCGCAGACAAGACGCATGCGCGACCCTAAAAATGAACATTTTTAATATTCAGTAAATGTGAAGGAGTAAGAATTCTGAGGCTAAATATTTCCTCAGTATCTTCAGGTTGATTTGTAGGAGCAGCACAAGTACAGCAAACAGGATCCAAAATGGACTATTGGGAGTTTCAAATGAAGCACTGGTATGCACTGACAAAAAGAGAGCGTACATTAGAAGAAAAAAGCCAAAGTGATATATTAGAGTCTAGCACATCAAATCAATATTTTAGAAATTAAGCCATGTACTGAAAAGCTCCAACCTTCCCATTAAAATTAAACATTTGATTTCTGTATTTTTTGTTTGTGAATTAAAAAAGATATATTGTTTTATGTAATGGTTTGTTGTATATTTGTTTCTGTATTTTTCTGTATTATTTTGAAGTTCAAATTATAGTGATGCTTAGGTGGGGGTCCCCTATTCCCTGTAAATGTTTCAGTGGGGTCTAAGAAGAAAAAAACTTTTAAGAAACGTTGCTCTAGATCAAGATTTGCTGTCCATCTAGAATGCTCAGTCCATGTTTCACCAGCCCTTTGCAGTATAAGCTAGCTCCCATCGCATCCCACATACTCCCTTATACAGACGGAGGTCATCTTTCCCAGGGAAAGAATGTAAATATTATGCAACAAAACCAACAACATTTTTTTTGCTGTGCGCCTGAGCAACAGAGCCATTGAGGACCACAGGATAAGATGAGATGAGATGAAAAGCCAGCAGTGAACGAGTACGATGTCGCAGTAGCTACAGCAGTTTAGCTAGTCATGTTTTTTTAGCCAACAGCAAAACAAGCACGCTGACTTACCAGCTGCCTTATGACAAGAGACCAGGTAAGCTATGAACAACGGGCAGAAAGCTGAACTAGAAGCCAGCGTGGTACTCCTCAGCATCAGCACCGGAAGCTGCGTCACGTTCCACAAGGGCTATATAAAACCACCAAATGATAACATAATATCCCGATGGCAAACCCTATCAGCAACCAGCGGCTCCATCACTGGAAACTGAGAGGCCGAATTGCCCACATATCATTTCACGCAGAATAACTCACCTTCCTTGAAACCATGTCCCTGCCACCAAACAATACCCAATCTCCTCAAGCCGCAACCATTTGTGTGAACTCACACAGCCCCTCAAAGGGCCCCACCAAACTCCAATCAATGTAGTCTAGCACAAAAGAAACTGGGCTACACGCTTGCTGTAGTGTCGGAGAGCACCGCTCAACCCCAACAATACCCGATAGTAAGTTATAGTCACAATTACCTATTGATTAACCACTAACCTTGGGTTTCAAAGCGGAGCTTCAACGTCTCTACAGTACACTGTAACGCCCGGGACCTTCAGCGAGGAGACTTCTGCATGCCACAACGTGCAGGGTCACGCAAAGGGAAAGCTAATAACTAAAGAGAGAGCATTCAAAGCCCTATTTGCGTCCAATAATGTGAAGAGTCTAGGAACCACTCCACGTCCTACTTTGAAACCCGGGCGTCTCCTGAAATGTGCTGCAAGACATTAAGGAGCTGTGAAAAGTTGGGTTTTTAAAAGCAATGTTGTTCTTAACGTGGTCTATGGTTGCACCGGTGAGTTTAGGCACAATGGTGTGTTCATATGGCAGTTCCCTGCATCCTCACGGTACTACTGGCATAACCTCTGAGGAACTCAAACTCGTCACTTTAAAAAAGTATTCGGTGCTTGAATCATGCGCTGCTATTCTGAGAATCAAATATTTTGAAATGCAAATAAAGCTCATTAGACTTCATGCTACACCGGACCACTGAAGCATGAAGGAGACGCGATGCCCTCTCTGCACATGACGTGCCACCCGGGCCGATTCTTCAGCAACAGTTTCCCAATGGTTGGCAAACACTCAGTGTGTTCCGTGCTGCCATCAACAGCAAGCGTGCCTTCCCGTACTTATGAGTTAGGTAGCAACTGAATAAGCAACAGAAATTAGTCAGGTGAGCGAGGCCTGTCCGGGACTGCGTCTATGCGCCACTGCCCATTTAACACACAAAAAAGGACCCTCATGAAATCTTGACATGGTCATTATGCGTGCAAGGAAGTGCCAACAGCCTCTCAGGTGGCAGGAAAAGGCACTGCGACCACTGAAGGACTACTTGATGCACTTAAGCATCCCCCTGAGTAGAGCCTGGCATCATCCACTGCATCAACGATTGTACTCTTGATCACCGAGTACAAGAATATTCTGGGGTCCTAACATCATGGACAAAATATCGATAGGGAAATACAGATTTACTATTCCTATCCCCACATCTATGCACCTTAAACATATATGCCATCAATGCGCATGTAAGTGGAGTTAGGTATAGAAAATCTATACATACTTACCTTTTGATATCTTGTCCACGATATTAGAACCCCATGATATCCTGGACTCAATATTCAGGAAGCACACCCCCGTGAAGCTACATGGCTGGTGGTATGGATCAGTGAAGTCCCAGATCTCTGCTGTAAATATCATCTAAGAAACTACCAGACTTTCGCCCGTTCCCCAGAATGTTAATTGGCACAAGGTAAGCTAAAACATTCCATCTAAATGGACAGGGAATGGGCTTGCTGTGTCCCAGATAAGGATGTCTGAAGGCTGATCGGGTATGTTTGTTACCTGCCCTGCATCTGATCCTACTGGGATGAAGTACTTCTTAAAACTTCTTCAGGGGTTGGACCTGCTCTGAGTGATGGTATCTCATTAATTATGATGCGTTTCACAAAAGGACGCAAAGGACTATTTTGTCTTACCGTCAGCATTATTGGTACAGTTACAGCAGGCAATGCATTAGAACGAATCAGTCTTCAATACAAGGCCAACAGATTCTCGATAGTTCAAATTTTGAAGAACTAAAAGATATGACCGGGTTTGGTGTCATGTAAATATGATGAACCTCTCTGCATACTAGAACAGCTAGTGTGCCCGATAGGTGGTCCCTTTTTGGCTAGTCTATTATTTAAGAAACAAGGGTAACCAGCACGCCGATTATGAACTGATTAGATGCTGTGATTCGAATATGTTATGTATTATCATTATGCTGTCCAATTACAAAATACCCCTAGCTTCTCGTGGTATTAGGTTCAGGGAGGTCAACAACTACCCTCTCCAAGTTATAGGCTCAACCTGATGGCAAGAGTCTACTGCGGGAAGGGGCATCCAACAACCAATTTGACCCCAGCCAGGAGGGCTATAGTGCCAGCAGAGCTGGCCACCCAGAGGATGGAAAGTTCTAAAATGGCATAAAAAACAGGTGGACAAACATTGGAATGGTGGAGCAGGTGCACTTGGCAGCCTGAAGCTTCTCCTGGACCTGTCCCACTATGACTGTACTAAGCTCTCCACATTCCAATATTCTAATTTCCCCAAATACCTCTCATGGGGTCGTAAATGGCCCTTGGTGTACTGGCAGCAGTTAAAGTCTCTTGCCACCTCTCACAATGCAGTAACAGACACCTGCCTCTCGGGAGGCAGTAAAGGTTGCCATGCCTTTCAGGGCTAAACTGTGAATCATAAGTGGCCGTGACAAAAAAAAGTCCTGCATTTCGCTTCATAAGTGAATAGCCTTAGTGGAAATTAGGGTGGGAGCAGAACGTTGGATATTACCTACCAATAGCAATCTGAGGGAAAAAATATACATTTTGCGGCTCAATTTTTAAAAAAAACTGGCAAGAAATAATAGTTTTTACAGGGAGGTATGAGGGTGCTAATTATACATAGCAATATGAACAAATCTACCACAGAAGTTATGAAAAATTGCTTAGCAGCAGCAAATACTATATAGGATTACAAAAGAAGTCTTAAACACGTGCAAAAAAAAAGATGCTCAGCAGGCAAATAGCTGTTGCACGGCAGAAAAGTGCTTGTCAGAGTGCCCCGCTGGAAAAGAATGCATGGAAAATCCTAGACCAGAAAATAAAACCACCTTAAAATACTGTGGAAGACATAATGTCAGTCATCATCCTTGTGCCTATTGTTAACCAATCAAAATGCATGGGCTTGAAATTAAAGTATTATCAGAGTTGATGCTATTGGCAAGGGTAGTACTTTCAACGGATACTTGAGAGGTGCTCAAATGTCATTCACTGCATATTAGAGTGGTGTTAAGTATATAACTGGTTATTCATGCTGCATGTGCCTTTAATCAGAGATCGATGCCTGGAAGCGATAATTCCTGCCCTCAGATTACTGATTTTACACCTTGAGGCAGCAGGTTACATATGCTGTCGGGATGCTTACGTTCACACGGCCCTAGAACAGACGGCACAAACTAGTTCCTGTGCTGATCCCCCACCTTATAAAAGTGCCAATGTCGAGCTCGTTCATATACAAAGTATAGCTCAACTGAGATATCACTTCAAACAAACAGTATCTGAAGCACAAATGCCGTGCCAATGTAACCGTAACACTAAGTGTATCGCCGCTGTCATGTCATTCCCATCCCACCGATCTGAGGCACCACTGTCATGCTAGTTTCACATGGCCTCTGTGTAAAGCACCATTCCCAGACATGCGGACAATCTAAAGCACGACCATCGGGGGCCAGTCTCAATCTCCCTCTTCGTCTGAAACTACATTGATTTGTGGTACTACAAGCCCCCTGGCGCCCCCTCCCCCGCTATATGCACATTACTACTGCTATGGCAATATCCGAATGGCCCTTCAATTTTTAGCACAGTGCCTCACCCTTTTTGTCCCAAACATACTCAAATTTCCAAACTTGGGCAGGATGTACTAACCAACATCTCTTGCTGCCCCGGCTAAGACACCCAGGAGAAAAGCAAACAGCGCATGTTCTGCGAAGCCGCACAATTTTTAGATACGCTTTTCCCCCCATTAACAATAACAATCTACCATTTAAAACTGCTATATATGTTTGCACGTGTTAGGCTAGCTGTCAGGTCCTGACAGTCGGACGGCCTGAAGAGAGCAAGCAGTCAAAATATGGATGCTTACTCGTGGCTGAATGCGATGCCCAATCCGCCCTCTCCCATTGGGAGAATACACCGTATTAAGTGCCACTGAATGCTTAAGTCCTCGCGCCCACTCAGCTACCTCCAGTGGTGAAGTAACTGACCGCAGTAAAAACACTTGTAAACAATGCTGCAGACCTTGGAGTGCAGTAATATTTCTGCTATGTAGCTCAGTCACGCAATATAAACAGCATGTTACCATGTGTAGGCATAGTGTGGTAAACAAACGCTAGCGTAAAACACAATTCCAGGCCTGCATCCCGGCCTTCCATGGACCAATTAAGTCCTATTCCTATCCGAGTGTTGAAAACTTTACCAGTCTCTCAGCAAGGGATTACTGAGAGGCAAGTATTTTATCAACTTGGCAGGCATCTTTATGGCAGAACCGGTAAAAACACTGGGAAAAGTCAGCAAAGTCCAATATTTTTAAATGTATACTTACAAAGGATGGGGGAAAATCTACTGAAATATCACAGAGATAGATATCTATTACTTCTAAATAATACCTGCATTTGAACAGACTTAGAACTACCCTGTAAAAAAGACAGAACATCCCATATAAAATCCCATTCAAAAATGAGCCCTAGGTCATTTCAGAAAGTCAAAACTTATTAAAAAAAAAAATGGCGGGTATTTCTCTTACTGGAAAAGTGAAAATCCTGTACGGTTCGGCAGTAGCCAGTATCCCTTTTCCCGGCTACTGAATCTGCATCTAAAAAAACAGGACTGAGTGTATTACATTTGTACCACCAGCACCTCACCATCTGACGGCGTACAGAAAAAGTCCTCCCTGCTTTGAGAAAAGACCTCACTGCCTCCCCGAGTCCCGGTAAAAGTAAACACTTGGCCCAGTAAACTTCCCCGGCAGACCAGAAGCACTGGTGGGTGCAAAGAGCCAGTCAACTAGCGGGGTGCGGTAACCCCGCTCTGGGTACCCCGGCTCCGAGGGCTGAGCAGACAGTAAACAGGAAGTGAGGCCGCCGGCCACCTTACCTTCTGGTCCACGATGGAGCAGGCCAGCTGCTTGACGTGCGCCAGGTCGGAGGAGGGCGGCAGCAGGACAAACTCCCGGGTCAGGCCGATTTGGATGGTAAAGGAGACGCCCGGGCAGGGCGGCAGAGCCAGCGGCGAAGGCCCGGGTTCCATGCCGGGAGCGGGCATCGCCAGACCGGGCGCTGGGAGGCAGGGGCTGGAGGGGGAGGAGGGCAGCGAAATCATCGCCCCCGCAGGCCGTCCAGGCAGAGGGCTCCGTTCCTTACATAGGCCCTCTAGTGGGCCACGGAGAGTGGCACCTCACATGGGGGGGGCAAACACACACCCCTAGAGCCAAATCCTGGGTGTGGCTCTAGTAAACTTCCAAAAAGATAAGTAAAAGTTCCGAATCCGTCTTGTTATTGTTTCCTGCTCCGTCCCCGAGCCAGTGCCTAAATTTGGAGACGTGGAAACAGCTCTCGATAGAACAGAAACTCAGAGGGTCCTACAGGAAGCTCTCCCTGCCAGTATTGGAAGCCTATGTGCTACAGTTTCTCCCCACCACCCTCTTCCTCGCAACTCTCCAACAGAGCCACAGGTCTGCCAAGGAGCAGGAAGTGTGTTGACTGACAGCTCTACCGTCCAATGGAAGCCAAGAACTGTGATGTGCACGCCCTCCCTCGAATTTCAGGGTGGAGAAGTTCAGAGAAAGTAAGGAAAGTTGGAAAACTATTCTCTCTGATCATTTTCCACACAAACGGCTGCAAGACCAGTAATGTAGCTTAGAGAGTTAACGTCATTCCTGCAAAAGTCGGCGGGTAGTTCTCACTCTCCCCTGTCTCTCTCCACTGTGCTCTGATCACGCCTCTGTACTCCAAGTTCCTCTGATTTTTGGGGCGCAGACGTTCAGGTTAATCGTTTGAGAAGATATAAGACATCATCAACACGCTAAACAACCCTGCTTGCTAGCGGATTGGCCAACTACCTGTGTTAATGTGCATGCCACGGCGACGGAGAGCTATGTGAAATATGCAGACACAGCGCCCTCGTCATGCGTCGAATTTTAGCGGATGATTGCCTCTCCATGGCGTTCCCCAGGCTTTAATCGCTGCTCACTGGTCGTCGTGAAGTATAAAATGCCAAATTGAGTGAAGATAACTGCCGCGTTTTCACCACAAGAGCGAGGACAGAGCTCCTGAGGATACATTATTTTACTGACCTCTGGCCAGGGGCGAGGAATCCGTTGGTGCTGCAGGTGCAATGGCACTGGGGCCATAGGGGCTAACTGAACCCTGATTAGCGTTGTGTTTTTCGAGGAACGGGCACAACGACGAAGGGTAGAGGCACGCAGCCCTTAGGCTTGGAGGACCATTGCTTGAAATTGGGATCAGAGATGAGGCACTGTAGTGCTGATGCACGCAGTCGAAGAGCAGTGTTGCATGCAGGAGTGTCACAGGTGCAGATACAAGGTGTGGAGGCAGAGAGGCCTTCATCCTAGGGCCAGCATCACTCAGAGGAGGATCACAAGTCAGGCTGTTATTTTGAAAAAATAGGGCAACCCAGAACCGTGGGACCTGGGTAAGTTAATAATGTGACAAAATAATGTTTTGGTCCCCCCGGGGAAGGATATGAATTAACCTCCACCACAGTGGTTGTACCATAAAGAACTTTCTGTACAGATGAAGTTTGTGAGAGATATATCACATTTATTAGAAACTTAAATTCCACAATTTAAAGTGAAGTAAGTAAGGTGTTCCTGTATAACGACGCAGTGTGATTGAATTATGTGTTTATATAAGTGTTGCAGTGCTATTTACATGAAAACTAAAACCAAACTGTGGTTAAAAGCATGAGGTCTCAAATAAGCACCTAAAGCCATAGGTACTGTGAGCCTGCTGAATTTTTCAAAAGCCAATCCACATTTTCTAATACAATTACAACGTTTCGACCCCAAAGAGATTAATTCAGGCGGGTCATAATCAGGACAGAATATTGAAATAGGAAGCACCCCTATTTGATTGAACTCAGACACATCCTAGTTGTGTTAACAATAAAACTATACCAATTTGCCTTCTATTTCATGTAGCCCTGGTGTGTTGTTAATAATACCACTTTTTTACTTTACCATCTAATGGCTTCACAAAGGTCTTAGGTCGTTCCATGAAAATGAGACAATTTTTTAAAGTCCTTTTTAAAACATGTTGGCGTGGTCCTATGTTAAAGCTAAGGATCTGTAGCCCGGATTTAATCAGGTTAAATGCTTTGGCTGGTAGTTCAGCAGCACAGTGAATACAAGTCAGGATGGTCATAGGGCACAGGGATTCTCTTTCCGACCATCCTCTATGCCACAGGAGTTGTGCTCTGGAATGTAAAAAGGCAGATTCTCTACAAGCCAGTCAATCTGTGTCTTTCTCCTTTTCCATCTTTAGGGCCACCGTCTTCTGAACGGTGTTAGGGGATAACCCCTACCCCTGCGGGGAAGGCTGCTCTGGTCCCAGCCCTCCTCTGATGAGACTACAGAGAGCTCTTTCAAGTAAAAGGGGAACACTGATTAAGTTGTTGTGCTATTTATTCATCTTGATTGTACACAGCAAGGCTCAGAACTGCCAGGCACTGCCCTGTTTTTGTGAGACGGGGCTCCTGGGGATGGCATCCACAGGATGTCCACCCTCTGGTGTCTTCGGGCGAGTGGTTAAGTCCAGGCTCTAGGGACTAGCATATTGCTTAGTTTTGCACGCAGGGCGGGGTTAGTTAAGCCATTAGGGGTCTGAGGGCTAATCACATCATTCCAAAGCTGTGGTCCTGCAGTGAGGGGTGGTTTAATTTGTTCCCCTGTCTGAGCTTGGCCTATAAGCGGTAGGTGGAAAATGGTGGATTAATCGGACACTGTAAGAGCGGCGGTCCAAGTATTATGTGAAGCGGGCAGGGCAGATTTAATTCAGCCTGGTGTATTGTCACAAGATTGGGTGGGAATGGAGAGGCCGAAGTGCACTGCGGCACATGGTCTGGCGGCTGCTACTTTAGCATGCTCGCCGCCGCAACACAAATTTAAGATAACAGGTGCTCGTTGCCAAGGGGAGGAGAGTGTTCAAAAGCCGATCGGGCTTTAGAAGAGGAGGCGATACAGCTCTTACATGTTGAAGAGTTTGTTTCTATTTCAGAGAGAGGCAGGGGCTGCATGCGCACACCTGCCTCTGCTGGAAAATGCCCGTTGAGTGAAAGGCGGGCCCCAGGGGAGTTCAAAAAGCAAATTGATGACAGTGCTCTGCATGCGGGTGTCTGCATTGCCCACGAAACATGCTGTGGAGATTTCCAACTAGCAGGGGCAGCTGAGTGCTCACGCGTTACTCAGCGCGAGCACTCATTAATTTTTTTTGCCTATTTTCAGAAACAAGGTAAAACAGGAAAATTACCAGACATCAGCTTCAGTTTCTATCGATCAAAAACTTCCAGCAATAATCTGCTCTTCTGAAGGGCAACCTAGCATTTATGCACATCACGAAATGAGAACAACAGTAGAAGAAAAAAATCACACAACATAGTGAAATAAAAAAAAAGTTAAAGTTATTGCTAGTAATAAGGCTGATGAGGTTTCAATTAAGGGTTAAACAATGTCCAGCAATGAATTTCATATGGGTCTGACTGAGCCCCAAGGGACACTGGGTTCAGGTGGACGGGTTTGGGTGCCTAGTGAGGCTGGATTGACCCAGAGTATAGTGTAATGCTATCTGTATTACACTACAGTCTCCTGCTTATTAAGGTGAATCTCAAATTCTAATATCATTTGTTTTGCCTGCAGCAACACCTCCCTATGTCCCTGATTCCACTGGATTCCTAGAAATTTCACATTTTGAGAGGGTCCTTGTGTCTTATCTGGATTGACCATCCACTCTTTGCTCTGCAAGAGTTCCACATCCCTGTCCAACTGAGTCTGCACCTGTTCTTGTGTCTCTCCCTGAATCATCTATATAATGAGACAATTGTACCCCTGGAATGACAGATACTTCATCTAGGTATTCTGCCACCAGCCGGTGACAGATGGTGGGGCTATGTACATACCCCTGGAGGAGCCTTAACATCTTAAGTGTCTACCACTATGGGAAATTGAGAATTGTTCCTGACTCTCAGGGGCCAATGGTATGGAAAAAAAGCATTAGCAATATCAATAGTTGCATACCAGGTCCCTTTATGTTTTTGTACCCTCTCAATCAAAGTGATGGTGTCGGGGACCGCAGCGGTCAACGGGGGTGTATATTTGTTCAATTTGCGGTAATTGATAGTCATTCTGTAGCTCCCATCTGATTTGGCAAACGGCCACAAAGGAGTTTTCCAGTCAGTAGTGACTGGGGCCACCACACCTGCCTCCATCAAATCCTGTATAGTCTTACTTATCTCATCATGCCCTCCTGGAACCCGATATTGTTGACCCGAGGGTAGGTCGCTCCCCCTGCTGCTGCAGCTCCACCAGCCCAGGCTCCTGAAACCTCCCAGCAAGTCCTGCTAAAAAACATTAAGTACTCCCCCCGCCCAGCCCCTCGCCCAGCCCCGCGCTACTCACCTCTTCTCCTGTACCCCTGTCTTCTGCCTTCCGCTCTCCCCTCCTACCTCTCTCCGCACCTCCGCTGTCCTTCTTCCCTTCGCTCTCTGCTCCTCTTCTGCAGCCCTCTTGCTGCGTGTTCTGCTCTTCCTCGACCCCGCTCCTCTTCCTCACCGCGTTCTCTTCCTGCTTCTTTCTTCATCTGACGACATCATCGCCTCGCATCTCCAGACCATCATCAACAGCTCGTTTGCTTCTGCCACCTTCCCCGAGAGCTGGAAACACGCAGAAGTCAACGCCCTACTGAAGAAACCTACGGCGGACCCCAGCGACCTGAAGAACGTCCGCCCCATCTCGCTCCTCCCCTTCCCTGCCAAAGTCATAGAGAAGACCGTCAACAAGCAACTTACCAACTTCCTTCCGCCGCACCACGGCAGGTGGGAAATCCTTTTCCTACCTGGCGGCCAAAACATGGAATTCCCTCCCCACCAACCTCAGGACCACCCAGGACCACCTCGCATTCCGGAGGCAACTCAAGACCTGGCTCTTCGAGCAGCAGTAACCCCATCCCCCTAGCGCCTTGAGACCCGCACGGGTGAGTAGCGCGCTTTTTAAATGTTTATGATTTGATTTGATTTGATTGTTTCAAACAAACCACCTTGGTTGCTGGGGACCCTTTCACAGGTGTATCTTCAGATGACCCACCCTCACGGCTATCACTGAAGTGTATTGCTTTGATCCAAATTGATAACAACCATCATCCAAGTATAGCGTCATCCCGTTCAAAATCTTAATTCCCAGTATATACTCTAGAAGGGGCAATCCAAACAGTGTATTTCTCTTAGGCATTCTTCCTATTTTTATTTGAACAGTAGTCTGCACTGCAGGTTTTGCTTTCCACCCAATCCTGTGACAGTGTAGTGCTGACCAGTAAACATTTTTGGATTTCTATAAATTGAAGAGGACTCCACTCCGGTGTCCACCAAGGCCCAAACCTTTCCAACATTTCTATGTTTCCGCTGACTTTTAAAATCAACATGAGGTCTGTTATTTTTACAAGCCCGTCCCTGTACCGGAGCTTGTCCTGTTTCCTAATCTGATTCAAACCTGCCAACTTTTGCCCAAGTAAGGTCTGGATATATGCTCTCAAATCTGCAAAGAGATTCCTCTCCTTCCCTGTTTTCAGCAGTTAACTAGTCGGTGTCCAAATCTTCTCTTTTCCTTCCTCCTGAATCTGTGATTTGACCTGATTCACTCGTTTGTAATCTTGCTAATTCACTTTTCTGCTGCCCTTCTTTCTGCCCAGCCCATGAATACGGTACATTTCCCACAGACTCTTAGCAGTCACGGCTCGCTGGGCTAACAATGGGTGGGTGTGGCACAAGGGGGTATGGGGGAGCAGTGGGTAACTATAATAATACCAACAAAAAAACTACCTGATCCACTGACCCGCGCCGCTCTTCTTTCCATCATCGCTGCAGGCACAAGCTCCCAGCCTTGCCTGCGGCCAGTTCTGACGCTGCTCAGAGCAGAGTCAGTATTGGTTGGGAGCGCCCAGCCAGGGCACTCCCAGGCAGGATGGGAGCCTGCGCATGCTCTCTCCAGCCCATCAACTGTGTTTCTGGGCTGGAGAGAGCCTACTGCACATGTGTGTTTGTGCGGCCTGAGACGGCCGGCCAAACACACATACACTCTGAGGGGGAATGCTATGCACTCCTCCTCACTGCTCGTCACCCACGTGGCCCCACCCCTTTAAAAAAAACAATAATCCACACAGTTGATTATCGTTTTCTTTTAAAGGTTTTGCAGCTGCCTCTGCTGGTGGGTGGGTGACTCTCCTGCACCCTAATGGAGTAGCCGCCCCTGCCGTACAGTAGACCTTAGTTGGTTATGATAATAAGCCAACCATTGAAGCTGTATGCTTGATTTATTTCCACTGGTTAAAGTTATGTCAGATGAAATAGGTAAAATCTGTTTATTTTGAAAAGTTATGATAGAGGTAATAGGCTGGAATTATTTACTGCAAACTCATATGTTAAAGCCAATAGACTATTATGGGTGGATACTTGTCTCTTTTATAGATCATAGTGCAAGGTGTCTTTGTGCTGCTTGCGCCACCTGGGTAGTGTTCGAGCGTGTCCGTGTGGGGTCGGAAGGCGCCAAAAGCTCCCAGCTCCGAAATGATTGACCAACCGCCCTGAAAAACACTTTTACTGCATCAAAATGAGAACATCTGGATACATTTGGTGCGTACACAGTACATTTGGTGCGTACTGTGCTGGCAGATCGGATTTCTGCATGACAAATATGAAAAGTAATGTTGATGTTATCTCCACATATTTAGTCGCCATACCGACTCCTGCCAGGGTTTAGCTGCACATCTTTAATGCCACCAACAAAGATGGAGCTGTGGAAGAAAGTGATGTACTGACCCACTTTACCCCCTTTGAATATTGTAGGTTTTTCCAAGAGGTAACGGATGAAAAAAGGGATAACGTAACACATGTGAATACTTACAACATTACTACCGGCAATGTTTGCCACAACTTAACTTGCAACTCTTACAAATTCGGAATATGTGCTCAAATAGGTCTTGAAGCAACAACGGGGTCTCCTCAAGAAATCCTGTGGGAACAGCGAGTACTATGTCAAGATAGAAATGATAAAATGTGTAAAAACATGAACAACAGCATGTCTTGCCAACACCTTGTGACTGCTGCTAGTCACATCAAGCTTGTTAAACTCCCAGTGGGGTGGTTATTCACTTGTGGAAATACCACCTATACGTACATTCCTGCCAATATAACTGGAGGACCGTGTGCTTTTACACAGTTTGGACTTATGATGTTTCCATTTCACTCCGTATCACATCAGCGACTCACAAGAGAAGCAAATCAATAAAGTGAAGACTGTGACTTTGAAATTCAGTTATTATCTAAGTCAGAGTATGTAAGCTTAAGTATTTCTGTAGTAGGAGTTCCAGGATTAGCTGTTTATAATACTCCAATTAATAACAAGGTAGCATGTTTAATGGTCAAGAGTATTAATCTTACCTCCATTGCTTTGTTCAAATTATTGTTAGATATACAAGGCACTAAAGAAGCTGCATTGCAGAACTGGGCAGCCATTGACTACTTGCTCCTGAAGCCTGATCATGGCTGCTCAGAATTTGAGAACATGTGTTGTTTGAACGTGTCAGACCATTCCACCTCTATTCAATCCCATATTAAAACTTTGCATAATTGGTGAAGGGAGTAAAACAAGATGTAGATAAAGAGTGGTGGGACTGGTTATTTAGCTTGTTGCCTGATTTGTGGCAATTACGTACTCTTAGGTGGAGTACTTGTACTGATTTGTATTATAATAATGCTATATTGCTGTATACAACACATACATAATCTGCTTGCAATGTTTAGACCAAAAAGGGTTACTTTTAGACCAGTATGTTATGAGAGTCACTGGTGCAATGGATGTACTCACAAAGTCCATCTCTGACAATGCATACAGCAAGCGACTTTGCAGTTCCACATCAGCCCTTTCTTGTGAAACCCACCTCAGCAGGAGTGGGAACATGGGGTAGAGGCCAAAGTCTCTATTCAGGAGCGTGCTGGAGTTCAACAGGGATTTTTGCCTGAGGAACCCTTGCACGTATAAACACGAATGTTCAAAATGTGGGGAAAACATGCAGTCTTCCAGAGGGTCAGTGAACAGGCAACGTTCGGGGGCAGTGAGCAAGGTAGAGGTGGGGGGATCCTTTCAACCTGGATACAAAGGCTTTTATGCCAATTAAAGTTGAATGTTTGATTTATTGGTTGAAATCTTAATAGAGAAGCAACAAGGCTAGAATGGGGTTTCAAAGAAGGTTTCCGACTTGGATATCAGGGGCCCAGAGAACACAGATTTGCAGAGAATCAAAAAAATCAACAAAAGAACATCATTGTATCGTTAAACAGAAATTAAACAAAGAAGTTGCAGAAGAAAGAATGGCAAGTTCTTTACCCATACTGGCCCTTACCAGATTTGATGATCTCTCCAGCAGGAGTAGTACCTAACAAAAAACAAGGGAGAATTTCACAAGATTCATCATCTCTCATGGCCGCAAAGCTTGCCAGTTAATGACTATATAGTAAGGGAGGATGCTGCGGTGCAATTTGCCTCAGTGGATGTTATAGCCTTAGTTAGAGCAGTGGGCCTTAGAGACGCTTTAGCAAAATGTGATATCAAATCAGCTTTTCTCCTGCTTCCAGTGCGTCCTGTGGATTTTTCGTTATTAGGTATTCAATTAAAAAATCTGTTATATGTTGATAAAGTGTTACACATGGGAGACATTACACCAATTTCAGAGCATAGCAGATGAGTTAGGTGTACAGTTGACTCCCGAAAAAACTGGGGGGTCTAAGTACATGTTTAGTTTTTCTGGCAATTGAATTGAGCACAGTGAAGATGGAGGCAAAGTTACTAGAGGAGAAGGTTAAATAAATTGTTACATTACTGGAAGAAGCATTGTTTGCACCCAGGCTTCACCTGCATCAGAGCCAGCATTTGTTGGGTCATCTTTATTTTACTTGTCAGGTTGTAAGAGCAGGTAGATCATTTTGTAGACGGTTTGGTTTGCTTTGCTATGTCCGAAGCTAAATTACCACACTACATGATCAGGCTTTCAGCAGCATTACGAGCTGACATTGTAGTTTGGTTAATGTTTTTGAAAGGTTTCAATGGAGTTACCATGTGGTCTTTGGATCTAGATTTTACCTGGATGATTCAGATATTTCCAGATGCAGCTGGGTCCAGCGGTTTTGGTTTGTTCTGGCAAGGAAAACTGGTGTGCCAAAAAATGGCCATTAATGGGTCAAGAAGAAAAGGAGCATTGCATTTTTAAATTGTTTTCCTTTGCTAGTGGCTTTGACAGTCTGGGGAAAACAGCTGCAGGACAGAACAGTGACTCTCAATTTAGATAACAGGATGGTTGTGGATTTGGTCAATGGCCAGAAAGCTAAGGAAAAGCATCTTTTAAAGCTACTCCAAAGATACATGCTATGTTGTTTTATGTCCAGTATTGTTTTTAGAGCCAAGCATGTGTCAGGTGTGAACAATAGTATTGCAGACGCATTGTCTCATTCACAGTGGCAGAGATTCTGTGGTTTGGCACCCAGAGCAGATTTACAGAAAATGCAAGTGCCACAAGAGGTAGGGGAGCTAGCGAATTAATGATGCTTGAACTGATTGAAAAATGTCTGGTAGTGAGTACCAGAACTGCTTACCGAAGAGCTTGGGAAGAATTTTAAAGATGGGAGCACCGTATAGGACTTGGAATGAACATGGTTGTTTGCTACACAGGGATCACGTGTTATGTTTTATCCTGAGTAATTTTGAAAAGAAAATCTCAGATACTACAATTGCTAGTTAGTGAGCTGGTTTAAGTTTTTCTGGCAAGTTGTTCTGGGGACATGAGTCCTCAGCTAGAGAAATGGGTAAGAGAATATTACAAAGCTGGGCAAAAGAATACCAGAGATGTCATGTTGTACGGAGTCTTATCTCAGTGACATTGGTCCTGCGTATGGTTAGGAGCCTTGCTTCTGTACCGTTTTCCCCTTGCGAGCAATTGTTATTCAAGTTGTGCATGTCTTGATTGTTGTTTGGTGCTTTTAAGGTATTAGAGCTCTTGGGAAAAAGCCATTCAGGGGGGTCAGAGAGAAGAAAACGTAAAGGTAATAGGTGAAACTATACCAATTTTGTGGAGCATTCTAAAACGGACCAAAACGTTAAGGGGCAAAGGTGTTGCTAAACAAAATAAATGGTTTGGCATGCCTGCTGACTTCTTGGCAAGATTTCAAGGCAGCGGGGTGGAGGGCTGGGCTACTTTAGGTCTAATTGTTGTTCAACAGGATGGATCACGAATGATTGCATCACAGGTTCTTGGGGTAATGGGGAAGATGTTATTTCAAGTTGGGGAGGACCCTTTACGTTACGAGACTCATTCCTTCCGAATTGGTGCAGCTTCTGAAACTGCCAGATTGTGTTTCTCTCTCACAGAAGTCAAACGATTAGTTCATTACATTAGGGCAGTGGTCTTCAAACTTTTTAATGTTGAACCTCTCCCCCGGTGGGGAAAAAAATCATTGGGCCCCCCATAAAGAAAATATTCTTTCACAAATATGCTGTAACATTTACGGCGTGTTACTATGTCTAAACATATTTAAAATTGCAGTTAAGTTCTGTTATCCCATTTAAAAATGCAATCAAGCACATGACATTCTATTCTGGTCAGCCAGGTCTTACTAAAATGTAAACATATCCACAGTGTGATTCTTTGACGATTGTTTGGAGTCATCCCATCTGACACATACTCCAAGCCAGGGTAAGAATAACAAAAATTGTATAGTGCTGGCCCATTACAGAGTGGCTAACTGCTTCTCATTTGTTTTCACTTAAAGCAAAGCACTGTTATCAGCAAGATGTTTCTCTTGGCCAGAGCCTGGCACCCCCCCTTGGATCAATTAAGCACCCCCCAGCAGGGCCACCCCCTGTTTGAAGACCTCTGCACTAGGGATATTGAGAATGCTTAACCTGTAAATCTGGTTAACTGTTGTTTCTCATTTCAGATTGTGTGGCAGGACTGGCGTTGGCTTTTCTTTCCATATGGGTAGTTGGAAACTCATTTATCAAATGGGGAGCGTATCAAGCTGAGAAATAACATTTTGGGAAGAATTTGGGTTTTCACAGGGATGAAATAAAGATTGATTTGGTGGGGTGGCATGAAATGGGGTCAACTTTTACCTTGCGTATCTAATTTGTTGTCAGTTAGAATGTGCCCTGACGTTTTACTATTACATGTAGGTGAAAACGATCTGGTGCAAATATCAGGTTTGGCTCTAATATAAGAGATGAAGAAAGATATAGCTATCACTGGGCACTTTTGGTGTGGGACAAAGATAATATTTAGAGGTCTGATCCCTAGGAGAGTTTGGCAATGTGCTAATAGGTTTACTGCTGTGAAAAGAGCGAAGCGCAAAGTTAACCGGGAAATGCAGCGCTTTTGTAAATATACGGCTCTAGGTTGGCTAAAACATTCAGACATTAAAAAAGAGAATTTCCAGTTTTATAGGCAGGATGGAGCACACATTTCCTTCGTGGGCAATGAACATTATCTGTTCGTATTAAGGGAGAAATTTGCATCAACCTGGGCCATTCAAAGATGGTGCTGAAAACTGTTTGGGGCTGTTATGGCGACAGCCTGTCTTTTCTAGCCTGATGCATTGTGGTGGGCTAGCTGTTTTCGCAACAGATATTCATCCATACAAAAGAAGGAAACTTTTGGGGGAGGGCCAGGAAAAAGACCTTGGCAGGGTCTTTTCCTGGTGGCAGGAAGTGAGAAGCTCACGTCAAGCCGGAAGGGTTGGGAGCACTGTAGACCAAACTTTGGCAGAGGGACATAGGGGAGCCATGGTTGAGTCACAGGAGAAAGGCAGTGGATGAAAGAAAGGGGATGGTGAAGATTGAAATTTGTAAGAATTTAGTTTGGTGCTTTTTATTGTTGCGGTTGAGGTTTAAAGGTGGGGTGCTAGGTTTGTGTTTATTGTATTAGTGAGGCAATTAATGTAAAACTGAAAAATGTTTTAGCAAAGTTTCAGAACTGCATACCAGTCCTAATAAAAACAGCCTTGTACTCTCACTTGGCCTTGTTTATTTCACTGTCTCGCCGATGGAGCTCATGGGATGTCAACTGCAGGATGCCCACTCCGGGTGTCTTCGGGCGAGTGGTGAAGTCCAGGCTTTAAGGGGTAGGCTTTTGGTTAGTTTTGTGCGTGGGACGGGGTTAGTTTAGCCATTAGGGGTTTAAGGGCTAATCACATCATTCCAACGCTGTGGTCCTGTAGCGAGGGGTGGTTTAATTTGTTCCCTGTGCCTCCCTTTATTTTCTCATTTATCCTGGCTTTGCTTTTTGGGGTCTGCAGTTCTGGGCCTTTATGTTGTTGCTTTGGACAGTTGCAGGAAGTAAGAAGCTCATGACAGGCCAGAATGGTTGAGGGCATTGCAGGCTAAACTTTGGCAGAGAGACACAGGGGAGCCATAGTTGAGTCATAGGGGAAAGGCAGAGGATGAAAGAAAGGGGATGGTGAAGATTAAAAGTTGTAAGAAGGATTTGGTGCTTTTTATTGTTGGAGGGGGGATTAGGTTTGTAGTTTCTGTATTAGTGAGGCAATTAATTTAAAATTGTGAAATGTTTTAACACAATTTCAGAACTGCATACCTATCCATATAAAATCAGCCTTTTACTCTCACTTGGCGTGTTTTTTTTCACCGCCTCACCTGATGATGTTTTACTATGTACTCCCTCCCACAGCTGATGGGACATTGTGAGAACAGGCTGATAAAAGGAGCCGTGGGCATTCACGATCGTCGATTCACGAAAACGCTTGGGTAGCAGGCACAACTTCGCAACTCAGTCCTAGCAAATTATGCCTCAAGATCTTAATCCAATTGACATCATAATAATATGCATTATGGAAGCTAATTCATACCACAAAGGGAAAGGTTATTGCTACTCAAACAGGGAGATGCAATGGTAAGGCCCCGGTACTAATTGGTAAGCATTACATGTTATATATGAACTAATAAAGAACACAGACGTGACTATTCTGTTCAAAAACATTTTTTTTAAGTATTCCCAATAATGGACTGTGGCAACAATTTTAAAAAAAGGGAGTTTTTAATATGTATTTTCTTTGTTTAATTTTATTTGTATTATCAATAGTGCACATTTCACTTTTGAATTTATTTCAAACATTAAAAAAATAAAGAAAGTAAACATCATTTATTTGAATGTTTTTTACCTTCTGTGCTTGGTACTGCTTTTGCGACCCCTAAATGATGTCCATGGTGGCTTTCCAAGGACCATCTTAATGGGTATAACGATTGATTTAGAGGCCTGACTCTGCTAGGGCTTTCTTTATTTGCAATTCAGCACCCCACAGTGCACATTCTTTGACCTGTGACCAAAGACATCCAAACTGCGGGCAAGCCCGCTCCGAGGGACCCTTTGTTGGGTGTGTCTGCTCATTGCTCACGATGAGAGGTGCAGCTGAAGAGGGGTTGAGGATTGCTCCTGACATGTTCATTGGCAATAAGTGTCTTAAAAAGCCGACTGCTGGATCAGCGCTATGTGAAGTTCTCAAAGTGCAAAAGGCTAGAACTCATTGTAGTTTTTATTTTCAAACATTTGGCCCTTTTTATTTTGTCGGAGAATCTTCTTTTTTATGCAGATGCCAATGTTCTAGATATGCTGATGCATCTTTACATGTCACTGAGGCCGCACAGTGGGCGTGATGTAAAAACTGGCACACACAAATATAGCTGTAGTAATTATACTCCAGTTTGAAGTCAGCCAGTGAAACCAGCATTATCTCTGCAGCTCAGTTGCCACAAAAACAGAAACAGATTTTTTACAAACTGACTTTTAGGACCCACTTTGGTTCCCCCTCAATTTTGACATGTTTTTGGCTCTTCCCTGTCACATGCACTTGGCCCACCTACACAAGTGAGGTATCATTTTTACTGGGAGACTGAGGTGAACGGTGGGTGGTATGAAATTTGTCCCTGTGCGGTGATCCCAAACAGAAATATGGGAACATTAGATTTTTTTAGCTAAATAGGAGGTTTTCTGAGGATTCTGGGTAAGAAAACATTGGGGGATCCATGCAAGTGACACCTCCTTGGACTCCCTCGGGTGTCTAGTTTTCAGAAATGTCTGGGTTTGGTAGGTTTCCCTAGATGGCTGCTGAGCCCAGGAGCTCATTAGGAGCCAGCTGCAATGTTACGGCCTAGCGGGGATGTTGAAATGCGGCTGGCGGGTTTGTGGTCACTTGGCGGTTCAACCGATGCCGCCCGCCAAGTTTGTAATGAGGGCCTTAATCCTTTTCTCAGGTGTGGGCTGATGGTGACTTGTTTAGAGAATTGAGAACTATTTCCTGGAAATAGCTGACTATGTGATGGTTGCAGCTAGATAAGCTATATTGGTTAGTTAGATAATACAGTCTTGGATCTGATAGTGCTTTTTTCTATGATAGTGCTTTTTTCTACTAATGTTACATTTAAAAGCACCTCTGACAGAGAGGGACAGGAAAAGGTTCACATCAGTCAATTAGTCATTTTAAATCAAAATATAGCATGCAGCTCAGGAGAAAATGCAAATAATAAAATAACAAAACAAAATGTATTTCGATTAATATAAGTTATAAATCAGAGGTCAGACCTACATAGTGTCGCCTCCTAAAGATCAGGGAGGAGAGCCCAGCATCCTAAAAAAGAGACTTCTTTTATGATGTGTAAAGAAATGGCTCCCTGTTGCAGTTACCCCCCACTTTTTGCCTGATACTGATGCTGACTTGACTGAGAAGTGTGCTGGGACCCTGCTAACCAGGCCCCAGCACCAGTGTTCTTTCACCTAAAATGTACCATTGTTTACACAATTGGCACAACCCTGGCACCCAGGTAAGTCCCTTGTAACTGGTACCCCTGGTACCAAGGGCCCTGATGCCAGGGAAGGTCTCTAAGGGCTGCAGCATGTCTTATGCCACCCTAGGGACCCCTCACCCAGCACAGACACTGCTTGCCAGCTTGTGTGTGCTGGTGGGGAGAAAATGACTAAGTCGACATGGCACTCCCCTCAGGGTGCCATGCCAACCTCACACTGCCTGTGGCATAGATAAGTCACCCCTCTAGCAGGCCTTACAGCCCTAAGGCAGGGTGCACTATACCACAGGTGAGGGCATAGGTGCATGAGCACTATGCCCCTACAGTGTCTAAGCAAAACCTTAGACATTGTAAGTGCAGGGTAGCCATAAGAGTATATGGTCTGTGAGTCTGTCAAAAACAAACTCCACAGCTCCATAATGGCTACACTGAATTCTGGGAAGTTTAGTATCAAACTTCTCAGAATAATAAACCCACACTGATGCCAGTGTTGGATTTATTAAACAATGCACATAGAGCATCTTAGAGATGCCCCCTGTATTTTACCCAATTGTTCAGTGCAGGACTGACTGGTCTGTGCCAGCCTGCTGCTGAGAGACAAATTTCTGACCCCATGCGGTGAGAGCCTTTGTGCTCTCTGAGGACAGAAACAACGCCTGCTCTGGGTGGAGGTGCTTCACACCTCCCCCCTGCAGGAACTGTAACACCTAGCAGTGAGCTTCAAAGGCTCAAGCTTCGTGTTACAATGCCCCAGGGCACTCCAGCTAGTGGAGATGCCCGCCCCCTGGACACAGCCCCCACTTTTGGCGGCAAGTCCAGGAGAGATAATGAGAAAAACAAGGAGGAGTCACTGGCCAGTCAGGGCAGCCCCTAAGGTGTCCTGAGCTGAGGTGACTCTGACTTTTAGAAATCCTCCCTCTTGCAGAGGGAGGATTCCCCCAATAGGATTAGGGATGTGCCCCCCTCCCCTCGGGGAGGAGGCCCAAAGAGGGTGTAGCCACCCTCAAGGACAGTAGCCATTGGCTACTGCCCTGCCAGACCTAAACACACCCCTAAATTCAGTATTTAGGGGCTCCCCAGAACCAAGGAACTCAGATTCCTGCAGCCTAAGAAGAAGAGGACTGCTGAGCTGAAAAACCCTGCAGAGAAGACGGAGACACCAACTGCTTTGGCCCCAGCTCTACCGGCCTGTCTCCCCCCTTCGGAAGAAAACTGCTGCAGCAACGCTTTCCCCAGGACCAGCGACCTCTGAATCCTCAGAGGACTGCCCTGCTCTAAAAGGACCAAGAAACTCCAGAGAAAAGTGGCCCTGTTCACCCAAGACTGCAACTTTGTTTCCAAAGAAGCAACTTAAAGACAACTGCAATTCCCGCCAGAAGCGTGAGACTTGCAACACTGCACCCGGCGACCCCGACTCGACTGGTGAAGAAACAACGCTACAGGAAGGACCCCCAGGCGACTCCAAGACTGTGAGTAACCAAAGTTGTCCCCCTTGAGCCCCCACAGCGACGCCTGCAGAGGGAACCCCGAGGCTCCCCCTGACCGCGACTGCCTGACTCTAAGATCCCGACGGCTGGAAAACACCCTGCACCCGCAGCCCCCAGGACCTGAAGGATCGGAACTCCAGTGCAGGAGTGACCCCCAGGAGGCCCTCTCCCTTGCCCAGGTGGCCGCTACCCCGAGGAGCCCCCCCCTTGCCTGCCTGCACCGCTGAAGAGACCCCTTGGTCTCCCATTGATTCCTATTACAAACCCGACGCTTGTTTGCACACTGCACCCGGCCGCCCCCGCACTGCTGAGGGTGTACTTTCGGTGTGGACTGAGGTCCCCCCGGTGCCCTACGAAACCCCCCTGGTCTGCCCTCCGAAGACGCGGGTACTTACCTGCTGGCAGACTGGAACCGGGGCACCCCCTTCTCCATTGAAGCCTATGTGTTTTGGGCACCACTTTGAACTCTGCACCTGACCGGCCCTGAGCTGCTGGTGTGGTGACTTTGGGGTTGCTCTGAACCCCCAACGGTGGGCTACCTTGGACCCCAATTTGAACCCCGTAGGTGGTTTACTTACCTGCAAGAACTAACAATAACTTACCTCCCCTAGGAACTGTGAAAATTGCAGTGTCCACTTTTAAAATAGCTATATGTGTTTTATGTAAAAAGTATATATGCTATTGTGATTATTCAAAGTTCCTAAAGTACTTACCTGCAATACCTTTCAAATGAGATATTACATGTAGAATTTGAACCTGTGGTTCTTAAAATAAACTAAGAAAATATATTTTTCTATACAAAAACCTATTGGCCTGGAATTGTCTCTGAGTGTGTGTTCCTCATTTATTGCCTGTGTGTATGTACAACAAATGCTTAACACTACTCCTTTGATAAGCCTACTGCTCGACCACACTACCACAAAAAAGAGCATTAGTATTATCTCTTTTTGCCACTATCTTACCTCTAAGGGGAACCCTTGGACTCTGTGCATACTATTCCTTACTTTGAAATAGTGCATACAGAGCCAACTTCCTACATGATGCATACTATAATTATATTAAAATGACACAAATTGGAACTATCATGTTAAAGGTAAAACAATACAGTTTCTGAAATCACATTATCACCACTATCCCACAGATGCACAAAATGAAGTTCACAGGTTTACATAATACAGTTCACATCCATGATGACCTTCAGACACCTCAAACGTTAGTACAAATATTGTTATTAAATATACATTGACAAGCTCTCATGAAATCACACCGTGGTCCTAATAGATGATGCTATGAGACCATTTTCTCTCAAAAGAACAGTATGCTGCTGAGTCCTAAAAAAAGAATCATCATTCTGTACCTCAAAAAGTGACATTACATCCCAAAGCAAATGATTACAAAGTTGCTTGTGCATGAATCATCTGTGTGCAGACTGAAAGAGGTACAGGAAAATAATTTCTTGCTGAAAACATGGTTACAGACATCACCAGCCATTCTGGAATAAAGGTCTACATCAATCAATCAATCAATCATAGCATTTGTAAAGCACAGCACTATCACCCCTAAGGGTATCTGGGCACCGAAGATGCTGTGTCTCTGTCGAAAAGCTGTGTATTGAGTCTCCTTTTGAAGCCTCCAGTGAGGGAGCTGTTTGGAGATGGAGGGGCTGACTATCCTAGGACTTGGCTGCTGTGTAGGAGAAGGAGCGGCCTCCGCTGCAGCTGTGATAGATGCAGGGGATGTGTGCTAGGTTTAGCGAGGTGGAGCATAGTTGTCTTGCTGGGACGTAGAAGCTCAGTTGATAGTTGATGTAGGGTGGCGCTAGGTTGTGGGGAGCCTTGTATGCATGTTAGGATTTTGAATTGGCATCTCTTCTGGACAGGGAGCCAGTGGAGGTTCCTGAGGCATGGGTTGATGCTTGTGCGGTTGGGGAGGTTGAGGATTAGTCTGGAGTCTTAAGTAGCTGGGAGGACACTCTGGCGTAGAGAGCGTTGCCATAGTCAAGGCGGCTGTGACCATGGCATGCATGACTATCTTTCTGGTATCAGTAGGGATCCATTTGAAAATTCGGTGAAGCATATGGAGGATGTACAAGCAGGAGGAGGTGACTGAGTTTACTTTTCAATTCATATATAGTTGGCAGTCGAGGATAATGCCAAAGTTTTGTGCGTGGTCTGATGGAGAGGGTGCTGGTCTGAGTTATGCTGACCACCAGCTACGGTCCATACGGAGGTGTCCTTCCTGAAGATCAGGACTTCCATTTTATCAGTATTTAGTTTGATGCAGCTGTTTTTCATCCATGTTGTTCCATTAATCATGGTATTGTGGAAGTTGGCTTTAGTGTTGTGGTGGTCTTCAGTGAGTAAAGGGATTAGTTTAGTGTTGTCACTGTAGGAGACTATATTGAGTCCGTAGAATCTGATGATATCTGCGAGGGGGGGTTCGTGGTGATGTTCAATAGGGTTGAACTGAGGAAGGATCCTTGGGATACACCACAGGTGATGTTCTTGTGTGTAGAAGCGAAGGGAGGAAGGCAGATGCTCCGCATGCGGCCTGAGAGGAAAGATGCGACCCAAATAAGGGCATTTTGTTGAATGCCTATGTCGTGGAATTTGTTGAGTAGAGTGTGGTGGGAGACTGTATCGAACACCGCGGAGAGGTCCAGAAGGATCAGAGCTGCAAACTCTCCTTACTCGAGGAGGGTCTTGATGTCATCTGTGGTGATGATTAGTGTAGTCTCTGTGCTATGGTTGGCCCAGAATCCTGATTGTGAGAGGTTGAGAACGTGGTTTCTTTCAAGTTAGTCGGTGAGCTGTTGGTTGATGGCTTTCTCAAGCACTTTGGCTGGAAAGGGGAGCAGGAAGATAGGTCTGTAGTTTTTTAGGGCACTGGGGTCACTGAGGGTTTCTGTCTCTGAGGGTCTGACCTCTGCGTGCTTCCATTCATCCGTGAAAGTTGCCGTAGAGATGGGGGTGTTGAGTATGCAGGTTAGTTCTGTGCTAACAGTTTTGACTC